>NC_066271.1:13707197-14942930 GCF_905404315.1 Leptidea sinapis | reverse complement strand
GAGCCTTATCTGTTCGTACCGACTTCAAAAAGAGGAAGTACTCGATTCATGTCGTGTGATTTTAGACCGCTTTCATGCATTTCAAAAAAAAAATTCTTTAGTCCACGCGTAGGTAATTGTGGCTACTTCTAAAAATGTTGTAGATTATCAAATATTGATGACACTTATAACAATTATTATAAAGCAGAACCTTATCGGCCGTTTTCAATAACGTATCTCTAGTTACGGATATATTGCAGTCACCGTTTAATGACAAGATCTTATCTATCCCTAGTTATGTCCAATAGTCCAATGCTATCTGTCGAAAGGTTATTGAAAAGTAAGTAAGCGTAAAAGGATATATTTGTATACCTCTAGTAAGTTAAACTAAGGATAGATAGGTTATTGAAAACGGCCTTAAATGAAACCTCGAATTGAACACACCTGTTCTGTGAAATTGAATAAAGACTTATTTCCATTCTCTTCAATTGTATAAGCTTTTATTATTTCAAAATTCGTTTTTAATAGTTTGAAATAAGAAATGAGTCCCTGCAAACCATTCATAATTGATGGAGATGATGTATAGCCGAGTGGTTAGCGATCCTACCAACTAAGCAAGAGGTCCCGGGTTCGAATCCCGGTAGGTGCAATCATTTATATGATGAATATGAATGTTTGTTTCCGAGTCATGGATGTTTAAATGTATTTATGTATGTTTAAGTAAGTATGTATATTGTATTAAATATATCGTTGTCTTGCAACCAATAACACAGGCTAATTATATGCCTAATTTGGGGCAAGATAATTTGTGTAAAAAGTGTGTGAATATTATGATCATCAATGATTCGGGTCAATGCATGGCTGGTGCAATCAGCCTTTTTCAATAAGTGTTTGAAAAACCAACACAATGAATATAATTTTAATTTTTAGAATGCACTACTCTGCAATCAAAACAAATCCTTGAACTATATTTATAACACTATTATTACATTAAATTAAAACTGTCATAACGTGGAAGCATACCAATAATACTGGCAGCATTTCCACGTTGGATAGCTAGGCTGATCCGTTAACCGAAATAGCTGCCAGCGGTTGGGTTGCCAGTGAGCCCTATTGAGGCGAGAAGATAGTACTTTGTACATTCTCCGGGCCTCTGGGAACCACGAGCCAAGTGTCTCGACACCAAATTGCACAAATATGTAAGACTCACTGAGACCGGCATATACCTATAGACGTAACTTGGAAATGAGAAGGAGCCAGAGTGTCCATGCAAGTCGCGTCCCACACCAGTCCCAAGTACCTACCACCCCCGTGAAAAGCCACCAGGGTCTTTCCATCAGGATGCTTGCCATCGCGGTGGTTAATACCATTCAGCTCTGCAATTATATATAAAACAAAACAAGTTAGTTTAATATTTCACAAGCCGACATCATAAGAAAAATGGCTGAAATCCGCAGAATGATTTGAAACTAACTGGAACCGTATATGCTGCGCAGGTGCCAAGCTTGGTAAGTATATTATTAAAGTGGTTACTTTTAGATGGTGATAAATAGAGACCGGATTATATGTAACATGAAAAGCTTGAAATGTGCATGTTAAATGGTTGAAATATGCACGAAATCTGACAGAACATTAACATTACAACATTAAATGATAAGTTTTAGGAACAATAAGAAAAAATAATAATATTATTTTTTTTCATTACACAATCAGCATACAATTAAGGGGACACTAAATGCCAGCGACCTTGAGCGATATGAGTTCACGGCTGCCGGCCCGCCATCTATGTAACAAAGCCAATATTTTAAAAATTCTTGCATAGAAAACAGTTTATATGCTTACAATCCTCGTTATTAATCTGAATAAATGAAGCTACACAAAAAAGTACAAGCTATAAGAATAACTTTTATGAAAGAAGTAGGTACCAAAAAAATGCGTCACGCCATGCCAAAAACTTCAAAAAAAAGTAGTAGTTCAAAAAGGCTCGGCAGTGTTAACTATAACCAACAGCAAGCATTAGCAACCTACAAATAAGACTTAAGGATATGTGTAACAGGATTAAGTAGTGTTCATAGCTCGAAATGCTATAGTTTCACCACAAAACTTGTCTAAAAACACCATGTTTGCGTGTTTTCTGCTTACTCTACTACTCTTAATACCCTACAACTATCCATTGATAGACAATTACGTGTAACATTATTTAATATTTTTATAAACACTATCAATCAAGTATTATTCCAATTGTTCATTAGTAAGATTGTGTCTTCGATCGTTCAAATTATTTTTATGAGTCGAAAATAATCGCTCCACATCAGCTGAGGTAACTGGGCAGAATTTGAACTTGGGTGCGATGTTAGCACTTATGTTATCTGGCAAAAGTTCTTCCGTCCCATTAAATAAAACTATCATTTTTAATATCGTAACAAAACAAATGACTCGAAAAAAGCGCGGCTAATGAATGCGCCGAAATTTTTTTAAATCAAGCGATACTGTGCATCTTATCTAAATTTTACGGAAAATATGCAATAAGTGCTGAGGATGGCTTAAATATGCAAATGCATATAATCCGGTCTCTATAAGTGATAAATATTATTTATATTTTTTTTATGAAAAAAAGGGATGAGACGAGCAGGTCGTTCAGCTGATGCTAATTGATACGGCCTGCCCATTACAATGCAGTGCCGCTCAGGATTCTTGTAAAGCCAAGAAATTCTCAGCAGCACTATAATTGCGCTCGTCACATAAGAAGTTAAGTCAGCCGCATTTGCCCAGTAATTTCACTAGTTACGGCGTCCTTCAGACCGAAACACAATAATGCTTACACATTATTGCTTCACGGCAGAAAAAGGCGCCGTTGTGGTACACGTAATCTAGCCGGCATCCTGCGCAAAGTAACCTCCCACTGAAATTTCACTTCAATCCATTTAAAAAAAGTAACGAAAACTTTTTGTTTCCTACAAAAGTTCATACACTTGGAATCAACTCAATAATAGAATAAAATATATATTCTTTATATTTTAATATATATAAATTACGTGACACGTTGTTTGTCCGCGATGGATGCCTAAACTAATGAACGGATTTTAATGGGGATTACTTCATGGAGTGCAGTTTGGTCCAACTTGAGAGATTGGATAGTTTTTATTTCGATTTGGGACCCATAATTATTTTTATTTTCAATATTTGTATTGTATGGTCATATTTTCTATGAGAGACTTTATTGACGCACGGTTTGACAGTTCCACTGTGAAACAATTTCATTATAACAACAGGGAGCATTTTTTACGAAATAATTCTTGATGTTTTGAAATATAATTGGCAAATTCATATAAAACTGTTTTTTTTTTTATTATCTACAGAACAACGTCTGTCGGGTCAGTTAGTAATATATATATATGGGTCACAGAATTACAGCCCGAATTGATTACAATTACTTAACTCGTATCGAAAGTGAAACAAACCAGTTAATATTAATCAGGAGTTACAAAGGGATTGAACGAGAAACGATAGCAATTATCTCGGACTAACTATTGCTTTTAGCGTCAACAATTATAACTTTTAACTTTCCTGAAAGCTTTTAAGAACAATGGCTGTTCACTTTTACCCGCAAACTTTCATCTATCTCACTCACGTTCAATCACAATCCAATATATTGTCCATATTATTCTATTTTAATAAATTAAGATCTAACTACAACTAAGCGTATCTCGCCTGTATTGGATCTTGGATCGTGATCTAGAAATCACAACCATATCACTAATTAAATTTTGAAACAAAATTTATGAACGATGCGGGACTCGAACCGGTAGCCTCTCGGGTTCCGTCCAAGCGCTCTTCCACAACCGTTCGAGTGACGTATCGTTCATAATCTTGGCATGTCCTGTTCAAAACACTCAACGTTATATCGACTTTCGACAGAACGAAATCTGTCCGGGCACCTAGTACTAGGCTCTATAAAGTCCACAAACATTTTTTTTTAATATTGACACACTTTTACACAAATTATCTTGCCCCAAACTAGCCTGTACTATGGGTACAAGACAATGATATATTTAATACAATATACTTACTTAAACATACACAAATACATATAAACATCCGTGACTAGGAAACAAACATCCATATTCATCATATAAAGGATTGCACCTACCGGGATTCGAACCCGGGACCTCTAGCTTAGTAGTCAGTGTCACTACCCATTCGGCTATATCGGTCGTCAAAATTTGCAAATATTCAAGTATACCTACTACAAGTACACTAGGTAATATAAGTAGTAATTTTAACGAGGAACTATTACAATATTAGGAAGAGATAGTAGGGGCCATTTTTCCCCACAAAGGTTCTAGATTATAGTTATATATCTAGATATAATATCACATGGATATCAGCATCAATGTCTTTATAAGAAAAGTATTTACGCTCTCTGAAATTGCACGAGCATCAAGTCCAATTTGTTTACCAATATACTGTGCACCTAGAGAATGAAAAACCAATTTATTTCACGGTCCAATTATTGAACCCTCTAATATGAATTGTCATGTTTTCCCCATGGACAAGTACAATAAATCTACTTTACACAGTGTACTATTATGCCACAAACAACTTTTTAAGATAAAAATCTAGTTTTGATTTTATTAATTCAATATATTCTTTATTAAACTATGATAAGTTTTGGTTGAATTCACAAAAATACAAGGTACGATTCGGTTTGATCAAACCAATTTTGACAATTTGAGAATAAAGATTTTCCGACAAAATTACAGAACAATATTAAAGTGTATGTTGATATTTGAAATTTATTTATATATATAGTTGCTCACCCCGACTCGGCCTGCATTTGAATGAAGAAGAAGTGTTGCAAACCAGCGTTCACTATAATACACAAATAAAATTTGAAAAAAAAATTTTATGAACGATGCGGGAATCGAACCCACGACCTCTGGCGTTCCGTGCCGGTGCTCTAACCAACTGAGCTAACCTTTCGAGTACCGCCTCGTTATAAAATTCTGTTTGCTTTGTTCAACTCTCAGGTTGTGGCTTCATCTACAGGATATACTTTACAGTTGATAACCTGCTCAACCCCAATATTTGCATATTAGGAAATTGACTTTAGATGTCGCTCTTGTAAATCTAAACAATATGTTATGTTTTTAAAGTGATAACCCTCACTTCTAGGATCAATACACAAATGAATTATTTTCGCATCGTTCATAAAATTTTGTTTTTCAAATTTTATTTGTGTATTAATTTTATGTTATGTAAATAGTAATTTTTGTGTACTATAACGCAATTAATGAATATTGTATTTAACCATATAAATGGTAGTATTTTTATACTGTTACTTAAGTAATTCGTGCGAAATTATTCCTTACCATTCCAACATATTCAAAAATGCACAACGTTAATGTTTTCACTTCTGCCGGCACTCCCGGAGTGCAACCCGTATTTTTATTATTATTATTGCAATTTATATGGTAAATTTATTGAAGTAGGTGTTACTTTGCGGAAATCCATAATTATACAAATGATTTGAGTTTTCTTTAGTGTTAATTCCGCCAATATTTGTCTTTAAACAATTCGACACGTGTTTCGCCTCTACACGAGGCATCCTCAGAACGTGTTGTCTCGCCAAAATCTGGCACGAGACTATATATGGTAGTAAGTAAGTAAGTATTATTTATATGGTAGTAAAATACTCAGTTTTAATATAACAATTGTTCTATTGGTGTAATAATTTAACAAACATTCAAGTACATTTTGAGTTTACAAATATAAATATTCTCTATACTGCAGCTATATCTAATATATAAAATTCTCATGTCGCGGTGTTTGTAGTTAAACTCCTTCGAAACGTCTTGACCGATTCTCATGAAATTTTGAGTGCATATTGGGTAGGTCTGAGAATCGGTCAACATCTATTTTTCATCCCCCTAAATGTTAAGGTCCACGCCATTTTTTTTTAAATTATTTTTTGACATTTTTTTAAATTGTTTGATTATGAGTCAGCATTAAAAAATACATACAACTTCAAATTTTCACCCATCTACGATCAACAGTTACTTTTGTATCGCGATTTTTGTATCGGCAATACTACGTTTGCTGGGTCAGCTAGTATGACTATAAAACAACTATATCCTAAAAGTAGGGGGTTGCAATTGGACCATGATGCTGAATATATTGGACACTGAAAATTACAAAAATGAAATTGCAATGCAATCCATTTTTCAATCATAACATTCTTATGGTCTTTAATAATAGTCACTAAAATTATAAAAAAAAAGCAGAATTAATGTAGTTAAGGTGTTTTAGACCCTTATTACGTGGGTACTGTACATTGCATTGTTAAAAGGTGTACAGAACTTGTTTTTTCTGCCCCTACAGCACTTTCTTGATGAAATGTCTATTGGTCTGATTGAGCTATAGCTCTGCGGAACCCTTCGAGAAGGTTGTTATGTTACATGTGGTATAATTACTAAGAATTGTTTTTCCTGACTGACTATCAATGTTGTGTTATACCTTATTATAGAAAGCGGCAACTTGCCGACATTTTTTTCTTATTTTTATGTTCAAAATGTTCTATTAGGAATCCTGAGGGAGTTGCTTCTTGACTCTGCCTATTACAATGCAGTGTAGTGACACTGGGTGTATCACTCAAAATGTACCCAAATAAGAGGTTAAATTCCAGAAACAGGAGACCAAAATTAGACAGTATGTATGTACTTATCATCTGGCATATGACTTATCATCTAAACAATTTGTTATGTTTTTAAAGTGATAACCCTCACTTCTAGGATTAATACACAAATAAAATTTGAAAAACAAAAGTTGAGAGTTGAACAAAGCAAACAAAATTTTATAACAGAGACACTAGTGTCGCGCGGTGAGTTGTATTTCAAATTTCATAACGACAAGAAGTGAAAAGTGAAGTCCTTCCAAACATTGTATTTTGGAAAATAAAAGTGTGGAGTGAGAAGTGGGATGAAATTGGTGTCAGAAGTGGGATGTCTGGTTAATTTATAAAAACAAAAAAATCGAAACCACTGAGTTTAATAAGCTGCTATTAACATTAAGTGTTGTTTATAACATACCTATCTAATTCAATTAGGAGACGATGTCGAATTTCGGCAACGCTTGACATTGTTGACCTGATGAGGACATGATTCAGGAGGGGCTGTGGAGGGTTGCTCCTCCTACACTCCCCAGTAGACACGGCCCATTAGTTACATCTTGCAATTAATTGAGAAATGGTGGCCATACACTATGCTGTGTATCGGTCAATCGAAATGACTCCGCCGAATTGATCAACTTGAATCGTGTGTGGGCGTGAAATGGAATGGTAGTTTATTAAACAAATTCAATTCAATTATTTTTATTTAAGCCTTAAAAAACTTACAATATATTAGTGTATAAACAAACAAAGCATACATATAAACATATTTTTATGACAAAATTTTTTATTTTTATTTTATTATGATTCAGCATAAAAAATACATACAAATTCAAATTTTCAACCGTCTACTATCAACACCTATTTTTGTATGGCGTTTTAAATATTATTCTGGTCCATCCACATATCCGCAATAGGGTTGCAATGGAATATAATAATTATTGTAATACTACCAATGTTATGATATAATTGGTAGGTCTGAGAATCGGTCGTCATCTATTTTTTATGCCCCAAAAATTTTAATTAACTAACACGGCAATACAACGTTTTCTGGGTCAGCTAGTTATTTTATAGAATCTATTTAGACACTAAATAGAATTATATAAGTGGGGGTGAACGTGCAAAAGGCTCACGTCATCACGTGAAACCACGTCAACCCTTAATTAAGCTACCGAGCATGTCAGAAGGCCATGGTACTGCTGAATCAAATCCACTTCCGTCTACTTCGAAGCAGAGCCCTAGGGCAAAACCCCAGTCTACATTGGCGAAGATACGTGGTATTGCCGAGAAAATACTGTGAATTGTTAAAAAACGTTTGTGTGGTAAAGGTTACTATAACATAAATGACTTTCTTAATGATACCACAGATTGGGAATGTAGTGATCGCCCTCAGGCTATTAAATAATAAGTTTAATTGTACAATATTACTTTGTAAACATATTTATTCGATAAAAAAAAGCCCGCTGAGTTTGTTGCGCCCATTCTTCGCAGGCTGACTGAGTCATTCGTTTTGGAATGGGTGGTAGTTTTTTGACTTTCAATAAGTGATGTCACATCCTATTTTGAATAAAAATATTTGAATTTGAATTTGAATATTACAGCTCAGTAATTTGTCGAAGGACCTAAATGAACGATTGAAGCGATTAGTATCCGATAAAGATGTTGCTTATGATTCTCATAGTACTCGGCTTTGATAGGAAGTGATCACCAACACCGACATTCTCGAGCAACGAAATGGAGCTTTCCATCGAAAGTGGTAAGAAACCGCCTATTGACATCCGCAATACCAGGGCTCAATAGATTTTTTTTTTTATTATGGAAGCGGAGGACAAAAGAGCGTACGGGTCACCTGGTGTTAAGTGATCACCGCCGCCGACATTCTCGTGCAACGAGATTGAGCTTTTAATTAACTTGGAAGTTAAAATTAAAATAGAATAAGGACTGTTATTATTTTTAAGGATGGCGTTTTGCTATTTTTAGGAATGTATTTCTGTAAATGTCAAAGATAACTATTTTTTATAGACACTATGTGGATTTGTAAATTAAAGTAAGCAATATGTTATGTTTTTAAAAGTGATAACCCTCACTTCTAGGATTAATACACAAATAAAATTTGAAAAACAAATTTTTAAGAACTTTTGTTTTTCTAATTTTATTTGTGAATTAAAGTAAGGTTAAGGTACTGAGTCTTGTCGATATAGTATATGTTGAATTATATTTTCCGAGTTGATAATACGATTTCTAGGTTCATAATGGCGTAAGTAAGGGTGGTGTGGAACCGCTAGGTCAAGTTTGTATATTGTATAGCTCGGTAATGGAGTGCCATGTTGGTTTATATCTCTACTTTATATTATAAAAAAAACCCGCTGAGTTCCTTGCGCCCTTTCTTCTCACGTCTGAGGCATACATTTCCAAATGCGTAGTATTTTTTGACTTTCAATAATCAATAATTCCACTGCTGTACAAAGTCCCAAAGATCTCCACGACTATCAGTCCTGCGCTGCCCACATTTAACCTATTCGTCCATCTTGTGGGGGGCCTACCAATACTAAGTCTTTCGGTACGTGGTCGCCATTCGAGGACAATTCTGCCCCACCTGCCATCTGTCCGTCGACCTATGTACCCTGCCCACTGCCACTTCAGTTTTGCAACGAACTGGGCTATGTTGGTGACTTTGGTTCTCCTACGGTTCCTTATATCTGATTTGATCTAACAGGGACACTCCTTATCTTATCACCGAAACTATCATATCCTATGTTTATGTATAAACTATTTGAAAATATTTGAATTTGAATTAGGCAATAATAATTGTATAGACGCAGACCACAGGGTTAAGAGTGACCATCGCTCCTCAGTGGTTCCGGGGTTAGATTAAGATATCATGGTAATTGGCTGCCCATAGAAAAGCCCTGAGCAACAACTCTCTCAACCTCGTAACTCCTAGAGTGGTGTTGTATCAGACAAAGCCCTCGGCTGGTAGGATGGTATGGTTTGCGTAGATCAAATCAAATCATCTTTATTTGCAGGATAAGATAATAATATGGTGTTCTTGTCTTATAATTAACAGATCTTATCATAACCCTTGAGGCATAAGGCCTGCAAACTTATAATACTGGTATACCAAGATAAAAAAAAATTGTTTTATATTCCACGTAGTAGAACACTTTATGGTGCAAATTCTTTTATTAAGCGTGCTTGTAAACACTTTAATGATAATGAAAATCTAGTTGACACAGATGTTTTCTTTAATAAATTGTCGACCTTAAAAAAATGTTTCAAATAAACTCTTTCTTGATTTGTTAATTTAATGCTGTAATCTATTTGTATCTTTATAATATCCTCTATCTCTTTATATATAAGTATATTTCATTTTTATCTCAAGTATCGAATTTTGTTTAATATTATTACCTCTATGTAGCGCAAATCTAATTCATTATGTTTAAAATAAAGGAAACTATAGGTTTTTAAGTATTATTAAGTGTAAATCGTTAAAAGTTTTGTATAACCGTTTGTTTCTGAAATAAATAAATAAATAAATACCAACTGATATTCGACATAACTATGGACAGACACGATCTTGTCATTAAACGGTGACAGCAATGCATCCGTAACTAGAGATACGTTATTGAAAACGGCCGTAAGTCCAATGCTATCTGTCGATAGACTTTTGTAAGCAGGTAATCGTAAAAGGATAGATTTGTCTACCTCTAGTAAGTTTAACTAAGGTTTGATAGGTTATTGAAAACGGCCGTTAAAGAGCAATAGATAGATAATATTTGATTGCATAGAATCGTTATTATTTTAGTTTATTTAAGCGTTAATAGGCATTAGCCGCACCCCTCACTATCCCTTCAATATGACAGATATAAATGTGCAATATTTATTGATGGAACGTAATTTTGCCTCCATTAATTATCTGCGGTAACTTCGTAAATATATTATTTCTCGTGTGTAATGTTGCGTGAACGTAGATGGGGTCTGCTTCCTCCGAGAAAATACTTGCGCGGCTCGACCTTCGAATGGGTGGAATAATTCTGACTTTAAATGGTTACACGTAGAAATACTTGTATTATTTATGGATGTGTCCTAATTAAGAAGTTCCGTGAAAATATTCGATGATTTATAAATTTACCTTGTACCAATATTTATGGACGATGCGGAACTCGAAGCCACGCCCCTCGGCTTCCGTCCGAGCTCTTACCAACTGAGCCAACCGTCCGAGTGACGCATCGACAGAAATTTTGCTATGTCTTGTTCAACTCTCAGGTTCTGGCTCCATCTACGGGATCTACTTTACAGTCGATAACCTGCTCAACCCCAATAATTGTATATTACAAAATTGACTTGAGATGTCGCTCTTGAAAATCGAAACTATTCTTTTATGTGATATTCCTAAAGGGACTAAGATACACTTAAATCCTAGGATCTATTATGCACCCTGTTTACGATACCATGCCTACCCTCGACTTCCTATGTCTAAAAAAAACAAATGAGCTGTGGAAAAATAGAGGCTACGGACTAGGAAACGCGTGCCGGGATTTAAATTGTATTCTCAAGACCTATTTCTTTTTAGAAGGATCCTCAGAGGGTCCCGGCACGGCACGTCCTCTCCTTTGAGTGAAGGTGTTATAAGACACCTCAGTCTGATTCTGGCAATGGCCTCGCATTCCAGAAGGATGTGTATGGGGTCTTCAGCGGCTTCACAGCAGAATCTGCACAGGTTTGATTCACTGAGAGCCATGCTGGCTAGGTGCCCGTTCAGCTTACAGTGGCCTGATGGTCACCGCGTGAGGGCTCTCAGTATCTCCAGTCCAAGCTTATGCATTGTTTGGCACGCTTACGTTGAAAGTTGCCTAGGAGCAGTTTAGCCTGCCGATGGCCTGGTAGCGAGAACCAGTGATAGGCTGCTTCCAGCATTTGATTCCTTAGGGTATTGCGATGATATTACTTACTTCTGGGATTAATTATTATCGATGATACACATCATCAGTTTATCATCAGCAGCTCTGGTGCTCGCAGATGTAACGATATAGTTGATAGTGATTAAATTTCACTACATTATAAAAAGTAATAAACTGCAGTGGCCGTGGAAGTAATGTCTATTACTGCAATGCTACTTCCATACACGTCGAAGCTGGACTATAACTATGGTCGATCACCAGCAACCTTCATTAATGGAGAAGTGAGCTAAAGTTTTCAGTAAGTTGTTAATACTATCTACTGACATCCAGTTTACTTTAGTTCCGCTCAGAGCAATTACTTTCAAGATAAATAAAACAAGAAGTAGGTAGGTTAATAGTTTGCGCTCCTGTATGTCTCGTAAGCGGAGACCTTAACGCAACACCTCCACTAAATTGATCTCGCCAAAACAGCCCGGCTTAGCCAGCGCCCTGATAGGGCTGCCTACCGGCTGAAGTGCCAAACTTACCTAACGAATCCTGTATAATGCATGCATTTAAGTCTTAGCACAGTATTGTGAATTCACAAAAACATTATGATCCTAAATAAATAAATAAATATTGACACACTTTTACACAAATTATGTTACCCCAAACTAGGCATAGCCTGTATTATGAGTACAAGACAACGATATATTTGAAACACATACTTACTTAAACATACATAAATTCATAAACACATCCATGATTCGGAAACAAACATTTGAATATTCATCATATTATAAATGTTTGCACTTACCGGGATTCGAAACCGGCACCTCTAGCTCAGTAGGCAGGGTCACTAACCACTGACTATAGGGGTATTGAATATTGAACGAAACCTCAAAAAGAAGTATACCACAAGCTCATCACATAGTTGATAATATTATGTTGTCAACAATTATCGTAATAAGTATGTCGATGATGCGTGCATCTACCGGTAACTTGGCTACAACAGTTAGAAAAAGCATATGAATTCATGCAAGAACCACATAGAAGACAAGATTCCACTTAACTGTAATAATTGCTTCGGTAATGAGTGCTTCTTGACACGGCTTGGATCATCATCAATAAGATGTAAGGAATAACCAAGGGTGACCCGAGGGGCAACCCTGAGCTCGCCAGTAATCCTGGCTTACCTTCACAAAGGGCGGTGTGTATTTCCTCCAGATTCCCTTTATCTCGTCCGCAAACAGTTTTCCTCGTTCACCTCGGGCTCTCACTTTGTGCGTAAGTTTTCTGAAGCTCGCTATATCTTTTGTTAGCGTCTTTACAAATTAAAGTATTTTCGGTTATTATGTTTGTGCCTCCTTTTCAATGCGTACTTATTACTTTGATGTTTATTTTGTTGATGTTACGTTTCAGTTGTCACATACGAGATTTATTCGGAGTAAGATAATATTTGAGCCTTCCTAATATACCTAGTCGGGCCATAACTTCATCATAAAATGCATGCATTAGTTATCTTAATAATACTTATTTGGCTTTTTTTTAAGTTTCAGCAAAATAAAAAAAATATGTGTGTGTACCAGAGTAGGTAAGAAGTGAAACTTCTTTATGATATATCATTTTATAATATGTACTAGCTGACCCAGCAAACGTTGTATTGCCTATATTAAAATCGCGATACAAAAGTAACTGTTGATCGTAGATGGGTGAAAATTTGAAGTTGTACGTATTTTTTAATGCTGACTCATAATCAAACAAATTTAAAAAAAAATGCCAAATAAATTAAAAAAAAAAAATTGGCGTGGATCACCCTTAACATTTAGGGGAATGAAAAATAGATGTTGTCCGATTGTCAGACCTACCTACCTACGTTTCGAAGGAGTATTACTACAAACACACATGAGAATTTATATACAAAGAGATAACTTCATAAAAATTGGGTAAATAAAGCTTAAGAAAAAAATCCGTATGACATTAAAGCTATTTTATTATTAGAAACTAATATAACTAATATTATTCTTTACGTCACTGTAGTGAACTTTTATATAAAACAACATGGCGCGTAACGGAAAATCGTGACGACATTGATATAAAATCTCTCTCACACGTCGATAAAGAAGTTTCACAAGAATGAAACTTTGTGTCTCCTTTATAAGACTCCACCCCCCCCCCCCCGCCCCCCTACCAAAACCAGACTGACACAGAATGTTGGATCGGATGCAGCGTGTACCCATACGAAAAAGTACAACCTATAAGAATCCCTTTTCTAAGTTTCGTACCAAATAAATGTGTCATGCCGAGAAAAACTTGTTTAAATGTAAAGAAAAGAGGTAGTTCAAAATAGCTCTGGAGTGCCAACTATAACCAACAACAAGCATTGGCAACCTACAAATAAGACTTAAGGGTATGTGTAACAGGATAAAGTCGTGTTCAATGTTCCAAATGCTATATTTTCACCATAAAACTTGTCTAAAAACACCTTGTTTCTGTTTTTTCTGCCTACCCTTCACCAGGAAGTTATTTTCGGCATATCTATGCTGTATAACGGTTATATAAGCAGCAGTTAATAGATTCCAAATTTGAATTGAAAACAATGAAAAATCATGTTTTCAAGTAGTTACAATATTTATGTCCAAACTAGTTATAGCAGCGATCATATGGATAATATTCCTATCAATATTCTAACTACTTAATGAACCGGCAACGCAGAGGAGCTTGAATAGATTCCATTCTAGATATTAACAAGGTATAAGTAATTTCCTTCTTAAATAAATTGATGTGACGTGTATTTTATATAAAAGATTCCCGAATGTTCCCGCGAAATTGCGGAAATCCGAGGGCACGCCATTTGAGAGACGAGAGCAATACGATTCACCAGTGCCGAGCATTATGCTCAGCATACTTGAGGAAATGAGACCCTTATAATGCACCTATTTATGTTTTAATCGTTTATTACAATTGACAAAAGAGCGCTTATTTAGAACATTGAATACAATTTAGGCTGTGTTTTCCACTGATGCATTTTGTTCCCTTCAGAATCCCCGGCGTCCCATCAGTTAGCTTTTGTCTTTACCACGGTTTTGAAATAATTTCGGTTTACATCACCCCTTGGCTAGATTTTTTATGTTCTACAATAATTTAAACGCTGAATAAAATAAACCATATTTGGATATATTTGTTGATATCAAATGCGATACAAAAAGAAGTTTTTTATGGTCAACTGATGTTAACACCACCCACCGATTTTAGAGCTTTTAAAGTTGCAAGCTACGAGTAGAATATTCACAATCGCTTGGCTTCGTCGTACTTGGCATAAAGTTTATCACATTAATATATAGATTATAAAACTTATGACATACAGACACAATATGTCATAGTATGACCTGCGTGGTGCTATTTTCCTCATGAACACCAAATTTGACAGATGATGGAGCTGATTTAACAAGGTCTCCCAGCAAGTCAACAGCAAGTATACATTCTCTCATTAGGTTCTGCACTAGAATATCTTTACCCCTTGCAAGTGTATTTGCCCTATGCTTCCCTGGGGCATAAAATGAATAGGAAAGTCCCACTCCCAAGGCCCGAAGGCTCCCGTATGAGGCAACGAAGGGTATTTACCAGTGGAAGGCATCAGGATGCCAGCTAGATAATGGGTACCATAATGGCGCCTATTTCTGCCGTGAAGCAGTAATGTGTAAGAGGCGACTAAAGGCACCAATTTACCAGTTTGAGGCTTCTTTGCACAGGGAGCTGGCCAGATTATGGGTACCATAACGGTGCCTTTTTCTGCCGCTAAGCAATTTTGTATAAGCATTAATGTATTTTGGTCTGAAGGGCGCCGTATCTAGTGAAATTACTGGGCAAATGAGACTTAACAGCTTATGCCTCAATGTGACGAGCGTAATTGTAGTGCTGTCGGAATTTTTGTTTTTTTTCAAAAATTCTGAGCGGCACTGCATCACCTCAACGTCTCGTCCCTTATTGTCATAAAAAAAAGTCAATAGCAAGGTTCAACACTCATTAGGATCTGTACTCGAATATCTTAAGCACTTGAAAGTGTAATTAGTTATCGCCAGAGTATCTAGGAGATTTAAGCAGCTTAAATACCAATACTTGATAATAACGAAGCTTTCCGTAAGTAATTGTAAAGGAAATCAGACTCGACGCCGAAATATTAGTATCACGCACGACACGCGATTCTAGATAGCTAATGCTACGGATTAAGTACGACAATTGAGTGGCAAGCGGTTGGAAATTTTGAAGAGGGTTCAATTGAAGAGATAAAGTGAGATGTTAAGTTTGTTTGAGCGTTAATTTGTACAGCAGTTAACGGAGTCGGGACTCTGGAGCAACTATCAGTTACAACGTGGAGTGGCACCTCACTCGAGGATCGGATATAGGCGATGTGTGGCAAGCTGACATTATACATTAACGGCCGTTCCCAATATTCAGTCTATCTCTTACTTGTGATAAAAATCGTAACTATCGTTGACTTTTCTTTCCCAATAAACTTATCGACGGTAACTCACCTTATCCGTACACGCTGTCTGTTATTGAATTGTATATTTGATTGGCGGACCTACTGACCTACTGTTTTATTTTATTTTTATGATGTTTTTGAATTACTGTTTTGCAATATGTGTTATTATTGCAAAAATATATATAAGGAGTTGTTCCAAAAGGGCCATGTCTTTGTACGCTTATTAATAGTATCAGATTACGCTAAAAACTTATAATTACCTACTATTTGTTTGATATTTGTCCTATTGGTTGTGTTCATTTACGACCGTTCAGTCTATCTCCGGTTGTGGCCTACTTGAGATTAAAAATCGTATCTATCGTTGACTTTTCTGTCCCAATAAACTTATCGACGTTTACTCACCTCATCCGTACACGCTGTCTGTCAATGGGACGTCGTATAGCTTACCAGCGATAGAAGTTTGTATGAAAATTGCAATTCACGCGTCCCAATATAAGGCGATAAGAATGACTTATCGGGTATATTGGGACAGCTTCAGATTATTGACAGATAATAACTGACAGTAGAAGGTAGTAATTTATCTTTATCTGTAGATAGATAGTAATTGGGAACGGCCGTAAGCCTTTCAGTTTTCACTGATTCAATTACAACAGCAGATTAATAACATGAGGCGTTTTAGAAACGTATACGCGCTATTTTGTGAAGCTCGTGGCACAGTTTGGATGTACGTGGATGAAAGTTCCTTGAAAATTGCACTGTAATATAATCTATATATATATAAATGAATTACTGTTCGTTAGTCTCACTAAAACTCGAGAACGGCTGGACCGATTTGGCAAATTTAGGTCTTGAATTATTTGTAGAAGTCCAGAGAAGGTTTAAAAGGTGATTAAATAGGAAAATGCTGCTAAATTAAATTAAAATAACAAATTTGTTTTTCCTTTAATGTGTCCATACATAATTTCTATGAGAGAATTTATTGACGCACGGTTTGACAGTTCTGCTGTGAAACAATTACATTACGACAGCAGGGTGCATATTTTACGAAGTAATTGTTGATGTTATGATATATTATTGACAAATTCATATAAAAATATTATTTTATTTATTATATACAGAACAACGTCTGTCGAGTCAGCTAGTCTCATAAAATAAAATGATTCAGCTGAGGATTCAGCATTGAAAAATACATACAACTTCAAATTATCGCCCTTCTACGATCTACAACTATTTTTGTATCGTTATTAATATATTATTCTGTTCCATCCACAGATCCGCAAAAGGGTTGCAAGATGGCAATCGATTACAATAATTAAAGTACGATAAATTTTATGTACAATATATTTGGTAGGTCTGAAAATCAGTCGTCATCTATTTTTTAAACCTCAAAAAATTTTAATTATTGAGCTCTTTTTTTTCTTTTTGTTAAAGATAAATAATAATTTTGAAAAATAAAATGTTTTAATGTACCGATAGCTATTATAAATAGTATAAACAGAATCGGTATTTATACCTACTATGTGTATTGCAGACACATCATTATGTGGAGATTACACATGTGGCAGGTGAGCGATGGCTGGTCGCCAAGTTCGGCGGAGACTTGGCGGCGGCGGCCGGCGGTCGCTGGTCCGTTGACGTGCACGCACCGGCACGCTTCCAACTGTGCTGAGCTTGATCTGAAGATTGTCTCATATCTCCTGTTGGCAACTGTTGTGCTCTTTTACGTGTGTGTGTCTGTCAACACGTTTGTACATTTACTGAGAGTAATTATTTTTTGTGACATAGGCATTCTGGTAACTATTGTACCCACATTATTTTATGGAAGAGGAGGAAAACCAAACTTGCACATTCTCTTGCTGCACCGGAGGAATCATAGGAGCGTTGCCAGTTCGCCCAATACAATGGATTCTTGAAAAACCCAAAAATTCTAAGCGGCACCACAACTGCATTCGTCACCTTGAGACATATGATGTTAAGTATGATTTGCCTAGTAATTTCATTAGCTACGGCGCACTTTAGACTGAAACACAGTAATGCTTACACATTACTGCTTCATGGCAGATATAGACGCCGTCAACGACGACGCCAACCCATAATCCAGCCGGCATCTCGTGCAAAGGTGCCTCCCACTGGTGAAAATGATATCGTATATTGCCGCGTGTCGTGCAAAGATAAAGCTCGGCGGCAGGAATCAGGTATTATTTTTTTTTTAAGGAAAAGGAGGACAGACGAGGGTACGGGTCACCTGGTGTTAAGTGATCACCGCCGCCCACAATCTCTTGCAACATGAGAGGAATAACAGGAGCGTTGCTAGCCTTTAAGGAGGTGTACGCGCTTTTTTTGAAGGTATCCATGTCGTATCGTCCCGGAGACACAGATCAAGGAAGCTCATTCCACAGCTTTGTAGTACGTGGAAGAAAGGTCCTTGGAAGATGCACTGTGGAGGACCGCCAATTCAGTCTGGCATTCCTTAACTGGGCGTTTCACAAGAAACTGCTATAGTTTCATGCAACCACTTTCAGAAATCATCTGCCAGTTGCAGTATCCCGACAATGCGACTTAGGGACCTTCCAGCTTATATCATGATCTCACTTTAAAGCATCTCTTAATCTCTGGTATGCCATAGAGGTACTTTTTTATTAGCCCCGTTAGAGACATCGCTTCATTGTGTGTCTTCTACCGCATTTATCACGGGGAGTGTTCCAAAGAGTTGTTTCACCTGATTCTTGCCGCCGAATTCCACCTTCGCCCAACACGCCACAAGTTAGGATATCATCCCCTGACAGTGTGGTTTTCAAGGAGCTTTCTTCAACACACTACAAAGCTGTGGAATGAACTTTCTTATGCGTGTTTCCGGAACGATACGACATGGGTACCTTCAAAAAGAGCGCGTACAACTTTCTTAAGGGCTGGCACGGTCCTGTGATTCCTCTAGTGTTGCAAGAGAATGTGGGCGGCGGTGATCACTTAACACCAAAAAGCCCCCCTTGTAACATTAAAAGGAGATGAGCATCGCATATGTAGGTGGATGTAACACGGGACTGCGAAATTATTGCAATTCACATCCATATCAATGAACTAAATTATGTTCATGTTTCTGGAACAGATAAACATTCTCGCAGAAATTCCAATGTCAATTTTAAATCTTTCGGCGTTGCCTGCCAAAATATTTATTTTCAATTACATATTACATTGGCACAGATTCTGTTAGGCTAAAGTTTTTGGTGAATCCTAAATCTGTTTGGTTTTCATTTTGTAGTTCTGCTATTCACAAATGGTAGGGTTCTATAAAGATAATAATAACAATCGGATAAGTGCAACTTGTTCCAGAAAATTTATTGTTTGGAATGTAGCGATCGTAGTGCTATCTCGGCGGTCCCCAAACGAGAAAACGGGAGATGCCCTTTAGGGATTTCAGTATATTTTTTTGGCAGTTTGTGAAATTGGCAGTTTCAGAGAAAACTTTGTTCATCACTAACGGCCGTTCCCAATATTCGGTCTTTCTCTTACTTGAGATAAAAATCGTAACTATCGTAGACTTTTCTGTCCCAATAAACTTATCGACGGAAACTCACCTTATCCGTACACGATGTCTCTCTGACGATGTATAGCTTACCAGCGATAGAAGTTTATATGGAAATTGCAATTCACGCGTCCCAATATAAGACGATAAGAATGACTTATCGCGTATATTGGGATAGCTTTAGATTATTGACAGATAATTAGTGACAGTAGAAGGTAGTAATTGATCCCTATCTGTAGATAGTATATTTGGTACTACCATTAATGTATTATAACCACTACTTCTAACTTATCTTATTCTCTCTATGTGTGTTTATATTATTATTCTAATTTATCTACGTTAAAAGTTTTGTTATGGACTTCTTGTTCGTAATACATTTTAATTGTATGATTTTGTACCGAAAGGATTTTTTTATGAAAATAAGGGACAAGAGGAGCCGGACCTTCAGCTGATGGTAATTGATACGCCCTACAAATTACAATGCAGTGCCACTCAAGATTCTTGAAAAACCCTAAAATTCTGAGTCTCGTCACCTTGAGACATAATATGTTAAGTCTCATTTGCCCAGTAATTTCACTAGCTACGGCGCTGTTCAGACTGAAATACAATAATGCTTACACATTACAGCTTCACGGCAGAAATAGGCACCGTTATGGTACCCATAATCTAGCTGGCATCCTGTGCTAAGGAGCCTCCTGATTTATATTGGCTTTTGTACATTCTATTTATTTTGATATCATAATAAAGATAGTTAAAATTGAACTGTAACAAACGGAATCATCTCCTTAGCATTTAAAACATTAAACTAGCTATCATAACTTATCAGGCTGTCAAGTAGTATTCATCATCCACAGGTTCATGCTACGCTGAAGTAATGGTTCAGTATTCGGATTAAATAAGCTCAGAATTTTCCTCTCCCTCCTCTCCTTTTCCCAGATCCCCCCCCCCTCCACACCCCTCTTATATATTATATATCTATGTATACATATATATGTATTTATTTACATTAGTTTTAAGTTAGTTTTAAGCTCTAGTCATTAGTCTTAAGTTAGGTTAAGTAATTGCAAATAGCCAGGTTTTCCCAGTTTCCTGGATTTTCCCCCACAAACCATATGTATTAGTTTTTTAAGTATAATAAAGTTTTATCCCTCAACACGTAGATAGGGTTGTAGTAGTTTTCTGATACCTACGTATATAAGGCTTAATTGTAAATTGCTCTAATAAGTAGATTATAAGTAATTTTGTATATATATCTTAATATCAAATATAGAAATTTGGAATTTGAATTTGATTTTTTTTTAATAAGGTCAGAATCCTCAGCGATAATCGAACCTGATTTATTTGTTTACTGAATACATCATGCTTATTGAAACATTTTTAACGCGACACTGCCAGCGACCTTGAGCGATATGAGTTCACGGCTGCCGGCCCGCCATCTATGTAACAAGGCCAATATTTTCAAAATTATTTCGTGGAAAACAGTTTATATGCTTACAATCCTCGTTATTCACTACCAATCTGAATAAATGAACCTACACAAAAAAGTACAAGCTATAAGAATAACTTTTCTGAGAGAAGTAAATTGTGTCACGCCATGCTAAAAAACTTGTTTAACTTCAAAGAAAAGTGGTAGTTCAAAAAGGCTCGGCAGTGTTAACTATAACCAACAGCAAGCATTAGCAACCTACAAATAAGACTTAAGGATATGTGTAACAGGATTAAATAGTGTTCATAGCTCTAAATGCTATACTTTCACCACAAAACTTGTCTAAAATCATCATGTTTGCGTGTTTTCTGCTTACTCTTCGCCTTAACTTAATTACTGTGTTGGCTACACAACAACTTAATTAAATTATCATAAAATTTATGGTTTCGCAAAATTTTATTTCATATTCATGAAAATATATTTCGGCGAGAATTTCCATAGTTATTATCTGCGGCGATATCAGGTCGGGTCGTCGGTGTATTTTTATCATGAACCTACCTCTTGTACACTTTTCAAGGTATATTTATTTTATTTTATTCGGAAAACTTACAATTTACACCAATACAGTTTTCATTATGTGGTAAAGGTTATTTTAACATAAATGACTTTCTTAATGATTCCACAGTTTGGGAATAGAACGACCGCCCTCAGGCTATTAAATAATAAGTTTAATTGTACAATATTACTTTGTAAACATATTTTTTGATGAAAAAAAATCCCGCAGAGTTTGTTGCACCCATTCTCCTCAGGTCGGAGGCATTCTTTTTGGAATGGGTGGTAGTTTTTGACTTTCAATAAGTGATGTCACATCCTATTTTGAATAAAAATATTTGAATTTGGAAAAATTGCAATTATTGTATTAAACAGTTAAGAAAACACATTAACTTAGGAGTAAGATTCAACAAGAATTCAATTATACTAGGTAAATCTATTCAAGGAAATACTTAATTAAATAGGGTTTCTTCTAAACACTACTAAAGGGCATAAATTAAGGACATGAATATTAAATAATATTAATACTCAGAACATTGGGTTGAAATTATAGTTAATTCAAACTTTATAATTTAGTAAACCAATTTAATATAATTAAATTATTAAAATTAATTAATATAATTTAATAGTATTAGGTTAGAGCTAAATATATCAAAAGTGTTGAAGTCAGGAAAGTCAAATAAATTGTTAAAATAAAATAAAAATATAAAAATGACTTGATAATTATGTTGAATCATTGTGTCATATAGTTGAGCTGTAGCTCAGTTAAAGCAATTCAAATTCAAATATTTTTATTCAAAATAGGATTCAAAATCACTTATTGAACGTCAAAAACTACCACCCATTCAAAATAGACTGCCTCAGACCTGAGAAAAGCGCAAAAAACTCAGCGGGCTTTTATTTTATAAAATATGGAATACAATGTAATATCGTACATAAAACATTAATAATTAAAGTGGGTGAGGGTGTTCGCTTCATTCCCAGTCTGTGGTATCATTAAGAAAATTGTTTATACTATAGTAACTTTACCCATACAAACGTTTTATAACAACCTGTATAGCAGAGTGGTTAGCGATCCTACCTACTAAGCTAGAGGTCCCGGGTTCGAATCCCGGTAGGTGCAAGCATTTATATGATGAATATAGATGTTTGTTTCCGAGTCATGGATGTTTTAATGTATGTTTACATGAATATATGTATGTTTAAGTAAGTATATTGTATTAAATATATCGTTGTCTTGTACCCATAGTACAGGCTATTTTATATACTTAACTTGGGGCAAGATTATTTGTGTAAAAAGTGTGTCAATATTATAACAATTCTTTTAAATTTCGTAACACATTTGTTTTTTTTTTCATTTTATGGGATCATATTGTAGAAGTATATATACATCGCCCTATAAAAGACTTACTAACTCGACTTAACAGAGAAGTAGGCATAACAAGTTTAAAGTATTAAGATTATGATTGTCACAGTTTCTAACAAATTCCTCAATATGCTTTTGATGTCTGGATAAATAGTTACTGTTTTGTAGTTATTATGTTTATGCTGTAACACGGTACGGTACTAAGCTAAAATGGCAGTGTTTGCTTCGGCGTCGTATGCCGGGTCGTTTCCTTCACTTAAATATGTACGAAGGGAACGATAGCTGGTCCATGAGTCAACTCGTGAACGGGTGCTTTTTTTGTTGGATGCGATTACTAATTGTGGCAGTTATGAAATATTTCATATTTCAACGCTTTTAACTTTGAACTCGATTCATATATTGGATGCAGAACCTTATGAACTAATTTGTTGTATAATAAAATACTCAATTTGATTGAATAGAGTGACTCTTTACGAACATATTATGGTAGATTCAGTTGTTTAAAAGAAATATTTATGGTGATTTTGTAGTTATAAAAGTTGTTTTGTAAAGTTTTTTACTTTCCTTAGAGGTAGAGGTGGTCATTTTTTTTTTATGGACGACTCCCTCACACGCGGGTTCATTATAGAATAAAACATTCTTCTTCTTTTAATACGTATATTATTGTATTATCTTTTAATATATTACATTACTTTATTTAATATAATATATTAAGCCGAAGGCCGACCGTTCTTACTTTACTTCATTCTCTATTCTATCTATTCGATTATTTTCTCATTCGCATCAATATTGAGTTAAAAAAAATATTATTCTTTAGGTTTACGGCCAACCTTTTAACAATGAGTTCTTATATACGAATATATATTGACACACACTTTTTACACAAATTATCTTGCCCCAAGTTAAGCATATATAGCCTGTGTTATTGGTTACAAGACAAATGATATATTTAATAGAATATACTTACTTAAACATACATAAAATATTTAAACATCCATAACTCGGAAACAAACATCCGTATTCATCATATAAATGCTTGCACCTACCGGGATTCGAACCCGGGACCTCTAGCTTAGTAGGTAGGATCGCTAACCACTCGGCTATACAGATCGTCGAATATGAACTCCTTGTTACATCATCCCCCTCCTAAAAATTTTATTTAGCAACCACAATAGGTACAGACTCTATAGCATAATATTGGATAGGTCTTGATGAGAAAACCTTAAAATCGTTGAGGTGAGTTGAAAATCGGTGGTCGGGATCAAAAACCTTTCAGGTTCAAAAATTTCCCGTAGAGTTACATAGAAAATGAGGTTTGATCACTTAAACGTGCCACCAATGGCCATTTTGAACTAATTGAAGCATTTTTTCCATGTTTAACCTACCATTGCATATGCTTAACCAGGCATGCATACACGGGTCGTCACTAGTATGATTTATAATTCGGCTGAAGAATTAATTTTGACAAAAAATATCCAAATGTTGTAACCTCGTGCCAGCATTTGGCGAATCAACATCTCCTGGGGATGCCTCGTGAAGAGGCGAAACACGTGTCGAATTGATTGAAGACTAATTAAGATTATAGCGGAATTTACGCTCAAGAAGGCATTTGAATGATTATGGATGTCCGCAAAATAATAAAATAACATAAATTAAAAAAAAATGTGTTTAAAACAATTCAGAGTGGAGACAGAGTAGACATCTCGGCGCTGGCAAACAGCCACTGACGGGTGACAGGTGACAGGTGACAGTCACCTCTCGCTCGCACTCAACTCTCCCTTTCCCGTGGTTATTCTGGTAACACGTTTTCGTTGTCAAGGCGAAGAGCGATTCTCAGAAACTGTTGTGAAGTTCAAGAATGACGTCAACTCATTACGAAGAAAAATTAAGTGAAATATGCACGAAATAGATTGTTGCTATGATGTGTTTATAAATAGTATTTTACTGGCATCGAATGAATATTATGTGGTCATATCCACGTATTGTATTGAACCGGGAGTAAGGCTTACTAATAAAGATATAATGATCATCATCAAAACACAAGATTTAATGTTCTAGATATTATGTTTTCGTGTTCCTCTAAAACTTACAAAGTCAGGCAAGGGCTCTTAGCACAAACATAGTAAGATGGAAATCATAAAATAATAATAATAATATTGACACACTTTTTACACAAATTATTTTGCCCCAAGTTAAGCATATATAGCCTGTGTTATGGGTTACAAGACAATGATATATTTAATACAATATACTTACTTAAACATATATAAAGTCATATAAACATACATAAATACATTTCATGCATACATAAAATGTCTTCTTAATTATTCTAACAACCTCAACAAGCTTAGATAAAGGATTGGTCTCTGCTGCGCTCTAACTAGATACCGCAGGCGTAGTCGCAAAGTGCGGCAACCAATGCTACGCCCATGTGTGTGTAGTCGAGCCACTCTCGAACAATGTGTGACGTTGACGTGCCACGTGTTCTGTTAAACATTTCTAATAATTGAAACTAGAATGCCGGGTTGCATGTAAAACTTTGTAAAAATACTACTACAATAAATAAGTAAGACACTGAGATAACATTTCATCAGTAAGTAAGTATTTTATTAATTTCAATGTAAAATAAGACGAAGTGTATGTTACAAAATTTGAAACATACCATTGAGTGTCAATATGCCGCGCATCAAATACGCCAAGATCTAATACATCGTAATTAAAAAGCTATTGATAGTGCGGTATCTAGTTGGAGCGCAGCGGAGACCAATCCATAATCTAAGGTCTACAATTAAATTACCTTAGATTTATTTGTTAATTTGTATTATTTTAAGTTCTTGAATTTAGTTTATTATGGCTGTTTGCTATTAAGTAATTTTTAAGTATTTGATCGAGCATTTTTGAAACTTTGCCTATGTTAAGGGTAGATCATGATACAAATGGGGCAACATTATATGAAAAAAAATATTAAAAAAAAGGAATATGAATTGTGAACTGTGTACTAGGTATAGCTAGGCGCAATGGAAGGAAATTTGGAGACAATAGCGGGTAATTTATACGCTCTGCCCATTACAATGCAATGCCGCTCAGGATCATTGAAAAGCCCAAAAATTCTGAGCGACACTAAAATTGCGCTTGTCACCTGAATACCCACATAAGATGTTAAGTCTCATTTGCCCAGTAATTTCACTAGCTACGGAGCCCTTCAGATCGACACACAATAATGGTAACACATTACTGCTTCACGGCAGAAATAGTCGCCGTTCTGGTACCCATCATCTAGTCGGAATCCTGTGCAAAGGAGCCTCCTACTGGTTATTGCCCTTAGTTGATTTACCCTTACAGTATTCTTTTTATGACCCGGAAGAAGCACAGGGCAAAACACAGGGTGTACATGGCGGCTTCTTCTTTAACGAGGAGGAGGAATAAACGATCCGGGGCGAGGGTTCCCAGCCGATGTGCAAATTTGCTGAAGGCCGAAGCCGCTGCCAATTTGTGTGGGATAAGGATGAAAAAAGTGATTTTAGCGTAGCGGGCCAACCCTCGTAGATAATACGCTGAAATTGAAAGTGACGTTTTTGTATTTAAATATACCTACCCTCCGTGTGTGCCAACGACCTTTACATCCGGGCTTATAACATTATATGACGACGATATAAATATTTATCACGGCTCTGAAATGATCTCTAAGACAGATTAATACTCACAGATTACGTAACATTGAGCGCTTCAAGTTTTTTTTTGCACATAAGGGACGAGACGAGCAGGACGTTCAGCTAATGGTAATTGATACGCCCTGCCCATTACAATGTTGTGCCGCTCAGGATTCTTGAAAATCCCAAAAATTCTGAGCGGCAGTACAATTGTGCACGTCACCTTGACGTGAGATGTTTCGTCTCATTTGCACAGTAATTTCACTAGCTACCTTCAGACCGAAACATAATAATGCTTACAGTACTGCTTCACGGCAGAAATAGGCGCCGTTGTGGTACCCATAATCTAGCCGGAATCCTGTGCTAAGTAGTTGGTAAGTTTTGTTGAACTTGTGAATACAAGAAACAGCTTATCAGGTACTTAAAATGTTTAGGAAATTGTTGAGGTTGGATGCAATGTGTTAGAAGTAATGAGCTCCTAAAGACTTAAGGCCGCTTGTACACGCTAAAAAGATTTGCGGGACCTATGCGAGAATTCGTGTCGTTTCTACAAACGAACTGTGTACACTTCTTCGGCACTGATAAAAAAAATCTAGTCTGCGTTAGACACGACGCTTGAACGTAGCTGTAGTGCAGGGAAGGGCTGGGTAGGGTATTGTGGTTCTGACTTCCGATATTTTTACACACATAGATATTTTCAGTAATCGTGCTTCCTCTTTTAGAGCAGAAGTTATTGATGTTTTAAAAAATAAATTAGGTAGTATGATTAAAAGATAACTACTTAGTAAGATTGAAAAGTTTAAATTAAAGCTACTAACTGATACCTATGTTATAAACAATAATATTTATTATGATGATCTTTTTGTTTTCTCTTTTCTATTTTATTGTTACTAAGCACATAAATTTTATTTTTTGTTTATATAGATGTACATGTTTATCTCTCTCTCATATAATTTATCTGTGGCTAATGTAGTTGGTTTCACAATTATTTAAGGTTTATATGTATTAGTTATAGTTAAATATTATTATTGTGTTACTGTTCATTGGTGCTAATAAAGTAAATAAATAAATATTTTTTTTGCCTTGTCTATAACAACACCCGACGCACGTCAGCCCGAAAACAATTTTAAGGTTTACACGTTCCTCTTCGTCTTACACATGCTAATACACGAGAATCGTTCGTGCCTCGATCCGACAAAATTTTTGTCGTATACATAAACATCCTTAAAATATGTCCAACCGATAAATTTGATAAATTTTGTTTCATTTGTATTTTTGTGTACTTCTTTCGCCTTATGTTTAATTGTATATCAAATCGTTATATTTTGTATTATATTCACTCCTACTTTGTTTATATTTAAGTGGAAACTTTATTGGCTTGTGTAATATAAATTATGTTTTACAATGTGTATATAACTTAAGCTGTTTGTTTTCCGTTAAATAAATAATTAAATACATGATGAATGTTTGGAATACAGAATGGAAAAGTTCTCGCAGTTGTTCTTCAACAAGATCGACTGACCAAATTGATGACTAGTCATCCAAATTCTTCGCGGTTGTTAGAGACGCGCTGAAAAGATTCCGGTGGAGGCAGATCATCCGATGCTGACCTCAAATTGTCGGGGACCTAGTGCTCTGTGAACTTTGTTTGTTCATTGTGTGTCTTCTACCGCATTTATCACGGAGAGTGTTAAGAAGAGCTGTTTCACCTGATTCCTGCCGCCAAATTCCACCTTCGCACGACACGCCACAAGTTAGGATATCATCCTCACCATCTGGATATGTGGCGGTCCTCCACAGTACGTTTTTCAAGGAGCTTTCTTACACGTACCACAAAGCTGTGGAATGAACTTCCTTGTGCGGTGTTTCCGGGACGATACGACATGGATATCTAAAAAAAAAGTCCTCCTTTTCCATAAAAAATAAAAAAATCCTGAGGTATAAGGGACCGACCCCAGAGAAAGAAAGAGAAATCAGCAGACACGGTGAAATTTCTAATTGTGTATAAATGGCCTAAAGCATCTGATTTCATTCACTTACTATTTTATATCAGAGACAAAGACTTAAATAAACCGGAGCTGGATGATGGTTCAACGAATCGCCTGCAAGCTGCAGCAAGCTGGATCCACATCTACACATATGAAATACCGTGGATATATCTACGTAACATTAATATATATTCCGTTAATTAAACCTTTCATATCTGCTTCAAAGTATATCAAAACTATAAGGCTTATTTTCCTCTGTACTGCCACAACCTTTGTTTGGATATTTTGCCAGAACAAAAACAAACGTTTGTTGTTTGTGTTAAGTTTCAAATTGAATTGCGGCTCGTAACAAGGGCTAGGTGCTCGTCGATACAGGACATGCGCAGTGAACACTGCTGACGCGACCATCGACTAGTCGACCAACTAGTCGTCAGATTCTTGCATAGCAACTATCAGCTGACTCCAGCCCCTTTCATTCAAGTCTACCTTTATTTTCTTTTCAATGAATTACATGTTACATTATATCTGCTACTGGATTAAATCCAGTCTCTTTTAGTCGTACTACTTGATTCATATTATATAAATTGTATTAATTACAGCTTATTATTATTATTTCATTAATCAATATTTATGTAACTCAAAAAACTCTTAGATATAGCCCTCCACTTTGTGTTCCTGCTGTTAGTAGCAACTATAGACAAAACTCATATATGGTGCGAGCGTGAAGAACATTGAATGATGTTAGTATGTTATTAGATACTACCTGACCCGGCAAACGTTTAGTTTAGTTATTATTTTTAGAGTTTCTTGGACATTGCTTTATTTTTCTAAAATAAACGTAGCCTAAGTTACTCCTTATTACATCAGCTACCTGCCAATAAAAGTCGCCGGATTAGCCGGAACAAACAGACAGACAGACAGACAAAAATTGTAAAAAATGTTATTTTTGTGTATGTACCGCATATGTATTCATAATATACATTTAGTAAAAAATGATTACTTCAATATTACAAACAGACACTCCAATTTTATTTAAATGTATAGATAATTCACACAATATTTTATAAATTATAGCCTAAATGTTATTCTGGTGTGTAAGCTATATTATTGTAAAGTTTCATCAAAATCCATTCAGTAGTGTTTGCGTTAAAGAAGTTCAAACACACATCCAGACATACAAACTTTCACATTTATAATATTAGTAGGATTGACATATTTGCTACAAGCATTTCCAAGGCAAAGCAGTGCATAACCCTCAATTTTTTTAATTAAGTATTGTTTTTTGTTATCCATATAACTATATTTTGTTATCTATATTTTATATTACTTCTATTAGTGAAAATCTGTAATTGGCTATCTGTTACTATTTAAGTTTCTACAGAAATTGTAAATAAATAAATTTATATTTCCTTCCTTTTAATCCGCATACGATATATTTTTAAATGAAACCTAAAAAGTTAATTAATATAGTTTGAACTTGGCAAGTTAATACAATCAATACCAAATATTATTTTGGACTAAGGTAGTAATTACGGTAATTTTATTATCATAAAAAGGCATGAAGGCATTTATTTTCTCAAAATTGATTCACCGCTTCTAAAACAAATCGCGCTCTTGGAGAAAAGAAGCTACTCTCCCAGCATATTTTTTTTCGCTCTTTTTAATCTAATATATAAAATTCTCGTGTCATGGTGTTAAACATTGAACTCCTCCGAAACGGCTGGACCGATTCTCAAGAAATTTTGAGTGTATATTGGGTAGGTCTGAGAATCGGACAACATCTATTTTTCATCCCCCTAAATATTAAGGGTGGTCCACACGATTTTTTTTTTAATTTTTTTGACATTTTTTTAAAAATTGTTTGATTATGAGTCAGCATTAAAAAATACGTACAACTTCAAATTTTACATTTCACCCATCTACGATCAACAGTTACTTTTGTATCGCGATTTTAATATCGGCAATACAACGTTTGCTGGGTCAGCTAGTAAAATATATAATATTGTACTGTCATTGTTTTGCTATAAAATAATCTAGTCCCAGACTTGCGGAGTAGTAGGATTTACGACAGAGCCATCTTTTAATAAAACAATTTTTTTTATAGATAATGCCTGAACAGTGGCGTGCATTTTTTTTCTAGCAAGGCAGGCACTGTAGATCTAACTAGTTGTAGTTGAGCTTTAGTCCGACAGAACGACATAAGTTGTATGAAACGCTGCTTGCTTCGTATAAGCAATCTGTAGACCGTTGGTAACTTTAACACTAGCTCTAAATATATTTAGGTTCTTCACTAAGGTACTGCCTCTAATTTAAATTGAAATGTGTATATAAGTGGACTGTGCTGTGGGTTGCAAGACAACGATATTATATTTAATACAATAAACTTACTTGAACATACATAAATACAAATAAACGTCCATGACTCGGAAACAAACATCCATATTAATCATATATACAAATGCTTGCACCTACCGGTATTCGAACCCGGGACTCGAACTCAATAGGCGGGGTCACCAACCACTATGTTGGTCGTCAGAGTGTGAGTCGATTCGGGAGTTCTATATGTATCAGATATTATCACATAAAAAAAGACATGACATGTAATCAACTTAAGAATATATCAACAACAGGGCTAATAAAAAAATGTTTTTAATCTATAAATGGCTATTTATCTATATATATAAAAATTTATTGCTGTTCGTTAGTCTCGCTAAAACTCGAGAACGGCTGGACCGATTTGGCAAATTTATGTCTTGAATTATTGGTGGAAGTCCAGAGAAGGTTTAAAAGATGAATAAATAGGAAAATGCTGGTAAATTAAATAAAAACAACAAATTTGTTTTTCCTTTGATGTCCATACATAATTTCTATGAGAGAACTTATAGACGCACGGTTTGATAGTTCTGTCGGGAAACAATTTCATTACGACAGCAGGGTGCATATTTTACGAAGTAATTTTTGATGTTCTGATATATTATTGACAAATTCATATAAAAACATTATTTTATTTATTATATACAGAACAACGTCTGTCGGGTCAGCTAGTCTATATATATAAAAATTTATTGCTGTTCGTTAGTCTCGCTAAAACTCGAGAACGGCTACACCGAGTTGGCTAATATTGGTCTTGCATTTTTCGTGGAAGTCCACAGAAGGTTTAAAAGGTGAATAAAATATATGAAAGTGCTTAGAATTAAATAAAAACAACATTTTTGTTTTTCCTTTGATGTGTCCCCCGTCGTTAAGAAGAAAGAAAGAAGAAGTCAGAAAGAATAGCTTAAAATGAATAATTAATTAGAATTTTTATATCATTCCAACTTTCTCAGCAGGTAAAATATAAACTTAATTATCGCTCAATTAAAATTTGACAACAAAATTTTTATGAACGATCAATCTTATGTTTTGTCATAAGAAATAAAGATCTTTAGAAGTACTTCGTGCTTGGCCATGTGTGTACGCGGAGTACGAACGAAGTACGAACCTAGTATTTAATAAATATTGAGATATAAATTTGTCATGAATATTAATGTTTTATAAGAATTTTATTTGTATTGCTAAGTTTATAATACTTAATGGTCAGGTTCAATTTTGTGTAAAATAAAATTTTATGCTACATTTTTGCATGCCTTGTAGATAGATTACGAGAAACGTAATCTAAATAAAATAAGACCGATTGTAGAACTGACCTTATTCCAATGCACATAAATATTATTATTACAAAGCATTCAATTGAATAAAATTATGTACTTCCTTCTTTTGGAGTCGGTTTAAAAGAGTATTAATCTCAGTATTAAGGCGACACTAAATGCCAGCGAGTTCACGGCTGCCGGCCCGCAATCTATGTAACAAAGCCAATATTTTCAAACATCTTGCATGGAAAACAGTTTATATGCTTACAATCCTCGTTATTCACTACTAATCTGAATAAATGAACCTACACAAAAAAGTACAAGCTATAAAAATAACTTTTCTGAGAGAAGTACCAAAAAAATGCGTCACGCCATGCCAAAAAACTTGTTTAACTTCAAAGAAAAGTAGTAGTTAAAAAAGGCTCGGCAGTGTTAACTATAACCAACAGCAAGCATTAGCAACCTACAAATAAGACTTAAGGATATGTGTAACAGGACTAAGTAGTGTTCATAGCTCGAAATGCTATACTTTCACCACAAAACTTGTCTAAAAACACCATGTTTGCGTGTTTTCTGCTTACTCTTCGCCTTAAATCAGAAACATTCCATTATTATAATACGGAAAACCTTCCAAATTTTATTTAAAATATTCTAACAAATTTCAGGATACTATTTTCGCGTCTATTTTGACTCCAGGAAAATTCCTTTGTTTCATTAACCGAGTCACTATTTTAGGAAATATTTTGCAAGCTTCAAGCGTATTATTAAATATACTTTCCTAAAATGTTATGAAACTTTCCCAACTCGCAATTCGCTGTGAAAATTCGCTAAAAATATCATTAAAATACTCTTGGTGATTCGGCTCACAGTGATTTTACAAAGAAATTAACGAGTATTAAAGTAAGCGATAATAATCAAAAAGAATATTAAGGAGGTATTCCAAGTGGGAGGCTCCTTTGCACAGGATGCCGGCTAGATTATGGGTACCACAACGGCACCTATTTCTACCGTGAAGCAGTAATGTGTAAGCATTACTGTGTTTCGGTCTGAAGGGCGCCGTAGCTAGTGAAATTACTGGGCAAATGAGACTTAATATCTTGTCTCAAGGTGACAGGCGCAGTTGTAATGCCGCTCAGAATTTTTGGGGGTTTCAAGAATCTTGAGCGGCACTGCATTGTAATGGGCAGGGCGTATCAATTACCATCAGCTGAACGTCCTGCTCGTCTTGTCCCTTATTTTCATAAAAAAAAAGATCGAACGCAACTTCTGAGACAGGTTGTCAAGCGGCAAGTCAAGTTGGTTGGTCTGGACCATATATGGTTGGGAGAGGCGATGGCTGGTCCATGATAAGGATTATTGCTTCTGAACGGGTGATTATTGTCAATAAAGAGCTTCTCTCGTATCGTTTGGCGAGTTTTTTTTAATGAAAAGAAGGGACGAGACGAGAGGACGTTCATCTGTTGGTAATTGATACGCCCTGCAGCTCAGGATTCTTAAAAAAAAAACAATAATTCTGAGAGTCGCTACAATTGCGCTCGTCACCTTGAGATATAAGATGTTAAGTCTCATTTAGCTAGTAATTCCACTAGCTACGGCGACTTTCAGACTGAAACACAATAATGTCTACACATTACTGCTTCACGGCGCCGTTGTGGTACCCATAATCTAGCCGGCATCCTGTGCCAAGGAGCCTCCCACTGGTATAAATAATGTGATTAATTGTAATTATGTAATAATGTATAAGTAAAAAATTAAAGACTAGGAAGAGTAGTAGTCCTAGAAGTCTACCCTGTGCATCCCCGGGGCATAAAAAGAATAGGGAAGTCGCAGTCCGAAGGGTGACGTAGAAAACGACGAAGGGCATATACCAGTGGGAGGCTTTTTGCACAGGATGCCACCTAGATGATGGGTACCACAACGGTAATGTGTAAGTAATGTAATTATTGTTTGGTAGAGTTCAGCCTTTGATATATGAGTACTAAATGGGTGGAATTCCTATCCCCAGAGTAGATAAGGTTAGAGATCTGGGCGTAATTTTTGACACCCAATTAAACTTCAGAGACTATATCAACACAGTAGCAGCTGAAACATTTCAAAGATTAGGATTCGTACTGCGAAACTCTCGAGTCTTCCATAATCCATTCGTAATACGATTACTATAGTATGCCCTAGTCCGAAGCAAACTGGAAACCTGTGTCTGGGATCCTTATGAGAAAAAGTACGAACTATTATTAGAAAAAGTGCAGAAGGCCTTCCTAAGATACCTGTACAAACGTTGCTATTGATATTATCCTTTTATTTATCCAAATGTTTGTTAGGTAGTTTAGGTTTCAATTCCCTGGAGGTCAGGCGGACTTGCGACCAGCTAAAAATTATGTGCCGAATTTTACGAGGAGACATTGATGCTCCAGATCTTCATGGGCAATTGTGTCGTGTACGTGTCCCTAAATTCAGTAATCTTCGCCCACGAAAAAATAATCATTTCGAGGTCCCGCTTAATCACACCGTTGCCTGAATTTTTTGGTTATTCAAGAATCCTGAGCGGCACTGCATTGCAATGGGCAGGGCGTATAAATAACCATGAGCTGAACGTAGGTACTGCTCGTCTCGTCGTCGTATAAAAAGTAAATATTTATATATCTGAAGGTAACAGAGCACAGTACTATCCAGTAGTATTGGAGGCATAACAATGCCATTGCATTGTTATGCCTCCAATATGCACGTAATTTGAGGAATATCTATACATGGTAAGCCTTTTGAAGAATAAAAGGCATTCATTTTCTTAAAATTGATTCCTATAGATTTATCTTTGATATCATTTCTAATATACTAGACACTACTACCGGTTCGGAAACAAATGTCGCCCTCAGAGAGAACAAGTGGCGCAAGAAACTCTCCCAGCATTTTTTTGTTGCGCTCTTTTTTAATGAAATATACCATATTGTACTGTCATTGCTATTGCTATAAAATAATTTAATCTAGTCTCAGGCTGTCGGATTTTTTATCGGAGCCATTTTTAATAAAACATTTAAATTTATTTATAGATAATGCCTGAACAGTGCCTGGGACTTTATTATAAAATTGTATCTTATGAAGCCTACTAGAATTCGTTACAAGCAATCACTTATTTCTAGTGTTATAATAATGAAAATCCCTATTAAGAGCAAAAAGGTCAAGATTTTTGCAAACGTATATTAAATTTTCATAAATCTACTGACGATGAACAGTCATAATATTTATTTATTTAATTTTTTCTTTGAGATACTGTCAATGGGAAGACAAAGGAACAACTGTCATCTAATGCTAAAAGGTCACCACAAATAATAACTCCAACACCAGATTACAAAATAACTTGAAATTAAGTTGTGATTTTATTTGAAATTTAAAGTTAGTAATTAGTCAATAAAATGACTTATAGAGTCTCTTGCTGTCAGACAACCGATAAAAACAGGCCAGGAATATTAGTTTAGTGTAATAATAATAATTAGACAAATGAGACTTAACATCTAATGTCTCAAGGTGACGAGCGCAATTGTAGTTCTGCTCAGAAATTTGGATTTTTCAAAAATCCCGATCGGTACTGCATTGTAATGGGCAAGGCGCATCAGTTACCATCAGCTGAACGTCATGATCGTCTCAGCCCTTATTTTCATAAAAAAAAGTGTGCGTGACGTCTTACACTCGCGATTTGTGTGACATTTTGGTTTTGTGTGCGTGCATTGCTGAAGATAGTTCTTAACTCAATTTTTTTGACGTTGTCACAGCTGTCATAGTCTATCTAGACGTACGAGGCCTGCACTAAAAGTATCGGGAATGGAATATTTCCACTGTTCAAAATAGTTTTTAGAGCAAGAAAACATAGAATTATTAGACCATCCGCCGTACAGCCCCAACCTAAGCCCTAATGATTTCTATACTTTCCCTAAAATAAAGAATAAATTGCGTGGTCAGAGATTTTCATCACCTGAAGAAGCTGTGGACGCCTACAAAACGGCCATTTTGGAGACCCCAACTTCCGAATGGAATGGTTGTTTCAATGATTGGTTCCATCGTACGGAAAAATGTGTCAAATTTCGCGGAGAATACTTCGAAAAGTAGTAAATACATTTTTAAATAGTAATGTTGTGTCACTTCCTTGATTCCCGATACTTTTAGTGCAGCCCTCGTATAAATGATCTAGGAGGAGAATCATAGTCGACTAGCGGCTGGTATACCGGCTGATCGCAGGACATACCGCCCCGCCCGTTGCATAGCACCAACGGCACAGAGCAATCGCTATAACCTTGATTATGTAATGCACTAGTTGCAACTAGTTGGCCGATCGGTCGCATGACTCGTAGCTCCACTGCGTGACCCCGGGGCGCGGGGGGAGAGGGCCCGGGCTTACTCGCTACGGTGACCATCAAATTTGGATTAAATATTTTATTTGCAACTTTTATAAGATAAATATGTAATAGAAAACTTACTATTTATACTCAAATGTCATAAACAATCACAATGCGTTCAAGTACCGCACATACCACCATAAAAATAGACTGTTTCGTTAGAAGAAAATTCTAATCTGTATAAATGGTATTATTACTGAAAAACAAAGAAATTTGATTTTACCTCTATTCTAATATCAGTCAAGATGACACGTTGAGTTAAAAATGAAATGTCATATTCCATTCTTGAACAATTTTTTAAATTAGTTTTAAACAATATGTTATGTTTTTAAAGTGATAACCCTCACTTCTAGGATTTATACATAAATAAAATTTGAAAAACAATTTTTTTTATTTTTTTTAAGCCACAATCTGAGAGTTGAACAAAGCAAACAGAATTTTATAACGAGGCGGTACTCGAATGGTTAGCTCAGTTGGTTAGAGCACCGGCACGGAACGTCGGAGGTCGTGGGTGCGAATCCCGCATCGTTCAAAAAGTTTTGTTTTTCAAATTACGAGTAGTAATATGTTTTAGTTCAGTCATGTGATCTAAAGTTCAATCGTTTTTCTTTCATTAAGAATAAGTTATATGTTTTTGATTTTAATGATATACAAGGAACAAATATTTTTGACAAAAATATAATAAAACAACTTAATTTTATAAAGCTCGCTAAAGCGTTTCACAAATTAGAAATTGCTATGTTTTCTAAGAAATATAATTAAAATACAATTGTTGCGTATTTTGGCCGCTGACCAAAGTGATCGTCGTTAGTTTTTCTGATTCACCGGAAATACCCAATAGTTAAATGTTTAAAGTAAAATTGTTGTTCGATTACGTATTTATGGTTTTATACTAAAGATAAAGCAGCCAAATGTGAATTGACCTCGTAAAGTCTCTTATTAGCAAAAAATTGTATTTTACTAACTCATAAAAAAAAAAATTACAAAAGCAAAATAAATATTCCCGTGTTTGCATGACAGCCTTTTATTTTAACTATTTTATGATATACAGTCTATTGACAGACGGACGAATTTAGCAGTGAACGTGACTTAGTAATAGGGTTACCGTGGGCTACGTCTCAGTTACGGAACGCCAAAAGAAAACCTAAGGGAGACTAGAATAGGATGTGTTCATTGCTTGTATGTCAAAACCCTGAAAAACAATTAGTTAATGAAAATAATTTATTTCGCCTTATGTGAACACCTCGTAGATGAGACATAATTATTCACTATAACCTTATGAACACCTTGCAAGTGAAATAAAATCAAAAGATATGGCCATATACTTTCCACAGACCTTGCCCTTATAAAAGAAAAAACTTAAAAGCTGTTATATTATGTTGTTACGTTACAATTTTGTTGGTGCTCAAACTGTGAAGATGTTGGTCCATATGTCCAGGGTTATCTCTCTGTTGTTTATCAATTACTTTTTATGGTAGGGGAGAGCAAATGTGCGTACTGTTCACCTTTTTTTTATTTATGGAAAAAAGAGGACAAACGAGCATACAGTGACCCGTACGCTCATTTGTCCTCCTATTCCATAAAAAAAGGAGCGTTACCGGCCTTTAAGGAAGGTGTACGCGCTTTTTTTCATACCCATGTCGTATCGTCCTGCATTCCACAGTTTTGTAGTACGTGGAAGAAAGCTCCTTGAAAACCGCACTGTGGAGGACACACATGATGGTGAGGATGATATTATAACTTGTGGCGTGTCGTGCAAAGATGGAATACACCAGATGTTAAGTGATCAACTACTCCTGCCACACCAGGGGTAGACCAGTTTTTCGGATAATTTTACGCGCTTAATGTCACAACAAACCGGCGACAAAGGGGGCGTGTGAGGCGGGCGGGGTGAAATAAGTCCTCAGCCGGCTAACGAGCTGGTCACCCTACTATCGATCAGCACTAACCTTGGCAGTGAGCGAGGACATCTATTTTTACCTCGAGTCGGTACTGCGGGACGCGCGGGCTGGGTGAAGGGAGGGGGGACAAACGGGGGGGTTAGCAACAAGGGGTGTATATACACGGGGGTTGAAACTAAAACCCCTGCGCCTCGCTTTGATCGAAGTTGTTATGCAAAATTTGTAATTTTCTACCGACAGCCAGCAGATACGAGTATATATAGCGATTGTTCCTTTTAACATATTAGCAACATGATGATTTAGTAAATAGTGAATTTGGTGTTGTGTATTCAACATAAAAATCTTTGAGTTGCAAATAATCTAATATATAAAATTCTCATGTCGCGGTGTTTGTAGTTAAACTCCTTCGAAACGGCTTGACCGATTCTCATGAAATTTTGAGTGCATATTGGGTAGGTCTGAGAATCGGACAACATTTATTTTTCATCCCCCTAAATGTTAAGGGTGGTCCACGCCAATTTTTTTTTAATTTTTTTGACATTTTTTTTTAATTTGTTTGATTATAAGTCAGCATTAAAAAATACATACAACTTAAAATTTTCACCCATCTACGATCAACAGTTACTTTAGTATCGCGATTTTAATATCGGCAATACAACGTTCACTGGGTCAGCTAGTAAATCATAAATATCATTTAAGATGGTATTCAAATTCAAAGTCAAACTTTATTCAAATAGGCCTAAACTAAGCGCTTTGGAATCTTCATTAAAAATTATTTTCGGAAAAAGTAGAGCATAAGTAGAAGAAACTCAATCTGTCACTATTAAATCAATATGTAATTTACAATAGCTTGAGTAGATATTAAATAATTTTAGACTCTGAAATATTATTATCAAAAAGTGATTATTATCGGTTAGATTATGGGTACCACAACGGCACCTAGTGGGATTATTGAGCAAACGAGACTTAATATCTTATCTCTTAAGGTGACGAGCGCAATTGTAGAGTCGATCAGAATTTTTGTGATTTTCAAGAATCCTGAGCGGCACCACATTGTAATGGGCAGGGCGTATCAATTACCATCAGCTGAACGTCCTGTTCATCTCGTCCTTATTGTCATAAAAAAATTTGGTCCCCAGAACCTTCAATCCACGTTCAAAAAATTCCTTCTAACTAAAATATTCTTCTACAAATTATGCTAGGAACTCATTTATAAATCAGCTTATACAGCTATTACAATTTCACTCTTGGTGATGTAGATATATTTTATTTAATCTTGATTAGATTTAAGAAATAATTCGGTACAATTATATTTTGATTAGTTCACTGTTAAATTGAGTATGTATAATGTCGAAATACTGTTTTTACGGTTTTCTATTTTTGTACAGTAATTTTAGGGACTATTTTTGGTCTTTTGGTTTGAATTACTTGTACTTATATGACTGTTGTTTTAAAATAAATAAATGTAACATATAAAATTCTGGTGTCATGGTGTTAAACATTGAACTCCTCCGAAACGGCTTGACTGATTCTCATGAAATTTTGAGAGCATATTGGGTAGGTCTGAGAATCGGACAACATTTTTCATCCCCCTAAAAGTTAAGGGTATTTTTTAATTTTTTATTTTTTTGACATTTTTTTTAAATTTGTTTCATTATGAGTCAGCATTAAAAAATACACACAACTTCAAATTTTCACTCATCTACGATCAACAGATACTTTTGTATCGCGATTTTAATATCGGCAATACAACGTTTGCTGGGTCAGCTAGTAAAATATAAAAATAGTGTGTAAGGTACTGCATACAATATATGAAGCACTTTCAAGTAAAGACGCTTAGCAAATATAAAATATTTTATAATAATGACGCTGGTGGCTTGACGAAGGGTCCTGGTGTGAGACGCGATTTGCGTCCATATTCTAGCTCCTTCTCCTGTCCAAGTTACGTCAGTTGGTGCTGGGACTGCAGCTACGTGAGTGAGTCTTACATCTTTGTTGCGGCATTTAGTGTTAAGACACTTGGCCCGTAGGATCCAGCGGCGCGGAGAATGTACAAAGTACTATCTTCTCGTCTCAATGGCAACCCAAGCACTGGCAGCTATTTCGGTCAACGGATCAGCCTAGCTATCCAACGTGGAAATGCTGCCAGTATTATTGGTACGCTTCCCCGTAATAATAGTATTGTAAATATATAAGATTTGTTTTTATTTCATTAGAAGTAATAAAAACAAAGTAGATAAATATAATTTAACGTATATTGGATGCATTAACCTTTAGAGATTGTTTGTGATTTTGTTGTTAACGTTTCTTTGATTGAACATGATGGATGATACAAAAGGACGCTGACGTCTTTATATATAATCCATTATCTTATCGAATCTCTATTTATATCTAATCTATCGAATCTTTAAATAACTGTAAGTTGCGACTTTAAACGTATTTTTTAAAAACAGGTACCTAATGCGCCCAGACATAGGGCTACTCTTCGGGATAACGACGGGAGGGTGGTGGTGAATGCTTATGCATAAGTCTGCGTTGGTTATGTGAGACTCACGTAAAACCTAAGTGTCTACCCACTCAACACCACCTGAGGTTGGCTTTGGGCAAGTGCCCTCTAAACCTTTGTCGAAGGCGACCTTCTCTTTGGGAGAGAGAGGCGAAAGCGGCACTCCCCATGGAGTATCCGCTAATCAAAGCACCAATTCTATTGTAACTATTAGTTAGTCAAATAATTTTCGACAGTTTCTTCCACAGAATGAATAAGGGTCGGTTCAGCTTTGGTAGTTTGAGCTAAGCAAGCGAGGAGTTTGCCCTGCGTATTATCAGTAGATAGGCGATATGGAAATGAGCACTAAAACATAATATTTTATAATAACTAACAATGTTTCTTTCTGTTGATTTGATGCCTCCATGCGCTGCTTACAGAAAGGGACTTGACAGACGGACGGATTGACAACGAATTATCTTGTAATGGCTCATTTTAACATGCTTGTATTAACTTGGTATCCAGGTGCCTATGTATATATATAACCAATCCTTGAAAGTGAATTCACCCACTTTATTCGTAGGATTGAACTATTTGATGACTGATTCTGCGGTAGGATTCAGGTTCAATTTTTCAGAATACAATACAATAGAATAAAGGACGTCAACGCTCCTGTGATTCCTCCGGTATTGCAAGATGTGGGCGGCGGTGATCACTTAACACCAGGTGACCCGTACTCTCGTTTGTCCTCCTCTTCTTTAAAAAAGAACTATATTAAAGTCAAAGTAAAATAAACTTTATTTAAATATTCTTAAACTAAGCTCTTACGAATCCTTCTTATAAAATCATCATTTTTACAATGAGCTCTCTGTTACTTACCTACAGAAAATAAATAATTTTCTTTTGTTTCCACGGTACACATCATGTAATGTACTGCAAATGGTAAAACTATTCGTGTTATTATGGTTACTCATTACATTTAATTCAAGTTTAATTACTGGTGAATGTTTTATTGTGACGGTGTGTATTTACTTACATATTAGTGTGATTACTTTATTATTTTAACTTTGTATATTTGTAAATATGTATTAAGATGAAGTGAATAACTATCTATTAGACAATCTGATGGTAAGTGATCACCGCCGCAGATATAAATAACATCAGAAGAATCACAGGAGTGTTGCAGGCCTTTAAAAGGTGTACCCATGTCCTCTTGGAAACACCGCACAAGGAAGCTCATTTCATAGTTTGGTTGTATGTGGAAGAATCATCGCATCATTTCAGCTGGAAGACGTCCACTGCTGGACAAAAGCCTCTCCCAAAGATCGCCATGACAATCGGTTCTGCGTATTCCGGCGATCTTGACCAGATCATCGATCAATCCTGTGGGGGGTATGGTACGTGGTCACCTCATTTGTGATTTGATCTCGCAGGAAAACTCGGAGCATAGCCCTCTGACCAACCGTCAGCTTCCTCATATGGCCTATAGTTAGCGACCACATCTGATTTCCATATGTCTTCAATGGCAACACACACTGGTAAGAAAAACGTGTGGAAGAAATTTCCTTGAAAATAGCACGTTTTTGTTTCAATCTTCGATTTTCATAGTATTTTAATAAAGATATAATTGATTTTAACCAGATAACATAAGTAAAGGAAAGTATTTGTGAACGGCGCTTATTGTGAAATGAACACCGGTTGTTTGCGGGCAGAATTCGCGATAAAATGTTCCAATTGCACTTCGCTGAGAGTGAAAACCGTGTAGAGGATAATGGGTGTAGGGTTACCCGAGTTGCGAGACCAGCGGATATCTGGTGCGGCTTGTGTCTGGGACATCTGATACAACAACGATGACTTAAATCTTATATAATAAGACTTAATGAGACACTCAGTTTAATAACCACTGTTATAAAGGTGATATAATCGCAATGAAAAGCTACTCCAAGTTCTCCCTGTCATGTAATTCTGTAGTGACAAAGGTAAGATAAAGGCAAACAGTTTTAAATTTATTTCGCATTTATTTATATCAGTATCAATGTTTAACAGATGTCATTATCAATAATCGGTCTGTTTTAAAATCGATGATTATCTTCGTTTCGGTGAACTTGCACCCTAAGAAGCTAATGTCAAGCGTTGATGACTTTTTACGACTTGTCAATCAAAATCGGTTACAGTAACCAAAAGATTCGATTTTCCTTCTGTATCTTGCTCTATCTCAATTAGAGATGTTCTTCTCTCTCGCACGTATTGGTAGACTACCAAAATGCTAATATCTTGTAAGTATATGGACATTACAGTTTATAGTTACAGTCAGAGAGAGTGACAGTACGCAGCATGAAACTTGTTGTATATCTGTTTGATATATTATTCACTCCCACATTTTTATTTTGTATGGAATAGGAGGACAAACGAGCATACGGGTCACCTGTTGTTAAGTGATCACCGCCGCCCACAATCTCTTGCAACACCAGAGGAATCACAGGAGCTTTGCCGGCCTTTAAGGAAGGTGTACGCGTTTTATTTAAAGGTACCCATGCCGTATCGTCCCGGACATACCGCACAAGGAAGCTCATTCCACAGCTTTGTAGTACGTGGAAGAAAGCTCCACATGCTGTGGTTGTCTATATATAGAATTAGTCTATGGTTCTATTACTCTGTTCTGTTACTTAAACGCTTAACGTATAATTGCGGATCTCGTCTAGTGGTATTCTTCACTCTCGCACGCTTTGGTTGCCTATACGTTAATATCTTGTAAGTATGGATGTTACAATAAATAGTTGACGTGGCGGCTATTCAAGACGGGGGAAATATTCATCAGCGTCTGGTGATTCCCCGCCTTCATAACTTCTAATAAAATTTCCATTATTCGCACAGCGATTAGCTCGATTCCAGGTTATTATTTCTTATTCTCTGCGTTCTCCATTTCATAGTTCTCTTCGACCGCCAGGAGTGATTCCAGGACTTGCCTCTTTATCATGTTCTGGTATTTCTTGGGTAGTCTTCTGACGCTCTGGCAGATGCTGGCGAAGAATAGATCGAGCGAGTCATCTTGATCCGTGTTCCCTGACTCCCAAGGTTCTGGACATTCCGGGTCGGGGTCTGTTTGCACTTCTTCTTCGTCGATCTTGATGTCATCCTTCACTAAGCGTCGATTTCTGTGAAAATAAAGTTTATGTCTTAACTTTATTTTATATACTTAGGAACCATAGATTTATAATATATTTAGATGGCTTAGCAGCCCGATAATGCTTGATTTGTGAATGTGTGCGTATATGCTAGTGGTTTAATATTCATGGAGCTAATTGCCATGCGTTCCTGATTGTTTACGACTTATCAATCAAAATCGGTTACAGTGATAATAGATTCCCTTACATTTTCTATCTTGCTGTAGGAGATGTTCTGTCTCTCTCTCGCTTTGTTACCGTTAGCATATTGTAAGTCTAAGCAACACCTGTCTCACTTTGAGAAATTTTAATTTCAAAATTAAACATTTCTCGTCAAAATCTTTGTCGGTTGTCAGAGTTTTGTAACGAAAACAATAATTGCAAATTACTATAAGACAGAAATCACTTGCATGAGTGTTGGTAGTTATATTTAGACTATTGTTAACATTATTGGATTATATATATTATGACATTTAAAATATTTTATCCACCCAGCGAAGGTCCTATATATGTATTATTAGGTATTTACCTATACTTATAAAAAAGGTTTTTTGAATTGAAAGCTTCCTTAGCGGCGTTGAGCACTTTTCTTGGGATGGGTATACAATGTTAAACTCGCGTCAGGACACGTGGCCTGATCGAAAATTCATACGTCAGTCATTGAAGTTATGGGTGAAAAATGATTTTTTTTCAGAGACACACTTTTTATTATTGTAATAGTTCTGAAATGTTATTTTTTTTTAATTGTATTTTTAGGACGATAGCGCAATAAATGAATATTGTATTTAACCACATAAATGCTAGTCCTTTAATACCGATAAATAAAGCAATAAAAGCGAAATTATTCCCTAACAATTCCAAAATATTCAAAAATGCACATCGTTAATGTTCAAGATTTCTTTTCTGCCGGCACTCCTGGGTTGAAACCCGTATTTTTTTTTAATTCGTCGTCAATAATCTAAAATTAAAGAATATAAAAAAAAAATAGAACTGTTTAAGCTAGTGGCCAATGCAGCCTTTTCATAAAACCCACATGAAATTTCGAACGCCGTTCCTTGCTGAAAGACCATGTTTTTTTATAATTAATTACAAATATAATATATTTAATACCCTATACAATATGTTATGTTTTTAAAGTGATAACCCTCACTTCTACGATTAATACACAAAAAAAAAGATTAAAAACAAAATTTTATGAACGATGCGGGATTCGAACCCACGACCTCCGGCGTTCCGTGCCGATGCTCTAACCAACTGAGCTAACAGTTCGAGTATCGCCTCGTTATAAAATTCTGTTTGCTTTGGTCAAATCTCAGGTTGTGGCTTCATCTACTACCTGCTCAACCCCAATATTTGCATATTAGGAAATTGACTTGAGATGTCGCTCTTGTAAATCTAAACAATATGTTATGTTTTTAAAGTGATAACCCTCACTTCTAGGATTAATACACAAATAACGTGGGTTCGAATCCCGCATCGTTCATAAAATTTTGTTTTTCAAATTTTATTTGTTTAATACCCTATAGTTGTAGTATAAGACTGTTTGTTAATGCTTTGAGAAATTTGTTTTGAATTCCTTCGATTCGAGAAACATGGACAGCGTATTGAGGATACTAAACTACACTTCCAAATGCTAATATGGTAATAATAAAGAGTATTTAAAGTTGTAGGATTTCTGAAGGACTTGGACGTCTATTTGAAGTAATGCTGAAAAAAAAATGGAAAGAGATTAAACATTTTACCAATAATTAAAGTTTAATATTTAAGAAATGAAATATGTGAACTTAAGAACATAGCTTCATAGTATGTTTGTGGGAGGCCAGTGGGAGGCTCCTTTGCACAGAATGCCGGCTAGATTATGGGTACCGCAACGGCGTCTATTTCTGCCGTGAAGCAGTAATGTGTAAGCATTACTGTGTTTCGGTCTGAAGGGCGCCGTAGCTAGTGAAATTACTGGGCAAATGAGACTTAACATCTTATGTCTCAAGATGACGAGCGCAATTGTGGTGCCGCTCAGAATTTTTGAGGTTTTCAAGAATCCTGAGCGGCACTGCAATGTAATGGGCAGGGCGTATCAATTACCATCAGCTGAATGTCTTGCTCGTCTCGTCCCTTATTATCATAAAAAAAAAATGCGTGGCACGATCCACTTACCGTCGGATGGTCATGTGCGGCAGAACAAACGCCATCCGGTTCTGGAAGCGCCACTTCTTACACGGCTGTCCCGACTTGGTAGTATCCTTGCTCTTCTTGAGCGACTGCCGCAGAGAGTCCCGCAGGATCTTCCATTCCCGTTTCAGTATCTCGCCTGGACAATAACTTATTGTGATGGTTATCGAGGTCTTTCGATAAAACTATTAGCTAAATTTAACTCGAGCTATAAAAGAACATAGACAAAAATGTGAAACATTTTAGTTATGATCGTAAAACGAATGTTTATCAAAATTTCACAGAGAAAAAGTTAAAGACAGAGCCTACACATTTATATTATTAGACTGGCTGACCCGGCAAACGTTGTTTTGACATATTAATTATTTTTAGAGTTAAACCGTTTCTTGGACATTGCAACATTACTTTATTTTTCTAAAATAAAAGAATTTTTCTAAAATAAACATAGCCTAAGTTACTCCTTATTACATAAGCTACCTGCCAATAAAAGTCCCGTCAAAAACGGTCCAGCCATTTGAGAGATTAGCCGGAACAAACAGACAAACAGACACACAAAAATTGTAAAAAAAATTATTTTGGTACATGTACCATATTCATTTAGATGTAGTAAAAAAAGGTTATTTCAATATTACGACACTCCAATTTTATTTATATAGATTGATTATATAGATGTATAGATCGGCCTTGGTGATACTCTTTGGTGTTCAAAAATAGTAGCTAAAAATTGTTGCCCATAAAAATAGTAGATAACGAAAAGATGAAAAAAAAGTATAGTAATTTCCAAAAATAGGTACCTACCTACTTTATTTCTTAAAAGAAAATTTCTTGCTGCTTTTAATTTAGCCTGTCTCTATTGCGCTCACCTCGCAATTTAAGATATTACAGAAACGATATATTTTTATAAATATTTGTGAAATCTGCATCACTGAGAATTAGTCGCCATTTTGCATCTGTAGTAGTTTCTAGTATCATAATTAACACTGTTATTCATTTTAGAAAAAGAAAATATTCAATTTCAACTACTCAATAATGGCTTTTGTGGAAGAGACAGAAATATAGTAGTTTCACTTGATTACTTTTTTCAGAAATATAGTAGTTTATGCCTCTAATACATAATCTTAATATATATAAATTACGTGACACGTTGTTTGTCCGCGATGGACTTCTAAACTAATGAACGGATTTTAATGGGGGCTTGAGAGATAGGATAGTTTTTATTTCGATTTGGGACCCACAATTATTTTTATTTTCAATATTTGTTTTGTATGGACATATTTTCTATGAGAGAATTTACTGACGCACGGCTTGACAGTTCCGCTATAAAACAATTTCATTATAACAACAGACAGCATTTTATACGAAATAATTCTTGTAGGTTTGAAATATTATTGGCAAAGTCCTATAAAACAGTATTTTTTTTTATTATCTACAGAACAACGTCTGTCGGGGCAGCTAGTATATTATATAGTACGGTTGGCAACTGTAATAGCACACAATAATAATAATTAATTTCGCCAGCCCTGAACTTAGGAGAACTAAAAGGTACCTAGTAGCTATAGAGAGACTAATTGTTTAATTTCAGGCTCTTAGCTGATGTGCAGAATTAAGACTGTTGGGTTTCATACAAGGTTAATAAAATAAAAAACAATTTAAAAATAATTATCCTATTGATGAATGTCTTGGCAGAACATAAATGTATTCAAAGCTAGGCAAGACTTAAGAAGATACCACCGCCATAGAAGAGACTTTAAAAATTAGGGGAGTTAACTTGTACGTTTAATATAATGACGCAACGATAAAAAAACAAACATTTTTTTTAAATATTTTTAAACATTACTTATAAAAAACATAGCACATACTAAGGAGGTATCTAGGAACCAGAAATGAGATCAAATTCTATAAGTTTTGCTAGACAAAAAAGAGATATTTTTAGAAGATATTTAAGAACTGAAGATATAATAGAATCGAGTTAGCGAGTACTAAGTCGATTTTCTTGCTTCGAGTACTCGAATCAAAATAAAATGGTATTCGAGTAGGCGAGTCCACAGCGGGAATCGAGTCTGACGCGAGTCATGCCGTACTCGGTACATCGCTGGCGATCACCGAATAGGAAAAAGCGATCAGTTAGCAGTGCAGGTGTTGTATCGACCTTATCAGTTATAGCGTCAACCAACTATGGGAGCTTATGAATAAATACGCACTGGAAAACCTGCCGTATCATTACTATCATTGTATTGATAATTGCGTGAATAAAATGAAGCGATAAATTTATCGGAATAAACGATACAAAGTCGTATTGTATTGACATAAGACTCACAATTGACTCCGAGTCGTTCGGATATTTCCATCCAGCACCGATCTCTGACGTCGATATCGCGATGGTTTTCGTGCCGCGTGTCATACAGCACAGGGAACTTCTTCACCTCGTCGATGAGCATCTCCCGGTACTCTCTGGAGTTCATTTTATCACTGTTCATGTTGATAGCCGGTCGATAGCGGCGAGCGCGCGTCCTCTCGATGCGAGGCGTTAGCTATACTGGGCGAGGGGAAGCGATCTCGAGCGGCGCGGCGCTATGCGACGTTGCCGCTATCAGCTATATTTTACTTACACGCAAACCATTCCGGATGCGACACAGATATAGTAAGCTAATACAGCACAGATAATTATAGAAAAAGGTACAACACAACATCAAATATTACAGATAGGTACATTGTATGATATGTATAAGGTATATAGGTATATTTTATGTAATATATATTATAGTGCATACTACATACCAGATGTCACAAACCATAGACAATATACTTGCGTATAGACAAACAGACAAAACGAAAGCAATTCTATTGTTAATGTAACCGATTTTGATTTTCAAGTCGGAAAAAGTCAGCCACGCTTGGCACTTGCTCTTTAGTATTCTGTATACTAAACCACTAGCTAACGCACACATTGACAAATCAAAATTGGTCAGATCGAGTCTTTGCCACGAACCTAGTGATTTTGCCAAAATCGAATACTGCAGAATATCCGGCCACGCTGTCTCATTGATTATTAATTGATTTTGATCTTAAAACGTGTAGGCAAATTGAACACCAGATAAGTATCTGGTGTTCAGCAAACGTATATAATAACAATATACAATGTATATTTCATCCATCGAGTATATTGATCCGTGGAATAAATAAAAAGGGGTTTAGTAAGTTTCTCTAATCTTTCTAATTCGCAGCTAATTAATTGGTTGATTACTAAATCAATCATTTTATTCTCTAAGAGCTGATTTCACCATGCGATTAAAATAATCTTAACTAAGATTACCCTGTGAACAAGTTTACAGCTTCAATCTGCGTTTACTCAACGGTTGAGTTTGCTAAGCATAGTTATTTACAGCCTAAACGCGTTTAAATGCTGACCGCCGAATTTTGGACATTGGTCATATTTTTCGGGTTCAAGAGCTGTCACTGTCGCATAATAGGATGATGGGAATAAAAGAATTTAGATTTTGTTATTACGTACTTATAAATCATAGTTATGACACCTACTTGATACATTCTGTTTTATATGACATGTAAGATCGGTTTATGTTTTCGCGCTTAAAATTTCAAATGTTGGTGAAATCGCTTCGAAAAATCGCGGTTAACGAGTTTAAATAAATCTTATAAGTTTAATAAAACTTAATTTGTAATTTCATTGCTGAAATAAGCCCGGATATATATTTGTTCAATTACAGTTCAGTTGTTACAATGTTCCTACCTACCTGTATTATTTGATCATTAATTACTCATTTTTAGGTTAGAAATTAGTATAATATTAACAGACGTAACACTTGAGTTATTAACGTCAGCAATTCATAATTACGTGTGATCAAAAATCGACACCACATCATGAAAGATAAACAATAATTAAACATTTGATTTACACGTTGAACAGATACTTAAGTACTACAATTAAAACTAACACGCGATTTGATATTATGAGATAGAGGGTACGGGCCCGAGCGTGTCGTCTCATTCTCTGTCAAACTGTTAATTAACTAAACGAAGTTAAGGAACTTTATAATCCAATACTTCAACGTCAAGATAATATTGTAAGTGATTTCAAACAATTTGAACGTAAAATAATTTTAGACATCCCCCTCCCTTAACAACGGGCACTTGCATCGTGAACCCGGCTAAGTCCCCCGTGAAATCCGCCCTCACCCCGAGGGAATTGCGTGATGCTTTTGTAAAATCAAGGATATCGTTCACTTAACCGTAATTACCTTGTATGTTTATTTAAATATATCATGTGGGCAAAAACATCTCGTGTCGCCGTATTTATAACGCGCAGTGTGCTGGAACCGTGTCTTTATTTTATCTTACAGAACGCAGCACACTGATGAACATGTAGGGCTCACCTCACTCGAACTATAAAAGAATATATTGGCAATTAATCAAATCAAATCAAAATATTTAATTGCAAGTCACATTTTTACAAAAGGGTTTTACCCATACATTCACATATTTTTACCCATTTAAAAAATGTTTTAATGAAATGGGTAAACAATATGTGACGCCTTGCTAGGGCACAGCAATGTTTTAAAATATAAAATAAATAAGTTTTATACATTTTATACATAAGAAAACAGATATTAAAAATACAGATAATACAACTATTATTATAAATATAACTAATTATTTCTATGTTATAGCTAATTCTCACACTTAGTGTAGTTAAGAAATTGGGTAAGAAGCAGTAGAAGCATATTGAAAATAAAAAAAATTAAGATTTCTTTTAAATAGAGAAGGCTTCTCTTTATTGTTTATTTCGTTTGGGATGTGATTATAAATTTTTATTGCCAAAAATTCTCGATGACACTAGTAACATGCTTGTTTGGGGTATTTTTATTAACATTTATTATAGATTTAATTAAGCCTGTTTAAAAAGACTTATCAGCTAAATGAGGCCATCTATAAATTACGTCATACATTAGATATTGGAAGGAAGAAATTAACGACTCTGCATTGATTAGTATAGATTTTAATTGTTTATGGGAATGACATACGATGAGAACAAGATGACATATTTGCTTATGAGCGACGAGTTCCGACCGGGCAAGACTCACGCGGGGTCTGCGGAGCTGGGGTGGGACGTAGTTACAGTTGCCAACGCTACTACATAATATAGTATCCTACTGTGAAGCATGACTACTATATGTCTTAAAAAGGTATATAGTAGGTAAAGCTACTATGTTTCTGTCTCTACCACAAAAGCCAATGTGTTTCAAGCCAAAAGTTTTTCCATTTCTAAAATGAATATAATAGCGGTACCTACTACTTAATACTTATACAGTTGAAAAATGGCAACAAGTTTTCAGTGATGTAGATTTCAGAAATATTTTAAAAAATAATATCATTACTTCTCTAATAAAATATACACTCTGTATATTTTCTGTAATATAACAAATGGCGAGATGAGCGCAATAGAGCCAGTCTAAAATTAATTAAAGCTGTGCTACATATTTATTGTAATTTGAAACCGCGATGCATAAACAAGACGCGATCTGTCACTCCCGAGAAAGTGCGGCAAAAATCAACCAGACCGAACCGAACGTTCGGCCGACGCGGACGTTCGTATTCGGTTCAAACCGCATTCAGCCCATCACTAATAAAAACACTATCTACAGTGCTGCAACCAGCCAAAATCTTTGTTCCTTTTGACTTTTAATGCAGTTATAAAAGGCATTTATTTTCTCAAAATGTATTCCGTTCGAATTCTTTTTGATGCCATTTCTAATATACTAGATACTACTACCGCTTCGGAAAAAAAGGCTCACTCAAAAATGAGAGAAAAGAAGCGGCGCAAGTTTCTCTCCCAGCATTCTTTTTTTGTGCGCTCTTTTTAATGAAGTATACAATATTGTACTGTCATTGCTCTTTCTATAAAATAATCATAATCCCAGGTAATCTAGTCCCAGGCTGGCGGTTCACTTAGATATTCAGCTGTGGAGTAGTAGGATTTACGACAGAGACATTTTTTAATACAGCATTTAAATTTATTTATAGGTAATTCCTGAACGTGGGATATAACTGTATACCTTTACCCTTAAAGCTATTATATATCTTATAAAGCCTACTAGAATTAGTTACAAGCAATCACTTGTTTCTAGTGTTATAATAATGAAAATCACTATTAACACCAAAAAGGTGACGATTTTTGTGAACGCATATTAAATTTTCATAAACGTTCTGACAATGAACAGCCATAATATTTCTTTCTTTAAATTTTTATTTGAGAGACTGTCTTTGAACAAGATGATATAAAGCACGAACAGCTCTCTTTTGCAGAGCAAACAAAACAATATCAATGTCAGCAGCATGACCCCATAGTAATAAACCGTACGTCATGATGCTGTGAAAATAACTGAAGTAATCTAGCGGTCGCATCATTCGTGTACACTCTAATCTTTCTAACAGCGTGTGCCGCAGAGCTGAATTTATCTGCTAGTTGGGCAATATGAGGAGCCCACTGAAACTTTTTATGTAACGTGACACCAAAGAAGACTGTAGTGTCCTCAAGTTCCAATATATGGCCATTTATAAGTACGTTGGTTTGTACCTCCGCTGTGTTTGTATTTGACTGTTTAAGTGCAGATTATTCGTCTCAAACCACTGTCTTTGAGAGTGATGTCTATTATTAATGAAATGCACCAAGACATACAAATTCAATAATTTTTGGTTTCGGTATTGTATAAAGAATATATCAAGTATACTTTAAAAAATATTCAATATACAGTGGTATGTTACAAAATGTTACGTTTTGCACGCAAGAATATTGCTCGAAAATATGATTAGGCGTTTCAATAGATGATGCGCGAATTGCGACGTTGCCAGTTAGCGTGCGTGGGGTATTATTAGTTTATACCTATATTAGGACCATTCGTTTGCTTTGTTTTACCACTTTGTTGCAAAGATAGCGGGCGGTAGGTTGTTAATATATTATGAACTCGTATCGCTCAAGGTCGCTTATATTATGTGTCGCCTTAAGACTATCTAACTAGTGACGACCCTAGTGTCTCCTGCCCCTGTATGCATGTGTCATTTGTTTCAAGTGAACAAACACCATTTTCAATGTAAAAAACTGTAACTTTAATAAACCAAAAGATAGAACATTTCCAAGGATATATTATAAGGGTCTGTACCTATTGTGGTTGCTTTAGAATAAAATTTCCAAGCACTTCTAAAGCTTTTAAATGGTTTTCTTACATTATAAATATTAATCTTTATCTTAATATATATATAAATCCAGTGTCATGATGTATGTTCTAATGTACGGATTTAAATGGGGATTACTTCAGTTTAGTCCAACTTGAGGCATTGAATAGTTTTTATTTCGATTTGGTAACCATAATTATTTTGATTTCGAATATTTGTTTCGTATGGACATATTTTCTATGAAAGAATACATTGACGCAAGGATTGATAGTTCTGTTGAGAAACTATGTCATTAAAAGAACAGGGAGCATATTTTTCGAAAAAATTATTGTTGTTATGAAATATTATTAACAAATTCATAAAAACAGTATTTTATTTATTATGTACAGAACACGGGCGTGTATTAGTATTCTAGCAAGGTTGGCATTGTATATCTTACTAGTAGTAGTTGCGCTTTTAAGTAAGTATTTAGTATCTAACGTAAGGAAAATTTTTTATTAGGTTGTTTGGTTATAAAATAACGGGACCAAATTAAACTAAATTAACTTAAACACTACTTACATTTATTTAGGTTGGCATGAGCCATTTGCCTAATTGCCTATATGATATTCACGCCCACGGTACAGAACAACATCTTTCGGGTCAGCTAAAAAATTTAACACTATGTTTTGGAAAACGAAATATAAAATAAAACAATTACCATAATATGAACCAAACATTAAATCTTTTTCATAGTGGAGTTATTATATAAGAAAGAGAAAATAAAAAAATAAAAATAATTGTTTCCTCTCAATATATTCTTGATAATGTTACGTAGGTTGATACCAGGAACAAACATAAACTTGTTATGCCTACTACTCAGCTATGTCAGGTTTACAAGTCTTTTGTGGGGCAATGTAAATGCTTTTACAACATGATCCCAGAAAAAGTTCAAAACAAATGTATTAAGAAATTCAAAAGAATAGTTAAAAGACGTTTACGTGGTAAACGTTACTGTTACATAAATATTGAATTTCTTAATGATACCAAAGATTGGGAATGGAGTGACCGCTTTAGGCAATTTAAATTATAAATTTGATTTTAACTAAATTTTATACAAAAGAAACCTTCTGAGCTTCTTCGCCTGTTCATCACAGGCCTGACGCATACATTTCCAAAGAGGTTGTAGTTTTTGACATTCAATAAGTGATTTCATATCCTTTTTTGAACAAAAATATTTGAATTTGGATAAGTATCTGACAAATATCTGAGGGTTCATGACACTGTCATAAGCACATTTCTATTTCCAATACATACATTTTAAGGCTGACTCCACCAAACTGGAGTAAGTTTTTACTCGCGAGTAACTAGTGTTAGGCCCTCTTTCACCACCTTCAATTAAACTAAAACTAAAATTAACTAAGCTGATCACTGAGTAAAGTCAATAGTAACACTAATCTTAGGAATAACTGTCCCGTAACTAACTTGCCGCATCTTCTGCCAATTAGCACGGTTACTTGACAGTTGCATTATACGTATTATGTGCCTACTATTATTATCAGTTGTTGTTTTATGCATCTTTCAACGAATTTCAGAGGTAGCATAAATTATTAGATATGGATTTATTCGATTTGGTTGATTATCAATTGGACGAGTTAGATTATTCTTCCATGGAACAAATACCAAGTATGCGTATATTTGAATTCCAAGATATCACTATATTTCTATTTAATAATACAAAAATATCCCTCTCGTGTAAAGTATGCACTTCTCTCTCTTTTAATTTTATCCATAATATTCACACAAGTAACCACTAAATAACAAAACTGTATTATACTATTTTCAGATGCTTTCTAGTTTCAAAGGTAAACAAACATCTGGCGCTAAACAGTGAAATGAACGCTCAATATTCAACAAAATCATAAATGACAATCTGCAATGACGTTTGACAAGTGATATTTGACGTAAAATTGAACGAATATTACGTGTAATAGATTCATTACTCACTTAACCAATCAGTAGTTACTCAAGACATAATTTTCGCTTTTGAAATATTGGCAAAAGATACTCATAACATGTAGCTTCCAATTAACGTTAATTGAGTACCTAGTTACTAATCACAGCTTTATTTGGACATGGTGAATGTGGCCCTTATTCTAAGATTATTATAACTAAACGCGAGTAAATTTTTATTGGCGACTTTGGCGTCCCATTTGCCCAGTTATTTCACTAGCAACGGCGCCCTTCAGACCGAAACACAATACTGCCGTGAAGCAGTAATGTGTAATTACTGCTTCACGGCAGATATCCTGTGCAAAGGAGCCTCCTACTGGTAAAAGTTGTCAGAGCAGACATGTCACTTGTCACCTAGAAGGCGCATAAAAATAAACAAGCTGTCAACAATTGACATTTCACTTTATCATCGTACAAAATTGAATTGTTATGGCGTTTCATGTCACGGTAGAAGAAACAATAGAACATGGATTTTTGTCGGTTTATACATTCGTCCACGCTTCCTTCATCATTAAGTCTTAGACCATAGGATAACAATACCGAGATAGCTTACTCCGCAAGTACGTTGGAAGAACGGAAGCGAAAATATCCAAGGGATATATTCAGGGAGTATAATAATCCCCGTATAGTTATGCTCTTGTAACATCGTGTTTGGTTGAATCCGCCCTTAGACGCTGAAAACGACGGTACCAGGGAATTACTTTTACATAAACCCCCTTATTCATAATGGTCCGCTATTTTAAAACAGCCGCTAAGGAGTATTTTTTCTCATCCTGACTTAGGTCAATAGAAGAAGACAGAGTGCGAATTAGCAATGCTTTAAGTAAGCAGACTATTATGAATAAGGGGAAAAGAGTTTCAGGCTTCACTGATCATTCTACTACTTATTTTTTTTTTTTCAAGGAATTCCACAAGTACCTGTAGATGACGTCACCAAATCACGCCAGGCGAGAAATCGATAAGTATTTGCAAAAAGCTGACTAGCGGTTTACCTTCGCCTTCCGGAACAAAAAAATATTCAATAAAATTCTTACAATTTGCCAAAATTGACCGTAAATGTTTTGCATAAGGACTATATCTGTATGCTCTGGGCTGCGTACCTGCTGATCTTTATAAGTTAGGGATTATAAGGGACTGGAACAGGTGGTTAAGGGCTAACCAGGGTGTTCATTGTGGAGGCGACGTCTCGCGTGTTATGTACGTGCAGTCACAATACATGTTCACCAGATTCGTCTATTAAACGAATTATTTCCGGATTACATCGACAAAAAATGTAACAGTTTTATTGGAATGCTGCAGTAGAGAGTAAATCTAAGGCACTATGCATCTTAGATAATTTATAGAGTGATAACTGTGAAATAAATTGAGCCTGACAGTTGCCTAGTTAGTTTTAGCTCCTTTGCACAGGATGCCGGCTAGATTATGGGTACCACAACGGCGCCTATTTCTGACGTAAAGCAGTACTGTGTTTCGGTCTGAAGGGCGCCGTAGTTAGTGAAATTACTGGGCAAATGAGACTTAACACCTTGTCTCAAGGTGACTAGCGCAGTTGTAGTGCTGCTCAGAATTTTTGGGTTTTTTCAAGAATCCTGAGCGGCACTGCATTGTAATGGGCAGGGCGCATCAATTACCATCAGCTGACGTCCTGTTCGTCTGGTCCCTTATTTTCATAAAAAAAGTTAACCTCTATTTTGAGCTATGCACGTACACTAACACAATGTGACATACAAATCGCGAGTGTAAGACGTATCTGGGCACGCGCACTAAAGTAATAAACCTAGCCTGTTTTCATCAGTTGTCTATCAGCAGAAGGCTCTATCTAGACTTTTTTTTTATGAAAATAAGGGACGAGGCGAGTAGGACGTTCAGCTGATGGTAATTGATACTCTCTGCCCATTTCAATACAGTGCCGCTAAGGATTCTTGAAAATCCCCAAAAAGTCTCGTCACCTTGAGACAGAAGATGGTAAGTCTCATATACCGAGTAATTTCACTTGCTACGACGCGCTTCAGACCGAAACACAGTAATGCTAACACATTACTGCTTCACGGCAGAAATAGGCGCCGTTGTGGTACCTATAATCTAGCCGGCATCCTGTGCAATAGAGCCTCCCACTGGTAAATAAATATATATGTATATGTTGCATACTTGATATATTATCCAATTTAATTATGTATTTCAACAGTTTCACCCAATGGGCTAGGTTCTGGTCATTATGAATAATGCCCAAATTATCACTTTTTACGTAACACTTAATTCAGTGAGTACATGACTGCTACGGTACAATGAATAACTACAAACAGGTATGTCTAACATAAAAACATAATCTAACTATGGTTACAAAAAACGTCACAAAAACTTAAAATCCGACAGATGTAATGTTCTCTATAATAATTAGTTTAATTATTATATCAACTGTGTACTATGACGTCACCCCGACTCCGTGAAAAAAAAAAACTTACCTCCGTAAAATTCTCGTGTCATGGTGTTAAACATTGAACTCCTCCGAAACGGCTTGACCGATTCTCATGAAATTTTGAGTGCATATTGGGTAGGTCTGAGAATCGGACAACATCTATTTTTCATCCCCCTAAATGTAAAGGGTCGTCCACACGATTTTTTTTTTAATTTTTTGACATTATTTTTTAAATTTGTTTGATTATGAGTCAACATTAAAAAATACATACATCTTCAAATTTTCACCCATCTACGATCAACAGTTACTTTTGTATCGCGATTTTAATATCGACAATACAACGTTTGCTGGGTCAGCTAGTATATATGTATATTTTATAATATTGACACATTTTACACTAATTAAATTGCCCCAAACTAGGCATAGCTTGTAATACGGCTGAAATATAAGGATAAACTTAAACTTATAATATATATAATACTAGCTGACCCGACAGACGTTGTTCTGTACATAATAATAAACAAAATAATGTTTTTTATGAATTTGTCAAAAATTTTTCATAACATCAAGAATTTTTTCTTAGCGTATGCTCCTTGTTGTTATAATGAAATTGATTCACAGCGGAACTGTCAAACCGTGCGTCACTAAAATCTCTCATAGAAAATATGTCCATACAAAACAAATATTGAAAATAAAAATAATTATAGGTCCCAAATCGAAATAAAAATTATCCTATCTCTCAAGTTGGACCAAACTGCACTCCATGAAGTAATCCCCATTAAAATCCGTACATTAGTTTAGGAGTCCATCGCGGACAAACAACGAGTCACGTAATTTATATATATTAAGATAAAAACTATCCTATCTCTCAAGTTGGACCAAACTGCACTCCATGAAGTAATCCCCATTAAAATCCGTTCATTAGTTTAGGAGTCCATCGCGGACAAAAAACGTGTCACGTAATTTATATATATTAAGATAAAAACTATCCTATCTCTCAAGTTGGACCAAACTGCACTCCATGAAGTAATCCTCATTAAAATCCGTTCATTAGTTTAGGAGTCCATCGCGGACAAACAACGTGTCACGTAATTTATATAATATATTAAGAAGATATAATATATAATAGACTTAAACTTACACATATACATTATAAACATTGACGACTCGGAAACGAGTAGCCCCATACTGATCACAGAAATGCTTGCGCCTACCGAAATGCTAATCCGGAGCCTCTAGCTACAAAGGTTGATGCATTCAATATACGATAATTTATATATATACACAAATAAAATTTGAAAAACAAAATTTTATGAACGATGCGGGATTCGAACCCACGACCTCCAGTGGATTTTATATATCCTTCTTTCTAAATGATACTTCAAGCACTTCTTGTCCAACATTTAGAAATATAACAGCTGTTTCCCGATGACATCTATTTTGCACACCCGTCAATGATCTGCCTAGATAATTATAAAATAACTATATAACCTAAATATTATACAGTCTGAGAATCGGTCGTCATCTATTTTTATACCCCAAAAATTTTAAATATTATTTTTCTTATTACTTTATATGGCAATACAACGTTTGCTGGGTCAACTAGAATGCATATATTTCCATTAATAACACATATTGCAAAAAAGTAATTCAAAAACATCATAAAAATAAAATAAAACAATAGGGAAATAAAAAAATAGGTCCACGAATCAAATATAATTTAGTGTCATTCTTTTGGACTAATATTGCAAGAATAGATTTCTGATCAGAGCTTGCAGAACTCACAATGACTTATAATCAAATAGACATATTTCGATGTAATAAGTACGATTTTGTATCTCTTGTTAAAAAAATTGGTACCTAAGGTTATTTTTGTATCGGTAAATTGATTGGCTCTTTATACTTTTGTATTTTTTTTTTATGGAATAGGAGGACAAACGGGCGTACGGGTCACCTGGTGTTAAGTGATCACCGCCGCGCACATTCTCTAGAGGAATCACAAGAGCGTTGCCGGCCTTTAAGGAAGGTGTACGCGCTTTTTTTGAAGGTACCCATGTCGTATCGTCCCGGAAACACCGCACAAGGAAGCTCATTCCATAGCTTTGTAGTACGTGGAACAAAGCTCCTTCAAAACCGCACTGTGGAGGACCGCCACACATCCAGATGGTGGGGATGATATCCTAACTTGTGGCGTGTCGTGCGAAGGTGGAATTCGGCGGCAGGAATCAGGTTAAACAGCTCTTCGGAACACTCCCCGTCATAAATGCAGTAGAAGACACAATGAAGGGACGTCTCTACGCAACGCCAAGTGATCCAGCCGTTCACAGAGCACTAGGTCCCCGACAATTCGAGCTGCTGTATTTTATTTTGTAATTATTTTAAATAAGTCTTAAAATTTCACTATGCAATAAGCATCGTTAGGAACTATTTTGGTTAGTGCTATATTTATTAAAGTGAAACTTTTATTTCATCGTCTCAAACTTTTCGTCTGTGTGTTGCATGTCGCGTGACGGTCGGGCGGCGCCCATAGTTCGCAGCAGCTGACTGTGTAGTGTATACACTATTACTCATTTGGAATGAGTAATAGTCCAAGTATAAAATTAAGAATGATTAAAGAGATTTTTATACCCTTATTGGAATATTATTCCAAAATTTTTAGTTTATTGTCTATAATGTGAAAAAAAAGTTTCACTTTTACCGTGGTTTCATAAAACCACACAATCATTTTTGTTTATCATACCTTTACGTAATATAAATAGCTGTAAGTTTCTTTATAGGTACATATAAATATATAAATAAATAAATAAAATCTCAATCTCTCTCTTAAAAACATTCCCAAATAAATAATTTTAAATATTAACATATTTTATGGTTACATATAGAATTATTTAAAACTATAGAAGCATGTATCTACAAGCCATAATTTAATGTTTTTCTGCATTAGAATTTTAGACAACTCTCTATTATTTTTTGGAAGATGGTTCAGAGCAACATTATCGTTTATTTGATGAAACTCTGATCTACAGTGTGACGTCAATAGGCGAGTTGCCAATACATATTTAATAGTATGCCAGAACTCATGTATGGCAACTCTTTACTTTGTAAGGATTTCTTGGACACTGGAATCTGGATACTGTTATGTCTTGACTTGAACTGTTGTAACTGTCGCCAGGGGCTGTGGACTCTATTGCCTAGTACATGTAGGTACGATATAGAGTTTAATTTGAGATAATGGCATAGTGTAGAAATTATAATATAGACAACAATAGACAATGGCAGCCCTACTGTCACTCTTTAAATTACATTATGACTTAGTAGCCCAACCCACATGTATGGAATACACGAATATTTATTGAACTTTAAAACGAAATTCCTTAAAATGTGATGTACATCCAATTTTAGAAGTACTATTTTTGACCGACAAGGAGTTGGTAACCCTAGGTGACAATGTCGCTAAATTATTACCTGCGAGTTAACACTCCAATAGTTTTGTTATCAATTATCTATCATGTTTGCAACGGTTAGTGATAGCGGTGCGCTGTCCTTGTCGTCGGCATTATGGCAATGGTGTTGTCTCGCTCGCACGCGGCCGCCGCGCCAGACAGGCTGACGCCATTTCGTTCCGTGTGACGGCTCTTGAGTCGCGAGCGGCCGCGGTGAAGCGACAGCAGCGCCCCCTCGCGTCCGCTCTCAATATTAAAACCCACGGCATTAGTGAAAAGCCGTGCTGTAGATAAACAAATCATTATAGGAAAATATTAAATAACCCATCTTCCTAGATCGAGCAAAGATAATTTGCGATAGGATAACAATTAAGTTTGTTATAATCCTTGAATAGAAAATGATAAAAATTATATTATTTGATACACTTCCATTACTATAAATACTACAGGCTATATATATAAATCTTATCGCTTTAATATATATTCTTATAGGCTTAGGCTTGATTTAACATTTTAAAGATATGAGTGAATGAACATAACTGAGTATAATATATGATAACCTCAAGATCTAAGTATATCTATTTCAGCCTAAAGTAAAATATTGTACTCAGTAGCTATAATATTGGTTAGTATAAAATAAAAAGAAGTGGACCTAACTGAAAACCCTGTGCGACTCCAGAACTTATGTTACAATGTTGAGAAATATATCAAATATAGCAACACCTTGAGATTGGTTACTAATATACTACTTCAACCAAAGGGAAAAAGTCGCCATGTATTCTAAGTTACCAAAGCCTACGTTATAATATATTGTGATAAATTTTATCGAAAGACTTGGCAAATTCAGTATAACTCATATAGACTTGACACTTGTCAGCATTGCATTGAGTAGTAAACCACAATCCACTCGCACAAAATGACTCACAGAAAGCTACTTTAACAAACATGACACATTGTAACTTTAACAAATAACGTATTCGTATGGCTGTTTTGTTTCTGACAAGCGAGGAACATTTCTAAGAATTTATTTAATGTTCAGTCTCTGCGAAATTGATTACGATTCGGTTTTTTGTGCATCGCTCATGAATAATTCCGTTCGAGTTTTTATTGCATAAATTATACAATAGCCATAAAAAATACAAGTTAGATATTAACAACTTAACGTGGTGTTAAATAATAATGGGTTATACTTAAGTATCACTATGTGTTTGGTGCGTGGGCGATATGTATGTATTTTTATGGAAGTTGAGGATAGATCATCTGCTGGTAGCTGTAGATAATAATAATGACATATTTCTTTGCATAAAACATGGTATATTAAGTGTTGATATTAAGTGATCACTTCTGCCCACACTTTCTTGTAATCCCAGAGGAATTACAACAGCGTAGCCAACCTTTTAGGGAGGTGTACGTGCTTTTTTTGGAGGTATCTAAGTCGTATCGCCCTGGAAACTCCGTGGAAGGAAGGTCAGTCCATGGTTTGTTTGTACATGGTAGAAAGGTACATGAAAACCGTACTGATGAGGAACGCCACACAGCTAGATGAGGAGGTTCATATCCAAGTTACTGCCGTGGCATTCGAAGGTTGATTTTGGCGGTAGAAATCATTTTAAACAGCTCTTCACAACAATCTCCATGATAATGCTGTAGAAGACACGCAATTCAGCTGCTTCTCTACGCTATGCCAATTGATGGAACCGTACACAAAGTACTGGAGCCCCGACAATTCAGCTCTAAGATGCACGTGGCAAAATCGATCGAGCTGGTACCAGAGTGCACCAGACCAGAGATTAGAGAAATACTCCGTAAGTGGCTAGAATGTTCGATTCTTATCCCCCAGTTTCTATAACAATTTGTGTTTAGTTTCAAATTATTAATTAACTTCTCTGGCAATCAATATTGTCACAATTGCTTAACTTTTTGTTAGAGATTGCGATCGTTTCCCTCTTTTACAAATTTTTTTTTTCGAGGTAAATATTATCATAACGGAATGGGGTCTAAAAGAAAACAAAATTACAGGAATTGTCATGCACAAAGCGGGCGGCTGTCGATTATTTTTCATACACTTTATTTGATAAAGTTAGAATTAGTCGAAATCTTGTAAAGAGAAATTTATCATAAGAATTGAAGATTTCATATAGGACACATTCTCATGTGATTAGAGTAGATCTAAGTGTCATAAAGCATGAAATTTTACGATTGTCCGTGTATGAGTAGATGATTGCGAGAATGGACTACTTCATACAGAGGCTCTAAGTAATTGTCCATAGCATTATAAAAATGACAATCAAAAACAATAACTAAACCACTACTACTAAAATACACAAAAATTATAGAAAGAAATAAGCAGTGCAGCCGATATCAATACCACCTTTGTGCTGCAGAAGAGTAGCCCTTTTCTTCGCGCTTTTAATTATAACCTAGGTCCGAGAGTCATTAAAAAAAGAAGGATAGATTTAAAGAAACAAACATTTTATCTGTTACATATCAATATACCTATTCTTGATAAGTACTTGTAAGTCTTTTGTTGGGCGATGTATACTCTTTTCCAACATGATCCCAGAAAATATACAAAACAAATGACTTACGAAGTTCAATAGAATTTTTAAAAAACGTTTGTGTTATTATACCATAAATGGCTTTCATATTGATACCACAGATTGGGAATAGACCGAATTTAATTACATGGTGGTTACATCACGAGAGGTGTGTCATTGAAGGTTTTTAAATTAATTTAATTTAACTGTTTTTTGTCAATGGTCAACAGATTGAAAAAACTGTTAAATCGTCAACGGGTTTTAAAAATCGGTTAATGCATTTATTAATAATTTAGGTTTTTATTAGGTTTTCATTTCGTCAATATAATATCAAGTTAACATTTTCGTTCGCAAATTCGTCAATTGTTTTGAATTAAGCTGTTTTAGTGAGGCATTCAATTTCTTCATTTATTGCGAGTTACGGGCGAAGACGTTGGTTGAATTTATTAGCTTATTATGTTCAACAGGCTTTTTCGTTGAAGAAAAACAGTTAATTCGTTAACAAATATAAAACTGTTATTAAAAAGAGTTTATTGATTTAACAACCACCTAATCACCGCCATGTTATGCTGAAAAAATTTCAGTCAGTTAATTTTATTGTAGGTACATATATTATTATCAATATTGTATTATATTATTATGTACCCGGTGCAGATACGTTCCACTTATGATACCGGCTTGTTCAAATACATGAAATAATTATGGTCGTGAGTAGTTGTCAGGTGTCAACATAGAATAATATCCGATGACAAGATCAGTTCCTGTATCACAAAATCTTAATCAACGGCTCTTGTCAACTATTAATATTATCTGTTCATGACAGATTGACAATTAATGATAATTTGCCATTATTTAGTATTTTTGAGTTCTGTTGTATTTATTATTCAAATTGAAAAACAATTTATTCATGTAGGTCACGAAAATGTCACTTATGAATGTTAAAAAAAAAATATTGTTTCTTATTGAATTTACCGCTACTTCGTAAAAGGTTGAGCTAATGAAAAGAAACAAGAAACTCATTGCCACTCTTTTAAGTCAAGATTTACATTTTAATTGTTTCACAAATTATTTCAATTACAATATATGCAAAGTGACGCAACAAAAATACTCAAATGTCAAAAACTGAAAGGCTTACTCGTGAGTAAGTCAAACAAAGAAAAAAAACTAAATTAATACTTAACAAGAGTTATTGAGTATAGTAGATGCATCAATCCACACATACCGTAAATAAATAGAGGCATTATGTGAGCATTTCATAAAATAAAATATATAATAACTTTAAAGGAAATAATAATAATAAAAACCACATCAAGCCGACCTCCCGGTTACAAGATCATCCAGCCACCATTAGAAACACCCCCTATTATATTTCCGTAATGCATAATGCTTTTGGGGCTATTATCAAGTAGAGGAATTTATCTAAGACTTTCAAGTTGTCGGGATAGCCTAATTCCCGTATATCTGAGGCGTCTTAAATGCAGGAAAGCCATTACGCTGCTATGGGCATGTAATGCGTAGGGACGAGCACCACATGAAGAGGCGAGCCATGGATATGGATGAGGCCAAGAGAGACAGAGGCCGCCCACCAACTACCTGGACTAGATTAACAGTGGCGATCTAGTATCAGATTTATGAGAGGGAGACAATAAGGGACGAGACGGACGTTCTGCTGATTGATAGGCTCTGCCCATTATAATGCAGTGCCGCTCAAGATTCTTGAAAAACCTAAAAATTCTGAGTGGCACTACAATTGCGCTCGTCACTTTGAGACATGAGATGTTAAGTCTCGTTTGTAATTTCACTAGCTACGGAGCCCCGGAGATCGACACACAATAATGCTTACACATTACTGCTTCATTGCAGAAATAGTCACCGTTGTGGTACCCATCATCTAGCCGGCATCCTGTGCAAAAGAGCCTCCCACTGGTCTCCATCCACTCCTAAGCACTTTACCTATATGTCCTGCCCATGTTATTATGTTTATAGTGATACAGCGCTATAATGTCTTATTTATATTATTTTTGATATTTTATGGAATATTGATATGTTCATTACAAATCTCCCCATCCTCTAAAACATATAATTATTTCTAGAATTCATTTACGTATTGAAGACTTTACTCTATTTTTAACTCTGGAGTTCGACCTGCATTGTTTAATTATATGCATTCATAACATTTTGTGTTATTTCAGAGGCTGCCTTTGTGACTTTCCCTTTTCTTCAATTTTCGATAGTATAAGGTTCACGCGCCTAAATTTCCTTGAAAACTGCACTGTCTAGTAGCGCTACACATCCAGGTGGTAAGGACTATAATCCTTGAGTTTGTGGCGTGTTGTGTGAAGCTGATTTTTTTGGAGAGGAGGAAAATACATTTACGTATGGAATACCCCGAAACGGGACCCATATGTCGGGTGTAAACTCCCCTACCGACTACAAACCTCCTCTGTGCTGATAGCTCTATAGGCTTTTACAGCGAAGCCGGGCGGGGACCTTGCAGGCCGAAAATGTAGCTCACAGGCGTGGGGCATCTCAGAAGGAGACTCGGACCTCGGACTGCCTGCGCATTAGGCTAGACGGAGAGAAGATCACTAAGGATTTGACTGGTGAAATTAGCTACATGGATCAGGTCAAGTAGCACTTCATAACACTCCCAGTGATAAATGAAGTCCAAGGGATGTTCCTGCGCAAAAACTCGAACGAACGAACTCAAATTGAACTCGTTCAGTTAAATTTGAGTTTTTTCACCAAAACCTTTGCTTCTGCTGAACCCGCAGATATAGATATAGTCCGCCGTCCACAATCTGCACGAGCGCTGCATACCGCAGCTCAGCTTGTGTGTCACGTTCCACCGTAATTTTTTATGGTTGTATAAATGTAATATTGTAATGGTTGGATAGTGAGCGGCTGCCGGGTACGTGCCGCTCGCCGGCGGTCGTTCGGGTCACCTTCACACCTTATTGTTTACTTTTGTATGCAGCACGGACTAGTTCTTGCTCGCGATCTCGTTCGCTACTCCTAACTCTATTTCGTATAACACTTCACTATTTAAGAATTTAATCATTTAAAGTATTGTCTGGATTTGATTCTTGTTGTTGCTACTTTTGTTTGAATTCAAATTCTTACTTAGCATAGCAAAAGAGGAAAGATATTTGCTAGCAAATATCTCTTTTCTTCGCTTTATCTCTCCTCTCTACTTCTAGAAGGGGAAATCAATTTGAAGATCAACCAGTGCCCATGGCTTTTGCAACAGGGCCTTACTGACAACTTAATTTGAGCATAAGTGACAACCTAAGCGTACCTAGTGAATAACAGACAGCCGAGAAAGCTTAAATCATTGTTTGACCATTGCAGGTTAAATTTTCAGGGGTTCAATTTACTGTTTACTGTTGTTCATCAGCTGCAGTGGTGCCTCTGGAAATGTGAGCCTGCAAAGGTCACGTAATGTCTGGTTAAATAAATAATTATAAACATGTAATTTTACACAAAAAACCAACGTAAAAATATAGCTAAAATTACACGCTTTTGAATTCTTTAAAAAGTATTTTCTTAATGAAAAGGTTTATCAAAAAAAGCGCGTACACCTTCCTTAAAGGCCGGCAACACTCTTGTGATTCCTCTGGTGTTGCAGGAGAGTGTGGGCGGCGGTGATCACTTAACACCAGGTGACCCGTACGCTCGTTTGTCCTCCTATTCCATAAAAAAAAACATTACCGTAAGTTAGAAAAAGAACAGGGTAGTTGCCGATTTAGTGCAGTGACTACTTTGTGTTAAAATAATAACTCTTTGCTGCGAGATTCAGGGTTTAATCGCTCCTGTAGAGGAAACTTTGCGTTTAAGAATAAACCCCGAGAAAGATCAGCCACTAAGGTAAGTAATGATGATTTGAATGCATGGAGATAAACCGATTCGCATCAATGCTGACCCATTCGCATCAAATCAGTAAAATTACAATCTCACCAACAGAGAGAAGCACTGGTTGCAGCTGGTTTTACTATATTGAACCAGCACAGAAAACAAGCCTATTTTGCAGCAAGCTGTGACGCGTGGTGAAAAATGGATTCCATACGATTCGTAGAATCACAATCGAATATCGCAATGGCTGACACCTTGCTTAGTGACATTTAAAAGTGATTCTAACTATTTGGTGGTCAAATAATGGTGTAGTTTCTCAACAGCTTCTTCAGATCATCATCATCATTTCAGAAACGTCCACTGCTGCACAACGGCCTCCCCCAAAGATCACCATGACAATCGGTCCTGCACTGACCTCATCCAACGTATTCCGGCGATCTTGACCAGATTGTCTTTAGTTCTCCTACGGATCTCCTCATTTAGATTCAATCTCGCAGGGAAACTCCGAGCCCCCCTCGATTTCCCTCTGAGCGACAATCAGTTTCCTTATAAGGCTCATAGTTAGCGACCACGTCTGCGTTCAGTATGTCATCACTGGCAACACTCACTTTTTTTTATGGAATAGGATTTTAAGACATAAAATTTTGATTCGCATTAGACTTAGCAATTTTACTAGCCACGAGCAAAAGGGTAACGAGTTCGATAAAATAAAAATATATTTTATGTTACAAAAGCTTGGTTGAAATTTTCAGTACAAATGGTTGATACTTTAACCCATAATAAATAGAGTCATAACAGTTACTCGTACCAAACATAGGAACATCAACATAATACAAGTGAGATAACGGAGGAGATGAAAGAACTTTTTCCCTATTTGTACACGTGATTGAGATAATCTCAGAGTATTATCACAATATAGTAATAGAACATTACTTTAACTCTAGTATTAAACTAGAGCGCCCGACGCACGCACACATGCACACAATTAACACGCTGCTAAGCAATCTTGGGAAGACAATGCTAATTAGTGGCACACCGTACGCCACCGACGTACACTGACTGTTGCTTGTTCGCTGACTGAGTAAAATTTTCTGCACCGCGCCGTCAATATTTCTCTCATTCCCACAAGCACACAGCCGGTCCGAAGTTCGAGTCTCCTTAGGTGACGCCCCGAGACTATTGTTGTGTAGTCTTTGCGGCCTCCACGGCCCACGTCCTATGCTGCTGTAAAAGCCTTCAGGGCTGACAGCATAGAGGAGGTTTTTACCTTTTTAGTCGGTAAGGGGTTTTCGCTTTTGCGGACATCAGAGCCCGAGATATGGGCCGATTATATGTTTCGGGATCTTCAATACGTAAATGTATTGTCCTCCTCTCGAAAAAAAAAGTTAATATTTTATATGTACCGACCCTAGCACTGCGCTCAGATGTAGGTATAAATTTCAAAGAGACCGCTGAGTTACACTTCTCTTCTATAACTTGTATTGTGTGGTGTTATGGACTCCATTCAAGGAGCCATTTGTATCATTACGGAGGAATAAGTAATCATAACCTGAAAACAACCAAGGAACAAGGATATGGAAGTAAAAGTCTTTATTATCAGCCATCGTCTGTTGTTATAGCCATTTACGTACCGTTCTCGGAAATACGGAACAACTGTGAATGGTAGGCATGTCTGTCGGTATTATTTATATAAAAATATTCAAGTATTTTCATAATTGTTGCTCTTAAAGGCATATAAAATTTTTTTTCTATGTTAACCTTAAATACCAAACCGATCCGATCATATCTTACATTACGCTTTTTAGTTTTATAAATAGAATTAATGATATAATATTGTAATAACTCAGTATTTTCTTTGATTAACTTGAGTGTTATACATTTAAATAAAACACTTTTAAAGGATTAAGACGCGTGTAATTGTAACGGTTTTACATTAGATGTTTGCGTAGTCCCCCTGAAAACGAAATCTGGAAAGATCTTGAAACGTCGGGTTAGTTAAAATAAAAATGTCACTTTTACGCAAACATCTACCCCCTTATTCATAATAGTTTGCTAACTTAAAGCATTGCTAATTCTCACTCTGTCTTCTTCTATTGACCTAAGTCAGAATGAGAAAAAACACTCCTTAGCGGCTGTTTAAAGTTAGCGGACCATTATGAATAAGGGGGCTAATGTAAAACCGTTACAATTACACGCGTTTTAATCCTTTAAAAGTGTTTTATTTAAATTGTAATTACTCTTAAGTATAACCTATTTATTTTTTATTTCTACATAAGTCAATGTGAGTACATTCTTAATTTCTTTTATACTTTTGTAATTTTAATAATTACCTACATATTGCTCAACAGTTTAAGGGTGCAATTAGGTTTATCTACATATATACCTAGTATTGCCATAAATACTGAAACAAAGAAAATAAAAGTTAGTTTAATACATGAACATAAAACAATTAAACATATAAAAAGCTTATTCGAAGTGGTCTCCATTGGCTGCAATACAGTCCTTTAAATGTTGAGGCCAGTTATAAATAGCACGCACTCTCTCCATGGGAAAATTCTTCACTGCCAATTGAAGGATTGTTTTAAGAACTCCAAATTATCTTGGCGTTTAGAGATCGTAGTACTCTCTAAAACTAACCATAAATCGTAATCTAGCCGAGTCTTGCTGGAAGGACCATTCTTGGTTATTGAACATGGTGTTGTTATATAAGGGACTTCACTACCTTCTCAAGAATAGTAATTTTGATACACTTGTGCCTATGTTTTTATATCTTTTTCACAAAAGAATGGCTCAGTCACTCCTTCATAGCCAAATTTAATTTTTTATGAAAGAGAAGGAGACTCGAATGTACAGGTCAGCTGATGAAAACTAATCTCCACCGAAAATACTCTCTCGCAACACTAGAGCATTAGTGGTTAAAGGAATTTTTGAAAGGTATCCATAATGATTCATCCTGGGAACACCATGCAAGGATTTAATACCAAAGCATGTTGAAAACTGCGTATTGTGGAGAATTGCCACACATTCAGATGATATGGATGATAATGTTAGAGGCGCGTGATTCAATAGTGGCGGTAGAGCTGGTCCCAACTCCATTGCAGTAGAAGACACACAATTGAGCGACATATCCACGCAGCGCCAAGTAAGGACAGAGTACTTCAGAGTACTTTATCCTCGATAATATTTTGGTACACCAGAGCAGATAATATGTAAACAACAAATTCTTCATATGTGGCAGGACCTGCACCTTATTAGGCGCTAGAATGGTGGGGCCGTCTTGAAGTATGCTGATATATGTATATACATCTACAGGATCCACTTTACAGTTGATAACGTGCATAACCCCAATATTTGCATATTGGGAAACTTGAGATATCGCTCTTGTTAATCTAAACAAATTGTTTAGATTAGCAAGAGCAAAGCTTAAAGTAGATGCTGTTAGATTCATCTAACAGCAACTCTCAGTTCAACTGAAACTCTCAGTTGTGGCTGAAGCCACAAACTGAGAGTTGAACAAAGCATACAAGATTTTATAAACGATACGTCACTCGAACGGTTGGCTCAGTTGGAAAGAGCGCTCGAACCGAACGCGAGGGTTCGCGGGTTCAAGTCCCCCATCGTACTTAAAAAAAATGTTTTCAGTTTTATTTGTGTATATATATATATATATATATACATACTTCTTGCATATCATCATACTCCCCAGTTCCACAGAATCACACTTTAAAAATGGTTACAAATGCATCTCTAATTAGTCGCCAAAATCTGCCAATGTATGATTGGATGTCGCTGAATGTAGGTATGTAGACAATCATGGCGGGGTGCGCCGATCACGGGCACTGTGTCTGTTCGTTATCACTGTCTCCACTCTGTTCCAATATTTACATTGCCATCTTCATCGACAGCCCACCACTGCGTGCCACATCAGCCTGGTTGGTAAGGAAATAATAAGGCTTGCCCTTTTACAGTACTTCCTGTGTATTAAAGGCTGTACTGTTTACACTTTCTTATAATCTATAATTAATCACAACCTTTTTATCCTCATATAATATATTTTTTTAAAAGGTTAAGTAATAAGTTCTTAATTTGAAATTAACTATTGAATAATTTGTTATGTCTCGTTTCATCATCATCAGCCGGAAGTCGTCCACTGCTGGACAAAGGCCTCCCCCAAAGATCTCCACGACGATCGGTCCTGCGCTGCCTTCATCCAACGTATTCCGGCGATCATGACTAGATCTTTCATTTACTTTGAACAAATTTGTTGAGGTTTTTTAAAGAGCAGTAGACCGGGTAACATTTTGTACTGCACTATAATTATTTTATTTCAAGAAATTATTTTTTATCAACGGAAATGATACAACATGTATATTATTATATTCTCCGAAAATGGTCATCCCGTCAAGAAGTGTAGGATAGAGTATCTCGGCTATATAGACCTTCGATATCAGATACATCACCTCATTATGATTGGTAAGGAGGAGGTAGATACGTGGTTTTCCACATTCGCATGACACGCAACGAATTAGAATATCAACCCCATCATCTAGATGTGTGACGTTCCTCTACAGTGCGGTTTTGAAGGAGCTTTCTTCCACGTACAACCATCATGGAAGAATGATGTATGAATGTACAACCATGGAATCAGCTTCCTTGTGCGGTGTTTCCGTCATGGGTACCTTCGAAAAAAGCGCGTAAATCTTCCTTAAAGGCCGGAAACGCTCTTGTGGTTATCACTGTACATCAGGGAAACCGTACGCTCTTTTGTCCTCCCGTCCTCTTTATATGGAAGAATATAAAAAGATAGTGTCGCGTTCGGCCAAAAAGGGAATCTAGGCAAAGAAACATTTGAGAGTGGTCTGGGGATATCGTTTACTATTCCCCCTCTCTATGCTTGAGACAAATTCAAAAAGCTGACGGTCAACCATCGAGCAGCTCCATGAACTGTTTTTTTTTGTAAAAGGAGGTAGAAGTGTTCGGGTCATCTGATGGTAGGGGCATTCCGGCATTTTGAGCATTGATGAAACACATGAGCATTCATCACCAAATACCTGTCAATGACGCTCAACCTCAGCAGTCGCAGCCTGCTTCAGGCTTGATGTCAGTACATACACATCTCGGGTTGGGTCGAGGTGGTATTATATTTTTAGGGGTATGAAGATTAGAACAATGTTGCAAATAATTGTCAATTATCAATTCGTCTCCATGAATGGTGAGTGATATGGGATGCATCGATATGTGGGTCGGGTGACGGGCGGGGGCGTGCCGGCCCCGGGGTGGGGGCTGCAGTGTGGGGGGAGCAGCCCGGCCGGCTGATCAGTCGGCCGGGAACACTGGGCGAGCTGACGTTACCTTCATATTGTATTAAAACAGCACAATTTTATGAATTGTATTATTAGAAGCGTGACGTGACAATATTATCGAAGTCGTGTTCGCTTGCTCGCTTGTCGACCTTGATCTTTACCGCTTCGCGCGGCACGCAGATATGTCGTAGTCAGTATCTGGTTGGCGTGATCGCTTCGCTACAAGCGTGCTGTCAGGATTATATCGCTTCGCTCGGACGGTGGTGGACAGTCAGCGATGGTGAACACGAGGTGCGCTGTGCTACAGTGCGGCTCGAGGTCGCACAAAAACAAAGGACTCAGATTTCATCAGTTTCCTCGCGATGAAAGGTTTGCGACCGTCCCATTGTTCCATATCATATTATGTTTGTTGTATTTTCAGTTGCAGCGCTGCATCTATTACTTTTATCGTTACAATGGACAATGCTGACATAATTTGTCTGATGATTGATGGTGATGATTTACTGCCAGAAGCCAAAGATCTCCATGATGATCGGTCCTGCGCTATCCTCATCCAACAAATTCCGGCGATATTGACTAGATCATCGGTATATCTTGGGGGGGCCTACCCACACTGCGACTTCGGGTACGTGGTTGCCATTCGAGAATTTTACTGCCATCTGCCATCTGTCCGTCGTCCTATGTGCCCTACCCACTGCCAATTCAGTTTCGCATTCGTTTATTGTCATTATGTATAAATAATAGGGTTGCGTCATTTACCTTATGTGTGTCATAACAGGTTATCGGCGTGGTTGCGGGCTTGCAAACGACCTGATCTATTAGGCAAGGATGCGGAGCAGCTTAAGAACATGCACGTGTGCAGCCTGCACTTCGAGCACCGTATGTATGGAAAGCTGCTTCTCAAGAAGGCAGCCGTACCAACCCTCAACTTACCGGAATGTAGCGCCTGTTGCGCGAGCGTCTCCACGCAGACCGATAACCCTGACACCCGTGTGTCGCTCCAGATACTGACCAGTCAGGGCGTGCAGACCGAGGCGGATGACCTGCCTATGAGTAATGTCACTCGCTTCACGGAACACGTCACGGCAGGTCACGCTACCGGTGCAACACTCTCGGTCCAGCAATTTCTCGATATGTGTGATATCCTCTTGCCAAATAGTCTGTGTGAATTTGTCAAAGCTTATATTAAGGCAAACCAGAGTTATTATTCAAATATATAAAAAAGTATTTATTGTTCGATCATAACAACAGCTGCTTACTTTGGTAACTCATAGAATATTATTGTATGATATTATGTTATTGATATGCAGACAAACGTCCTAAATTAGACTAAAGAAAACTGGAAATTTATTGAAGTAGGCGTTATTTTGCGGAAATCCATAATTATCAAAATGTTTTGAGTTTTCTTGAGTGTTAATTACGCAAATATTCGTCTTCTGTTTTAAGCACGAGACTGTGACTTTTGCAGTCTGTCAGTCAGAGTTTGGCGAGTCAATATCTTCTGAGGATGTCTCGTGTAGAGGTGGAACACGTGTCGAATTGTTTGAAGACGAACATTGGCAGAATTAACACTTAGAAAAACTTAAAACAATTGGCTGAAAAAAACTGGAAAATTTTATACAGTTACACAGAAATGTTAACATACTCACCATAGGGATAGTATTGCAACCTATCCAGGAATACTGGATGAACCATTAATTGATCGGAGAACCCACTGAAATCTAATTTCTACCCGAGTATAATATAAGCTTAAAACATATTAACGTTTCAAAATACATGGAGAAATATTCTGTTTTATTTAGGACACAAACATGTTATTCAATACAATTGTTTCAATGAAATAAGTTTTTGAAATATATTAAAGTTTTGTTCCACTAATCGTCAATACATGGGGTTAGACAGTATTTGGCCTCTAATAAATAGTTTGTCGATTTTTGGCTTCATTATTTAAATGCTTCATGAGTTACTGTGGTTATAAACTGTAGGTATGTTCAGAAAACCAATTGCCTTTTTGCTCTGAAATTTTAAATTAAATTGTCAAAAAATAATTATTATGTGACCATTTGTTTAGATTTTAGAATATGTTTATTATTTTATTCTTTAATAATATATTTCTTTTAAGAAAGAAACAATCTCACCTTAATTAATATGTGTGTCAAATTTATTCCATTGAATTAATTGTTCATACAGAAATAGAATTCATTCAAACATAAATTAAAAAATATTAAGGGTCACGGAATCAAAACATAATCTGGATCAAAGTGCACATAGTATGCTAAACTTGATTAAAAACGGTTCATTACTTTAGGAGTTCATCGCGGACAAAGAAAATGACAAAAAAAAATTTAATATTATTAAGATAAAAAATTTTAAGTTTATGATATAGATATTAATCAAATAATAACTTTTATGAAAAGTTATCATTAAAATAGTAGTTAAAAATAGATAAGTTTATAAGTAATAAGTAGTTAATTGTATTATTTTCCTAAATAGGTAAGCATTGTTTTCGTTCCGTATATGTTTTTTTTATTTAATAAGATCTATAACATCACTTATTTGCAAAAATATTGTATAACAAAACATGGGCCAACAGAGATTTTATATTATTTAGGCAAGACAAAATTCTTAAGTAGCTTCCTAAAGATAAACAAATAAACAAGAAAAAAAACTTAATATGTAAATAATAATACTTATAAATATTGTAATACTAATATTTGTAAAAAGCCTAAATAAATAAATGCACAATTGCCCACTAAGAGAGTAAACCTAAAACTAAAAAAAGAACAATTTTACTCTCGATTTGGGTAAAGGGTAATTAAACGTAAGGCAATATATCTATACTAATACTTAATATTATGAGGCTGCAGTGTTTGTTTGTTTGTTTGTTTGTTTGAACGCGCTAATCTCTGGTACTACTGGTCCGATTTGAATGATTCTTTCAGTGCTGGGTAGTCCATTTATAGAGGAAGGCTATATAGGCTATGTTTTTTGTTTCAAAATTAGGGATGCGTAATAAAATTGCTATTTTGTAACACAAGGTGTAAAATCGAAAACCTATTTTTGCGTGCGCTGCAAAAACTACTGACAATAGAACAAAATGATGTACAGGCTATAATATAGGCAATATTTTATTACTTATAAAACTATCGCGTGAATTATACTTTATATGGCAAAACAACGTTTGTACTAGCTTGTACTAGTATTTTATACTAGCTGACCCGGCAGACTTTGTACTGCCTCAATTGATACATAAAAGACCTATACTTTTTTATATAAAATAAATAAACAAAAGAAATCATTTTTTTATTATAACAAATAAAAAAATGCTCGGTATGAATGAAATTTTATTATTATTTTCAATTAATTACACATGATGTTGCTTACTTACAAAACAGAGTTATCCTGAAATACGGTAAATAATTTATAAGGTATCAATTAGATTTTTTTTTCATAAAAATAATCTGTTAGATAGTTAACAACGGTAGTTAATCTACCAACTATAGTTACCTAAATTTAAATTTATTTTTTACCTCCTGAGGAAGTTAGAAAGATATACAAATTCTTATTAATTATTCATTTTAAACTATTATTTTCAATTGATTTCTGAACGACGGGGGACACATCGAAAAAGAAATAAAAATCTATGTTTTTATTTACTTCAAAGCATTTTCATATTTATTCACCCTTTAAACCTTCTCTGGACTTCCACAAATAATTCAAGACCAAAATTAGCCAAATCGGTCCACCCGTTCTCGAGTTTTAGCGAGACTAACGAACAGCAATTTATTTTTATATATATAGAAAACCTAAACCTAAAGTAGTTATTAACAAAAAAAAAGAAATTTGTTATATTTTTTAAAACTTTCAAACAAACATTAAGTTCTGTGAAGTAAACAATACGAAAAAGTATTTTTTTTTTATCTAGATAATTGTGTACTAAACACAGAACCTGGATTTTTTTAATTAGAGTACTACATGAGAATGAAATTTTTTTTCTTTACTTTCTCCTATCTGAATATGATTCCATACTGGATTTTTGAATAAAATTTACTAATGTAGATGTTTCTAGAACCCAAAACAGATTTGAAAAATATTCTTTAAACAAACGAAAGCTACACAATTCATCATTTTACTGTGTTCGATTGTTTGTATGAATCCAGTTAAGTTACGTCCAACTTAAATTAAGGTTGTTACATGATCAAGTCTGGCTTCTTATATACCTTTCAATCTATATCCAAAAAAGAGATGTATGTCAAACTCAAACTGTGGGAGGCTCCTTTGCACAGAAAGCCCACAACGGCGCTTATTTCTGCGATGAAGCAGTAATGTGTGAACAGTGAAATTACTGGGCAAATGAGACAACATCTTATGTCTCTAAGTGACAAGCGCAATTGTAGTGCCACTCATAATTTTTGGGTTTTTCAAGAATCCTGAGCGGCACTGCATTGTAATGAGTAGGGCGTATCAGTTACCATCAGCTGAACTTCCTGCTCGTCTTGTCCCTTATTTTTATTAAAAAAAACTGTGTTTGCATGACGCAATACTCCCATCAAGGATCCCATCGTGCACTATGGTGGTATAAGGGTGTAGAAGAATTAATTATATAAAATTATTTGGATTGTTCTAGAAAACAAGAGCGACATCTCAAGTGAATTTCCTAATATGCAACTATTGGGGTTGAGCAGGTTATCAACTGTAAAGTAGATCCTGTAGATGATGCCACAACCTGAGAGTTGTATAAAGCATCAGAATTTTATAACGAGGCGGTACTCGAACGGTTAGCTCAGTTGGTTAGAGCACCGGCACGGAACAACGGAGAAAACTAGAATTATTACTGAACGATCAAGAAAGTTCTAGAAATTTCTAGATTGATCTAGATTGTATTCCAATTTTGTGATCAATATAGAATATTCTAGAAATTTTTCCAATGACAATCATTGTGGCGCAAGTCAAGCGTCCCGATTATGTGGAGTTAATTTAAGAGAATCCTGGTTTTCACATGGTCAACAATATGTAGCTTTGTCCCGCACGGGATACAGGATTTTTTTTTATGCACCAGAAATGCAAAACCATAGCGTAGAATGTAATTCAATAATAATGTGTTCATGTCATGTCATGTCTAATCAGTTAATGTCATTCCTGACACACTGGTGTGACTACGAGTAATTTTTTCCTCATCGTCACACCAACGGTTTTACTACACCCTGTTGGTAATTAATATTATAAGTGATGTGTCAATTTCTATTCTCATGATCTCGATAGTCTAGATAACGAATGACTATGGACGGAAAATGTTTTTTTCCTCGTCTTCACATCACGGGTTATATGATTCAAGATATTTATGTTTACTAAGTAGTAAGATAATTTAATGTAAAAATAAGTATGATCAATAAATGAATAAGGAAAAAAATATGTGTATTATTAACCGACTTCAAAAAAGGAGGAGGTTCTCAATTGTTCGGTATGTTTTTTATATGAAAATTTATGAAGTAAGTGGTGATAGATTATTAACATTAACAAATAACTTGATTGAACGAACTGCCTCTTGGGGATTGGTAAAAGTGAAACCTCTCATCAAATCTTTAGTTTTGGGGAAAATACAGAAATCACAGGGTGCAAGGTCAGGGCTATGTGCAGGATGCATGACGAGTCGTACTTTTTGGAGAACGCGAGTTTTTGGTCGTCTATCGCGAAGTTTTTTTAACACCCTGGGTAAACAAATGGTGGAATACCACTTAGCATTTACTCTCTTTTGATCTTCAAGGGGAATTGCGCAGATGGGACCGTAGCTGAGAAAAAAAATGCAATCATTTTTAACAAGGTTTCTCGCCTGCCTCACTTTTATTGGCATGTTCTCATTTACAATCACCCATTCACAAAATTGCTGTTTTTTTTTGGGTTTAAAACAAAAAATCCATGTTTCGTCTCCTGTGACAATGTCATAAACAGCATTAGAATGTCCGTGGTCGGACTTCATTAGCATGTGTGAGCACCATTCCATACGAGCCCGCTTAATGAGGGATCCAACGACAATAAAGTTTTCGAACTTTCAATTCTTTGTGTAAAATTTTCTGAATTTGACTAAACCAATCCCCAATAGTCCTCGAATTGTCTTATAGCTAATCCACGGGTTTTCTTCAATCAGTCGCTTAACAGGAGCCACAATATTTTCGTTAACGCCAGTCGAAGGCCGCCCTTAACGAAATTCGCCATGTAAAGAAACCCGACCTCTCTCAAATTCAGCAAACCATCACCTCACGGTGCTCAGGCAAGGTGCTTCTCTCTCAAAAGCATTTTGAAGACGAGCGGCACAGTCTTGCGGAGAGAGAGAACTTTTAAAATCATAAAAAATCATCGCTCTAAAATCTTTTCGACTTAATTCCATTTTCGTTGCGTACGTAGAACTTTGATGTGTCATAAAAAACAACTGATAAATGATTTCACGCCAATTGTTTGTTTTATTAATAAGAGGGTTGCAACGTTTCCAAAAATATAACATTCGAAATTCAAATAGTTCCGATTAGCTTTACTTTTAGTGTGCCCCATAATAACACCATGTAAGTGGAATACAAATTAACGTACGGTTTATGGAACCAATTAACCTGATTACTATTATTATTTATATCAAACGTAACTGTTTAGCTTAATAGCTACGTTTTAATGATACGTGTTACCTTTAATTGGCTTTACCATAATTATAAATTTCCACCGGGAAACTCATTGGAATCTCAGCAGAGCGGGTGCCAGGTGAGATGGGGGTGGGGGAGGTAAAATCACATGAACTCATGATCCGGCTTCATCCTTTATTATTTATCTTAGATATTTATTTATTTATTTAATTAAATTGCGTTACATGCGACTTAGTTACTAAACAAAATTGTACTAAATAATTATCACATACACCTCGTAATAAGGCATAGCAATGAACTACAGAGGGGCAGACATTCAAATATATGTTTCCTCTAGGTATTCATTAATAGAATAGTAACATTTTTCCAAACAGCTTATGAATTTTTTAATATTGATTTCGGCTTTTAATTGTTCTCGTAACTTATTATAAATTTTAACTGACATTGGGTAAGGACCGGAACTGTGTAATGTTAATTTAGAGTTAGTTTGCATAAGATTATTTTTATAGCGAAGTGTGTTGTGCCGGGGCATGTCTATGATTTGTATATTCATATAGACTTGTGGCAGCTGTAAACATTTCGATAAAAATAGTGGTGACCAGTAAGCCTCCTCTCGAAAACAAAGTGACTTGCGTATAAGAGTATTAGACGTAGCTGTCATGCACACTAAAATAATAAACCTTGCCTGTTGCTTGCCTGACAGCAAGAACACATTTTTTATAATGAAACTAAGGGACGAAACGAGCAGGACGTTCAGCTTATGGTAATTGATACACCCTGCCTATTACAATTCAGTGCCGCTCAGGATTCTTGAAAAACCCAAAATTTATGAGCGGCACTACAACTGTGCTCGTCACCTTGAGACATAAGATGTTAAGTCTCATTTGTCCAGTAATTTCATTAGCTACGGCGCCTTTCAGAACGAAACACAATAATGCTTACACATTACTGCTTCACGTCAGAAATAGGCGCCGTTGTGGTACCCACAATCTAGCCGACATCCTGTGCAAAGGAGCCTACCACTGGTGAATAATCTAAGGCTGAGTATTATGTAGTATTTTATTAAATTACAAAAAAAAATATGTTTATGTTACTTAATTATTAATAATTTTTAATAACCATTATGTTCCTTAAAACCCTAAAGTTTATTTTTGTAAAGTGTTTTTATTTTACATAGAGATTTAAAATTACAAATAATAAAGTGTTATTAAAAAAGTGTTTGTTTTAATTTTTTTTCCTTTAACCCTCTCTTACAGTTACAAGGCTACTTCTTGAAGTTATTACCCCCCCTAAGAAAATGTCGTAAAGACGCCACTGCTTCGCTTTATCTCAGTATAATTACAGCTGACAAATGACTATAAAAATGAAACTCAACATATATATATATATATATATATATATATATATATATATAATATATACTAAGGTTATTATATATATATATATATATTATTATTATTATTATTATTATTATTATTATTATTATTATATACTAAGGTTACACTCAGCTGAGTTTTACGTAAGTCAAGTCTGAGCAAAGTCTAAGTACACTCTTGTCAGCTTGATGTGTTTGTTAACAAGCGCTACCAACATCATGAACTGCCATAAGACGACCTGTATAGCCGAGTGGTTAGCGATCCTACCTACTAAGCTAGAGGTCCCGGGTTCGAATCCCGGTAGGTGCAAGTATTAATATGATGAATAAAGATGTTTGTTTCCGAGTCATGGATGTTTAAATGTATTTATGTATGTTTATATGTATGTTTAAGTAAGTATATTCTATTAAATTTATCGTTGTCTTGTAACCCATAACACAGGCTATATATGCTTAACTTGGGGCAAGATAATTTGTGTAAAAAGTGTGTCAATATTATAATAATATTAAATTATAAGATATCCCATTTAATATTTACATTTATATAACTGACTCATTACTGTGTTCGTAATGTTATTTTATTTAATTATCACTGATTAGAAATATCTAATAGCATATAGTATTCAGATCTTTAGTTAACTTGATTAGTTGGCACTACAGTAGTGCCAACTAACAGTTGGTAGATCACGGTAGACGGTCGTGCCCTATGGTAAGCCTGAGCGCTAAGTTCGAGAGGGCATTTCTTATTGTGAATTGTAAGGGGACACTATGCTAACTGTCTTTTAATTTTTAATAAAGTGTATATTGTAATTCTAAGTGGAAACTTTAAAATAGAGGTGTAACAGTCTTATTATGTGCGTTTAAATTACCAACCCCTTCTGCACTCTATAGATCTCAGCCTTATACTGTAATTAAGTAACTAGTTGACCCGACAGACGTTGTTCTGTACACAGTAAAAAAACTCTAGCGGGTGGAATTTCTTATAATCCGTTCTTAGTGGACCTCTACTCGGCGAAAGGAATATTCCTACCAAATTTCAAGTCGATACGCTTTATGGTTCTACGTTGGATGGTTGATTTTTAGGGCTTACACATTTAAATAAAACACTTTAAAGGATTAAAACGCGTGTTTGTAACTGTTTTTTACATTAGATTTATGCGTAAAGGTCTTCTCTACTTAGTCGCTTTGTAAACGAGATCTGGAGGTCTATTACCAAAATCAACAACCGAAGTTTCAGTCCGAAACGAAACAACGAAGAACTCCAAATTAAATCCTATTACGATAGTACCTCGGATCTGAATCGTTTCGGATCCATAGACAATAGGTGAATTTGGGAATAAGGTAAACGAAAGACAAAATATTTAATCACGAACTTCGTTTCGATCTTCGGATCCGAAGCACTTTCGTAATTGGAAAATGTACGATCCGTCAACGGAAACTTCGTATTTCGATTTTCGTAATAGTGCTTCTGGAAAGGTCTTAAAACGTTTGGTTAGCTTAAATAATAATTAAAAATGTTAATGTTAATGTAAAAATAAAAGTGTTTCATTTAAATGTTTCTATGTTAACGGCATTCATAATAATCCTCTTTACACCGCCCCGCTATCCGCTCCACTTCTCGCGACGCTTCTGTCCGGAAACTGACGGATACTCGAATTGTTTACAGCGGCTCAAGCAAACATTCTGAAGTAAACAAGCTATTATTAAACATATTTGTGTGTGTTGTGTAACGAAACAGCCTACTCACCACGAGCAAAGCTTATTATGTCCATAAATTACTTCCTATTTGGAAATAATTATATTGTTTGTGCCGGTTCTGTTTTCTGTCGGAATCCCGACATTGCCGCCTATCTTACGCCTAAGTTATGTGTCCGGAACAGAAGGAAGGAACTGGGAAATTATTGTACGCATACGGTGATTCGTTTTACGTGGGAAACAAATATTTTTCTGCATTTTAAGAAACCGTACAGCGGGTTGTCTCCTTTTTTTTACTGACAACAAGGGACGAGACGAGCAGGACGTTCAGTTGATGGACATTAGTACGCTCTGACCATTACAATGAAATGCTGCTGATCATTCTTGAAAAACCCAAAAATTCTGAGCGCCACCACAATTAAAATCGTCACCTTGAGACATAAGATGCTAAGTCTCATTTGCCCAGTATTTTTTGTAGCTGTGGCGCCCTTCAGACTGAAACACAATAATGCTTACACATTACTACTTCACGGCAGAAATAGGCGCCGTTGTGGCATCCAAAATCAAGACGGCATCCTTTGCAAAGGAGCCTCCCACTGGTACTGGTATGGTGGTCACCTTCCTTCAAATATGTACGATATTAACGATGGTTGGTCCGTGCGTCAACTCGTGAATTGGTGCTGCTTGTGGTGCCTGGTCTACCTGTTATAGTTAATAAAACATTGCATTTCTTTAATGCGATTACTAATTATGACATTAATAACGATCATAATGTTCACGAAGCATCCTTACACAAACAATGAATTCAAGTTCTAAAGGTTGATGCATCCAATATACGATAATTTATATTTATTCAGTTTATTTTTTATTAACTTTTTAAAAAAGTATAGCTGACCCAGCAAACGTTGTATTGCCGATATTAAAATCGCGATACAAAAGTTACTGTTGATCGTAGATGGGTGAAAATTTGAAGTTGTATATATTTTTTAATTCTGACTCATAATCAAAATTTAAAAAAAAATGTCAAAAAAATAAAAATAAAAAATCGTGTGGACCACCCTTAACATTCAGGGGGATGAAAAATAGATGTTGTCCGATTCTCAGACTTACCCAATATGCAATATCAAAATTTCATGGGAATCGGTCAAGCCGTTTCGGAGGAGTTCAAAGTTTAACACCATGACACGAGAATTTTATATATTAGATTTGATATTTTTAACGCTTTTTAGCTTTCAACGTGATTCAAATATTTATTGGATGCAGCACCTTACAAACTAATTTTAATGTTTATTACAGCCATTGTAAAATATCCAAATTAATTTAAAAGCTCTATTTTTTCCGAACATACGGTATATTCAGTAATTTAAATTGAATATTTATAATGACTATTAAAAAGCGCTTAGTTGAAGCCTATTTGAATGGAGTTTTGTTTAAAGGCATAAAAGGTATTTATTTTCTCAAAATTGATTCCTTTAGAATGCTTTTTTATGTCATTTCTAATACTACTACCGCTGCGGAAACAAATAGCGCTCCGAGAGATAAGAAGTGGCGCAAGAATCTCTCCCAGCATTCTTTTTTTTGCGCTCATTTTAATAAAATATACAATACTAGTGGACCCAACAGACGTTGTCCTGTACACATATTTTAAATTTGAAAAATCGGTCCAGCCGTTAGGAGCAGTTCACTAACATACACATGAGCAGGAGAATTATATTATATGGGCGGAATTGAGAATCTAAACCAATCTCAAATTCACTGAAACAAACAAAAAAGTCATCAAAATCAGTCCAGCCGTTTAGGAGGTAGTTTAATTGTGAATCTAAACCTTTCTCGAATCCACCTGAATACACACAGAAAGATTCATTAGAATCGGTCCAGCCGTCTAGGAGGAGTTCAGTGACATACACACGCACACAAGAATTATATATATAAAGATTGTACTGTCATTTTTATTGCTATAAAATAATCAACAGTCTGAGCTTAGACTGTTGTATCGACCTAGAAACAATTCACATGGAAGTTCATTCCACAACTTGGCTGTGTAGGAATAAACAGTACCATTGTGGTTTCTGAAGTTCTTAGGAACACCCCTCAAAACAGTAACACTTGAATTGAACCTGCCCTAGACAGACGACTCGTACGCTATTACGACAGATACTATTTGTTGAGCGACTTGTATACCAAAGGTTCCGTAATGATAATTATAATAGAATAATAAATCAAAAATCTATAGACAAAGGAATTTAAATAGTACAATGAACAATTTGCCACAAATGTTAGCTGGGAATTTTTGCAAAGAATTAAAACACATCATAATAGAATTTATGTCACTAACGTAATAACTATAAACAAAACTAGAAGTAACGCTACGTCTTCCAGGAGATTCTCGCATATTCTCGAGAATTCCTGTAGTGTTCATAGGGAGTGGTGCGAAGGGGAAGTCGGGCGATAGTGCAAAATCATTAATCCAAATATCTCTTTTCCTTTTTCTGATATCCATCGTTTTGTCACCGTACCTACCACAAACAAGCTATGTAAGAATGGAACGATCTCAACCATTGTTGTCATGTAAATGATCTAGACTGACTGAACCAAAAATTCCTTAGAGATGAAAGAGAGAGCAATGTAAATTGATGCTAAGGCACTTCACACTCCAACAAATATAACTTAATATAATTAGAAACACTAAACGGATTACTTGCGCTAAAATCGCTTTGTATCCTTAACATCCTTTCTATCTTTGTAAATGTATATGAAGGTAATGTGCCAGTACCTATAAATAAAGATATATTTGTTTACCGCTCTATCGGAAATAAGGTTTTGCGTTATCTCCATGTAAAATTATTATGCTTCAATTGTCCGGTTACTTACCGCGCAACTAAATATTTCAATAATCAATATCTGTTTTGATTGGCCTAATTTCGAAGCTCCATTATTTAAGGCGAAGAGTAAGCAGAAAACACGCAAACATGGTGTTTTTAGACAAGTTTTGTGGTGAAAGTATAGCATTTCGAGCTATGAACACTACTTAGTCCTGTTACACATATTCTTAAGTCTTATTTGTAGGTTGCTAATGCTTGCTGTTGGTTATAGTTAACACTGCCGAGCCTTTTTTAACTACTACTTTTCTTTGAAGTTAAACAACGTGCCTTTCTTATGACATTAAGGGAGGTGACCAGCAGGACGTTCAGCTGATAGTAATTGATATGCCCTGCCCATTACAATGCAGTGCCACTCAGGATTCTTGAAAACCCAAAAATTCTGAACGGCACTACAATTGCGCTTTACCTTGAGAAATAAGATGTTCAGTCGCATTTACCAAGTAATTTCACTAGCTACTCTTCAGAAGGAAACACAATAATGCTTACACATTACTGCTTCACGGCAGAAAAAGGCGCTGTTTTGGTACCTACAATCTAGCCGACATCCTGTGCAAAAAAGGTAAGAACCACTGGTAAAAACTGGAACTGGTTTTTTCTAACACACCTTCACGTGAGGTTATAAAAAGGTACTGACAGACGATCAGATGGGCCAATGAAATGATGGGCACTGTAAGAGATCCTCATGTTGTTGTACGCCAATACTATTCCTGAGAGACATGAATTAATTATAAGAGCATAAAAAAACTACGTTTAAAAACTACCGACTTCAAAAACTGAAATGTATCAAACTAAAAATTTAATTTATTTAAATATTAGTTTTTATTTATTTTTAAGTTTTAGTGTCAGTTAATAATAATATGTAATCAACCTGAATGAAAACTCCAAAAAAAAAGCCGTACACAGAAAACAATTATGTCATCCAGGTAGACGAAAATTTTCATATAAATGATCATATAAATGAAAACTACTGGGCAAAACTATGTAAAATTTTTATGGGACCAAATGGCATTTATTTCGCATCAAACAAAAGAAGAATTACGTAAAACATAAATCTCAGAGTTATCGGTGCACGTACATAAAAAAAAATACCGAATTGATAACCTCCTCCTTTTTAAAGTCGGTTAACAAATAACATTTCATAAACGTGGATGGATACGACCATGAACCAGCACATAGCTAGTTTATTATTATTCCGTCGGAAAGCTGCATCTGTCGAACAACAAAAACATTTCAAGTTCAAGGTTTCAAACTATATAATCGTGGAACTTTTTCGCAATTAAAAGCTCAGCTACGTTCAAAGAAAAAGTGACCGTACTAGATCGCAATAGAGTTGAGATTTATTTAAATCTGTTAAACAACTCTCGCAAGTCCGTGACATAATGTTGCAAAAAACTCGACAAGTCAAGGTTTGGACGAGTGACTGCGCAAAAAATTGTTTCATAGCAACAGTGACCGCCGCGTCGTGCCGCGTGAGGCGTGCTCAGTGCCGAGTTACGACCGGCGAATATTATGTAATGCATATTGTATCTATACTTCCCTTACTTATGTGATACCTTTACGAGAGTGTACCAACTATATTATCGACAATTGGAGAGACCATTCGCATAAACGGTACAATTACTAACAGTGCGTACAAAGACACTCAATATTGTTACCAAAAGCTGTCTATTTTGGACACAGGCTTCCCCCAAAGTTTGCCAAAACGACCGATCTTGAGATGATCACTTCTAGCGGCTTCTGACCTTAACCAGGTCGTCAGATACCCTTGTTGGAAGCCAGCTAACATCGTGAATTACTGCCAGTACGAACTAAGACACTCAATATCGCGACCAAAAGCTATCCGTCCACTTTTTTTTTATGGAAAAGGAGGACAAGCGGGGCGTACGGGTCACCTGGTGTTAAGTGATCACCGCCGCCCACATTCTCTTGCAACACCAGACGTATCACAGGAGCGTTTCCGGCCTTTAAGGAAGGTGTACGCGCTTTTTTGTAGGTACCCATGTCGTATCATCTCGGAAATACCGCACAAGGAAGTTCATTCCATAGCTTTGTAGTACGTGGAAGAAACAAGTTTGATTTTTTGATTAAAAACCGCACTGTGGAGGACCGCCACACATCCCAGATGGTGGGGATGATATCCTAACTTGTGGCGTGTTTATTCAGTGGCAGAAATCACACAGGCTTCCCCCAAAGTTTGCCAAAACGACCAACCTTGAGTCTTTAGGCCACCATTTCCAGTTACCCTTGTCGAACCATAGAAATCTTAATAACTTATTATCTATGTGTCGAACGTAGGCTAACAATAAGCATTCTGGCACGTGGTACCCACTTCAGAATCTTCAAACCACATCCGGCCTATTGGCGTTAAAGCCTGTCGACTGTCTTTATCAGATAAAATACCGTTGGTTATTTATCCTGATACTCCTATCAACCATGTCATATCAAGGACATAGCCTACCACTGCCTCCATATTATATTCAACATTCATTATAATTATTCAAAGTAAATTCTGATAAATTATACAAAACTATTGATTATAATTATGTAATAGGGTGATAATCAGGCATTCGTAACCTAGTTACTAACAGTACTCAATTGATAAATAAAGGAGTACAACTACGATAAAATGCTTCGATGTTCGATACTAACAAATAATTACTAGATACCACTGGCCTACAATAAACAACTAGACTCACAATCACGCTCAAAAATTGTCTATTAGGCAGAGTTTAGTTCAGTTGTGCTTTGACCGCGCTTTGAATACAACGCCACGCAATGACAAAGTGTTCAGTCAAAAAATGTCCAAATAATAGCATATAAAATCTTAAAAACTATTAAATTATGTAACTAACTTGACGCTTTTAATCCTTTTCCTAAATAATTACATTTCAATTGCTAAATTTACATCACCGAGAGAGTCTCCTTCGCACATTTCGCACCATAATCAATGAGTTTCTTATGAGCGTATACAATAAGACTTTGAACATTACTGCTACGATATAAGGTGTTAATTTGAATGAATGTTATTTGTATAGTTAATATATACGTAAATAAAACGCCACTCGGACATTTTTGAGGACCTTTTAATAGGCGATTGGGTCTAGGTGTTTATAATACGTCAATGCTAGATACAGAAAACTTGGTAGCGGTACATTGAACTGTAAATCTGCAGACAGTCTCGCCTATTTCTGTCACCAGTGGGAGGCACAGTCCTTTGCACAGGAAGCCGGCTATTTTGTAGGTACCACAACGGCGCCTAGTTCTGCCGTGAAGCAGTAATGTGTAAGCATTATTGTGATTCAGTCTGAAGGTCACCGTAGCTATTGCAATTACTGGTCAAATGAGACTTAAAATATTATGTCTCAAGGTGAAGGGCAACCCTGAGCGGCACTGCATTGTAATTGGCAGGGCGTATCAATTACCATTCTAACCGTGTCGTCCCTTATTTTCATTAAAAAAACATGGATTTACGCGAGTCAAACAAAACATAATCAAACATAATAAGTCATAACTATAGACCAACTTAAAAATATAACACACGCACGTTCAATGTCAAGTTAGGTTGATGAAGTAACAATAACACCCACACTCGTAACTTGTTTAACTTAATTTAGCAGGTACTGACAAGTTTGTATTTTTCTACAACAAAAAGCGCTCTTTATTTATTTATTTAATAACTAGCTGACCCGACAGCCATTGTTCTATATATAATAAATAAAATAATGTTTTTATATGAATTTGTCAATAATATATCATAACATCAAAAATGACTTCGTAAAATATGCATCCTGCTGTCGTAATGAAATTGTTTCACAGCAGAACTGTCAAACCGTGCGTCAATAAATTCTCTCATACAAATTATGTATGGACACATCAAAGAAAAATCAAATTTGTTGTTTTTATTTAATTTAGCAGCATTTTCCTTTTTATTTACCTTTAAAACCTTCTCTGGACTTCCACAAATAATTCAAGACCAAAATTAGCCAAATCGGTCCAGCCGTTCTAGAGTTTTAGCGAGACTAACGAACAGCAATTCATTTTTATATATATAGATAATTTATTTCATAATATTATGAAATACATTACACATATAATTCTTACAAACTTGTCTTATTAGGGCTCCGTAGCCGCCAAATGGCAAAAAACCATAGAGATATAAAAAAAAACGGGACCCTTATAGATATTCGTCATGTTTGTCTGTCTGTCCGTATGTCATAGCCACTTTTTCCGAAACTATAAGAACTATACTGTTTGAACTTGGTAAGGAGATATATTCTGTCAACTGCTTTAAGTTTTTAAAAAAAGAAAAAGATAGTAACTTTGTATTAGCGTGCGTGTGTTTGCTGAATATAGAGGCTAACAGCTATCCGCTATTTTTTCGAAGTGATCACAGCTGTCTCAGTCTATCTAGACTACGCGTCTATTATTTAAGCCACATACAAATAATATTGATTAAGAAACAAAATACTCTACCTAACAATGCAGAAGACAGTATTGAAAATGATTATCTTATTATATCAATAATATCATAACAGTCATAGTCAAAAACAAATTATTGTTAACTGAAAATAAGACACTCCTTTTGTATCCGAAAAGTGTGTCCGCCATATTTAAAACGTTGTTAAGTCATATTAAACATTAATACATATCAAACTATGGCCATATTTTAGGCAGTTACTATTAAAATCAAATCAAATCAAATCAAAACAGTTTATTGAAAGTATTGTACTCGGTTTATTAGATTAGTACATCTATACTAACAAATGTGGATCCCTTTTATTCTTTCGGTTATACTGCAAATACTACTAAGCCGATAGGAATAATACTTATACCTATTGAACCAAGATCTAGATCGTTAGTGATCTTCTCTCCATCCAGCCTAGTGAGCAGTCGGTCCGATGTTCGAATCTCCATCCGAGACGCCCCGCGCCTGGGAGCTATATATTCCCCGCCCGGGTTCGCTGTAAATGTCATTAGGGCTATCAAGCACAGAGGAGGTTTTTAAGTCGGTAGGGGGTGTTTATACCCGAGCCCGACATATGGGCCCCGTTTCGGGATCTTCAATACGTATTTTCCTCCTCTCAAAAAAAAACTATGAGGATGCAGCGCGCTTCAGAGAAGGTTTTAGTATATAATTTATGTTAATTACTTATCTGGAACCTTCATTTTTTTGACTTAGAAATACCTATATACTCGCAACACAAATAATGCAGTCAATGATATTTCATTACATAATATTATGACAATTCATACTATGAGCGGGCGCGTTGTACATATTTTATATGGCAAAACAACGGTTGCGTCAGCACTTGTATTAAATATAAGGATTCGTACGTAAATATAAACTCTCCTCGTATAAAAGCATCAAAAATAATCAAATCGAGATAAATATAAATGATATGATAAAGTACTTGAAAAGAACCGTTTAAACATTGTTCATAAAACAATTATATAATTATATAATATAATTTATTCCAAAATATTTAGAGTAAGGAATCATTTTCAAGTTATAATTAAGTATACTGTTATTATATAAATGTGCAATTTCCAAATACCACAGTACGCCGAGCGCGAAACATGCGGGAGATTGAATCACTTAAAGTAATTACCTTTATCACAATAATTAATTCGAAATTTAAAAATAGCCGAGTACAATAATTTATCTTCTATATATATATATATATATATAATGAAAATGGTCTTTGTTTGAGGCTCTTTCAAGCCTATGATGATATTGAAACTACCATCATTCGATGCGAAATTTATCCTAGATGGTTTATTTTTATTTTTCAAATTCCAACGTTCCTTCATTAATTTATTTCCTTTTAAAATTCGAACAGCAAAGTGGGCGGGAACGGCTAGTTTATATCTATATATATATATATATATATAAGAGATCTCCACGTATATAGACACTCATCACGATATCTCTGGAACCATTAGAGCTAAAGACTTGAAATTTGGTAGGAATATTCTTTTCACCGAGTTGAGTTCAGCTAAGAATCGGACTTCGGACGGATTTTCCAAAATTCCATCCGCAAGAGTTTTTTTTTTACCATGAACAGAACAACGTCTGTCGGGTCAGCTAGTATATATATAATGAAACTGGTCTTGGTTTGAGGCTCTTTCAAGCCTAAACCACTGATCGTATCAACATAAAACTACCACCATTCGATGCTTAATTTATCCTAGATGGTTTATCGCTACTTATTGTGTTAATTGTTTAATTTATTTCCTTTTAAAATTCGCACAGCGAAGCGGGCCGAAACGGCTGGTTTAGTATAAAATAAAAGTGAGTTGTTCGTTCCTAAACAAACACAGACTGAAGAATTAAAACTAGAACTTGCAATATTTCTAAAAATAACTGTTAAACATTTAGTTTGTCACGTTCTGCAAGCGTCAAGCGCTCGTTGAGCGTTTAAAAGCTTTACTATAATATTCAACTATACATTACTCGTAGGTTTTTTATGCCAATAAGGGACGAGACGAGCAGGACGTTCAGCTGATGCCCAGTAATTTCAAAATAATAAATACAATAATGCTTACACATTACTGCTTCACGGCAGAAATAGGCGCCGTTGTGGTACCCATGATCTAGCCTGCATCCTGTGCAAAGGAGCCTCCCACTGGTAAATGTCCTTAGTCGCCCTTACGACACTCTTGACATCATTATTTGTCATTATTTCAATGACTACAACAGCATAATTCCAGATATAAAAGAAAATATAATTCCGTCAAAGAGCAGAGAAACTAACTTAGATCATATATACGTCTTAATAGACTATGAAAGCTGTGAAAACGTCGAAAAAAATTGAGTTTAGAGCTAACCTCTATTTTGAGCAATTCACGCACACTAACACAAAGTGTCATATGAATCGCGAGTGAAAGACGTAGCTTGTCACGCACACTAAACTAATATTCCTGGTCTGTTTTTAACGGTTATATAACAGCAAAAGACTCCATCTAGACCATAGTTTCTCAACCTTATTTTGCTCACCGCCCACTTTGAGAATATGTTTTTTTCTAGAGTATTTTCGTGTATTTTTTTGCCTTTTTTTTTAATCTACCCACGCCCCATCTGCGCCATCTCAATGCCCCCTAATTTTCTCTGGGTCTTCTACTGCCCCCCCCGAAAGTCTCAAACGCCCACAAGGGGGTGTTATCGCCCACGTTGAGAACCTATGATCTAGACGTATAAATTATCTAAAGAAAATAATTAGTAACATATAGGGAAACTATCGAAAGAAATTCTCCGTTTTCACTAGAGTTGGCTGGAGAAGTGAAACAGTAATTTGTCGTCTGACCAGACACTATAAATATCACAGATCTACAAATAACTTTATTAAGTTCTAAGTACAGGTACAACTTGTCGCTCTCATAGAATTAAATGCTAATTGACCACAAAAGTGATATTTCTAAATAGTAGGATTGGTCTCTGCTACGATCCTACTAGATACCGTACTACCTAAGGACAATAGCTTTTTTATTACGGCAACTTTATATTGTACTGTGTGTTGGCTATTTCTAAAGATGCTTGTCTGCGTGACATTTTTAAATATTTGTTACATTTCGTGTTATTTTTGATGATATGTGGTCCCAGTATTTACAAACACACATACATATATCACCGCACTCGCCGGCGAGTGCGAACACTCTTCAAACCTAGAGTCCACTGAACTAACAGATATATTAGATCGTTAGTGATCTTCTCTCCATCCAGCCTAGTGAGCAGGCGGTCCGAGGTTCGAGTCTCCTTCCGAGACGCCCCGCGCCTGTGAGCTACATTTTCGGCCTCCAAGGCCCGGCTTCGCTGTAAAAGCCTTCAGGGCTATCAGCACAGAGGAGGATTTTAGTCGGTAGGGGGTGTTTACACCCGAGCCCGACATATGGGCCCCGTTTCGGGGTTTTCAATACGTGAATGTATTTTACTCCTCTTGAAAAAAAAAAGTGATCCGAGTGTCTTTCTTATTTCTTGTAGTATTATCATTAGTCTCAGCATACGCTTAAACTGACGCTAACGAATTTTTTTCATTATTTCAGTCAATATGGGCATCAAATTCTTATAGTTTGTTTTATTTTGACTTGTATATGTGGGCTCTGTCTGTCGTAAAACTTATATGACTACGTTACTAAGTTGTGACAGAAATTTGTTGTTTTAATTTTGTTTTCGTTAATCACTTTTAGACGTCAATTACATATGACATTAAGACTTACCTATTTGAAAATAAATTATAAGAACTTTATTTTATAGCAGTAGCAATGACATTACAATATTGTATATTTTTATTAAAAAGAGCGCAAGAAAAAGAATGCTGGGAGAGTTTCTTGCGCCGCTTCTTCATTCTCAGAGCGCCATTTGTTTCCGAGGCGTTAGTAGTATCTAGTATATTAGAATGACATCAACAAGAATTCTAAAGGAATAAATTTTGAGAAAATAAATGCCTTTTATGCCTTTTAATAAAGTACTAACTAGATTTTTTTTTTTAAATATACTTAATTGGATTATGGATGGAGAAGAGAGGCTAGCTATCATTGTTATAGTCCAAGTTAACATACTATATTTATAGTGAGCTATACGTAGCTGGATAAATAAAGAAGACAATATATATAGTATATATAGTATATATAGTACATATAGTATATGGCAGTGCAGAAGTTCTTGAAGCTGTATCAGTATTATCAGATCTATAAATAGCTTTATTGCATTCATATGTTTAGTTCTTGTCGTTGAGACTTTAGACAGTGCGGTCACCGCGATAGATAACGATTAACACAATTGCGCTGATAACATTGTCTTTTTTAATAACATTGATATAGACGCTATAATTCATTGTATGGTGGATAAAAACGTTGGTTAAACACAAATGCATCTGAAAACGAGTATAGAAGTTAAGAAGTCATCACTAAATATCCTATATAGAAGTGACCGCTGCGGCATAACAACCTGTAACGTTTATGTTTTAAGTGTTGAATTTGCGTGCGGTGCCAAGGACATATTTGATAGAATTAGCCGAGGCATTACAACAAGATGGTAGATTAAATAAACAAGTCTGTACACGTGTACACTTGCCATCCGCCCGTTTGCTGGCTCCACTCGCTCTCTAGTCTCTACGACCGACGTTGAGTATTAACAAAATGCGATCTATTGAGAATTATTTATAAGGGTGCGCTTCCACCAGAGATTTCTGAGGATGCGTAGCAAGGGATGTGTTCGTTAAGATCTAATAGAATCACCTTAGATTCAAGATTGGCTTCCGCTGTGCTCCAACTTGATATCGCAGGCTTGTCACAAAATACGACAAGTAATACTACGCCCAAGTGGGCGTAAGTTTTTTTTTATGGAATAGGAGGACAAACGAGCGCACGGGTCACCTGTTGTTAAGTGATCACCGCCACCCACATTCTCTTGCAACACCAGAAGAATCACAAGAGCCTTTAAGGCTCGTATCGTCCCGGAAACACCGCACAAGGAAGTTCAGTCCCTTCGTAGTACGTGGAAGAAAGCTCCTTGAAAACCGCACTGTGGAGGACCGCCGCACATCCAGATGATGGGGATGATATCCTAACTTGTGGCGTGTCGTGGGAAGGTGGAATTAATATTTATTTATTAATAAGTATTTCGTATTTTAGTAATTTTAAAGATCCCATTGAGATCCCAACATACCACGCATACAAGCATCTGATAGTTGCCGTAATAAAAAAGCTATTGTTCATAGGTAGTGCGTTATCTAAATGGAGCGCAACGGAGATCAATCCTTAATCAAATAGAATCACTTTATTACCTAGCCTCGCTCACGAACCTTTTTTTACGAAGAAACATATTTATCAATAGGCGTAATAAATAAGGTAGTAGTGGAATAGGGCCGACAAAATTTAGTCCACTTTTACCCTAAGCTAACCCAAATTCGGCCTTACGTAGAGTTCTGTTCTCACCTCTGGGCGGGTGCTCCTCAGTACCAGCTTCTTTTATTTGACCGCATACAATGAAAAACGGCTCGAATCATCGACGATCAAGTTATCTCCGATCAGCTTGATCCGGTTGGATCTCTCTGCATCTTCTTCCGCATTTATCACTGGGAGTGCTCAGAGGAGCGGATCGGGTTGATTCCAGCGGCCGAATTCCACCACCGGACATTACGTCAAAATGAGAAAAACCACCCGCATCAAGTTGACGTCTGAAATTCCAAAAACCGCGTATTGCAAGAAATTTCTTGCATTGTACAGCCACTTTGTGGAATCAATTACCGTCTGCTGTTTTCCCGAACCGATACAACTTAGAAACCTTCTAGAAAAGAGCACACTACCACCTTATACGCCGGTCTTATTATTAATTATTTTAATTTTATAACTTTTAAATACGACTCATACGCCCTGAGCCCTCACCTATGAGCAAGGTCACTAGCATGTCTAAGCGTCTTAAGCTCGTTTGAAGACTTAACTTTCATAAGTCGAAAACCTTTTTTTATAACAGTAAGGGATGACACGGGATGTTCAGCTGATGTTAATTAATATGCCCTGCAAATGACAATGCAGAGCCGCTAAAGTTTTTTTTAAAAACCCAAAAGTTCTGAGACATAAGTTAACAGTCTCATTTGCCCAGTAATTACACTAGCTACGGTGCCCTTCAGACCGAACACAATAATGCTTACACATTACTGCTTCACGGCAGAAAAAGGCGTCGTTGTGTTACCCATAATTAGCCGGTATCCTGTGCAAAGAGCCTTCCACTGGTAATGGTAAAATCTATTAATAACTCGAATTTACTGACGTTTCCGTTCAAGTTCTACTTACAGAGATTCTACTGTTATAAGGTAGGTATATACACAACATAGAAAGTCAACAATAACCTTGCTATTACATTAATTTTTCGTTCATGAATATTTTGACTTCACAAAAACAGCTTGGCAACAAGTCTCATTTATATAGATACGTAATTATACCATGTACAATTGAACACGAAAGCTAACTGATAACATGTTTTATTGCGTTCTAATACGGTTACATTTGTAATAGATTTGAAGAGCGTGTTTGCTATTTTCGGTTTCGGTTCTTGCTAATCATAATGCTAAGCGAACGAGAGACGGCGGGCGGGGGGAGAGGGGGCTAGCACGTGTGCACAGAATAAATATTAGATGATTACTTATGCGATACGATGCGAAGGTTACTCAACATAAGCACACACAGCACTTTATTATCTTGTATTTACATAATAAGTATGTATAGAAGTACTCAAACCATTAACGCAATGCTAAACAGTGCTAAACTATAGATAAATATTTTGCTTGTGAAATAAATATGTAGAACAGATCCTTGATAGTTGATGTCCACACACAGTAACGCAATCCCAAATCTCTCTTTATAATACAAATAGACTATGTTTTTTTTTTGTTTCTAGGGTCATCACGAATCATCCCGTGCGCAGGCTTGACGACTTCCAGCCTCCCGAACAAGCCGGATTCCGAAAAGGATTTAGCGCCATAGACCACATACATACGCTGTGGCAGGTTATACAGAAGACAGAGAGTATAACCAGCCACTAAGCTTGGCGTTCGTGAACTATGAGAAATGCTTTGATTCGATCGAGACCTGGGCGGTGCTTCAGTCTTTCCAGAGGTGCCATATTGATTACCGATATATCGAAGCGTTGAAGTGTCTCTATGGAAACGCCACCATTTTAGTCCGTCTCCAGGATCAGATTTCTAAGCCTATATGACTACAGCGGGAAGTCAGAGAAGGCGATGTCATTATTACCCAAGCTGTTCACAGCTGCGTTGGTAGATGTCTTTAAGCTTCTAGATTGGAACGGACTGGGCATCAATATCAACGGGAAATACATCACTCACGTTCGATTCGCAGACGGTATCGTAATCATGGCAGAAACCATAGAAGACTTAAGACATATGCTCGATGGCCTTAATACAGCTTCCCAAGGAGTAGGTCTCAAAATGAACATGGATAAGATGAAGATCATGTCAAATGTCCATGTTGCATACTCCCATAACAATTGGGAACTGTACTCTCGAAATTGTAGACGGGTCTACCTCGGACAAACAATCCAGTTAGGCAGGTCCAATTTCACGAAAGTGGTTACTCGTCGAATCCAACTCGGAACGGCAGCGTTCGGGAAGCTGAAGTGTACGATATCTGTGATGAAGACGAAGGTTTTCAACCAGTGTGTGTTGATAGTTTTTACTTACGGTACGCAGACGTGGTCGCTAAGTATGGGCCTTCTGAGAAAGATCATGGTCGCTCAGAGAGCAATGGGCTATGCTCGGAGTTTCGAATCAGAAGTGAGGAGATCCGTAGGAGAACGACAGCTACAGTGGGCAGGGCACTTAGTTCTACAGATAGATGGACGTTCTGGCAGTAAAGTCCTCGAATGGCGACCACGTACCGGAAGACTGAGACTGAGAAGAATGAGAGTAGGACAAAGTTGGTATAGGTGCTTTCTATCCGGCAATTTTGATTACAAAGATACCTTATTCTGGTCCCCTGTTACAGATTAATTGGACGCCATTTTGTAAAAATGGAACAAAATTGGCATTTCAGTTGTTATGACAACCGGAGCAGTTTCGATCCATTACAAGAAGCTGCCACATGAACTTTCACACATTAATTTCTTAGATTTCAGATATTATTCCACACATATTGTTAAAAATAAAGTGATTATGCATATAAAATATAAATAAGTATAAATAATTTTTATTAACGTAGAGTTCCCGATAACAGGATCATCCAGCTACCACAAGTAGCTCCCGTTCACGACCTTGATGCAGAGACCAGCCATCACCACCCTTGACCATATTTTAAAATGAAAACAAAAATCTTTGTTATTTGCTTTTATCAAACCATTGAAGTCAAACATTTAACAATCACGTTTACAATCAAATCAATTTACGATTCGTTGACTAATTTAAAGATTGATGTACATTGGACTGATGCTTCTATACTCTAACCAGTGGAAACAAAGGCAAGAACAACAAATTATTTGAAAACAAAACACAAAAAAATAAATATTGTATTTTGTTCGTCAAATTAGCATATTAGAGTTGCATGACGAAAATATAATATTAATTGAGAATGGATAACACAATCGTAATTATCCCTACTAATATTATAAATGTGAATGTAAGTTTGTTTGTTACGCTTTTAGGGCGGAACTACAGAACCGATTTTGATGTAATTTGGTACAGCAATATACTAGAGCTTGGGAAAGGACATAGGCTACATTTTATCCCGGAAAAATCCATGGTTATCGCGGGATTTGTGTCAATCTTCCTCGAAATAAGATTCATATAATATGTTGGGAATGGGAGCGAAAACGGGAACTCAAAATGGAATAGGACATGAGATAATCTCCTATTCCAAACTTGCTTATTAAAAAACCCTTTATCCACGCGGGCGAAATCACGGGCATCAGCTAGTAATTTTATATTTATAAACACATTTTATAAGTTTAATATTATTATGTATATTAGTTTTTGTTTTCAACAGGCTGAGTCATGTGGCAGTCTTTTTAAGATAATAAATTGATATAAAAAGCCAACAGCTCCCTGCTAAATAAAACAATTCACTTCCAAGGTTGTCAATAACTACAGACAGTTACGTGGTTTTCAATAATTGTCGACCTTACTGCTTTGTGATAAGGTGCATGTAGTGTTTGCTTGACTGTATATCCCATTGTACTTAGAGACACAATTGCCTCTAGCAACATAATAATGTTATGTAGAACTCGCTAATGTTTCATTGTGGGTACATATTTGTAGATATTTTAGCAAGAAGATCAATTTGTATATGATTGAAAATAATTTAATTTAAAATTTAAAAATGAATAATCTCGAAAAAGGAACAATCGAAGAGATAACAGGTTACGAATTGAAGCGACTATGGTCAGCTCTTGACTTAGGTTTTATAGATCAGTCTATACTTCTACACCTTATTCATAATGGTCCGCTAACTTTAAACAGCCGCTTAGGAGTGTTTTTTTTCATTCTGACTCAGGTCAATAGAAGAAGAGTAGCCATGCTTTAAGTTAGCAGACTATTATGAATAAGGGGGCTAATATATAAAATTCCCGTGTCACGGTGTACGTAATTGAACTCCTCCGAAACGGCTCGACCGATTTTCGTGAATCTTAGCGTGCATATCGGCTAGGGTGGAGAATCGGACAGCATCTATTTTTTCACATTTTTTTTAAATTTGATTTTTTAATTATGGTTCAGCATTAAAAAATACATACAACTTTAAATTATCACCCATCTACGATCAACACTTACTTTTGTATCGCGATTTTAATATTATTCTAATCCATCCACAGACACGCAATAGTTGCAATATGGCAATCGAATATAATGATTATTGTAGTACCATAAATTTTATGTACGATATATTTGGTAGCCTTTCCGAATCGGCGCGCTCCGGATCTCGCTGTACACTGTAGATCGGCAAGCTTCCGGCATTTTCGCGGCATTTTCCCCGTGTGTATTATTTTACGTGTAGTTATAAAATGCTTATAACTAGGGTGATTTGAGTGACTGTCACTGAAAGCTATTGAAACAAGCTATAAGACCATGTATAAATTATTCATATTGTCTTTCTTTTTTATTTCACTCAGACTTTTCATTCGAAAAAAAGAGTAAAAATAGGTATATTTTAAAATAAATATTGTTATTATTGTTAATTACTTGTTTTATTTATTTCCTTTTATGTTTTTGTAATGAATAGTATATGTTAATTATAAAATAAAGCTTAAATCTCCACAAAGAACGATCTTCGTGTAAAGTCTTGATAACGACCGCTCGCTGCGCCGGCCGGGAGTGTACACATAAGTGCTTTGTCCGTAAAGCTATGACGTCGAATATTGGTGGCCTTGAATCGTAACGGATCGAAATGTGTTTGGGAATTCACTCGTTCATAACTACGTAGGCAAATAAACCATCTTGTACACCTAATAAGGGTGAAAACTGGATGAGGTAAAAGAGTGCCCCGCGGCACAGCCGCTCTCATTGTTTTTTGAATTACCAGTGCCCGCGGGCACGGCCGATGCGGAAAGGGTAGGTCTGAGAATCGGTCGTCATCTATTTTTATACCCTAAAAATTTTAGTTATTGAATTTTTTTATTACTTTATATGGCAATACAACGTTTGCTGGCAAGTTAGTATACTATAAAAAGGAATGTTTGTGAGTTTGTAAAGAGTAATCTCTGGATCTACTGAACGCCACTAGCTACGGCGCCCTTCAGATTGTAATGCTACATTACTGCTTCACAGCAGAAATCAGCGCCATTGTAATACCTATAATCTAGCCGGCATCCTGTGCAAAGGAGCCCCCCACTGGTGATTGATAAATGTGTACAACAGTAGAAAAGTGCACAACGCCGGTAAAAAGTTTTCACTTCAAAAAATAATTTATTTTTTAAGCATCAAGTAAATTTTTTGTTTACTTTCAAAGAAAAAAAAGAGTTTTCTCGATTTTTCTTATTTTCTTCTTATTTTGCTCTAATAGTTGCTTCACTTACCGTTGAGAAAACCGTCACCATATAATATTAAAGTGGGCAACATATTCTTTAACTATCGAGCAGTGTGTAGTTGGGTCGCGTCACTCGCACTGTGTGGCGCTGTAGTCGCAACCCGTGTGTATCTCAAACTCACACATAAACACGCGCTAGGGTTGCGACTTGCGCCTGTTACACATTAGATTTTATACACAAGTAACATGCGTTGCTGATTGCTGTACTTAGATCTTTGAAGTACACTACAGCCAGTGTTGTGAATCGTCCCCTAACCAGACCACACAACTATAATACTTTTGTCGTACACTTTTATCTTTACAGAATAATAAATAATTATTAATTATATAGAGGCACTTTGTTTGAAATGAAAATAAGGGACGAATCGAGTAGGACGTTCAGCTGATGGTAATTAATACGCCCTGCCCATTATAATTCAGTACCACTCAAGATTCTTTAAAAGCCCCAAAAATTCCGAGCACCGTTTTGCGCAAATGCGCTTGTCACCTTGAGACATAAGATGTTAAGCCTCATTTGCCCAGTAATTTCATTAGCTACGGCGCCCTTCAGACCGAAATACAATAACGCATACAAATTACTGCTTCATGGCAGAAATAGGCGCCGTTGTGGTACCAATAATTAAGCCGGCATCCTGTGCAAAGGAGCCTCCCATTGGTAACCACATATTTGAGAGGAATCCTCCTCCTCCCACTGGTACATGAACTGAAGTGAATAAGGATTAATGGATTAAAACTCAATCCAACATTTTAGAAACTTAATACAAATTGTATTGATGAAACGGTACAATATGTCAGTAAACAAGAGAATTACTGCAATACATGATCTAAAATGAAGCTCACAAATGCTGTAACATTATTCTTTTTTTTTAACGTTCTTTTTAGTAATATTTAGTTAATTAAACTGTACTTGTCACATTAGAAACTTTAAGTCTTAGTGAGAAATTTCTAAGGAACAATTGTTTTAGTATTATATATTATAAGCCACTTATTTGTACCTAGATTTTAGATAATTGTTCTGTTTTTTTCTCCAAATAAAAAAAAAAAAACACATCGGTGCCGCAATAGGTAGAACCGTCGAATGTCAACACGGTGCCGCTGGTTCGACTCTTGCCCGCCACATACCAACGTTTTGTAAGGCCGGTTATGCTCCTGTAGTTCCTTCCGAGTCAAAAAAGAGAATCGGCCACCATGATATACATCAACCTGACCCGCATATCTATTCGTTTGTCCTCCTCTTCTTTAAAAAAAGTTGATGTATCCATGCCGTTTACAACTGACCTGGAAGCTGCTAAGGAAAGTTAGTTTGAGTTTATGACTCTGCTGTTCATTCTTCCGACAGTTGAACTTTTGACATAGTATTATTTCGTATTGTAATAAACGAATTTTTAAGGGGGAATGAAAATTTCGACACTGATACGAAGCTATTAACTTATCTACTGGTGGACTAATAATGTTGCCGTGTTAGAGATACTAAACCATAGAATTCTTCTCGGTAGATACGCTATTGACAGAGCGGTCGTAGTTGTCGAGATATTTCAATGGGGGCAGTTAGAGTACACACATTCGCCCACAGCTGATTTGATCTGGTTGGCTCATCGAATAGGTGGCCTTCCGTGCGGTCTAATGCCTTCTACTTTACTCTGAACGACAAGGCGTTCTATGGACTGGTTGCCTCGATACGTGGACAAAGAAAGCAAGTACGGCCTACTTTGGCAGGTAAACGCAGTAAGATATTTAGTTCCTGGAGTATCAAATCGTTTATGCGAAATTCGATCCACGAAACACGGAGCATCCTTCTCAAGAATTACATTTCCAGAGCGTCTATCTTCTTCTTTTCAACCTCTCGCTATATCCACGTTTCGGAAGCATACAAAAGTATAGATATTATTAGCAATCATGATCCCGGTCTTTTTGGCTTTTCAGATATTTTGTTTTCAAACCACAGAATAAAGAGTAATAAAAGTACAAAAGTTTCGCATCTTTTAAAGATATAGCTACTTTAGCTGCCCGCCAATAAGATTCATTTTGAATAGTACTCAGTTCGTAACCGCGGTGGACTAATTATACATTGTTAAATAAGTTTACGCACACTACGATCTATTCGTACTTACTTATTGGATATCTAATCAGGGCTGAAGCGTGTTAATAAGACAGCAAGCGTCATTTTGACGCTCCTTTCTACTTAGTTATTTACTTGGGGCTGTAAGGTCGAGGGCAAATCTGGAAAGACCAAAAGTACCTTGTTAAGTCTCATTTACCCAGTAATTTCATTAGCTACGGCGCCGTTCAGACCGAAACACACTAATGTTTAGACATTACTGCTTCACAGCAGAAATAGGCGCCGTTGTGTACCCATAATCTAGCCGGCATCCTGTTAAAAGGAGCCTCCCGCTGGTAACCACATAAGAGGACTTTCACACTGATAAGATAAACGAGGAATGAAAATAACTATCTATATCTCGAATATTTGTATGATAATGTTTCGGGGACGATACGATATTGGTACCTTCAAAAAAATACGTACACCTTCCTTAATGGCCGGCAAAGCTCCTATGATTCCGCTGGTGTTGCAAGAGAATGTGGGCGGCGGTGATTAGTTAACACCAGGTGACCCATACGCTCGTTTGTACTCTTTTTCTATTAAAAAAAAAACAGGAATTTAAGGGGCAAGTCGGTCGCTTTGAGCGACTCAGAATCTACCGCCTACCCATCTTAAGGATTCTCCGCACACGTAGGTATTTTTTCGTACTTTGAAGTGCATAGTGGCACACACCCAACTAAACGCCGGGGTATGTCGATTAGTGTTCGGAGACACACTCAAAAGTGTCAACCCTAGCATTTAAAGCGATTACTAGCTTGTGTATGTGTGTGTTATACAATGTGATTGTGTGAAAGAGAGACAGTCAGTCTGCAATGAACAGATAGGAGTGCAGCTTGCGCTGTTATGACGATAGATATAGATAGCCTGACGTGTGTCGAGTGGGTATTGAATGCTCGATACAAAACACTCTATATTGACTGTACTTATTCGAATGTATGTGCATATTACTAAGGGCGTTTTGCAAGCTGTGTAACAAATAGACTTATAGAAAGAAATTACACGTAATGCTTACCTATTCCTATTTTTATCTCGGTTATATTAATAACCTACTCCAAGCAAAACTTATGTACGTATGTACCGTATAATTACTTTTATTTCTTGAAAATTTATTCCACGATGCAAGGTAGCGTTATTTTGCAGAGCTATTTCCTGCAAGCGCTGACCCGGCAAAAGACGTTTTGCCAAATAAAATTACCCCGCGCCCGCTCATTGCATGAATTGGCATATTAAATGTCATTGCTGAATTATTTGTATTACAAATATATAAGTATTTCTAAGTATATACGTTCTGTTTCCGGATAAGTACCTAATTACCAAAAACATTTTACTAAAAAAATCTCTAAAACACGCTGCATCTTATGGTATTAGTAATATTCCGATGTCGGACTCGCTTCCGTGTGTACCCCCTACCGACTAAAAACCACCCTTGTCTACTTCAGATAGCTCTTCCGCAAAAACGGCAGCGGAGAGTCCCCGACGGGACTCAATCGCGGAATAGAGAATAGTTTTATTATTACATCGTTTGTCATCCTCTTCTTTAAAAAAAAGCGATGTACCCCGATGTGCTGTTGACAGCTAACCTGGAAGCTGCTGAAGAAAGTTTGAGTTTATGACTCCGCTGTTCATTCGTCCGATACGAGGGGCACACTGAAATGATCGGGAATAAGAAAAACCACATGCATGGTATAGCTAAATTGTATTTTATTGTTTTTCGAAGTATTCTATTTATAAGTGAATTTGCCAGAAACTGTCATAACCATAATGTTAACACCAGGAACAGACATAAACTTATGATGCCCACTACTCGGCTAAGTCGAGTTAGTAAGTCTTTTGTGGGGCGATGTATATGCTTTTACAACAAGATCCCGGAAAATGTTCAAAACAAAAGTATAACGTTATTCAAAAGAATTGTTAAAAAACGTTTGTGTGGTAAAGGTTACTATAACATTGTTACTATAACAAAATATTAGGTTACTATAACTTGTCTATTGCTTCTCAATTTATTCTTGATAATGTAATGTATGTTCATATAGGCACATAAGTGAATTTGCTAGAAACTGTCATAACCATAATGTTAACACCAGGAACAGACATAAACTCATAATGCATACTAATGGCTACTACTGTGTATGTATGTTTGTATGTGTACCTGTTGTTTGAGTATTTTGCATATGTAGGAGTATTGCGTAGGTAACCTAATGCAGGACGAGAGTAGCCCGTCGGGAAACGAGCCGAACATTAAGACGAAAGCCTTATAAAAGATATACAGATAAAATTAAAACATTCATACAAATTTAGACCTTATTTCGTGGCAGTAATGTTCAAAGTCTATTGTATACGCTCATAAGAAGCTCATAATTGAGACGTCCGTCTCTTTCCCACAGTTCGAACCAAATTCGCTGTACTTTGTTTTAGCAATTACAATGTAATTATTTAGCAAAATGATTAAAAACGTAAAGTTAATGACATAATTTTGTCAATTTACAATAAATACTTCACTCCATCCTTTTTAAGTTTGGATATGCTGTTATTTAGACAGTTCTCACTGAACGCTTCGTCATTGCGTGGCGTTGTATTCAAAGCGCGGTCGAAACACAAATGATCGAAAACAGAGTTTTGCTTCAGACAATTTAAGAGCGTGATTGTGAGTCTAGTTGTTTATTGTACGCCAATGTCTCTTACACCGGGACTAGTGGCGCTGACGGTATTTTTTTTTTCATGACTATAAGGGACGAGAGGAGCAGGACGTTCATCTGATGGTAATTGATACGCCCTGCCCATTACAATGTAGACCCACACAGGATTCTAGAAAATACCAAAATTCTGATCGGCACCACAATTGCGCTCGTCTCCTTGAGATATAACATGTTAAGTCTCATTTGCCCAGTAATTTTACTAGCTACGGCGCCCTTCAGACCGAAACACAATAATTACTGCTTCACGGCAGAAATAGGCGCTGTTGTGGTACCCATAATCTAGCCGGCATCGTGTGCAAAGGAGCCTCCCACTGGGAAATGCTGTTCACGGTATTGTTGCTACAGTTCAATAAGCCGGGTTGTGGGTGCGTCTGACTCTTCTCATGAGTGGCCTACGTCATCGTGTGGCCTTGCTGGAGTCAAGTTCGTCGGGTCAACGTCCTGACCCGTACCACCATCGCCGCGGGCCTCTGCTTGCATGTCGGGGCGTGGAACCCCGGGCTCTATGGATGCTGGCCACGTCACGGTAGATCTGTTCGTGTAGCAATTATGAAATGTATGTACGTTGGTAGGTAGAGCCCGCACTGTTGCTATATCATTGGGGATCATTATATAAACAACATAAAGAAATATTAATATAATTTGTAGGAATATGAATTTTGAATAGGCTTGTTTTAGGAATTACAAGAGTTATTGAGTACAGTCCATGCGTGAATCCACTCTGTAAGTACTTAAATGAAGGTAGTATGCGAGAATTATTAAACGAGATGATTATTTAACTGGAATAACATGAAGATAACCAGATAAGAAGATCATTAAGCCACCATTTTGCTCTTAATGGTGATTTTCATTATTATAACACCAGAAATAAGGGATTGCTTGTAACTAATTTTAGTAGGCTTCATAAGATACATAATAGTTTTAAGGGTAAGGTATACATTTTTATAATAAAGTCCCTGCCACTGTTCAGGCATTATAATAATAATATTAAAGCCTTTTTAAATGATTTTCCATTTGATTTACTACATTTTAGTGTTAGTATGTTATTACGGTTAGTCGACAAACATGATTATTTTATTATTAACTTTTATTTTAGTAAGTTATTATGCATGCACTATGTTAGTTTTCTTCATAATTTTCAAATGGATCCTTGGTGGGAAAAGCCCTCCTCCATTCCTTTCTATTTTTCCCTTTTTCGAGCCAGTTAGTTCCGCCAATCTCTAAATCGTAAGTAAGCCTAAAAAAGTGGGAGAAAAAAGATATACGTAAAAGTACAATATAACCTAAAATTATTAATCAATATCTATTGTTCAATCAATAATTTGTATCGTATGTCTATGCCTAATTACTGTCTGCTATAAGATAATATATATGTGGAAGGTTGGCCAGCAACTAATAATTGAGGATTCAAACTTCATTCTTGTCATTGTCATGTCAAACAATGTAAATGTCAATAATCAATTGCGCAAAACGTTCCGATAGTGCAAGATGACCTATTCTTTAATAAATTATAATAATTTCTCTCTTTTGACTCCCATATCTTAGCGCCTCAATAATTTTTGTATAAACATCTTATAAATTTATGTTTATAATTAATATAAACTTTTACTTGTACGATGCTTCATTTTTAAATTTTGTGGGTCCAATCTCGCCATCCTTCTTTAAATGTTTTATTAAAAAATAGCTCTGTCGTAAATCCTACTACTCCACAGCTGAATTTCTAAATGATCGGACAGCCTGGGACTAGATTTTTAATTTTTTTTAGCAATAGCAATGACAGTACAATATTGTATATTTAGCAGAATGCTGGGAGAGCTTGCGCTTCCTTCTCTCTCAGAGCACCATTTGTTTTCGAAGCGGTAGTATCTGGTATATTAGAAATGACATGAAAAATAATTCTAAAAGAATAAATTTTGAGAAAATAAATGCCTTTATGCCTTTACGCCTTTACAGAAAAAGCGGCCGTTTACGAGCAAGAACCAGGGACCAGCTATTGCCACCCTGTACCATATTTAAGGGAAGGAAACGACAATATTTAAGGTGTCTACACGATACACTATTATATAGTACTGTGGTGTCGAATCGAATACCATTTATTTATTTAAAAAAAATATTCTCGGTCTTGTTACAAGATCTTTTCAAACTTGTGTAGTCGTTGAGAAAATGGAATTGACTTGAGAAAATTCTAGAGCTATGATTTATTATGACTATCGAAGTGTTTTAACACAATAGCAGTGTGTTGACCGTATGATTTCTGCATTTGGTGATGAAGCCCCATCTAAAACCACAATTTATCGCTGGTTTGCTGAATTTCAACGTGGACGTGTCAAGCTCAGTGATGATCCCTGTCAAGGTCGTCCAAAAACTGCAGTCACCAAAGAAAACGTTGATGCTGTGCGTAAGCTGATTGAGGAAGATCGACATGTGACATACCGCGAAATTCAGGCACCTTTAGACATTGGCATGAGTCAAATACAAATAATCTTGCATGAACAATTAGGTGTAAAAAAGTTGTTTTCCCGATTGATAGCGCATTTGCTCTGTGAAGAGCAAAAAGCGGCTCGCGTTACTTGGTGCGTCAGAACTCTCGAAAAATTCCACGCAGGATCCTCAAATACTGTATACAACATCGTATCAGTTGACGAATCCTGGATATACGCGTATGAACCCGAAACAAAAAAGCAGTCACGAGTTCGGGTGTTCGAAAATGAGTTAAAGCCAACAAAAATTGTTCGTTCACGGAGTGTTGCAAAAAAAATGGTGGCCACGTTTGTCTCCAAAACCAGCCGTGTTGCGACTATTCCTCTTGAGGGACAAAGAACGTTTAATGCAGAATGGTATGCTAACATTTGTTTGTCACAGGTCGTTTCTGAACTCCGTAAAGAGAACTGCAACCGCCGCATCATCCTCCATCACGACAATGCGAGTTCTCACACCGCGCACAGAACAAAAGAGTTTTTATAGCAAGAAAACATAGAATTATTAGTCCATCCGCCGTACACCCCTGACCTAAGCCCTAATGATTTTTATACTTTCCCTAAAATAAAGAATAAATTGCCTGGTCAGAGATTTTCATCACTTGAACGTAATAAATACATTTTTAAATAGTAATGTTGCGTGACTTCCTTGATTCCCGAAATTTTCAGTGCCGGCCTCGTATGTAGTGTTTTGGACCAGCGGACTTATTTACGTACTTTCAAACTTCGAGGCGCTAATTTCCGATAATATCCATGTTCTGTTCTAGATTTTTATTCGTTAACTGAACGACAAACACACACAAAGTGACCAATATTGTTCTACTAAATCTAAAACATTTGTACTGCTACACAAATTAAATTTGCACTCTAAATAGCACTCTTTCCACTGAGCCAACTGTTCGAGTGACGTATCGTTGATAAATCTTGATTTTGTTCAACCCTCAGGTTTTTGCTTCATCTACAGGATCTACTTTACGGTTGATAACCTGCTCGACCCCAATGTTTACATGTTAGGAAAATCTAAGCAATTTGTCACAAACGTCACTCGAACGGTTGGCTCAGTGGAAAGAGAGCTCACACGGAACGCGCTAGAACGCGGGTTCGAGTCCCGCATCGTTCATAAATTTTATTTTCAAGTTTAATTTGTGTAAAAAATTCCAGTAGTTAAGAATTAAGAAGGGTTATCACTTTAATAAATAACAAATTGTTTAGATTTCTGCTACTGATAAAAGGGTTAAATACGCTCGTTCGGTTCTTGTTTATTTGTCTATCTTATTCTACTTACGTTTGGCGCTTTCTTTAGTTTTTCGTAGGCGACCGCAGCGCCACCCATATTGGACGCTACAGGGAGGATGCAAATTATTACTATAGGTGTAACATTTGTATGATCAAACAATACACATAACGTGATATAGATCAGAGTATTGTAAGTTGACCTACAGTAATCAGATATCACAAAAAGTGCAGCAACTAGAACGTGTAGCGAGGCGGTCGTGTGACCTCGCGAGTCGCTGGGTCGGGGGTTCGGTGTTCGGTCAAGGGTGCTCGTCATCATTCCCCGCTGGGCTGGTCACATTCCAGTGATCACGAACACCTATACTCTACACACAACTATTGAACAAAATCATGTTTTCCACTAGAGTAATATATATATATTACTTATATACGGGGCTAGGCCGGTCACATGATCAGGATTTTCATGGTTATCCATTGTTGTGGGTGTTGAATACGACTGTAAGTAAAACACAGTCTTTTAACTTAACGCAAACAGCTGTAAATAACATAATAAGATCGTGTTGTTCCCGGTATGTGTGTGTGACACAACCGCCTCGCTCGATATTTCTTCCCTGACTGACTGCTCGGCGCACGCCTGGCACCTGATCTTGACCGCACTCGCACCGCACGACGATTACACCCGTGCCAAGACGAGTACATCCTCGTACTCGCTCGTGGCTCGACGTTCTTTACTACGACATGTATGTAATATACTAATGTCTATACATAATACTATTGGATGGCCTGTCCGGTGTCAGTAAGTAAAGAAATTAGTTCAAAATTATTGGCACATTCTAGTGAAAAATCCACATTAGAATTGGAAAAATTAGTGAAATTCTTGAGCCTGAATAGCTTTTGACCCCGATCACCGAAAAATCTAAACTCAAAGATTTTGAACTTTTCTCGTCAAGATCTTTCCAACTATATATTATGGATGTCTGTACCTATTGTGGCTGCTGAGTAATAAAATTTACAGCAATATATACGGCTGTTTCTATCGTGAGGTTTGAACAATTGAGTACTGTATCACTATCAAGAGTTACGAACGTCTGAAGTTCATGTGTGAAAGCTAGATTATTCGCAAATAGCAAAATAATTTCTTCGATTCAACACCAAATTACAATCGGCCACATTTCATACTAATAAGCCCCTCGTATAACATCATTCCTTTTGAATACACTGGAAAGACCTGGTGCCTTATCCTCAATAATATTTGGATGTGAAAGGCAGAGGAATATAGTTGGCACTCCACATCCATCTCTCTAGGTTCCAGTCTCCTTCCGAGACGCCTCGCGCCTGTGAGCTAAATTTTCGGCAACCGAGGCCCCCAGCCGGCTTCTCTGTAAAAACCTTTGGCGCTATCAGCACACAGGAGGTTTTTAATCGGTAGAAGGTGTTTACACCCGAGCCCGATATATGGGAACCCTTTTGGGCTATATCTTCAATACGTAAATGTATTTTCCTCCTCTCCAAAAAAGGGACTCTACATGATGGCACAAAATAAAATCGGTTATCACAATGGAGTAGGCTCTATGCTTGAAACTCGTATCGGTTTAATAATACTACAGCTGGTTTATTAAAAGTTTCTTGTGGAACGTGCGCTTGAGAAATGCTAGACATAGGCATCTGCAATACCAGAAGTTTACAGTGCGTTGCTACCTTTTGAAGTGGGAGTATGCTCTACGAATGAATATCCACAAAGTGGAAAAAGTTTCTAGCGAACCAACCACGCAGTTGCGAAATGCTAGACATCAACGTCGAGCGGCTGAAATTTCCTTCAAACAGTCCCCATAATATATGCGGTAGCAGATCCAAAAACCTATATGCCTAGGAAACATCAAGGCAAAAAACAAGCTATTGGAGATGACTGTCGATGATCAATTAATAACTAAAAACAATGCATTAGCAACATAAAAAGAGCACAAAAAGAATACAATGAAATAACAATACATAATAGTCTTCTCTTTGTAATACGTAACAGTACAATCAGCAGGCACGTGTAAATGTTAACAAGACAATAATATTATATTCAATACTTATACAACTGCTATGGTAACACTATAGAATTCTTCGACGGAGTAAGTTCACAAAATATTTTTATATGGGTGTGTATAAAATGGTCAGTCTGTTTTATGTTATTCGGATCATTACTAGCGTTGCCAGTATCTTTTATGTTATTTGGATTATTACTAGCGTAGCCAGTCTCTTTTATGTTATACAGAACATTACTAGCGTAGCCAGTCTATTTTATGTTATTCGGATCATTACTAGAGTAGCCAGTCTCTTTTATGTTATTCGGATCATTACTAGCGTAGCCAGTCTACTTAATGTTATTCGGATCATTACTAGCGTAGCCAGTATCTTTTATGTTATTCGGATCATTTCAAACGTAACCAGTATCTTTAAGTTATTCGGATCATTACTAGCGTAGCCAGTCTATTTTATGTTATTCGGATCATTACTAGCATAGCCAGTATCTTTTATGTTATTCGGATCATTACTAGCGTAGCCAGTATCTTTTATGTTATTCGGATCATTTCAATCGTAACCAGTATCTTTTATGTTATTCGGATCATTACTAGCGTAGCCAGTCTATTTTATGTTATTCGGATCATTACTAGCGTAGCCAGTCTCTTTTATGTTATACAGAACATTAATAGCGTAGCCAGTCTATTTTATGTTATTCGGATCATTACTAGAGTAGCCAGTCTCTTTTATGTTATTCGGATCATTACTAGCGTAGCCAGTCTACTTTATGTTATTCGGATCATTACTAGCGTAGCCAGTATCTTTTATGTTATTCGGATCATTTCAAACGTAACCAGTATCTTTAAGTTATTCGGATCATTACTAGCGTAGCCAGTCTATTTTATGTTATTCGGATCATTACTAGCATAGCCAGTATCTTTTATGTTATTCGGATCATTACTAGCGTAGCCAGTATCTTTTATGTTATTCGGATCATTTCAATCGTAACCAGTATCTTTTATGTTATTCGGATCATTACTAGCGTAGCCAGTCTATTTTATGTTATTCGGATCATTACTAGCGTAGCCAGTCTCTTTTATGTTATTCGAAACATTATCAGTATGGTCCAAACAAAAACACTTTATTCATTTCAAGTCACCTCATATTCTCTTGCAACACCAGAGCAATCACAGGAGCGTTGCCAGCGTTTAAGTTGGGATTTAAGTTGCATGTTGTTGTATGCAGAAGGTCTCTTAGTCGTATCGGTTCGGAAAAACTGCAGTTAATATTTGATTCCACAAAGTGGCTGCGCGAGGTAAGTAATCTTCCCCGAAATGCACGCTTGTTGAATGCCAGATGTACATGCGGTTGGAATTTCGTATTTTGGCGTTATATTCTTTTTTATATGTTTATTATTAATTTATTAGCTCCACCTGTATGTATGTTTGTAAACGACTCATTTGGACGTGAATTTGACCCACTTTAAACGGCCAGTCATTGTTCAAACTTCGTAGATTCATCGAGGACCGATGACGATACAATATCAATTTAATAAAATTATTTCATTTTTCTATTTGCAAAATAATAATTTTTTTGTTAATTTATATAATTTGCATCTATCGTATTCAGTTCGGTTTTCTAAAAAGCGTGTTTTTTAGTTTTTTGTTTACTAAACTTTTTTCTAGATTTTTGAATACTTACAAGTAATACGTATATAATCTACATTGATTTTGTATTAATTTTGTAAAATATTTTATTCCTGAACATATGAAGTCATGGTCACGGATGTTAACACAAGAGATTACTAATAAATGAAACAAAAATTTGTAAATAGTTAACATATATTAGTTATCAAATTTAATCCACATCTACCCTATTTGACTAATTAAATCTTCAAGGGTTTGGGCTGGTGTTGCGGATTTCCTCATTACTTTTCATCGCGATAACCCTTGCTCTTTTGCCCCCTCTTAAATAAAAAAAGTTTTAAAGCTTTGCATGAAAAGAAAAGAATATAAATAACTTAATTAGTAAATGATAAAATGAAATTCTATTTTTAAAATAAAGCCACTTATAGGATTTTGTTCATGTTTGTGGAAACGGGGTGAATATGCTCTCCAAGTTAAATGCCACTAAGTCGGATCGGTTCGGTCGTAGCTGATGGTAATTGATACGCCCCGTCCATCACAATGCTGTACCGATCACGATGGTGTAAAAACCAAAGAGTGACACTATACATCTTGAGAAATAAGATATTAAGTCTTATTTGCCCAGTAGCCCACGGCTAGATACGGCACCCTTCGGATGGAAACACAACAATGCTTACACATTACTGCTTCACGGCAAAGAAGCAAAGGGCGACAAATTAAACGATGGGAGGATAATCTTAGATAAGGAGAGACACAGAGAGAGAAAGTTAAAACAAAAAAGGAAGTGTTTGGAAGAGGTCTATGGCCACGGACATGCTGTTATGAAAATAACAATGATGAATTAGTTAAGGATATAAATTTAGATTAAGGATTGGTCTCCTCTGTGCTTCAACTAGATACCGCAGGCGTAGGCGCAAAGTGCGGCAACTAATACTACGCCCAAGTGGGCGTACTCGAGCCAGTCTCAAATACTATGTGACGTTGACGCGCCACTAATGTTCTGTTAAACTTTGCTTATAATTGAAACTAAAATGCCGGGCAGCGTAGTAAAACTACAAGAAATAAGAAAGGCACTGGGATCACATATCATAAGTAAGTATTTTAATTCATACTTGAAGCGTATGTTACAAAATTTGAAAGATGCCATTGAGTGTCAAGATGGCACGCACACAAGCATCATAGCTGTTGCATATTATAAAAAAAGACGTGTGGCACTCGGGGACTGCCGCGGTAAAGCTATTGCATAGCATTTTTATCAACTTATGCAATTATAAATATTTATTTATTTTATTTATGCAGTATTTATTTTTTTGATAAAATTAATTAAAAAAAAACGGGAAGTGAGTAAAATTGAACTTGCAAGATTTGATAACAAACAGACAACGGGACAGGTGAAACTAAATAAAAATGCTTGGCATAATAATAAAAATTAAAAAAACGTGATAAAAAAATAAAGAATTAAAAAAATCAAGATGTACCCCAGGCTTGAACCTGGGACCTTCTGCACAAAAAGCATACGTGATAACCGCTGTTCCACAGCAATCTAGTAAGTAAGTGTTAGGTTATTTTCGTTACGGAATTTCTGGATTCGGTCTCCACGCTCAAGGCCCGCGATTGAAGCTATGCAATAGCTTAAAAACTATTGTTCTTAGGTATTGCGGTATCTAGCTGGAGCACAGCGGAGACCAATCCTTAATCTGAGGATATAAAAATTGCCATTATTATAGCTACATTAATAAAGGCTTATTTTATTTTTATTTGTATTATAATGTAGCATGTTCTATCTAAATATAATGTAGCTGTGCATTGTTACTTACACAAGCGCTTCCATTATAGATTGTAATACATCGATATAATAATATGTAAATTATCGAATGATTCAACGAAACACGAACACTTAGCATTCGCACGACATCTCAACATAAATAGATAAATATACAGTGGTTTCACGTGGAACATTAGCTCACAACAATTAACGCTTTATTGTTTAGTGAACAGGAGCTGTATTTGTGTGCAACAATGTTGGCAACTACACGTGTACACCACCGCGTCGCTCTCTCACAATAAGGCCCGGAATCCACCAAAGCGGAAAGAGAGGAGATGTATTTTGATATCCAATCAGATTTCTTTATTTACACATCTTCTCTCCGCTTAGATTAGGTGGAAATGGACCAAGCGAAGAGGAGAGGAGAATTCTCATTTTTGTATAGAATTTCTTTTTGCAGTTATACTTCTTTAGGCGCGTTATGTAAAAATTATGTGAGTGAAATTTTAAATGCGCGCGCATCACTGTAACACAAAGGTAACAGGGTGAAGTTAGGTCCTAAAATTTTCTTGTAAAGTGACTTCATTCGATATTTTTTTGGTTTCTTCGTCCATTATTAGGATAGGCAAAGGGTTCAAGCCCGTACAGCAGTATTCGTTATTTTATAATTAATTGTCAAAGCCATCGTTGCAAGATTTGTACAAAATTGTTCTTTCGAAAAACGTAGAATGGCACGAGGAATAAATCATTTTAACGATTTTTACTTCTTTAGGCCAAAGAAGTATAACTTCTTGCGTGCATACATAAGTACACACACTTTTTTTAATTTTGACAGAGCGGAGTTGCGCGATGGCGGGCCTTTTGTAGACATCACTTGACTGATATCGAGCTCTCACATCTCACATATCCTGAGCGCTTTGGTGGAAATAACCTAACAGCTTCGCGGCTTATCAGGTTCAAATTCTAATATTCTTATTCAAAATAGGATGTGACATCACTTATTGAAAGTCAAAAACTACCACCCATTCCAAAACGAATGCCTCAGACCTGAGAAGAATGGGCGCAACAAACTCAGCGAGCTTTTTTTTCATCAAGTAAATATGTTTACAAAGTAATATTGTGCAATTAAACTTATTATTTAATAGCCTGAGGGCGGTCGCTCCATTCCCAATCTGTGGTATCATGAATAAAGTCATTTATGTGACAGTAACCTTACTACCACACAAACGTATTTTACCAATTCTTTTTAAAACGTAATACTTTTGTTTTGAACATTTTCTGGGATCTTATCCCCTCTCGTCTCCTCTCCTCTCCTCTCCGCTTTAGTGGATACAGGGCCTTATGCTTTATTGTTGTAACGAGAGATGTTAATCTCGCCGAACATGTTTTAAATACTAATGTGACATAGAACCGCGGTTTCTTGTGACTGGATGTGACCCGACCCCGCGTGGGAGTTCAGTGGCGGGATTGAGCGTCTCCACTGAGTAAGTAGTGTGTGATTCACGATTTTAGAAGTATGTTTTACATATTGTATTTAAATTGAAAATTATACAATACTAGCTGTTACCCGCTACTTCGTCTGCATTTATCAGTGTTACCATACTAGTTGGTGTTCCCATACTGCCATGCATATAATCCCTACCCCAACTAATATTATAAATGTGAAAGTAATGTAATGTTTGTTTGTTTCGCTTTCATGCCTAAACTACCGAACCGATTATGATGAAATTTTGTACTGGGATAGACTAGAGCTTGGAAAACGACAAAAGCTACCATTTTTTTTCTTAAAAAAGAGCATGAACAGGTTGAAATAAAGGATGACAGTCTGCATGCATTCTGCATTTCCGAAGATAAAACCATGAAACTTTGTTTTTAGGCACTTGATAAGAAGTAATTTAGAAACATTACAGGGATAAAATAGAAGATTAAAATTCGCAGGAAAATACTATTAAAGAGACTGTCCACAGTGACATAAACGAGCGCCGAAAAAGGAACAGTTTAAGTGTGTAATAATTTAACAGTATCCTATAAAGATAAAAAAATGCTGCCCAAAAGTCGCGGACATAAGCTAGTAATATATAAGACAGTCATATTATATCTCTTATCGTTAAGGCAGCGTTAGAAAGAATTCCTTATCTTTTTTTTATGATAATAAGGGACGAGACGAGCAGGACGTTCAGCTGATGGTAACTGATACGCCCTGCCCATTACAATGCAGTGCCGCTCAAGATTCTTGAAAAACTAGAAAATTCTGAACGGCACCACAATTGCGCTCGTCACCTTGAGACATAAGATGTTAAGTCTCATTTGCCCAGTAATTTCACTAGCTACGGCGCCCTTCAGACCGAAACACAGCAATGCTTACACATTACATCTCCAACGTACTTGGCAATTCCGACTACAATATAAAAAGCCTTTGACACTCAGAAATAGTGTAGCTTCCTATTGATGACAAAATTATCACAACCGGTTCAGTAGATCCAGAGATTACCCCCTACAACCTCACAATCTCACAAACATTACCTCTTTATAATATAAATATAGATTTATCTGTGATGTATTGAATTTACAATTACCTAAGGTTTAATTATGTATGAATTAACACGTTTTCGAATGTATTTAAAACTGGATTTTACCCGCGACTTCGTCCCCGTGTTATTTTTTATTATACAGCATATGTTAGTTTGAAATATACTCACATTGCATATAATAACATATAGAAACTGCTGTGACTAATACCTCTTTATAAGCTACAAAGTAATCTAAACAAAAAACTAAAACATTCAACACAGATGTAAATTTTAAAAACGCTAGAACAAATAGGTATTTATTTATTTTTTATCAAGTGCCTAAATACAAAGTTTCATGGTGTTTGTAATCTTTGATAATGACGAACTTTCATACAAACTTCCATCCCTTATATCATCGCCTTCAATCCTTTTCTAAGCGAAGGTAGCCTATGTCCTTTCCCAAGCTCTTGTCTATCTCTGTACTAAATTTCATCAAAATCGTTTCATTGGCTTAGGCGTGAAAGGGCAACAAACAAACTTACATTCACATATATAATATTAGTAGGGATGTTTTGAAAAAGCTACTGGATGTAAGCAATACAGCTTGAGGCGAGTGGAGTCACGGGTCACAGCATGAGAGTATCATTGACAACAATAAAACAATAACGCAATGAGTTGAAAATATCAATTTGGAGTTTACGTTAAGAGAACCGCTTGTCAAGCAGAACCTGTATGCTGCCTCCCTGTCTGATGCGGGGCGAGGGAGAGAGACGACACGATGTGCTGCGGGGACCGGAGGCCGGGGGGGAACCTGCTTTGTGAACGAATGAAAGTTATCCGTGAGATAAGCGACTGATAAATAATACATTATATAACCGGTGTCCACTCATAAGCATATCGTTAAGACTTACATTACTTAGTCTTCGGTTCATCGTGATAAAATGGAGGCTTTTCTCTGTTAAATCTTCACTTTTGAGTTGCCTTACGAAACTGGTAACAGTGGAAGGCTCCTTTGCACAGGATTCCGGCTAGATTGTGGGTACCACAACGGCGCCTATTTCTGCCGTGAAGCAGTAATGTGTAAACATTACTGAGTTTCGGTCTGAAGGGCGCCGTACCTAATGAAATTACTGGGCAAGTGAGACTTAAGATCTTATGTCTCAAGGTGATGAGCGCAATTGTATCGCCGCTCAGAATTTTTGTGTTTTTCAATAATCCTAAGCAGCACTGCATTGTAATTAACACCTAATTGCAAAGTCAGGGCGTATCAATTACCATCAACTGAACGTCCTGCTCGTCTCGTCCTTATTTTCATAAAAAAAACTTCGCCTTCCAACCATACAGTAAAATATACACTTTAGTATAAAAACATATAAGTAATAAATTCAAAATTTGTTAGTTTTCTCAAATATATTTTCACAAAAGCAATTAAAACAAAAGTCTTTTCAAGAAAGTAAGGCCCAAAAGATCCCGCGGGATCGCTCGCAACTTATCTAGTTTAAGTTTGTGAGGTAGATACCGGGATGTCACACCCTCCCGGCTCCCATGGGACTCTGAGTCCACCTTGAGCAGTAAGTACTTCGGACTCCGGTCATGCAAAACCGGTATTTACAGTAGAAGATTGATGTGGCAAAAACAGATAGTTAACAAAATATGTTTAATATTCTTCTATAAAACGAAGTGAATTATTATCTGTATCTACATCTCTTGGTAGAGACGTCGCTTCATTGTGTGTTTTCTACTGCATTTATCACATGGAGTGTTCCGAAGAGCTGTTTAACCTGATTCCTGCTGCCGAATTCCACCTTCGCACGACACGCCACAAGTTAGGATATCATCCTCACCATCTGGATGTGTGGCGGTCCTCCACAGTGCGGTTTTCAAGGAGCCTTCTTCCACGTACTACAAAGCTGTGGAATGAGCTTCCTTGTGCGGTGTTTCCGGGACGATACGACATGGGTACCTTCAAAAAAAGTGCGTATACCTTCCTTAAAGGCCGGCAACGCTCCTGTGATTCCTCTGGTGTTGCAAGAGATTGTGGGCGGCGGTGATCACTTAACAACAGGTGACCCGTACGCTCGTTTGACCTCCTATTCCATAAAAAAAAAAAACAAAACAAGATTTTGAAGTTTTCTATTTTGCACGATTAATAAGGCCTACCTTACTACGGCATTAGATTAAGTTAATTCAAGTTAACATATATATAAACATATGCTTATATAAGAGTTTAATGCAAATAGTAATTGTAAACAATACCAAAACAATTGGGTATTAATTAAATTAAATTTGTAACCAAAATTTATGAACAATGCGGGACTCGATCCCCGACCTCTCGGTTACCGTCCAACCTGAGAGTTGAACTAGTCATAGTAAGATTTAAAGAAATATCTTGATATTTGCTTCTCAATATATTCTTGATAATATTTTATATGTAAATAGTGAATTATGAATAACTACTAGATACTTCTACCGCTTCGGAAACAAATGGCTCTCTGAGAGAGAAGAAGCGGCGCAAGAACCACTCCGAGCATTCTTTTTTTGCGCTCTTTTCAATAAAAATATACAATATTCTACAGTCATTTCTATCGCTATAAAATAATCACAATCTAGTCCCAGGTTATCCGATCATTTAGATATTCAGCAGTGGAGTAATAGGATTTACGACAGAGACATTTTTTATAAAACATTTAAATTTATTTATAGATAATGCCCGAACAGTGGCTGGGACTTTATTATAGAACTTTATTTACCCTTAAAGCTATTATGTATCTTATGATGTGAAAACCGATCCAACACGCTGTTCCATCTCGGCAACCGATGGGCTATTAGAGAAATACACTCTGTCCTTCACATAACCCCACAAAAAGAAGTCCAAGGGTGTGAGGTCCAGAAAACGAGCAGGCCATAGCACCGCTCCCCCGAGGCCGATCCATCCTCCAAAATGTGCTGGAACTTCATCATGCTAAATCACCATGTTTCTTTGGTTCTAAAAGTAATCCCAAAAGAAAAATAGTAAAACTATTAATGTAGACAATTATTAGGTAAAATAGGTACGTAAGCCTTTCTGTTTAATAATCTGGTTCCCTGACATGACACCTTACTAGGGTTGACAAAATTTTTGTTTTTTTTTTTGTAACTTAACTAAAAATAATTAATTTTATTTATTTATGAACTACTATCAGAATTACATTACATGAAACAAGTCTTAGGTGCTAAGTATACATATTATATTATAATTACATTTACAGGCAGTTTCAGCATATAGTACATAAATATAAGTCGTAAAAATAGTTACTTTTCATATAATAATTAGAGGCTAAATAAAGTTATGTAAATGTTAAATTTATATAATCTTTATATATATATATTTCTTGTGTGCGTGTGTATGTCACTGAACTCCTCCTAGACGGCTGGACCGATTTTGATGATATTTTTGTGTGTTCCAGTGAATTTGAGATTGGTATGTGTCTTCAGGTGGATTCGAGAATGGTTTAGATTCACAATTAAACTACCTCCTAACGGCTGGACCGATTTTTCAAATTTAAAACGTGTGTACACGACAACGTCTGTTGGGTCCACTAGTAAAAGATATATAATAAAAAGAAGTGGGTGCGTGTAATCTTTACGCGCGATTGAAGTAAAATAATAATTAACTAAAGTATAAATAATTAACTTAAGGAATAATTAACAGATACATATATATACTTTTATTGCTGATCTGGAAGCTCATAGACAAAATATGTTACTTTTGTTTGCCCTTCTTTGTCCCAACTATTCTAGGACATGAAGTATATAACAAATATTCTTAAAAAGTTGAAAGTCAGGAACATTTAATTTATACCATTAAATATATACTTACTTTTAATGAAAGCCGTGTTAATAATACATAATTGAAATAAAAATAATAAGAAATTGAAGATTAAATTATTATAACACATATTAATATAACGTTTTTATTGTATTTCAACGAATATGGCTGTATGGGCTCCAACCTTTTGCATGTCCAATGAATGAAGAAAAATTAACGAATGTTTTTGAATTAACTTTTATTTATTATTTACCAGCTGACCCGACAGACGTTGTTCTGTAAATAATAAATAAAATAATGTTTTTTTATGAATTTGTCAATAATATTTCATAACACCAAGAATTGCTTTGTAAAAATACATCCTGTTGTTGTAATAAAATTGTTTCACAGCATAACTGTCAAACCATTGCGTCAATAAATTCGACGGGGTACGCATCAAAGGAAAAACAAATTTGTTGTTTTTATTAAATTCCAAAAGTTTTCCTGTTTATTCATCTTTTAAACCTTCCCTGTACTTCCACAAATAATTCAAGACCAAAATTAGTCAAATCGGTCCAGCCGTTCTCGAGTTTTAGCGAGACTAACGAACAGCAATTCATTTATATATATATATATATAGATTACAAAAGTAGTCTTATATAAACAAATACACTTGGAGATTTTCAGAAAATATGACTGAGCAATTTGAAACAATTTTTTTTAAGCTATTTAATTATAATGGTTAAAAATTGTTTCAATTGACTTTTATCTGCCGAAAGTACTAGTGTTACTTCCGTCAGAAAAATATGCTGAGTCACCCCCAAGTCACGCCTAAAAAAGTATTACTTACTTCAATAAAAATACAAGAATAAACAAAATATTCACAATATTAATATCTATGTGATCTACCGCTGCAGAATTGAGTGTTTTAATTATCTATAAATTTTGTTATAATGTCGCTTACTTACTATAATATATTCGTTCCATCAAGACTTGAACTCGGGAACTGGTAGCAGGTCAGACAATGTTACCGTTAGTGAGACAGCGGCGCCCTTCACGCGATAAACCAGAATATATTATACAATAAACATAATATCTCTAAAATAAATTGATATTAAACTCTCATTCCCAGATCATTGACCTGCCAAATAGAATACCATCCAAAATTCAAAATTGCCTCGGGCCATTCGTTACGTTCTAACAAAACGAACAGCCCACGCATAAAACTTTACAACAACCTTCACACGCAACTTTATACAACAGCTGATACGAAATAAGAGCGATAATCGCGTGATGCAATTACTGTAGTGAAACGAGTTAGCGTGGGTATACACGTCAGGTAGGGCTTTAGATCAGAAACGCGTAAGTCGGGAGCTAAACTGCGCTAGGGCTGACACGCGTTACATAAAGAATAACATATTATGGTATTTATTCAAATGGTAGATCTCGAGTGTTGGGTAGGAAGTGGTCACCTTGTCTAAAATGAAATAGCTGATTCATAAAACAGGTTGGAACTTAAAATGTTAATTATTCATTCTATAATTAATTGTTTAGTATAATTGCTGGTGTATTTGCATCAAGGTTTATTTTGACAGAACTACAATACGTCTTCACATCAAATGTTGATTGGTGTATGTTTGAATCTAGTCATGATTTTCAGTACCGTTTTCAGTCCTGATGACGTAACTTGTTTAACGCTAAATAGATTTAAATCTCATGTTAAAAGTAAACTAATTCAGAAAGCTTATTATAAGGTAGTTGATTATATTAATGACAAGAATGCTTGGTCCTAAAAATATCATACCTATATTGCTCTCAAGTGCCCTTGATTAGTTTTTAATATATGTGTTTGACATTAATGAGTGTAGTCTGTGTCGATATTATATAAATTTTAATTTAATTTGTAATGATATGACATTCCTATATTTTATATACATATTATTTGTATTTTCTTATGATGACGTATAAATTATTATTGTAATTACTTGACGTGACAAAGTGTATTTTGAAATACCTACTTTCAATAAACTGTTTTGATTTGATTTGATTTGAGAACCTAATCAAAGTATTAGAACACACTAGGTTAGCGCTTTGGTGGAGTACCGTAGAAGAGGAGTTTTAAGCCTATTACGCATTATAGTCGAATAAAATACATCATCATCATCATCATCATCAGCCGGAAGACGTTTACTGCTGGACAAAGGCCTCCCTAAATGATCTCCACGACGATCGGTCTTGCACTGCCCTCATCCAAAGTATTCCGGCGATCTTGACCAGATTGGCGGTCCATCTGGTGGGGGGCCTACCAACACTGCGTCTTCCGGTACGTGGTCGCCATTCGAGGACTTTACTGCCCCAACGGCCATCTGTCAATACAGTACATGAGTCGATTAAATATGGTAGCGATAAAAGAACTAAAGAAATTACTAGCCAAGTGCAAACTAGGCTTAAGCAACACTGATTTAAAATAATAATATCGTCAGCCCTGACTAAATGTCTACAGAGTACAAACTAAAGCCTAAAACATAACCTAAAAACTTTCAATTTATAACCATAATGTTAACACCAGGAACAGACATAAACATATAATGCCTACGACTCGGCTAAGTCAAGTTAAGTCTTTTGTGGGGCGATGTATATCCTTTTCAAAACACATGTATAACGAAATTCAAAAGAATTGTTAAAAAACGTTTGTGCAGTACAGGTTGAATGACTTTCTTAATGATACCACAGATTGGGAATGGATCGACAGCCCTCAGGCTATTAAATAATGATTTTTTATTGTACAATATGAAATTGTAACCATATTTTTATGAAAAAAAGAAGCCGGCTGAGTTTTTCTCCCGTTCTTCTCAGTTCTGAGGCATACTTTTTGGAATGGGTGGAAGTTTTTGACTTTCAATAAGTGATATCCTATCCTATTTTGAATAAAAATCTGAAGTAGAATGAACCTGTACTTAAAATATAAAACACTTTTTTTAATGAAAATAAGGGACGAGACGAGCAGGATGTTCAGCTGATGGTGATTGATACGCCCTGCTCATAACAGTGCAGTGCCGCTCAGGAATCTAGAAAAACCAAAAAATTCTGAGCGGTACTACAATAATTGCGCTATGGCGCCCTTCAGACCGAAACACAGTAATATTGACACATGCTTCACCTCAGAAATAGGCGCCGATGTGGTACCCATAATCTAGCCGGCATCCTGTGCAAAGGAGCCTCCCACTGGTGAATTAAACGAAGTTAACGATACAGCACTATTCATAATAGAATCGTATCAAACTAAATAATATTATGATATTCTGTAATGATTTTAATTCGTGCATACAATCACAGTGAAGGGCAAAATCGCAGCATGGAACTAGTTCCCCAAAACAATAGCTTGCTGATGACCCTCGCCGGCCCGACCGGCATCAGGCAAGCCTCCAGATACAACCAGTTTTTCAAGTTTCCTTACAAATAAACGGCCTCAAATATACGAAGTCCCCTAGCTTGTTTTACAATTCCAAGCCGTATCGTAACGGCATAGAGTTATATTCAGTTTAAAATCACGTTTAGTTATGATGTTTGAGACTAATGTTTATTGTGTTTTAAGTCTTTATCTAACTTGTTGCAAAGTTCACATCGCTGTCTCGCTCTAAAAAGCTGTCAAATCCAGTTTGATAAACATTGTAAACATGAAAATGAAATACAATATTATAGTGAAGTTTCTGACGTTGTTTTGTTACTTGTTATTCTGTTACAGCCGTTCCCAATATACTATCTACAGATAGAGATAAATTACTACCTTCTACTGTCAGTAATTAATTAACTGTCAATAATCGGAAGCTGTCCCAATATACCCGATAAGTCATTCTTATCGCTTTATATTGGGACGCGTGAATTGCAATTTCCATACAAACTTCTATCGCTGGTAAGCTATACGTCGTCCTATTGACAGACAGCGTGTACGGATAAGGTGAGTTACCGTCGATGAGTTTATTGGGACAGAAAAGTCAACGATAGTTACGATTTTTGTCTCAGGTACGAGATAGACTGAATATTGGGAACGACCGTTAATAGTTTATGGTTTGAAACAATCGATTGGCTTTACTTCTGGATATACTCTGGATCAATATAAAGATCATTTTTTACCAGTGGGAGGCTCCTTTGCACAGGATACCGGCTAGATTATGGGTACCACAACGGCGCCTATTTCTGCCGTGAAGCAGTATTGTGTAAATATTACTGTGTTTCGGCCTGAACGGCTTAAAAGCTAGTGAAATTACTGGGCAAATGAGACATAACATCTTGTGTCAAGGTGACGAGCGCAATTGTAGTGCCGCTCAGAATACTTAGGCTTTCCAAGAATCTTGAGCGACACTGCTATAATATTACATTAATAGGCAGGGCGTATCAATGTCCTTCAGCTGAACGTCCTGCTCGTGTCTAGATAGTATGTTATCTTATCCGTCGCGTCTTTGTTTGATGGTGACGTTCAACAAACAAACTTTGTGCGGACATTTCAACTTACGACTACAGTCTTAAAGATTTACCCCCTTATTCAAAATGGTCCGCTAACTTTAAACAGCCGCTAAGGAGTGTTTTTTCTCATTCTGATTTAGGTCAATAGAAGAAGACAGTGTGAGAATTAGCAATGCTTTAAGTTAGCAGACTATTATGAATAAGGGGTTTAAGATTTAAGAGAAGTATTTTTTTTACTATAAATAAAAATAACATTTCGCAATGGTTATCAGAAATTTATAACATCCATGTAGGATTTCTATTTGACCCCAACTAGAATCGTACCTACGACCTACCAACATGTCGAGTCGGATTAGAAAAAAGTAAGATATTTAACTGTTAGTATATCTTTATATATATAAGAGATTTCCACGTATATAGTCACTCATCACGATATCTCTGGAACCATTAGAGCTAAAGACTTGAAATTTGGTAGGAATATTCTTTTAACCGAGTAGAGGTCAGCTAAGGATTTTCCAAAATTCCATCCGCAAGAGTTTTTTTTTTATTATGAACAGAACAACGTCTGTCGGGTCAGCTAGTTATATATATTGTTATGACGACCCCTATAGTCCAGTCGTTAGTGACACCCTGCCTACTGAGCTAGAGGTCCCGGGTTCGAATAACGGTAGGCGCAATCATTTATATGATGAATATGAATGTTTGTTTCCGAATCATGGATGTTTATATGTATTGAGAAATAGAAGCATTTCGTATTTGTATATTTTTGTATTATAAGAAGAATAATATTGAGTTGTTAAATCTTTGTTGCCAAAAATATCTGGCAATGTAATACGTTGAAAACATACTATATTTTGGGCGAAGAGTAAGCAGAAAACACGCAAACATGGTGTTTTTAGACAAGTTTTGTGGTGAAAGTATAGCATTTCAAGCTATGAACACTACTTAATCCTGTTACACATATACTTAAGTCTTATTTGTAGGTTGCTAATGCTTGCTGTTCGTTATAGTTAACACTGCCGAGCCTTTTTGAACTACCACGTTTTTTGAAGTTAAACAAGTTTTTTGGCATGGCGTAACGCATTTTTTTGGTACTTCTCTCAGAAAAGTTATTCTTATAGCTTGTACTTTTTTGTGTAGGTTCATTTATTCAGATTAGTAGTGAATAACGAGGATTGTAAGCATCTAAACTGTTTTCCACGCAAGAATTTTGAAAATATTGGCTTTGTTAAATAGATGGCGGGCCGGCAGCCGTGAACTCATATCGCTCAAGGTCGCTGGCATTTAGTGTCGCCTTAAGTTGTATTGTATAAAGTTTTAAGTAAGAGTTCTTAGTGAAGTTTAAGTCCTGTGTTATATAAATGAATCTATGTTTCATGCGCTTAATTAGTAAGTAATGTAACTTAGATATGTCCTTTGTTTAATATTCTTTTGTCTCTCGTTAAAGTCTTCCTTACTTAATGTCGTCATTAGCTAATGCTTCACGTCTTTTGTATTCAGATATTTAAGTAAGAAATTAATTCAATTGTTCGTAACTTCTAATGCATCTTTTATCGTATTTTCTATTTTTACATATTACTAGCTGACCCAGCAAACGTTGTATTGCCGATATTAAAATTGCGATACAAAAGTAACTGTTGATCGTAGATGGGTGAAAATTTGAAGTTGTATGTATTTTTTAATGCTGACTCATAATCCAAAATTAAAAAAAAAGTCAAAAAAAAAACTTAACATGTAGGGGGATGGAAAGTAGATGTTGTCCGATTCTCAGACCTACCCAATATGCACTCAAAATTTCATGAGAATCGGTCAAGCCGTTTCGAAGGAGTTTCACTACAAACACCGCGACATGAGAATTTTATATATTAGATACAAACAAGTTATTATAATATTACATATATTTAGACTTTTAGAAGAAGAACTTTTATTTAATAACCTTTTAACTATATTTGTGTTGTTTGTTTAATGAATACGTTATTCAAATTCAAATATTTTTATTCAAAATAGGATTTAAAATCTCTTATTGATCGTCAAAAACTACCACCTATTCAAGAGAGACTGCCTCAGACCTGAGAAGAATGGGCGCAAGAAACTCAGCGGGCTTTTTTTTTAATATATAATATGGATTACAATGTGATATCGTACAATAAACATTTATAATTAAAGAGCCTGAGGGTGTTCGCTTTATTCTCAGTCCGTGGTGTCATTAAGGAAAATCGTTTATGCTATAATAACCTTTCCCACACAAACGTTTTTTAACAATTCTTTTAAATTTCGTTATACATTATTTTGTACATTTTCTGGGATCATATTGTAGAAGCATATACATCGCCCAACAAAAGACTTACTAACTCGACCCAACCGAGTAGTAGGCATAACAAGTTTATGTTTGTTCTTCGTGTTAACATTATGAATGTCACAGTTTCTAGAAAATTCCTCAATATGCTTATGAACATACAGATTTGATAATCTTATACTTGTTTCATATGTATATGGAGAAGCCTATTTATTAGCTCGAATGAAATATGTTTGTCTATTATTTAAATGTAAGTACGAATAGCTTTTTTTTTATGGAATAGGAGGACAAACGAGCGTACGGGTCACCTGGTGTTAAGTGATCACCGCCGCCCACAATCTCTTGCAACACCAGACGAATCACAAGAGCGTTGCCGGCCTTTGAGGAAGGTGTACGCGCTTTTTTTGAAGGTACCCATGTCGTATCGTCCCGGAAACACCGCACAAGGAAGCTCATTACACAGCTTTGTAGTACGAGGAAGAAAGCTCCTAGAAAACCGCACTGTGGAGGACCGTCACACATCCAGATGGTGAGGATGATATCCTAACTTTTGGCTTGTCGTGCGAAGGCGGAATTCGGCGATAGGCATCAGGTTAAATAGCTGTAAGCAATACTTTAATTATAATAAATAAAAATATTAATGAAACACTTTTACACAAACTATCTTGCCCAAACTAGACACAGCCTTTTTTTTTAATTTATTTAATAATAAAAGTATGCACAGTTGGTACTTAAATTTTACATCTCGCCAAACTGTTGCAACAGTTTGTCGAGATCTATAATACATTAAACTATACCTAATTTGTAAGTTATCTACACTATTAGTAATACACACATAATACATAGTAATTAATTCATAATATTCCTAAAAAGCATAGTAAAATCTTACCTGTAAACATAATATAACTATTAAACTAAACTATAGGTACTATATACTACTAATATAAACATAATATATACATGTACTATGGGTTCATGACAACGAAACTTACTTAAACATAAATAAATACATATAAACATCCATGATTCGGAAATAAACATTCATATTCATCATATAAATGATTGCACCTACCGGGGTTCGAACCCCGGGGACCCCGGGACCTCTAGCTGAGTAGTCAGGGTTACTAACCATTCGGCTATATAGGTAATACATATGATTACATTATGCTTTACAGTCTAAGTCACCCAAAGAGAATTGCGAAGCCGGAAAATTGTGATATCGGTGTTGATCCATGCATTAGTTAGGACGATAAACAAAGTTTTCTATATACGCCTATTATTGCATTCATGTTCTTCAAGAAATCAAACACAGGCTGTAGAATTGTGACTGTTTGTGTGGTTGGAAAATGGTTAGGCAAGATTTCCTGTTAGGCAGAATACACAGTACCGGCTGCGGGTTAGCCAAAGATACAGATAGTACAAAGATGGTCCTAAAAGGACCGTGCGGCCGTGTCCCGCGAGCGTCAAGCAGGTTTGTCAAACTGTTTATGTGCAGGCGAGAGGCGAGTGGATTTGATTTCATCTGGATTGTGTATGCTGATACCAAACGTGGAGCCAACCGGGAACCGGTTCGAACCGGAATCGATTACCTATACAGTTTGGAATATTTAGTACCTACCTAAGTATTTTGTAAGACGCTAAGAAGTTATTGTGACGATGTTAACAGTGGGAGGCTCTTTTGCACCGGATGACGGCTAGATTATTGGTACGGCGTCTATTTCTGCAGGGAATCAGTAATGTGTAAGCATTACTGTGCTTCGATCTAAAGGGCGTCGTAGCTAGTGAAATTACTGGGCAAATGAAACTTGATATCTTATGTCTCGAGATGACGAGCGCAGTTGTAGTGCCGCTAAGAATTTTTGGGGTTTTTCAATAATCTTGAGCGGCACTGAATTGTCAATAACCTGCCATAATAGAAAATCATAAATTCAGCCCACGTCTTTTTAGGCTTCCACTGTCCAATAATGAAGTTTCACATCCAGACTTTTATTGAAAGGCTAGCTGACACCAAACGTTGTATTGCCGATATTAAAATCGCGATACAAAAGTAACTGTTGATGGTAGATGGGTGAAAATTTCAATGGTGGTATGTATTTTTTAATGTTGACTCATAATCAAACAAATTTAAAAAAAAAGTCAAATAAAATGGCGTGGACCACCACTTAACATTTAGGGGGATGAAAAGTAGATGTTGTCCGATTCTCAGATCTACCCAATATGCACTCAAAATATCATGAGAATCGGTCAAACCGTTTCGAAGGAGTTTAACTACAAACACCGCGACATGAGAATTTTATATATTAGAAGATAGTATGTATACTTCTCTTACTGTCATCTATTGGTAAGTATGTAGTTCTTATAAAAAAAGCCGGCAGAACTTTAAAGTAAAAAATAATTCTAAGATACACCTATATTTATTCACTGAGTTATTTTTAGGTTATTAGGTACTGTGGTCGTCTATTGGACTATAAATCAAAGCGATTTACTTACAAGAAAGATCTGTTAATATTTCTTAAAGTGTTTCTATATAACTAACCGAGGTAGATTAGTTAGATTAGTAGAAAATTGTAAACCGAGGGCCGAAAGAATAAATTCCCGAGGTATTTCGACGCCCGAGCGCAGCAAGGGCGGCTATAGTCCGAGTAGGAATTCATTCTTTTACCCGTGTTAAACACTCTACTTTTCATTTTGAATATGAGGAAAATAAAACTATTTGTTTATCTAAACTATTCATAGATAATTTGTAATAATATTAGTAATACCTATTTAAAATTACTTGTCAAATTAGGACAATTTATGTCGACTTTTTAAATATGGAACTCACCGCGTAATTGTTGCGGCTTATTCCGCTCAAAGAAGTTTGTGCTAAGTTCTCACTGGCTGCTTAGAAAGTCACATGGCCGCAGTATTTTTTTTATTAGTTTTTGTTTACATAAAACTCTTCACAGAAGTTCTATTTTTAAAGTTCATGCCGGCCCTTAGGTGGGAAGTAATTTGTATGAGTTTTTCCCTCTCTATGGAGGGAAGCAGCATTTTCCACCCAATAATCAGATCGCAACAACATTACTATCCGACTATGAGAAATGAAAAATTTATTACAAAACTAGCTGACCTGACAGACGCTGTTCCGTCAATAGAACAAAAATGGATATAGCATGTTATCCTTAATAGATAGACATATGTCTTCGTGGACCTTTCTGTAGACCTATATAAGATACAAAATTCCACCATATATTATTTTGTTATATCTCAAAGTGTTTAGAGAGCGTTTTCGTTGAAAGCTCCCAGACGGCTTATTTTTTTCCGACACCTCCAACAAATACCGTCCTTGAGAACCACGCTATCCATTGGTGATAACAACATGAAGATCGGTGCTGTAGTTTTTGAGTTTATCGCGGACTGACAGACAGACAGACGCAGCGGAGGACTTCGTTTTTTAATATGTAGTAAAGAAGCACATACTTAGCTGTAAAGATACACGTGTTTTTGTAATAAGTAATTAGTATAGTGTAAAAAAAAGATAACGATTATGATAGTCATAACATGAGAAAGAACATCGAAAATGAACAAAGACTTCAAATATAGCAGATACTATATATATATAATGCTATGTACTCGTAGATATATCTGTTAAGTCTTACGTAATATTTGCTGTTACAAAAGTTAAAACGACTCAGCTCGTGTAACTGCTGATACGGCTGTCCTTGACATTAATCTTTATAAAAATATCCTCAAACACGCCTTTGTATGCGATACATATCTCCACCACAGACGTATGCATGCTCGTGCGGTCAAGACAGAGTCCTGTGTCTCATATTGAAATAATAGAATTTAGGTTGAGAATTGAGATCCATGTCTGTGTGTGTGTGTGTGTGTGTGTGCGCATATGCACACACACATACATTATAGATTTAATTTGTGATCCCTAGATTTTGGCACTGTTCATATAAATTAAGATGAAAGAGCGTGGATTTCTTACACAGGTGTTCCTCACTTAATAGAAGGTCACATTCACTATTATGGTGGTACCATTTACTAAATAATTTTTTTTCGGTTTTATTTTTAATTTCATAGAGCGCCCCTAGGCTAAGATCTTGCGTACTTAGACTTTACTCAACTAAGTGTGATAAAATGCGAAATATTGAAGTTGTATGGTCTGCACGCCCCTGGGTGTCAGTATCTTTGTCAGTCAGTTCTGCTGTATCTCCGTCAGAAAGGTGCTTCTCTGTCGTACGCTTCGTTTGTCTATACGCTAGTTTATGGTAAGTCTATAGTTATGAGTGACCCCGCGGTAACTAGTCTACCTACCATTTTTGACTCGGTCGTGAGTCGCCCGCGCGGGCGGCGACAACAAACGGTCAAACATACAATATTAAGCAAGGGCGTGCATATAATATAAGCAATAAGGCAGTGCCTACCTCGTTATAAACCGAAATAAATATAGCACTACTGTAAAAGTTGATTTAGTTTAATTGGTTCCGTTGTTTTATAACTATTGTTCAGTACTTGGTGGAGAAGACAAGGTTCCGGTTGGGGGTCGAAAAGTTGGTGACGCGTCACGCAGTAAGTAGACTTTAACTCTTTCGTTGTTCGCGTCCCGACAGAACATATATCGACCTTCCTGGACGTGAAGCTGTGGCCGAAGGGTATCGTGTTCCGCAAGTATCGCGGACGTCGACCGCCGGAAGCTACCGAACCCGCGCCTCACATCGCCGCGAAAATGTGACGTAGATTTAAGTTTTAAAAATATGTTTGTTAGATTATACGGTTTTTATTTTATGGGCCTTGTAGCCTGAAATAAAATGATTTATTATTATTATTATTATAACCACAAATAAAATTTTTGCTTACGCTTGATACTAGATACTAACGGTAAGCAATTTTTGCACATTCCAAAGCTAAACTACGACTATTTAGATCCATAGTGCCTACCTTAATAGAAAATCAATGCACCCCTATGATTATATAGAAGAAATTTCAGCGTCGGATAAGTCTTGTACACCCCTTAAGGAAATATATAAGGAATAACGGAAAAATGTATATGATGGAGGCGCCTATATCCCTAACTCCAGTTTATGTTAAGATTCTAGCGCTCTACAAAGCGCAGGTCCGGCCACACATGGAGTATTGCTGTCATCTCTGGTCTGGCGCACCCCAGTATCAGCTCGATCCATTTGACAGCGTGCAACGCAGAGCAGCTCGAATTGTCGGGGACCCAGTACTCTGCGAACGGCTGGATCACTTGGCGTTGCGTAGAGATGTCGCTTCATTGTGAGTCTTCTACCGCATTTATCACGGGGAGTGTTCCGAAGAGCTGTTTAACCTGATTCCTGCCGCCGAATTCCACCTTCGCATGACACGCCACAAGTTAGGATATCAGCCCCACCATCTGGATGTGTGGCGGTCCTCCACAATGCGGTTTTCAAGGAGCTTTCTTCCACGTACTACAAAGCTGTGGAATGAGCTTCCTTGTGCGGTGTTTCTGGGACGATACGACATGGGTACCTTCAAAAAAAGCGCGTACACCTTCCTTAAAGGCCGGCAACGCTCTTGTGATTCCTCTGGTCTTGCAAGAGAATGTGGGCGGCGGTGATCACTTAACACCAGGTGACCCGTACGCTCGTTTGTCCTCCTATGCAATAAAAAAAATGTTAAGATTAAGACCATACAGTGAGGTGTCATGGTAACCTATTAAAAATAAGTACCCATTCCAGAGATTAATAAAAAGACATTATTTATGCTTAACAGATATGGAATCGACAAAATAATTGCTTTGCTAAAATATCACTTTAAGTCCTTCCCGAGTACAGAATCCAGTATCAAAAAGATAAATAGTCTCATCACGGGAGCCGTCATTTCGCGTAATTAATGAGTAATAGTAACAAGATACCGCAGGCGTAGTCGCAAAGTGCAGCAACTTTCAGTACGCCAAAATTGGCTTACTTGAGCCAGTCTCGAACAATTTGTTAAACTTTGTTGATAATTGAAACTAAAATGCCGGTATGCGTAGTAATACGTTGTATAAATAATACTACAAGAAATTAGAAAGACACTGGGATCACAAATCATCAGGAAGTATTTTATTAATTTCAATGTAAAATAACACGAAGCGTATGTTACAAAAATTTATAGATGCCATTGAGTGTCAAGAGATGCCACGCACACAAGCATCTTATAGTTGCCATAATGAAAAAGCTATTGTTCTTAGCTAGTGTGGTATCTTGTTGGAGCGCAGCGGAGACCAATCCTTAAGGCGACACTAAATGCCAGCGACCTTGAGCGATATGAATTCACGGCTGCCGGCCCACCATCTATGTAACAAAGCCAATATTTTCAAAATTCTTGCGTGGAAAACAGTTTATATGCTTACAATCCTCGTTATTCACTACTAATCTGAATAAATGAACCTATACAAAAAAGGACAAGCTATAAGAATAACTTTTCTGAGAGAAGTACCAAAAAAATGCATCACGCCATGCCAAAAAACTTGTTTAACTTCAATGAAAAGTGGTAGTTCAAAAAGGCTCGGCAGTGTTAACTATAACCAACAGCAAGCATTAGCAACCTACAAATAAGACTTAAGGATATGTGTAACAGGATTATGTAGTGTTCATAGCTCGAAATGCTATATTTTCACCACAAAACTTCTCTGTTGTACTAAAAAAATGCGTCATGCCATACCAAAAAACTTGTTTAACTGCAAGGAAAAGTGGTAGTTCAAAAAAACTCTGGAGTGAAAACTATAACCAACAGCAAGCATTAGAAACCAACAAATAAGACTTAAGTATATGTGTAACAGGATTAAGTAGTATAGTCGAAATGCTATATTTTCACGAAAAAACTGTCTAAAAACACCATGTTTGCATGTTTTCTGCTTACTCTTCGCCTTAATAGGTAATTATACTGCCTCTTTTGCGTAATCCAAAATGGCTGCCAAGCAAATAGGAAAACTGATACTTTTACTAATGTAACATTTTATAGCGATGCCTTATAAATTCATTTCAGATTCCTGCCTCATTTATTTACACATGTATCTCTGATAACGAACAAAAGGATATTTACAGAGTTATATCTCTCATATATACATATATGTTAAGATATCATAATAATATAAATGTAATAGAGTTATTATATTGTGATTTAAATATAGATTCGCATGTCGACACACGAAGACTTATTGTGCGTTCACTCCGCGACCACACGATATCGGAACCGACGTCAGACATAATAATTATCGTGCATATCTTGTAAGATTATAATTACGATATGGATCGTCCAAATTGTCCCGTCGTGAGGAACAATTAATAATTGTTGGACAGGTGTATGCAACAAATACGAAATCGGACAAAGAAACTATATTATATAATAAAAAAATAAAAGGTGTAATTACATTGACGTACTATTAACAACTAGACTCCCAATCGCCTATTAAGAGGTCGTCACAAATGTCCGAGCGGCGTTGTATAAACAAATACATTGTTGTGCTTCGGAGCTCTGCCAATACTTATTACAGATAACATTAAAAAAATCATTTAAATTAACACCTTATTTCGTGGCAATAATTATGTTCATAATCTATTGTTTACGCTCATAAGGAGCTGATTGATTGTGGTACGAACGGCGTGGCCTGGTGCGTTCGTCGGTGATGTATTTTGTTTTAAAAATTGAAATATAATTATTTAGCAAAATGATTAAAAACGTCAAGTTAGTGACGAAATTTTCTTAATTTTAAGGGGCACTTACCTTAAATATGAAACTCCATCCGTTTTATGTTTGGATATGCTGTTAGGTGTACAGTTTTTCACTGAACACTTTGTCATTGCGTGGCATTGTATTCAAAGCGCGGTCTAAACCCAACTCAACAAAAGCTCCGCCTAATAGACGCGTACGCAGAGTCTTATTTCAGATAATTTTTTAAAGTACTATGAATACTAGCCGTTCCTGCCCGCTTCGCTGGGCGAATTTTCCAAGAAACGTTGGACTTCGAAAAATAAATCAATAGCCATAAACCATCTAGGATAAATTTCGAATCGAACGGTGGTAGTTTCATGTCGATACGATCAGTGGTTTAGGCATGATTCAGCCTCAAACAAAGACCATTTTCATTATATATATATAAATACATTAGAAGTTACCTACACAGACACTACACAAATCTTTCATTCAAAATGAATATAATATTGGCTATCTTTGAATGTTACTCGTTACTCTTTGTGTGTATTTATGTTAATGAAAACTTTTACACAATATGTAGTTGTGTTTACAATACATAATATATCGGATGTCAAATTGTTAAACAATGTTCAACTTTGTAGCGAAAAAATTGTTTTCAATAATTCTTACTCGCTTGTTTGTGTTGAAGGACGAATGTGATAATTTTTAAAGTCGTGTGTATGTGTGTGTATAATTAGGTTATCTACGGATGATGTTACGTAACATGTTTTGGTTAATTCGGTTAGCGTTGTCGCCGAGGGAACTTCACTCGACTCGCAATAATTACTCCGCTTCGCGTAACATTCAAATCTTAATGACTTCCTCAGCAGATAATTTGGGAAGTTTTTGGTAAATATGTTTACGGAATTATTTAACATCGTCATCTTATTTATTTTGATGTAGAAGTTATCAATCTATATAATATGACATCATTTATATAATATCTTTTTTGTTTATTATTTTTTTGCGTTCTATTTTGTTCGATAAATCGTTGTATTTTACCAGACCCTCCTGATGTTTTAATAATGTCCCAATAAGGGACGAGACGACCAGGGCGTTCCACTAATGGTTATTGATATGCCCTGCCCACTATAGTTCTGCTCAGGATTTTTGAAAAACTCAAGAACTCTGAGCGGAACTATCATTGCGCTCTTCACCCTGAGACATAAGATGTTAAGTCTCATTTGCCCAGTAACTTCATTAGCTACGGCGCCTTTCAGACCGAAACACAGTAATGCTTACACATTACTGCTTCACGGCAGAAATAGGCGCCGTTGTGGTACCCATAATCTAGCCTGCATCCTGTGCAAAGGAGCCTCCCACATAAACTTACTCTCGCCATATCGATGCTGGTGAAATATGAGAATTTAATTTGGTAATTATGTATAATGGTGCATTAGTACTTCCTAATAGTTTCTTCAATTTTGCTGAGTGTGCGTGATGTGGTGTTCTTGTTAAAACCCATCCTTTCCTGTTAATCAACACCAACCACTTCTTATCAGTTTCTTGCCAGTCTCATTAACTGTCACTTACTTTATAATTTATTTTATATCTAATGCGCTTTTCTTTTCTTTTTTATTATTTTAAAGTGAAACTTTTATTTCATCGCCTCAAAATTTTTTCGTCCATCTCTCGCATGTCTCATTACAGACGGCCGCTGTGTACGGGTCAATTCAATAATATCAACTCCTGTGTAAAAGGCAGGTTAGCTGAGTGGTGTGAGGTGCTAGTTTTGAGCGTAGGTCAAAGGTCGTAGGTAGGTTAATAATTTTTTTAAAGGGTGGGTGCCTTAAAAAAGACTTAAATACTGACTCCACCTACCGACTAAAAACCTCCTCTATGCCAGCCCTGAAGGGTTTTTCAGCGACATAGGACATGGGCCGTGGAGGCCGCAAAGACTACGCAAGAACAGTCGCGGGGCGTCTCCTAAGGAGACTCGAGCTTGGACCGGCTGTGTGCTTGTGGGAATGAGACAAGATGAAAATGAAATGAAAAATGATGAATTATGAAATAGTAAGATCACACTCGCCGACGAGTGCGGTGATGTATTGCATAATGTATCTAAGTGTGTATGTATATATGTACGTGTTTGTGTTTGTTTGTGATTGTGTATACGGTATGTCAGTCCGTCAGTCTGTCCGAGCAGACTATACAAAGGAAAGAACTGAAACGAATTACTGTTTAAATACTGTGATTTGATAAATTTTAATGTACAATATGGTTAGATCATAATAATTATCTATTCAATTGGCAAATATCACATATACAAACATTATTAAGCAAATGATCAAGTTTCTTTCCGTGTCTCTTTGATAACAAATCCTCAAGGCCTATAATCCAGAAATTAATGTAAGCCAAAGTGCCCGCATCATAAGGACGAGAATCGCTTGCGGGTATAGTGGATATTGTTAAAATTTGCAAACACTGTGACAAATGATATAATTCTCTATGTGTAGCGTTTTAGAGTTGATATTAGATTGTGATGCTGTTGGGTGTATCATCGTTTGCGAGTATCGTCGCTCGGTACAGATGTTATGTTATATTTAATTGTTTGTTTAGCTGGAGTTGTCTGTATATAACTATATAGTACACCGTAGATAATTGTTGCTATATCGAAGTCACAAATAAGTTCACTGGTCACAAACCATTGCGCTATCGATTATTATATGACAATATTACTGAAGAAGAGATTTGTTGGATTTGATGTTTCTATATAAGAGTCTTAACAACATCTATGATAATCCAGATTTAATGTTCCCTTTCGATATCCCCGCAAAGCAATAACACTTCTTCAAAGACCTTTTTGAAAAACCGTTCTCGGCAATAACTCACCAATTTCCAGGATGTCTAAAATACTAAACGATAGTTCCAAACATTTGGATTCTACCTAGAACTACTTCATTGTGTTTTTTTTCGGTAATATGTTAATACGTTTTTTAAATTATGTATAAGTACTTCATTTGATATAAATATTTGGAAGCTTCATAATAATTGCATGCCGTATTAAACGATAATGCATTTAGAATTAACTTTAGATTAAATATTTTATTGTTACTTGAATTAATGTGAATCACTGGTGGATCGAATAAATAAATAAATTACTGATAAATTCAGATGAAAATAATTCAAATTAACAAAAACAGTGCGCAGGTCGGAGCTGGCCTGTTCCATCAGCCATTTGTCAAAACTTACCTGAAGCAATCTTCTCCCATACCACGTCTATTTTCTTTATAACTCCATCAGTGGTGAGGTAGATATTTTTAAAGATTCTTTACCTTCGTTTAAAAAAAAATTACGAGATTGTTAGGCGCCAAACGACTGATGTGCTTCTTCTTTTTTTTTCTTTTCAATTTCCCATGTATATTGATTTTATAATTTTTGTTTTATTTTATATTATTGTGTTCTTGGTGTTACGGTAGTATAAAGGCATAAAAGGCATTTATTTTCTCAAAATTGATTCCTTTAGATTTTTTTTTTGATGTCATTTCTAATAAATGCTAGATACTACTACCGCTTCGGAAACAAATGGCGCTCTGAGAGAGAAGAAGCGGCGCGAGAAACTCTCCCAGCATTCTTTTTTTGCGCTCTTTTCAATAAAAATATACAATATTGTACAATCATTTCTATCGCTATAAAATAATCACAATCTAGTCCCAGGCTGTCCGATCATTTAGATATTCTGCAGTGGAGTAATAGGATTTACGACAGAGCCATTTTTTTATAAGTAAAGACCGTGCATGTTGTGACACTTTAATTTGTTAAACATTCAACTCATATTTTGTTATTATTCGATATATTTTGTTGTCCTATAAATAAATAATAATTAATAAATACAACAGCTGGAGGCGTTTGCAAAACACAAAATGGCTCTACCGTTACTGAAATAAGGCCTGAAATGACTTGAATACCGAAAATTCACTCTAATTACGAGCATTTTTTTCTATTATTTAATATGACCAGTGGCTGGCTCCTTTACACAGGATGCCGGCTATATTATGGGTACCACAACGGCGCCTATTTCTGCCGTGAATCAGCAATGTGTAAACATCACTGATTAACATTAGGTACATTAGTCTCAAGGTAACGAGCACAATTGTAGTACCACTCAGAATTTTTGGGTTTTTCAAGAATCCTGAGCGGCTCTACATTGTAATGGGCAGGGCGTATTAGTTACCATCAGCTGAACGTCCTGCTCGTCTCAACCCTTATTTTCATAAAAAAATGGTAATAATGAGTAGCAAGTGAAATATGATATGAAATATGTATTCAATAGTCGCACCTGCTACTTTTTTTTTCTCATTTACTGCTAAAAATCACTTGATGAAAAGATTTCGTGTTTTGAATTAGAACATATAATCTGATATGAGTTATAGCTCCGTTGATAAGTTTTCATGCTTCATAAAGTGGGATACCAATAACCAAAGTATCGTATTTAAAAATCATTATCTGTGAAATAAAAAGTAATTTCATTAAATGAAAATTATTTAAAGGTAACAATAAATTCCATTACTAGTAGGTATTAGGTATCAATATTTGTTTGTTTTTAATACTTATTATTTAAGTTAATATATTTAACATCAAAGGCGCAAAAACTCAGTCCTCGCTAACTATAAATATTACATATACATCTCCCAGTAAGCCGATTTATAAACCTCGCTTCTCTATGCAAATATACCGTCACGGATTTGCGATACATCAACAAAAGTTGTCATACTCTTACCCAAATTATCTTGCCCCAAACTAGGCATAGCCTGTACTATGGGTGCAAGACAACGATTTATTTAAGACAATATACTTACTGAAACATACAAATGATTTAAGTTTTCTTTAGTGTTAATTCCGACAATATTTGTTTTTAAAACAATTCGACACATGTTTCGCCTCTACTGATTTCTCTCTCTTCTCTCTGATTACAGTCTCGTGCCAGATTTTCGCGAGACAATACGTCTTGAGGATGCCTCGTGTAGAGGCGAAACACGTGCCGAATTGTTTTAAAAACAAATATTGGCGGAATTAACACTAAAGAAAACTTAAATCATTTGTATACTTATTGATTTCCGCAAAGTAACGCCAATAAATTTACTGAAACATACATAAATACATATAAACATCCATGACTCGGAACCAAACATTCACATTCATCATATAAATGATTGCACCTACCGGGATTCGAACCACTGGGCTATAGGGGTCGTCATATATATCAACTATTTATATTACATCTACATTTCCCAGTAAGTCGATTTGTAACACCTCGCTTCTCTCCGCGAATACAGCGCCACGGATTCGCGATAGATCAACGAAACTTCTAGAAACTTCTTTGCTGTTTATGCTTCGTGAAAACAAACAGAAACGTTAGATATGTTCAGTTATATCTATACTGAAATTGAATTCGCTCAGCCTATGTTGTGTATGTGTGTGTAACACGCGCAGACCACGTGTCGCGCCGCCTGTGCCGCGTGTTGTGTTCGTGATATTTTCCGTTCAAATATGCCGTTCAAACGTAAGTGTATTCCGAAAATAAAGCGCTTTAATAATAGTCCAATCATTAGGGACCCAGTGCTCTGTGAACGGCTGGAACACCTGGCTTTGCGTGGAGACGTCTTTTCATTGCTTTTATAGCAATAGCAATGACAGTACAATATTGCATATTTCATTAAAAAGAGCGCAAAAAATAGAATGCTGGGAGAGCTTTCGTGTTTCTTCTCTTCTCTGTCTCAGAGAGCCATTTGTTTCCGAAGCGGTAGGAGTGTCTAGTATATTAGAAATGGCATCAAAAAGAATTCTAAAGGATTCAATTTTGAGAATTTATGCCTTTTATTGTGTGTCTTCTACCGCATCTATTACGGGGAGTGTTCCGAGGAACTGTTTAATATGATTCCTGGCGCCGTATTCTACCTTGGCACGACACACCACAAATAAGAATATCATCCCCACCATCTGAATGTGTGGCGTTCCTACACAGTGCGGTTTTCAAGGAACTTTCTTCCACGAACCACCAAGCTGAGTAATGATATTCCTAGTTCGGTATTTCCGGGTTGATACAACTTCAAAAAAAAACTTTCCTTAAAGGCCGACAACGCTCCTGTGATTCTGGTGTTGCAAGAGAATATGGGAAGCAGTGATCACTTAATACGACGTGTATCATACGCTCATTTGTTCTCCATTTTCCATTAAAAAAAAAAACAAATTGGGTAAATATTTCTTACCTTTATTATTGCGTTATAATGAAGATATGAAAAATAGACATTGATATTGTGCCGGCTAAAAAGAGTATCAAGGTTGAAAGGTCACATCTCAAAACCTATTGCTAGGAGGTCCACAGAGGTTATGATAAAAATTGGTCGTCGTAAAATTATATCTAATTCCTCTTTGAAATAAACCGTTTTCGGAGCAGGACGTTCAGCTGATGGTAATTGATACGCCCTGCACATTCCACTACAGTGCCGCTCAGGTCTCTTGAAATACCCAAAAATTCTGAGCGGCACTTTGTAGTGCAGTTGTCTGCACTCGTCACCTTGACATATAAGATGTCAAATCTCATTTGCCCAGTAATTTCACTAGCTACGGCGCCCTTCGGACCGAAGCACAGTAATACTTACATATTACTGCTTCACGGCAGAAATAGGTGCCGTTATTGTTCCCATAATCAGGCGGCATCCTGTGCAAAGGAGCCTCCCATTGATATATACATGTTCCATAATTTACTTATGGAAATTTGGTTCACTTATTGAAATGTAGATTCATTATCAACTGACGGATGGTGACCTAAGAAAACTGGATAATCAACTGTCTTACGGCCGTTCCCAATATACTATCGACAGATAGAGATAAATTACAATCTTCTACTGTCAGCTGTTAATAACCTGAAGCTGTCCCAATATACCCCATAAGTCTATTCTTATCGCCTTATATAGGACGCGAGAATTGCAATTTACATACAAACTTCTATGCGCTGGTAAGATATACGTCTTCCCATTGTCAGACAGCATTTACGGATAAGGTGATTTACCGTCGATAACTTTATTGGGACAGAAAAGTCAACGATAGTTACGATTTTTATCTCAAGTAGACCACAACCGGATAAAGACTGAATATTGGGAACGGCCGTTAAAGATTGGATACTGACATGTGTGTCTGAAATCTATCTATCGCGTGAATTCATTATCACGTTTTATTATCGAAAACAACCGACATGTTGTATGTTGTTCGCGATAGCGGTCGAGTCAATATGACTTAGCGGACGCAAGTCATGTGCAGCTATTCTCGTAATTTCCAAATCGTACACGTTAAGTTCCGGTCCTTACACGTTTTTCTCTAGATTCTTATTCTACTATCATTTCCCTGGAACGTTAACTGAACCAAAACTAGAGAGAATATTGTTCATAGAGTATTCCGTATAGAATATTCTACCAAAACTAAAATATTTCTACTACCATTAAAAGGGTCATCTATGATCTATTATATGTATGATGTCTTAGATAATGAATTAGTCTCCGCTGAGCTATAACTAGATACCGCACTACCTAAGAACAGTAACTATTAGATGCTTGTGTGCCTAGCATCTTGACACTCAATGGCATCTTTAAAATTTTGTAACATATGCTTCGTGTTATTTTACATTGAAATTAATTAAATACAAAATACTAACTGATGATATGTGATCCTAGTGTCTTTCTTATTTCTTGTAGTATTTTTTTACAAAGTTCGCAACGCATTTTAGTTTCAAAGTTTAACACACTGTTCGAAACTATGTCCTTTCTTGTTTCTTCTTTCCATTCTTGTTTTGGTTCGAGAAAAAGCCCAAATGATCGAGGTAGCTCCTTATGCCGGCCGTAGAATACCATTATTTAATAGAGTAGTCCTTGAGTTTCTTGTATGTTCTTCTCAAGAGTTAGTAAATAGGTATGGTATAGTTCGAACTTAGGTTCGAACTATACCATACCTATTTACTGTATTTATATTACTGAATATATCTAAGATAGATTCAGTAATTTAAATGCCTTTATATGAAATCGATTTAAAAGCGTTTAGTTTAATATGAAATGAAAATTTATTTGCATTAATCGTGGTTACATTGTTCTTAAAATTGGTAGGTAGTTGCAAGTAACACAATTCGCCAATATATACAATAAAATGGTAATATTTATGTGTAAAAATTAAATTTAATATATACGTTATAAAATTTAATTTATAATTCAATTACATCATTAGAAAATTGTAGCTACACTGTCGAATAAATATCTACTTTTAAATTATAACATTTATGGTTTCAGAATTCTATAAAACTATGGAAGCGTTTATCTATCAGCCATAATTATAATATTTTTATTATCTATAATTTTTGGAAAATAGTTAAAGGCTACAGTTAGGCGTCAAAACTCGAGTTGCATCTCCTAATCCTATTGAGCCTATTTAAATCACATGAGTAAATAAAACAGTACAGAGACTAAGCTTTTTAAGAGTGGCCCAAATGTTTCCTATATTGGTAGGGTTGTCACAAAGGTTCAGAGAAATTAAACAAATAATTTTTATTAGCTGTTTATAGGGTTTAATTCGTCTTAACCGTTTAATTTAATCATGTGATTGAAATAAAGTTTATTCAACTTTGACTTTGGTATCATCGTCCTGCCTGAGGTGATGACCTTCTGTCAACATCACATGCCTGGTGATGATGATAAATGAGCCAGTGTTATGTCCACGAGCATGATAAGTACTTGCTAACTACACATCAATATTTACAATGTCAACAATTAGCTTCAAAATAACAAGTTTCCGAGAACCTGGCTTATCTGATATCAGCAGTAATGTGTAAGCATTATTGTGTTTCGTTCTGAAGGGCGCCGTAGATAGTGAAATTACTGGGCAAATGAGACTTAACATCTTATGTCTCGAGGTGATGAGCACAATTAGCGCTCAGCAATTTTATAGTTTTAAATTTTTTGGTTTTTCAGGAATCCTGGCAAGAAAATCAATTACCATTAGCTGAACGTTCTGCTCGTCTTTTCCCTTCTTGTCATAAAAAAAAAACCAATAAAGACAACACACTTACTACTCATATAAAGTACCCCAAACAAGGTAATGCTTATACTATGGGTACAAGAAAATAATGTAATATTTATTACGATGCACCCCTGAGCTTTATTGGTTGTCAATCTAATATATAAAGTTCTCGTGTCACGGTGTACGTAAATGAACTCCTCCGAAACGTCTCGACCGATTTTCGTGAATCTTAGCGTGCATAACGGCTAGGGTTGAGAATCGGACAACACCTTTTTTCATCCCCCTAAATGTTAAGGGTGGTCCACCCCAAATTTAATTTTTTTGACAATTTTTTTTAAATTAATTTACTTATGATTCAGCATTAAAAAATACAACTTCAAATTTTCACCCAACGATCAACACTTACTTTTGTACCGCGATTTTAATGTTAATCTAATTAATCCACAGACACGCAAGAGAGTTGCAATATGGCAATTGAATATAATGATTATTGTAGTACGATAAATTTTATGTACGATATATATGGTAGGTCTGAGAATCAGTCATCATCTATTTTTATACCCAAAAAAAAATTTAATTTTTAATTTTTTTATTACTTTATATGGCAATACAACGTTTGCTGGGTCAGCTAGTTTAACATACATAAGTACAAGTCAACATCTATAAATATTAAACAAACATTCATCATAAAAATATTTGTACCTATCTTTATTCGAAACCAGCACCAAATAGACAGGGTCTCTAACCACGGAAGTACATGGGTCGTCAAAACAATATAACACTAATTTATTATAAGCGCGAAAGTATGTAAGAATGTATGCATGACTGGATGTATGTTCATTGCTCTGTCACGCAAAAACTACTGAATGGATTTTAATGAAACTTCACAATATTATAGCTTACACATCAGAATAATACATAGGCTATAATTTATAAAGATATAGTGGTAGTTATCCAAAATATAACGATGTGTAAGGTTAGTAGGAAAAATTCTGCCATCTGCGAGCATTTCATGGTTGCACCGCAAAACCAGTAGGAGTTACAAAAATACATATAGCGTAGAATGGAAACGTTTCTCTTAAATAATTCTACAAAAAGTTTCACGACAGCATATTATAATATCTATGTTTTATGTTTAAGCCCTTATCGCCAAAATAGACAACCACAAATTCATAAACAACTATTAGTTTATTTTTAACGCACACTTGGTCACACGCCGGGTCAGTTAGTAAAATGTAATAGGTATAATTTTATGTAAAAACGTAACTATGCTGTGAAATTTGATCAAAATATTTATAATTTATAACATACTTATTATCCACCAAATGACGCACATCCATATCACATAGTCCTCAATAAAACGTCAAATTAAAAAATCTTGACTTAATTAAGTGGAAAATCAGCGGAAAAGCGAATAACAGGATGGTTTGGAGGGCCATAAAGGGCCATGCTGAAATGGCAACCTCGCCGCCCTCTGCTTAATTAAGACATAAAAATGCAAATACCCTCATTTATCGGGACTCGGGCACACCCGCGTTGGACCCGGCAGCCTCCATCGAGCTGTGTCCGTGAGCTTAAATAACAACTGTCTTTTAACACGAGCCATAATATCAGAGTTTTGTCTTTCCAATCGAATTTATAAAAAAATTGTATATTTCCAAAGTAATTGCAGAAAAAAGATATAATTTTATTTTTGCCAATTATAAATAACGGGCCAAATAAATCAGGCAAAAGATCTCATAATAGTTGTGTATCAATGCAGATACATCTTTTAATAGTTTTGCCCAGGGGCATAAAAATAATAGGGAAGACCCAGGCCCAAGGGTGTCGTAAGAGGCGACTAGGGGCATTTAGCAGTGGGAAGCTCCTTTGCGCAGGCTGCCGGCTAAATTATGGGTACCACAACGGCGCGTTTTTCTGCCGTGAAGCAGTAATGTGTAAGCATAATTGTGTTTCGGTCAGAAGGGCGCCGTAGCTAGAGAAATTACTGGGCAAATTAGACTTAACATCTTATGACTCAAGGTGACGAGCGCAGTTGCAGTGCCACTCTGAATTTTTATTTCAATAATCCTGAGCGGCACTGCGTTGTAATGGGCAGGACTTATCAATTACCATCAGCTAAACGTCCTGCTCGTCTCAAACCACATTTTCATTTAAAAAAAACTGTTGTTGCAGCATTTCCATCTGTGAGCATAATTGAATCAAACAATTATCAGTAATTACACCATAGATTTTACGAAAGGATTTCAGGACAATATCAAATTAAAAAACGTCAGAACAGGTCCCCAATATTAATTCACTCCTCGTCTAAGAAAATAACGGATTATTATGGCGGAACAGGAAAAAATGATGGGAATATTAAAACCAATCACCACAAAGAAATATTTAGGGGTCACTTGTTCCAGTCCGCAGTCCTCCTTTGTGGTCCGGAGGAGGTGGTTCCATACAGCCACCGGAGATGACTCCCCGCCGCTCGACCCAGCGCGGTAATTACTAGCGAGCTCGTCAAAGGAATGACTCACCCCAAACTCATTTCTCTTTGCAAATATTATAATTATGGAAATTGCGTCTCGCTCCACTAATTCTTTATTGGTCATGTAATTAATTCTTTTTTCATATTTACTGAATACTTGACTACTGTTCTTAATTCGATACAATTTGTTCACATTTTTTTTTAATTTTTTAACCTGGGCGGTGTCCACAAATCGACATTAACCACTTTCAAAAAAAGCGCGCACAAAATGGGTAAAGGCCGGCATCGCTCCTGTGATTCCTCTGGTGTGTTACAACAAGTGATCCTTCCAAAAAAAAATTTTTAGTAAAATACAATAACCTTAACTTTCAGTGACATTTATAAGTGATTTTTAAACACAATTTTTGAGTTAAGTGTTTTTTTTGCAACCAGACAGAGGAAAAGGGCTATCTTCGTTGCTGCTAGGCTGCGTTGGTTATATGGGACGAAGGATCGAAGGCGAGAGAGACGCGCATGCGGCGCTCCTTATGGAGTATCCACTGGATAGTTAGAGTGATCTTAACCATACGTAATATATATAAATTACGTGACACGTTGTTTGTCCGCGATCGACTCCTAAACTAATGAACGGATTTTAATGGAGATTATTTCATGGAGTCCAGTTTAGTCCAACTTGAGAGATAGGATAGTTTTTATTTTAATTTGAGACCCATAATTATTTTAAATTCCAATATTTGTTTTGTATGGAAATATTTTCTGTGAGAGAATTTATTGACGCACGGTTTGACAGTTCTGCTGTGAAACAATTTCATTATAACAACAGGGAGAATATTTCATGAAAAAATTCTTGATTTTATGAAATATTATTGACAAATTCATTAAAAATCAGTATTTTATTTATTATGTACAGAACAAGGTCTGTCGGGTCAGCTAGTATATATAATCCTGATACAAACGATGACTCCTCACTCTTAATAATCTGAATTTCAGCGCTTCATCACGTGTTTATCGCTAACATGCACTTTAAATGTCCTTTTAACAAACCACTTGCGCCCACTACATTCAATTTTAAGCCTTATCTGTACAATCACATGGTTGAAATCCCTTTCCATCGCACATTCTATTTATGGATCACACAAGTGTATGAAGTGTACCTAATAAGTATTCATTAATTAACTGAAATACATTGTTGTCATGCCTTTAATTTAGACGACATTGAAGCTAATGAAGCGTAAGTTAAAGTTGATTTTACAATACGGTCGTCGTAGTTAAGATTTCTTATGACTCCATTAGAAGTAGCTGGTAGAGTAAGAAATGTATAAGAAGCTTATAAATTGCTTTTAAAAGATAATTAACAAGCGAATTAACGGACACTTTTAGACTTACAAAATGGTTTATTAAGATCTCTTTTGATAATAACTGTTATAATTTAAACTTGAAAAATAACAAATTGTTTAGATATTTTAAAAATACGACATCTAAAGTCAGTCACCTAATATGCACCTAATATTTTACCAGTGGGAGGCTCCTTTGCACAGAATGCCGGCTACATTATGGGTACCTCAACGACGCCTAAGAAATCTTCCGTGAAGCAGTAATGTGTAAGCATTACTGTGTTTCGGTCTGAAGGGTGCCTAGGTAGCTAGTGAAATTACTGGGCAAATGAGACTTGACATCTTGTCTCAAGGTGACGAGCGCAGTTGTAGTGCCGCTCAGAATTTTTGGGGGTTTCTAGAATCCTGGGCGGCACTGCAATGTAATGGGCAGGGCGTATCAATTACCATCAGCTGAAGGTCCTGCTCGTCTTGTCCCTTATTTTCATAAAAAATGTGCAATTATTGGGGCTCAGGTTATCAACTGTAAAGTAAATATTGTAATTATTGTGACGGGTACTCACCATATATATTTTATTAATTTAATGCCCATATTTGGATCCAATCGCATGAATCGTGGTCGCGGGGGAACTGCGGAGGCGGCGAGAAACGTTTGACACATTGACACCAATAGTACATCAATCTGTCCACGTGGCGTCTAATTCGATTTGGTATTTGATGCCCTCATTCACGACACACGTTGTACCTATCATAATAATTACAATGTTGAAGTTTCGCGATGATAAAAGTTTAAAAACATGTAAAGTATATAGTATAGATGTAGAACAAACCTATCAAAATTTACGGATTACGTTTTACTCGGATGGTCGGCTTAACAGCCATAAATTTTGGTGCAAATTAATTTTGTTTATTTAATCTAAATTAGGGAACATCACCTATAAATAACACATTGTTTAGATAACTGTTCTAATTGTCTAATTTGAGCCATCGTTAAACTTCTCATTAACAGCACCCTGTTTTCCACCATAATATCGTAATAGTTATTTTAGCAAATTTTGGTTAATAAGGGGTATTAAAACACGAATGTGGGTTTAATAGTAAGTAATAAATGTGTAGTATCACATGAGTGTTTTAATACCTAATTATCAACAGTTGCATACAAGACTTTATCTAAACCCATAATATGAATCCTCAATAAAAGATTCTGAAACAGTTAGCTTAGAAACATTAAAATAGCCAGTCCTAGTAACCATAATATCATTCAAAGTATTATTATGAATACTGATAATATAATGTTGTACTGAATTTCAATTTACAACACTAAACCGGAGGACAAACGAGCACACACTTTGTTAAGTGATCACCATCGCCCACATTCTCTTGTAGCACCAGAGGAATCACAGGAGCGTTGCCGGCCTTTAAGGAAGGTGTTTTTGAAGGTCATTCAACAGCTTTGTAGTACGTGGAAGAAAGCTCCTTGAAAACCGCAATGTGGATGACCGCCACACATCTAGATGGTGGGGAAGATATCCTAATTTGTGGCGTGTTGTGCGAAGGTGGAACTCGGCGGTAGGAATAAGTTGAAACAGCTTCGGAACACTCTCCGTGATAAATGCGGTAGAAGACACACACTGAAGCGACGCGATCTCTACGCAACGCCAAGTGATCCAGCCGTTCACAGAGCACTGGTTCTCCGACAATTCGAGCTGCACTGCGTTTTTTTAAGCCGCGAGGTGAGGCGAACACAAGAACCATGAGGCAAAAAATATAAAACATTTCATCAATTATTACGTGCCGCCTTATCTTTCTTGTAATGTAAATGCGTCGATGCGAAGCTTTAGAGAACGCGGCCAAGCCAGTGTTGGGGTTTACGCTTCGGGTTTATTTATCTTATTCAGAATGCAGAAGTTATGTTTCTTTAGGCGAGTTATGAAAAAATTATGAGAGTGAAATTTTAAGATGCGCGCGCATCACTGTAATAGAAAAGTAACAGGGTGAAGTTGGTTTCTTAAATTTTCTGACGTTTGCGTCATTCGTTATTTTTTTTCAGGCAAAGGGTTCAAGCCCATACAGCCGTATTCATTCTTAATAATTAATTGTCAAAGCTATCTTTGCAAGATTTTTACAATATTGTTCTTTCTACAAACAGTCAGGCCGAGTACGTAAGGTTATTTATAATTTCCGGCGATTACGTCACTGTGCCGATCCTAACATCATGAAAATGGTATATTTGGCGTTTAGTCCAAACTATTTTGAATTATTGCATTACGACATGGGGTGGAGCTGCAAAATCTCACCTTCTTTTGGTGCAGCGTGCACAGAGGGCTGTCTTGAAGGTATGTTGTTTTAAGCGTCGCTGGTCTCCCACAACAAAACTTTATGATTACTGCCAAGTTCTGACAGTCGGGCAACTCTTCAAATTGGCTATTGTTATCAAACAGCACCTTTTAACAGAGTTTAGGCCAGAGTCTACTCGCCGCAATCCTCTTGTGGCAGTATCTACGAAGGTAAGGACATCATTTAGCCGCAGATTCTTTCTGTTTCTGGGACCGTACCTTTATAATAAGCTACACAAGGTATTATGTCTGTATGGTCTAAACATGTACAAATGTCGATCAACTGCACACGAATGGCTCCTTTTACAAGACTACTGTCACACAGAGGTCACACCCTGTCTCTCTCACACACACACACACACACATTTAACTCTATCATTTTGAATTTAGAGCTTTTTAGTCACTGTAAAAGTGGAATCCTGGTGACCAGTAATACAGGTATTTTATTACCTACCACAGGCACCAGCGACCCACGACCAAAACTTTTGTATCCCCTGTATTTTTAAGTTTTCGCTGTATTGTAATTTTGGTTGTTGGTGAGAAAATAAAGTAATTATTATTACAAACGTTGAATAGCAAGAGGAATAAATAATTTTAAGGAATTTTGCTTTGGTACGCCAAAGAAGTATAACTTCTTGCGTGCGTACGTTAGTATGCAATAAGCCTCAACAGCTTTAATCAGATTTGTTTATCAATAAAATTAGTTTTGACGTGCGCCTCCAGTGATATGCCAACTCTTAATTATTAGGCACTTCGAATTGTGCTAAGATTGAGGCTAGTCGCGTTCTTCTCAGACGATATCTGCAATATTTTGTATTCATAAGATTTATAGCCAGATGATATTTATGTCCTTCAGGTCTTTGTTTATTGGCCACAGGAGACCTTTCTATTACTTCTTTGTTTGTTGGGATTTCCAGGTGATCATGCACACCCGTGTTTCTTATGAACCATTAAGCCGCGATAATCACAAAGATAATCCGAATGTATGTTCATTTGTCCTCCCCTTCCATACAAAAAGACATCGTCCCTTGTGTAATATATGCTTATACTCTAGATATTCTATCGATAGATCGTTACCTGTTTAAACATAGTGTAGGTATGTATACCCTACGGACCCCTAAAGTGCACTCGCACAGTTCCGTTAGCCCGCGCCCGCGAGATTGTTACATGTAAACAGATTCAAATGCGATCTTATCTCTGTATCTACATCTACTCTGTGCGTTCATCACTCAACCCGAGAACAATAAAAATACTCGTAAAACAATTTACATATATTATACTTTCATTAAAATTAAACCTATACGATGCGTGAACGGTGAAAACTGCATAAAACCGGTTCGGACGTTAAGGCTCGCGATAAATCCTCACCGCGTCCAAGCGACAAGCATACTTAAAACGGAGGTGATAGAGTTGCATTTAGAATTGTGAGCGTAATCAAGATTGCTCATGGAGAAGTCAGCTTTATGTTTAACGCAATAGGATATAAATATGTATAAAGGAGTTTGTTCGTTTGATAAGTCATGATGGATGAAGTCGTTCTTCGAGATAGGTGTTGTGCAGAGTCATTAGCGATGCGAGTATATAACAAAACCAACTGTCTGTTGCCAAGCGAGCTATCTAAACACGTCATACGAAATAATATAAGCTGTTAGTGATGGTACTATATTATATATAGGCTGCTTGTAATGTTGCCATCATAGAGGACGATCAGCTGATGGTAATTGATACGCCCTGCCCATTACAATGCAGTGCTTGCTCATGATTATTGAAAAACCCTAACATTATCAGCGGCACTAAAATTGCGCTCGTCACTTCGAGACAAAGGATGTTAAGTCTCATTTGCCCAGTAATTTTACTAGCTACGCTGCCCTTCAGACCGAAACACATTAATGATTACACATTACTGCTTCAAGGCAGAAATAGGCGCCGTACCATGGTACCCATAATCTAGCCGACATCCTATGCAAAGGAGCCTCCCGCCGCTCAGCATTTCTGGGTTTTTTAATAATCCTGAGCGGCACTGCATTGTAATGGGCAGGGCGTATCAATTACTATCAGCTGAACGTCCTGCTCGTCTCGACCCTTATTTTCATTAAAAAATATATATATAAATATATATACTAATACACGAATAAAAACATCGATATAGCTCTCGTAACGAATACAATCAAAATTGTGAAAATCTTTTGTAATTTATAAAACACGTTTCCTCAATTTGCATATAATAGAAAGTTTTTATAATACCCGCAGCTTGTTCGCAGAGAAGATTAAACGTGATATTGTAAATAAGTTCAAGAGGTCCCCGCGCCCCTCACCCCGCTGTCTCCGAGGCAGATTACATCGGCCACATAATAAAAGTGTTTATAAAATACGTTAATTCTCCCAGAAAAAAAATCATCAACAGTTGGCTAAGCTCATTATAATAAATATATAATAAATTGAGTATAACAGAACAGAAAAGAGATTTTGTTCGTTTGTTTTATGAAAATAAGGGACGAGACGAGCAGGACGTTCAGCTAATGGTAATTGATACACCCTGCCCATTACAATGCAGTGCCGCTCAGGATTCTTGAAAATCTCATAAATTCTGAGCGGTCTACAAGTGCGCTCGTCACCTTGAGACTTAAGTTGTGATCTGTCATTTGCCCAGTAATTTCAATAGCTACGCGGCGCCCTTCAGACTGAAACACAGTAATGCTTACACATTACTGCTTCATGGCAGAAATAGGCGCCGTTGTGGTACCCATAATCAGGCGGCATCCGGTGCAAAGGAGCCTCCCATTGCTGCCGTTGTTTAGCCTAGATCTGACTTGAACTGCAATAATTTATGCTTAGTTTTAAAGACATTTATAGATGTAACTCGCTTTTTTGTTTGTTGCTAGTTTCTCTCATAAGTTTATTTTAAGTCATTTTTATTTAGGTGTTTACGTATCAAATAAACTTTTTTCTTTCTTTCTTTCTCAAGCAAGGCCGCTCTAATCGCCTCTTTTCCGATGGAGATGGTGCGTTACATATTACATTCGTGGCCAGACCGATGAAGAAGGTGGTTATATCCAGAAATTATAATTTATTCATTAGACTAAACCAGAATATTACATTCTCATTTGTTACAGAATTTACGGCCAAATAAGGAATAATTTAAAATGAATCACACTTAAATCATTTTATTGCTGAAAATATTATACTTTATTCTACCATTATATACTTATTCATTTCACCATTTAACTTCAACTTTAATGAGAAGAAGTAGAAGGAAACTATATACTAAACTAATTAGGTGGGTATACCTTATAAATCATTTGTTTCTACAAATTATCTCTTTCAATTATAATTTGATTTGAAGGTAACCCTGTGATATGGCCCTGGAAAAACTGCGGAAACTTTTTCATAGTTTATTGTTGAATCTATAAATAGAATTCCAAATTCTAACTAATGCTTTTTCTATATCAAAAGAGAGGATAATAATTGACCCGATCGAGTCACAAACAAAGGATGTTTCTGTCATAATAAGGAAAGTTAAATAGAAGTTGACGGGGCATACTATAACAGGACGAGAGAAATGGTCCAAAAGCATAATGAACTGGTATCCGAGAGACAGTAAAAGAAACCGTGGAAGACCATTTAGGAGATGGGTGGACGAGATTAAAGCAGTTGCCGGTAGTACATGGACTAGAACAACTGAAAACAGGAGTCTGTGGAGGCAGTTGGAAAAGGCCTATGTCTATAATAGACAAACAGACAAAACTCATAAAAATTCAACTAATTAAAAAAAAAACACATTTATATATATACTAGCTGACCCGACAGACGTTGTTTCGTAAATAATAAAAAAAAACTGTTTAATAGGAAATTGCCAATAATATTTTAAAACATCATGAATTATTTCGTAAAAAATGCTCCCTGTTGTTATAGTAAAATTGTTTCACGGCAGAACTGTCAAACCGTTCGTCACTAAATTCTCTTATAGAATATATGTCCATACAAAACAAATCTTGAAACTATAGAAAACTAAACTAGAAAATATTTATGGGTCCCAAATCGAAATAAAAAATATCCCATCTCTCAAGTTGGACCAAACTGCACTCCATGAAGTAATCCCCATTAAAATTCGTTCATTAGTTTAGGAGTCCATCGCGGACAAACAACGTGTCACGTAATTTATATATATAAGATATATATATAAGAGATTTCCACGTATATGAAGTCACTCATCACGATATCTCTGGAACCATTAGAGATAAAGACTTGAAATTTGGTAGGAATATTCTTTTCAACGAGTAGAGGTTAGTTAAGAACGGATTTTACGAAATTCTACCCGCCCAAGGTTTTTTTTTATAATGAACTGAACAACGTCTGTCGGGTCAGCTAGTAAGATATAATTTATGAAGGAAAATATTGCCAAATTTATATAATAATAATACATGTAAAATAAGATCAAGTATATTGTCTGAATAAAAGCTATTTTATTTATTTTATTCATTGCTTAACAGTTGTCAGTGTGTGTTCGTGTTGTCACACAGAACACACGTACAAGAACAAACACAATAGGTACCTAACCGGTTCCTTCTCTGCCTGACCCTGGCCGCTCAGTGCTCACATAATAGCTGTATTATCAACTAAACTATCATACAACGTGTTTGTTAATCCTTTTATTTTAACGGCACGAGACGAGCAGGACGTGAAGCTGATGGTAATTGATACGCCCTAACCATTACAATGCAATGCCGCTTAGGATTCTTGAAAAACCCAAAAATTCTGAGTGGCACTACAATTGCGCTCGTCGTGCAACAGCCGTGAAACAGTAATGCTTACACATTACTGTTTCACGGCAGAAATAGGCGCCGTTGTGGTACCCATATTCTAGCCTGCTTCCACCAGTAAAATTATTACCAATATTAATGTGATTTTGGCACCGAATAGTTCCTATTACCACGGATGGCCCGTCGCACAAACATCTGCATCTTAAAGCAATGCATATTACACAAATAAAATTTGAAAACAAAATTTATGAACGACGCGGGACTCGAGGGCGCGACCTCTCGCATTCCCTGCGAGTGCTCTTCCAACTGAGCCAAACGTTCGAGTGACGTATCGTCGATAACTTTCGTATGGTTTGTTCAACTCTCAGGTTGTGGCTCCATCTACAGGATCGCTCATTTTCATCTCTCGGGCTCGAATCCCGTATCGTTCATAAATTTTGTTTTCAAATTTTATTTGTATAGTTAATCCCAGAAGTGAGGGTTATCACTTTGAAACATAACAAATAGCAATGTACATATATCCTATCTAAAGATAGAATGTACTCTGTATACAGTCTCCTAACAGCGCATACTACAATAATTTGGCAATGTAGCACGCAGACGAGTAAACAATCTTGAGTTTGTTGTTCACGGGGAAAATAGAGGGTAAAATTCCTAGAGGCCGCTGTCCTCAACAGTGGTTGGATCAACCGAAAACCTGGAAATGGCCAAATCAGGTGACGGAGCGAAACCAATGGAGAGAGCTCATTGACCGAATATGAGTCACGATCCTCAGCAGGAAACGAAGAAAGATATGTATATAAGTAAGATAGTTTAATAAACTTCGTGCAGTAAAAAAAAGAATAAGAGTTAATTGAGATTACCTCAGCAAATACATTTCACGTAACTTCTAATATTTTCACTATTATGGTACAACAGTTAGGTATGAGATGTGTTGTGTAAAACCAACCTCTAATTCCACCTTCGCACGACATGCCACAAATTAGAATATCATCCCCATCAACTCTATATGTGGCGTTCCTACATAGTGCGGTTTTCAAAGAATTTCTTCCGCGTAAGACCAAGCTGTGGAATGAGCTTCCTTCCTGCAGTGTTTCCGGGACGATATGACATGGTTACCTTAAAAAAAAGCGCGTTCCTCTGATGTTGCAAGAGAACGAGGGAGGCGGTGATCACTTAGCATCAGGAGACCCGAACGCTCGTTTGTCTTCCTCAGCCATAAAAAAACCCTCGAGTCACGGTCCAAATTGTACTGCATATTATAGCTCATGTGGCTTATCAAAGGCCCAACACACACCTAAATTCAATTATTTTTATTCAAATTAATATGTGACATCACTTATTGAAAGTCATTAACTACCACCCATTCCAAAAATAATGCCTCAGTACTACGTAAGCAAAGTAATATCGTACAATTATTATTTAATAGCCTGTGGGATCGCTCAATTCCCAATCTGTGGTAACATTAAGAAAGTCACTTATGTTATAGTAACCTTTACCACACAAACGTTATTTTAGCAATTCTTTGGAATATCGTAATACTTTTGTTTTGAAAATTTTCTGGGATCTTGTTGTAAAAGCATAATATACATCGCCCCACAAAAGATTTACTAACTCGACTTAGCCGAGTAGTAGGCATTATAAGTTTATGTCAGTTCCTGGTTAAATTATGGTACGTATCGGAAGATGCAGTATTGGCAGGCCCCCCACGATGAACTGATGATCTGATTAAGATCGCCCGAATACGTTGGATAAGGGCAGAGCAGGACTGATCTTTGGGGGAGGCCTTTGTCCAGCAGTAGACGTCTTCCAGCTGATATGTAACAACACTCACTAATCGGTAACGGTCTGTAACGTTACGCGGTGATGTCATTAGATCTGATTGCCCAAGTAATTTCACTAGCTACGGTACCATTCAAACCAAAACACAATAATGCTTACACAATACTGCTTTACGGCAGAAAAAGGCGCCGCTGTGATACCTGTCTAGCCCGCATCCTGTGCAAAGAAGCCTCCTAATAGGTTGGCCATTGTTATTAATTGTTACAAAGTTCAAGTACAATTACAAGAGGGCTATTCGCGCTATTTATAACCTAAGGTCCTAAAGAATCATTGAGAGAAAAATTTAAAGAAATTAACATATTGACTGTTGTCTCTCAATATGGCAAGGCACATAAGTGAATATGCTAGAAACTGTGACAGTCATAATGTTAACACGACGAACAAACATAAACTTGTTATGCCTACTACTCGGTTAAGTCGAGTTAGTAAGTCTATTATTTGGCTATGTATACGCTTTTACAACATGATCCCAGAATATATTGAAAACAATTAAAGTGTGACGATATTTAAAAGAATTTTTAAAAACGTTTGTGTGGTTTTTATGGACAAGGAGTTAAGTGATCACCGCCGCCCACTTTCTCTTGAAACACCAGAGGAATCACAGGAGCGTTGCCGGCCGTTAAGGAAGGTGTACGAGCTTTGTTTGTAGGTACACATGTCGTACCGTTGGTTAACGTTATTTTAACATAAATTATTTTCTTATGTTTACCACGGATTGTGAATGTAGCGAATATCCTCTGGCTATTAATTATAAAATGTTTATTGTAAGATATTACATTGTCACCATATTTTTATGAAAAAGAGCCCGCTGAGTTTCTTACGTCAGTTCTTCTCAGGTCTGAGGCACAAAATTTCGAATGAGTGGTAGGTTTTGACGTCCAATAAATGATTTTTTAATCCTATTTTGAATAAAAATGTTATAAAACAAAAAAAATACACCTACCAACGCGCACTTACTCTTGAGAACTAAGATTAGGTTTGCCAATATCGCCAAGCAGAAACAAACAAGAAGAGATATTTAGTTTGTTCTGAACATTTCGAAGATTCATCACTTAAAATAATTAAACATCTAAAAGAAGATACTCTACCATCAATCCTTTTATACAAACAGCCTCAAGAAGGCTCATCTTGTGCAGAAATACAGTTCACATCCTCGCAAGTCATAAGTAAAGTGACTACATTGTCAAATAAAATTATAAAAGCAGGCTTATGCGGTTCAGAAGAACATAGAGAAGAAGTGATGACATCTTCGTCTAGTAAAGAATACAGACACGAAAGTGGGTCAGGGATTGGAAATAATACTCCGCTTAGGAACGAGTCTTTATTTGGGTTCACTTTTTCTGAACTTGCACTTCGCCGGTCTGCCGCTGTTCCTCTTATGGGCGGCGGTACCTTCAACGCGTCCACCGCACCGAACACTAAGTCTCTTCTATCTTCTTCTTCACCTGGATCACTTTACACTTTTCACTACTTCTTCTTTTCTTTTTCTTCTTCCTTTTCACTTTCGAGTCAGAACTGGAACTGCCCTAGGCCACGCTTAGTACGGCTTATATACCCCCGGATCTGTGCTATTTTCAAAATGATGCTCATGCCCCATCCTTAAATTTAAATTGTACTAGAAATTTCTTCAAACTATTGTTATCCTGCTTACATATTTTCCATCCTAAAGAGTAAAGACTCTGTTCGATTTGATCCTAAACTTACTATAAATTTCCATTAACTTTACAAAACCCAAAAAATTCCATACACTGGTAGGTGTATCGAACCCGGGTCTTCAGCGTCTAAAGTAAACACTTTTCCGCTGAGCTACGAGTATTGCTGTCGGAGCTGTTGAAATTAACAATTTCTTGAAGTTTGACAACTCTCGTCATTTACGTTGCTGCACGATGTGAAGTTTGACAACCCTCGTCATATACGTCGAAGCGTTACTACGCAACAAAATGCTACAGTTGGAACACAAACAGAGTCATTACAATCGACGCAAGAGCAAATACAGATGTCAAATTCATTTACCACAGAAACCTAGAAGCACCAGCTAAGAGAACGAAAACTTTAACCTCTGAAATTCCAACACGTCCCGCGCGCCTGCAGAAGCCACCTGCTGAGCTGTTTTGGCGCCAAACCCGGCGCGGCCATTTGAAACGTTTTACCTACTTGTGTTTATAATACTCGAGGTATCATTATACGGTTTATGTTGCGGGTTGCTAGATAAACAAGCTTGGTTATTGTAAGCGAAAAACGTGATTTATGATAGATTCGTGCTGTGAATGATGCCGCTCTTTTAGAGTTACGAAAATACTAGAAATGGACTTTGCTAAACACGTCAAAAGAAAAATATTGCAATTGAATTATTTGTACTATATTTGAGACGTTATGATCTTATGATTCCTTACCAAAAAAAAATCTAAAAAAAAAAATCACAAAATAATGTTAATAAAATACGTTAGATAACCGAGTACTAGGTAGTTTGTCGTTAAAAATAAAATCACTTCCAAACGCACCAAAACACTACACCATTTGTTTTGGCGAGATGATCCACAAAATAAACTTATACCACAATGTGAATACCGATGAAGATCCAATATCTTCACAATGTCACTGAAAAAATATCACCAGAAATTGCTAGCAATATATTTAGCACACTTAAATCCGTTGTGCCTAAGCACATAAAAAATAAATTTAAAAATAATAATACCAAAACTGTTTTCCTATATAATTTAATGCCGATAAAGTCTAAAATAAGATTCGCTAGTTTTACTTGCAGAATTTAATAACACATGCAACTTTAAGAAATATGAAAGAAAATAAAATATGAGGAAACCATCCTTACCTACTACTAACCTTAGTAACTTTTGTCTAACTCCTAGATCATTTATAGAGATCAGGGGCGTGCATTGGTTTTCTACCAAGGTAGGCACTGTGGATCTAACTAGACGTAGTTGCGATTTAGAAAATGCAATGATTGTTTACCGTAGGTATGTAGTATCTTTTTTCTTCTTCGTCGGATTACTCTTCACAGAGCAGTCGTGGTCACGTCGAACGACGAACGATTCTACGCCAGTTATCCCTGGCTGTTGCTTTTTTTTTTTTTTATGGAATAGGAGGACAACCGAGCGTACGGGTCACCTGGTGTTAAGTGATCACCGCCGCCCACACTCTCCTGCAACACCAGAGGAATCACAAGAGCGTTGCCGGCCTTTAAGGAAGGTGTACGCACTTTTCTTGAAGGTACCCATGTCGTATCGTCCCGGAAACACCGCACAAGGAAGCTCATTCCACAGCTTCGTGGTACGAGGAAGAAAGCTCCTTGAAAACCGCACTGTGGAGGACCGCCACACATCCAGATGGTGGGGATGATATCGTAACTTGTGGCGTGTCGTGCGAAGGTGAAATTCGGCGGCAGGAATCAGGTTGAACAGCTCTTCGGAACACTCCCCGTGATAAATGCGGTAGAAGACACACAATGAAGCGACGTCTCTACGCAACGCCAAGTGATCCAGCCGTTCACAGAGTACTGGGTCCCCGACAATTCGAGCTGCTCTGCGTTGCACGCGGTCAAATGGATCGAGCTGATACTGGGGTGCGCCAGACCAGAGATGACAGCAATACTCCATGTGAGGCCGGACCTGCGCTTTGTAGAGCGCTAGAATGTGGGCCGGCTTGAAGTATTGCCGTGCTCTATTTATGACGCCCAGTTTCTTTGAAGCCAGTTTGGCTTTGCCCTCCAGATGGCCACGGAATTGGCAATTGCTCGAGATTTCGAGACCCAGTATTCCGATACTAGGCGAGGCTTTAAGGGAAGTGTTCTCGAAGAGCGGTGATACGGCAAATGGGGTTTTTTTAGTGGTAAACGCGCAAACTTGAGTCTTCTGGGGGTTAAATTGGAAAAGGTTCAACTTACCCCATTCCGCGACCTTCTCGAGAGAGGACTCGATAGAAGACACAAGTTTCACCCGGCACTGGTCGACGTTTTCCCGAGAGAGACCTGCATGGCCCGTGTATACGGCATCACCAGTGCTGTCGTCTGCATAGCAATGCATGTTGGCGGTGTCCAACATATCATTGATATGCAGAAGAAACAGCGTGGGAGATAGCACACAGCCTTGGGGCACTCCAGCGTTCACGGGCTTGGGATTCGAGCAATAACCGTCGATAACGACCTGTATGCTGCGCCCAGTAAGGAAGCTGGAGGTCCACTTGCATAAGCTCTCGGGAAGCCCAAATGATGGAAGTTTTGCGAGAAGCGCCTTGTGCCATACACGATCAAAGGCCTTCACTATATCCAGACCAACTGCCAGGCCTTCCCCCTTGCTTTCAATAGCCGCCGCCCATCTGTGTGTTAGGTATACCAGAAGATCGCCAGTCGACCGACCATGGCGAAAGCCGTACTGCCGGTCGTTGATCAACTGGTGACCCTCAAGGTATACCAAGAGCTGGCGGTTAATTATGCTCTCCATAATTTTGGAGAGTAGGGAGGTAATAGCAATAGGCCTGTAGTTTGCCGGATCCGAACTGTCTCCTTTTTTTGGGATCGGATGGACAAGGGCTGACTTCCATGAATCAGGGACTGCGCCTTTTGAATAAGAGTGCCGGAATAAACGCGTTAGCACCGGCGTCAACTCAGGGGCACACGTTCTAAGCACGATTGGAGAAATGCCATCCGGCCCGCTCGACTTCCTAACGTCCAACGAAAACAGAGCTCGCCTAACAGTTTTCTGTCAGAACTGTACTTCAGGCATGGAGCTCTGACACCGCGGGATGGTCGGCGGTGTTTTTCCGTTGTCGTCAAGAGTCGAGTTGGAGGAAAAAAGAGTGCACAGGAGATCGGCTTTCTCTTTTGCCGTATGGGCCAGGGTGTCATTCCTCATGTGCAACGGCGGCATGGACGGCTGGTTGAAGTTACCAAGAGCAGCTTTCGACAACGACCAGAACTTGCGTGTTCCGGTCGGGTAACTGGAAAGCTGCTCGCCAATTTTGACGACGTGCTTCAATTTCGCACGGGCGATTTGCCGCTTAAAAAATCTGGAGGCACGGTTATATTTCCTCTTCAGAACTTTGCAGTTCGGATCCTTTGAGCCCAGCGCCGCAACCCAAGTTCGATACGCCTGTTTTTTGCAGTCAGATGCTGCTTTAACTGACGCATCGAACCAGGGCTGTGATCTGCCACCGATCGGTACTACAGAGCTTGGTATAAAAATATCCATGCCCTGCAGTATCACATCGGCTACTGCAACGGCGCAGGCACTAGGATCATCTGAAAGGAAACAAACCCTGCCCCAAGGGTAGGATGCAAAAAAGGAACGCATCCTATCCCAATCTGCTGACTTGTAGTGCCAAACGCGGCGGGTCGCTGGTGGTCTGCGACGTTGGTGTCGGATAGGCACTACACTCCTGACCAGGCAATGGTCGGACGTTCCGAGAGGGGCGTCGACAGAGACCTGGTAACCATCGGGATGTGTAGTCAGCAGAAGATCTAATAAGGACGGCATGTGGCTATCCACATCCGGGAGCCGCGTCGGCGACTCAACCAATTGGGACAGACCATACGCCAATGCAAAATTATGCACAGATCGCCCTGCGTAGTCTGTGGTACGTGATCCAAGCCATTCGGCATTGTGCCCGTTGAAATCACCCAAAACTACGATTTCAGCGGAGGGGATCTGAGCAAGCACGTCATCAAATGCCGCTTGAACGCAGCCCATGAGGTGATCCGTTTCTGCGTTACCACTATGGGACCTGTAGACACACGCATAGATGCGGACGCGGTCCTCTAAATCTACGCGGAGCCAGAGAGTAGACAGGCCCCTACCCTCAAAATTGCCGAGACGGCGACAGCAGATATCCTCCCTAACGTACACACATACCCCGGCATGAGGCATGAAATTATGCTCAATTTTGTACCCGGGGTACGTTAAATATGACGTATCGCTAGGTCGAGATATCTGCGTCTCCGTAAGGAAACACAAGGCCGGCTGCGCCGTCTCAAGGTGGTGGTGGACGGCGTTTAAGTTGGAGTGAATTCCCCGGATGTTACAAAAGTCCACATTAAGCGTGGAGCGGGGTGCCGTGGTGTTGCTGCCCTGTTTGTCCTGTGACATATGCGGTACTGTGCCCTCCCCAGAATACGAGGGGCAGCCCGAGCGCGAATGCTCGGGGAGGGATTCTCCGGCTCTACAAGAGCCGGTACCCTCCTGGGGTAATTTATTTTTAAGGACCGCTCTCATATTTTGTTGGGGGGGGGGGGGGGGGGGAATGGCCTCCGGTCCTCGACACTAACCTATGTGAAACATAGCGGCACTAGGCCGCTACTTCACGCCGGTATTCTGTGCGAGTGTGGTACGTAACCCGGACGAGTCTGGCCCGATTGTGCTGACGTCATAAGACAGCAGCGTGACTCTCCCACTTACAAAAAGCCCGTAGTCGCCTCTTACGACACCCTTGGACCTGGGACTACCCTATTCTTTTTACGCCCCGAGGCAGCACAGGGAAAATGCTTCTCTGGCACATGTGTTGAGGGGAGTATTGGTTAGGGCTTTGATCTGGTCTATCCAGCATATAGGGGAGCGTCCTCTCGACCTACTGCCGTTGACCCTTCCCGGAACAACAAGTCTCTCTATGGCATGCTCTCCACGTCGCGTGATATGTCGAAGTATCTGAGGATACGGGCTCTGACTATAGATGAAAGCCTTTCTTTCACCTTGAGCTCTTCAAGTATCGAGACGTTTGTGCTGCGTTGTGTCCAAGATACTCGTAGCATTCGTCTCCAATACCACATTTCTAGTGCGTCAATCCTTTGTCTCTCTCGTTCTTTGACTGTCCATGTTTCGGCACCATTTAGTAGTATGTAGTACTATGTAGAATCTAGCGTAAGGAAAAATTTTATGAATAGAAGTTTGGTTATAAAATAACGAAACCAAATTAAACTAATTCAATTTTAACACTAGTGCTATATTTACTTCGGCTTATAACGCAGTAGGCACTGCCTAATTGCCTATATGATATGCACGCCTCTGGTCTATATAGACAATAATAACAGCTGAGAAAACGTTGAAAATAGACTTTAGAACTAACCTCTATTTTGAGCAATTCACACACACTAACACAAAATGTCATACAAATCGCGAGTGTAAGACGTAGCTTGTCACACACACTAAACTCTTTATCCTGGCCTGTTTTTATCGGCTGTCTAACGGGCGTTCTCAATAAACTATCTACAGATAGAGATAAATTACTACGTTCTTCTGTCAGTAATAAGCTGTCAATAATCTGAAGCTGTCCCAATATACCCGATAAGTCATTCTTATCGCCTTATATTGGAACGCGTGAATTGCAATTTCCATACAAACTTTATATCGCTGGTAAGCTATACGTCGTCCCATTGAAAGACCGTGCACGGATAAGGTGAGTTACCGTCGATAAGGTTATTGGGACAGAAAAGTCAACGATAGTTACGATTTTTATCTCAAGTAAGAGATAGACTGGATATTGGGAACAGCCGTAACACCTTCTGAAGTCCTATAACACCAAATTTGTTACGTTGGGTAGAAATTGTACACAAACAATAAGAAAATTCAGAAATCAGAATGTCTGTATGGAATATATTATTTATATTATATTCATAAATATAAAATGCGTGACTCAGGTACAAATGTAAAAATACAATCTTGATAAAAAACTACGGCATGGCCGTTTAATGCTCGTCTAACTATTTATTACGTGACATTAAATTTATTTTTTGTGATTCATTTGGAATAGTTTGTGAGATCATCATAAAATAGCCAAGCCCGGATCAGATTGAACCATTCTTCTTTTTTTTATAAAATTTTGTTATTATATTTATATTATTTTATCAAATTTATAATTAAATAGCCCGGCGGTGGTTGCTCCATTCCCAATGTGGTAGTAGGTTAAGGAAGTTATTTATGTTATAGTAACCATTACCACACGTCATGTATTTAGCAATTCCATCGAATTTAGTAACACATTTGTTTTGTACATTTTCCGGGATCATATTGTTGTAAAAGAATATACAACAACAAAATAATTACTTACTCGACGTAACCGAATAGTAGTAACAAGTTTATGTTTGTTCAATTGTTGTTTAAAGGCGAAACTTTGGATTTTACTTTTAGAATGGCTTCCAGAATCTGAGATTGTAGCATATTGTGTAGTATGTATAATATTTTCTTTGATTAACGCTAGTTTTACACATTTAAATTAATTATTTAAGTATTAAAATGTTACCCCCTTATTCATAATGGTCCGCTAACTTTAAACAGCCGCTTAGGAGTGTTTTTTCTCATTCTGACTTAGGTCAATAGGAGAAGACAGAGTGAGAATTAGCAATGCTTTAAGTTAGCAGACTATTATGAATAAGGGGGTAAGTGTTATTCGGGGGGACTGCAGATTAAATGAGTCAAAGGTAGTTTCTGTCATAGTTGTCATTGAAGTTTGGCGCCATTTAATGCCTTGGAGGAGGTATTTGCAATAGATACGCCACGATACAAATTTAACTAATCTAATCAAACGAAACAATTTAATAACCGACAGACTTATCCGGTTTAGACAAAATTACGGAACAGGTTGGTGGTTCCAGTTTACTAACAATAATATTTAGGGTTGTCATAGTAATGCTTCGGAAATAACAAAACCACTTTTTAATAAATTAAATCATAATCGTTATAGTAATATAAAACTTAATAAAACAATTTCCATAGTTACAACGAAATGGGAGAGTATCAAACTGCAAATTTACCAAATTTTTAATGAGTAAAATTATAATTGAAATTAACTGTATGTCGTTGGATATATCAAAAACAGAAAACCTTTTTCATATATTATGTGTCACAACCATTCAAGTGCAATTAACTCACAATCACACTCGAAAATTGTCTGAAGCAAAAGTCTGCCTACGCGTCTAATAGGCAGAGTTTTCAATCAGTTGTGTTTTGACCGCGCTTTGAATAAATCGCCACGCAAGTGACAAAGTGTTCAGTGAAAAACTGTCTAAATTATAAGGATGGAATGTCGTATTTCAGGTAAGTGCCCCATTAAATTAACAAAACTTGAATCTAACTTGAAATTTGTAATCATTTTGCTAAATAATTACGTTTCAATTTCTAAAACGAAATGTTCTTGCCTCGTGTTCGCGTCCGTCTAGTGCGTGACGTAGTGTTATTAATGAGCGTATAAAATAGACTTTAAACATTACTGCCACGAAATAAGGTGTTAATTGGAATAAATATTTTAATTTTATCTGAACAAAGCCGCTCGAATATTTTTTGACAACCTTTTAATAGGCAATTAGAAGTCTAGTTGTTTATTAAGTACGTCAATGGTCACAACAATGTATCACAAAGTGATAATGACCTCATAAGCATACATTATCACATGCTAAGTAAATGAATGATCATTTTTAGGGAAAATCACTTTTAGAAAATATAAAGCAAATCGTAGGCTTAAAAGTGTTAATTTAAGGTTTTTTTATTATAATATTGACACACTTTTACACAAATTATCTTGCCCCAAACTAGGCATAGCCTGTACTATGGGTACAAGACAACGATATACTTACTTACACATACATAAATACATGTATATTTTTTATTATAATATTGACACACTTTTACACAAATTATCTTGCCCCAAACTAGGCCTAGCCTGTACTATGGGTACAAGACAACGATATACTTACTTACACATACATAAATACATGTATATTTTTTATTATAATATTGACACACTTTTACACAAATTATCTTGCCCCAAACTAGGCATAGTCTGTACCATGGGTACAAGACAACGATTTATTACGATATACTAACTTAAACATACATAAGTACATATAAACATCCATGACTCGGAAACAAACATCCATATTCATCATATAAATGATTGTACCTACCGGGATTCGAACCCGGGACGTCTAGCTTAGTAGTCAGGGTCACTAACCACTCGGCTATATGGGTCGTCTAAAAAAGTTTAAAAACAAACACAAAACCGTTGATCCTACTGACCTCTTTAAGCCTCGTATGTGTGTGTGTGTATCTGGTATTTGTATACACTCGAGTCTGTTTGTGTCTGTGTATCTATACGCCTGACAAACCACATTATGAATTGCTAATTTTATTGCTTTATTTTCGTCGTCCTCTCCAACCGGTTTCTAATTGTTTCAAATACCTAAGTACCGGCCGACCCGAAAACATAAACGTTATGTTTTCGGGCCGGCCCTAATGTTATTGTTGTTAAGGTTTACACAAGGTTTTGTTTGTGGGTATTTCAAATAATTATCTAATTTAATACTTACATTTCTTGCTTGATCAAATTTGTTGGCAATTTATACTTACTTGTAAAATGTATAATGACATGAATTCCGCATTTTTACTACACAAAATTAAAATCGACTAAATGATGTAAAAAACGTTGAATATGTAATAGGTAAGATTCAATAGTGCTGTATCTAAAAACATAAGAAAAACAAGAGTCAACGCTTGATCTGCCACAGAATAGAGAGCAACATATTACCGCTAAAACCGCTAAAAAGGGCAAGGAATGTCACAAGCACATTCAATTAGATTTTAATTCACATATTATTAGTACTACAGTAGTAGCAAAACTAGGCTGAGGCATGATTAATGGACCTACATACGAGTACCGCTTCGCAATGGGACAAAACGGTATGACGACGCGGCTCTCTTTCATTACCGCACCCGACATTTCTCCATCTAGTGGCTGAGTTGAGTCATTATTTTTATTTAATAAAGCAACCACAATATTTTTCCGTTGGTGCCATTGGTATTATGTAAAATTCTGTAAGAAAAATTTATTATTAATAATGAATATTAGCAAGTTTTAACAAATACGTTGTATGCGTAGATAATTAATGATAATCCATACAAATTGTTTTATTTATTTATTTTATTTGTTTTATTTATTTATTGTGATAATATTACTACCGCTGTGTTGTCGCAACTTTAGAGTAAACATATTTTTATGCCTTTCATTTAGTACATAAGGGATAAATTATAAATATTTATTATCTCTTTTTTTATGGAAAATATATTTTAAGTGCATAAATTCTATTTATAAATTTATAATATATTCTATTTTCATAATGACAGTTACTAATTGTGTAGCCATTTTAAAAAAACTGTTTTTTTTTTGTAATTTATTAGATATTTTTAAATGACACAGCCAATTTATTCGAAATCTTTTGGTTTAAAAAATATACAGTAGCTTTCCAAAGATTTCTTAAATTAGCTAAAAGTATATAAACGTCAAGTTTAGCAGTTTTTTTTATATTTGTTGGTTTTCTATAAAAGTCCTGTCGCACATCTATAAATAGTCTGTATTATAATACTTGTTTTACCATAAATGATGTGTCACCTGGTTGCTAGGGTTGTTACAAGCATCCACTGGTTCACCTCCAACCAACACATTGCAAAATGCTGCTAGTGTTGTGTCTGTCCTTCACGTGCCTGAGGAATTTATGGGGATATTATTAATTATTTCGCTGGTAAACGTAAGACATACTAAGATAAGAAAAACCACCCACTTATGCATTAAAACTAATATGGAAATGGGCTGACCATGTCGTGAGATATACAGACCAGAGATGGACTGCGAGAGTGACATAGTGGAGCGGCCCAGAGGGCAAGAGAAGCCGAGGGAGACCACTAACCAGATGGGAAGACGACCTCAGACGGATAGCTGGCCCTAACTGGATAAACGTAGCACAGGATAGAGACGAATAAGAATAGAAATTTGGTGAAAGCAAGAAATAAATGGCTTATTTATTTTTTTATATAAATTACTTCACTTAACTTAAAACCTAACCTTATGAATCCAGCGCATCTCACCTAAACATCATCGACCGGCATTGCTCCCGTCGTCTTTACAATATTATCATTGCGGTAAACGATTCACTGCTAAATTTTAAGATGCTTTTATGTTCAGAATAACATTAATATGAACAAGAATTGCATATAAATAAATATCATACAATTGCCTTTGTTTATGTTGGTGTTGCATAAAAGCCAAACCCACGATATTATTTCTAACCATAATTACTTTTTTTTATGACAATAAGAAACGAGACGAGGACTTTCAGCTGATGGTAATTGATACACCCTACCCATTACAATGCAGTGGAGCTCAGGATTATAGTAAAACAATTACAATTGCGCTCGTCACCTTGAGACATAAGGTATTATGTGATATTTGCCCAATAATTTCTCTAGCTACGGCGCCCTTCAGTCAATGCTTACTCATTACTGCTTCACGGCAGTAAAAGGCGCCTTTGTGGTTCCCATCATCTAACCGGCATCCTGTGCAAAACACCGATAAATATATAATTTTAATAAATAACTTGTAGTGGTAATTATAATTTTCTCTATTGAAATAAACCTGCATACAATATAGAATTTGTTTTATATATCACAGGTGCCGGAAATGTTAGCATTAAGCTATAGGACAAGAAAAGCTATTTAGTTTGTTCTCCACATTTCGCAGATTCATAATTTAAAATTATTAAGTTACATCTTAAAGAAGATGCTCTACCTTCAATCCTTTCATGCAAACAACCTCAAGAAGGCTCATCTTGCGCAGAAATACAGTCCACATCCCCACAAGTCATAAGTCAATAAAAATTATAAAAGCAGGCTCATGCGGTTCAGCGGTACAATCCTCATCTGCACAAATGAAGGCAAAAATAGAGGCAAAGTGATGATATCGTCGTCTAGTAAAGAATATGCTTCATATAAATAACTTAATATAGTAATAATAATAATAATGCCTACAATATAATAATAATAATAATATTGACACACTTTTTACACAAATTATCTTGCCCCAAGTTAAGCATATATAGCCTGTGTTATGGGTTACAAGACAACGATATATTTAATGCAATATACTTACTTAAACATACATAAATTCATATAAACATACATAAATACATTTAAACATCCATGACTCGGAAACAAACATCCATATTCATTATATAAATGCTTGCACCTACCTGGACCTCTAGCTTAGTAGGTAGGATCGCTAACCACTAAGCTATACAGGTCGTCAATATAGAACAAGTCTTAACAAAGAATGTTACACGGTTGATGTATCTTTCATATTTATTGACGCAGCATGGAAGTGGATAATAAGTATTCACAAAGGCCGGCTGGGGCCGCTCGACCTGCAAGACACACGTGAGGGCTCTCGAACATTCCAACCCTTTGAGAGAAGCCGTTGTTGGCCCTCTTCAATGCTCCCACAGCTCTGGGCTAAGGGCACGTTTTGTTATAACTACGCAGATTTTTTAACTTTCCTGTTCTTCAAATTTTATAAAACATGACGTCCTTTATGATAAGTGATATAATCTAACAGCTAGGGGAAAAGATTTTATGTCTAAAGTGGATAGATGTTTTGTTGTTTAATTTTCTAATAATCATTGATGTACAATAATCAACTAGACACGCTCAAAATATGTCTGAAGCAAAACTCTGCCTACGCGTGTGTATTGACCGCGCTTTGAATACAACGCCACGCAATGAAAAATTAGTGTTCAGTGATAAAATGTCCAAATAAAAGCATATCCTAACATAAAGGATGGAGTGTCGTATTTCAGGTAACTGCTTAATAAATTAATAATCGTTTTTAATCATTTTGCTAACTAATTGCATTTCAATTGCTAAAAATGCTTCGCCGACGAATGTGTCTCAATCATGCTTCTCATGAGCTTATACAATAGACTTTGAACATAACTGCCACGAAATAAGGTGTTGATTTGAATGCATTTTTTAAGTAGTAAGTAAGCACAACGCTACTCGGACATTATGACGAACTTTGTGAATATCCTCAGTTCATTTCTTTTGCTGAAGATGTCGGCTTACGCAGTAATTGTGGTTGGCAATGTTCGCTTCAGTTAAATGACACGTAGGACGAGATGGGGAGTGACAGAGTTCGGCACGCGGCACTGAGTGCGTGACATAAGGAGCGAATGTCCCGTGCTGATGGCCAGCTCGCGTATCCCGCTCCCCCGAGCAGCCCCGACTCTCGTTACAGCAATCAACTCAATTTCATTTTATCGCTCGTAAAACTTGGCCGCCATCACACCGAAGCGTGTGCCATGTGATTATAACGCAATGTATATTCTTGAGTTGGTCAGGAATGGAGTCCGACGCTTTGCAACAAGACCATCAAACGTCACCGACTATATTCCGACAGATTTTGAACAAAAATGTATACAATAGTACCCTTGATATTTACAATTTATGGAAGACCAGCTTTTACTCGTGACTTCGTCCGCATGGGATAGTTACTTTTGGCAGCATTTTTATTTTTTAGTATACTTTGCAAATATTATGCATACATACTGTTCATGTCGCTCTTCTATGATACAGCGGATATCCCTTGTCATTGCGGACAGTCTCTTTAATTGTATTTCCCTACGAACTTTAATATTTTTTAGTTTTGATCAAAGTTTAAAAAATGCACGAACAAATGTTTATAAATTGCTACTTATCTAGTGCCTACAACAACCATACAAAGCTTATGGTTTTATCTCCGAAAATAACGGATTCCCATACAAACTTCCACCCCCTATTTCAACCCCTCCATTTATTTTTTCGCAATTAAAGGTAGCCTTTGTTCTTTTCCAAGCTCTAGTCTATCTCTGTATAAAATTTCATCAAAATCGGTTCAGGAGTTTAGGCGTGAAAGCGTAACAAACAAACTTACATGCACATTTATATTTTGAAAGTTTACTACGATGCGCGATCCATATTAGGCACATGTTTTTACATGTTGAATGAGAGGAAGCGAACTTCAAACTGACTTTAGAGGCTGCATTTATACCAAACGTGTCATAAATATTTAGTACCTAAATCATTATCATACACAATGTATTAGTACTTATTAATTTGTAAGTATATCTATCAATACAATGTAAGTAATAACTTCAACACATTTGGCAAGACAAGCAACGGTGTGAGTGGGGGATATCTTTATGTCAGTAAGTAAGTGATGGCGGACGGCCCTGGGCTCCGCTGCGGGCTTCCAGACCATTTCAGATGCTTCTAATTGCCGATTTGTTCCGTTTGTCTAATTTATTGCGAGGACCCTCGGACCGGACGAATTGATAGTAATTGTCAGCAAATGTAATCGACTACGAGATGTCCGTAAGCTAACGTTGTGTTTACAAAAACTAGCACACAGCTGATCTAGTAACTTACTAGCACAACTTGACATAGAAACCATACCATAATATCATCATTATATCAGCCGGAGGCAATCCACTGCTGGACAAAGGCCTCCCCCAAAGATCCTCCACGACAATCGGTCCCGCGCTACCCTCATCCAACGTATTCGGCGATCTTGACCAGGTCAATCTTGTGGGGAGCCTACCAACACTGCGTCTTCCGTCACTTGGTCCCCATTCGAAGACTTTACTGCCCCAACGGCCATAACAGACATTAAACTATGTGCCCTGCCCACTGCCACTTCAGTTTTGCAATAATTTAGGCCATGGCGGTGACTTTGGTTCTCATACGGATCTTCTCATTTCTGTTTCGATCTCCCAGGGAAACTCCGAAGATAGCCCTCCCCATTGCTCTCCGAGCGACCATGACTTTCTCATAAAGCCCATAGCTAGCGACTACGTCTGCGTACCGTAAGTCATCAGTGGCAGTACACACTGGTTATAAGCCTTCGCCTTCAGACACTATGGTATTTGGGACGAGAAAATTTTACGGAACGCTGCCCATCGGAGTTGGATTCGACGAGAGAAATCATACGAATACTTCCAAATCGGAATAGACACAGACTATAGAGAACGCCGGATAGATGAGAAACACAGATTAGTTTGCAAGCGTTTGTGTTCGGTTTGTAATTTCATTACCGTTAGATGAATGTCGTGATATTTTCGTCCTGCCACTACTTTGTTTTTTAAGTTTTCATTATTACGCTTCTCTTATTCTGTGTCGCTATAATAACTCTGCCAAAAAATACTTTTTTTACTTGATTTTTCATCATTATAATAATAATAATCAGTATCACATCACAACACCAAATGTATTTACGTATTTACACTCTGAAACGGGGCCCATAATATGTCGGGCTCGAGAGTAAACACCCCCTACCGACTAATAACCTCCTATGTGCTGTCAGCCCTAAGCGAAGCCGGGCAGGGGCCTTGGAAGCCGAAAATGTATCTCATAGGCGCGGGGCGTCTCGGAATAAGACTCGAACCTCGGACCGCCAGCTCGCTAGGCTGAATGGAGAGAAGATCACTAACGATCTAATATGACGACCTGTATAGCCGATTGGTTAGCGATCCTACCTACTAAGCTAGAGGTCCCGGGATCGAATCCCGGTAGGTGCAAGCATTTATATGATGAATATGGATATCGATGTTTGTTTCCGAGTCATGGATGTTTATATGTATGTATGTTTAAGTAAGTATATTGTATTAAATATATCGTTGTCTTGCAACCCATAACACAGGCTTTGTATGCCTAATTTGGAGCAAGATAATTTGTGTAAAAAGTGTGTCAATATTATTATTATCTTTTCCATCTAGGGATATGATACATGGAGAACCATGTATTCTTTGTAGGATGTCACTTGTAAGGTATATAACTTGCCATAAAGTTATCACTTATTCCAACAAAGAAAACCTGACACTTGCAAGTTGGACTCGCCCACCATACAGTTTTTTTATGATTTAATTACAAATATATATTATACACATTTTTATCCATGTTTGTAGTATGAGACGGTGCTATTTGCTTATCCTATAAATTTTGATTCCCTTGAGAGTGTTCAAATAATATGTGTTTGCGATTAAAACGGCCGTAAGTGTCTTTTATTACTTAAACTTAGACGTGCCTACTTAGATTTTTTACACTTTCACGAGATTGTAGGCTTGAGTACATCATTTTAATTTCAACTCGATACCTCCACGCGTTCCAGACAGACGGACGGACTAAAAAAAAATTTTTTTATTTTAATGATAATAAGAAACTAGATGAGCAGGATGTTCAGCTGATGGTTATTGATACGTCCTACCCATTACAATGCAGTGCCGCTGAGGATTCTTGAAAAACCCGAAAATTCTGAGCGGCACTACAACTGCGCTTGTCACATTGAGACATAAGATATTAAGTAATGCTTATACATAAGTGCTTCACGGCAGAAATAGGCGCCGTTATGGTACCCATAATCTAGCCGGCATCCTGTGCAAAGGAACCTCCCACTGGTGATCCTATAAGAGTTCCGTGTTTTCCTTTTCAGGTACGGGACGATTAAATATAATTACAATTATTCATGAGAATCGGTCAAGCCGTTTCGGAGGAGTTCAAAGCTTAACACCATGACACGAGAATTTTATATATCAGACTAGCTGACCCAGCAAACGTTGTATTGCCATATAAAGTAAAAAGAAAAAATAAAGAATTAAAAATTTTGGGGTATAAAAAATAGTTGACGACCGATTCTCAGACCTAACATACATCGCCATACTCGTACATAAAATGTACCAACTATAGGTAGCTAAAATTAAGTTTGTTTTACCTCCTGAGAAAGACAGAAAGATATAAAGATTCTAATTAGTTTTTCATTTTAAACTATTCTTTCAATTTGATTTCTGAAGGACACATCAAAGGAAAAAACAAAAATGTTGTTTTTATTTAATTCCAAGCATTTTCATATAATTATTCACCTTTTAAACCTCTGGACTTCTACAAATCATTCAAGACTAAAATTAGCCAAATCGGTCCAGCCGTTCTCGAGTTTTAGCGAGACTAACGAACAGCAATTCATTTATATATATATATAGATTGTAAAAATCTATTAACAGCATAAGTAAAATATATTTTCATAATTTAATACTGAAACACCACGTATTTATTATATTTCGTATACAAGAACTGTATATTAAACAGATGAAGTAAAAACACAACACAATTATGAATGGCTTCACAGCTAACCGAGCGTGAAAAGCGAATAATATGAAAGTCATCATTATTTTAAATAAACTGCGCCAACAAAAAATAACAATAAACCAAAATAAAAGCATAACACGAGTGTTCCCCCTCCCCTCTCCCCTCCCCCCCATCACCATCATCATCTGCCGCACTAACCTCAGCCAGCAGTATATTTGCCGTTTTTGCAAACAATCTATATATAAACACTGAAAATGCAAAATCGGCACATAAAAACTGATGCCATAAACCGCCTTTATGAAATGCTCTGCAGAGCTCTCTGATTATAACGAATAGACGGAGTGCGGAATTGAATAGGCTTTTAGTAAGTTGAAACTTTTTTTTATTTTTAAGTGATAACCCCTCACATCTGGGATAACTACGACTTCTCGCGTTATGTGCGAGCGCTCTTCCAACTGAGCCAACCGTTCGAGTAACGTATCTTCGATAGATCTTGTATTCTTTGTTCAACTCTTAGACTGTAACCTCGGATCCCACTGCTGGGCAAAGGCCACCCCTGGAGTAAAGACTTTATTTAAAATGGCCCTGTGCCTGCTCCAACCAGGTCTTAGGCATCCAGATCGTCACGTTAGTCCATCCTGAGGCACCCAATGCGTGACAACTTGTGCTCATCGGTCTGGGTGCATCTGACATACACTCCAGCCCAATTCCACTTTTGCCTGGCAGATTTTTCTCCCACGTTGCACAGGATGCCGGCTAGATTATGAGTACCACAACGGCGCCTGTCGGCAATTTCTGCCGCGAAGCATTAATGTGTTAGCATTACTGTGTTTCGGTCTGAAGGGCGCCCTAGCTAGTGAAATTACTGGGCAAATGAGACTTAACATCTTATGTCTCAAGGTGACGAGCGCAATTATAGTGCCGCAGAATTTTTGGGTTTTGCAAGAATCTTGAGCGGCACTGCATTATAATGGGCAGGGCGTATCAATTACCATCAGTTGAACGTCCTACTTGTCTCGTCCCGTATTGGCATAAAAAATGCGAGTTCTGGAGCGCTGTTCCGTATTTCTAATGCGATCAGTTAACTTGACTCCCAGAATATTGCGCTTCATAGCTCGCTGTCAAACCTGGAACTTGGACTTCTGATTTTAAGTAAGTGACCATGTCTGGGCACAAGCTCAAACATTTCATATAACTAATAATAACTATCCGAGACATAGTAAAAAATAATCAAATTCCAAATTTCTGTATTTGATAATAAAAATATATATACAAAATTACTTATAATCTACTTATTAATGCAATTTACAATTAAGCCTTACATATGTAGGTATCAGAAAACTTATTACTACAACCCTATCTACGTGTTGAAGGATAAAACTTTATAATGCTTAAAAAACTAATACATATGGTTTGTGGGGGAAAATCCAGGAAACTGGGAAAACCTGGCTATTTGCTCTCTCTTAACCTAACTTAAGACTAATGACTAGATCTTAAAAGTAACTTAAAACTAAGGTTAATAAATACATAGATATATAATATATATCTATATGAGGGGTGTGGGGTGGAGGGGGAGGGGAACTCGGAAAAGTAAAGGAGGGAGAGGATCCGAGACATAGTATTTCTATGCGTTCCTAATATACCGGTTCTATTGCGAGTACAATTTGCCGCTCAACTTCAGGAAGTTCACATCACGGCGATGTTAAGCATAATATACAGTTACATAATATATATAATAAAATTTTGTGGAAGACGCGGGAGTCTAACCCGCGCCTCTCGGGTTCCGTCCGAGCGCTCTTACCATGTGACCCAATCGTCCGAGTGACGCATCGACCGCAATTTTGGTATGTCTTATGCAATTCCCACCCGGAAGCCGCAACATGAGAGATATCACTTAAAAATAACAAACTGTACACAGGTATACATAACATTATATATTAAGTGTAATTCAATCTTAGTAAAGGCTCCGTCTAAGGTGGTATGTAACCATGAAACATTCATACATTTACTATGCACGGGCGCGCACTTCATAAAGCCACATGCGTTCCCCGTCATTCCCCCCCTCCCCGTCCAAACTTCATGAATTTCATCATGCGCCCGTCCCACTCCCCCGTCGTGTCGTCCCTCTCGTGCCCAATCTACATTATAACGATAAAGTGACATTGAGCATAAGATTGCGTGCCAAGACTACCCTCAAGTCTTGCGTTCCAGGATCAGCTTGTCATTCTAAATTAAGCCGTATTCCTTGCGTTTTAAGTTGTGAGTATAATTTGGGAGTGATGCTAGTACGTGTGGTAAAATGGAAGTGTTTTCCTGAGAGAGTCGGTATCTAGAGTGTTGTCAGCGGAGTAATGAAGTGGGGTGTACGTCGAAGGGTAGGCTTTATCAGGCTTATCATCGTTATCAATGTAAATTCAGCGGCCAGCGGCTGTTTCCTCCATGTGCAGGATCCACGAACACTCTTTGTTTTAGTTCTAATTAACCCAAGTCACGAATCCACTACTTGGCAAACAGAATACATATAGCTTCTTATATTAACCCTCACTTACCACTACAGTAGCATAGGAAACAGAAATATAGTGATATTGTTTTTGTCAATTCCTAAAAGTATCAGTGTCCTGAAAGCAGAAAAACTGTGACAATTTATAATGGTACAACTTAAGGAAAGTCTGATTGAAAATGAACGGTCCAGGAGGGTTGATTTTTTTAATTCCGTGTGGAAATCAAACGGAAATAATCGTGACAAATTGACGAGTGTTATTATCTACCATTCTTAATTAATTCAAGCACTGTAAACCTAAAAATGACCTTCCGATAACGTGGATAAACGAGCTTATATACATATTTGTTAAGTGATCACCGCCATCAACATTCTCTTGCAACACCAGAGCTTGCCGGGCTTTTTAGAAAGGTTTACACGCTTTTTTTGAAAGTATCCATGGTGTATTATCCCGGAAACACCGCACAAGGAAGCTCATTCCATAGTTTAGTTGTACGTGGAAGATAGTTTCTGGAAAACTGCAATGTAGACAAACGCCACATATCTAGATAGTGGGGATGATATCTTTATTTGTGGTTAAACAGCTGCTCTTCGGAACACATCCCGTGATAAATGCGGAGAGAACACACAATGAAACGACGGAAACTAATCTAGCCGTTCAGAGAATACTAGTATTCTCTGTACACACTGTTCTCTGTACGCAGTTTTCGTAGATCTAGATCTACGAAAATTCGAACAGCACGGCGTTGTATGGGGTCAAATGGTTATATACTGATTTTCAAGTAATCACACTATTGTCCATATGGAAATGTGATCGCATAACCTTCCATTGAACGATTTCCGCATATGTCGAGAGATAACAGTATCTACACTGATTCCCACTGTATAACAGTTTCAAGACTCATCAGAACAACAAAATCTTTTTACCACACAAAAATTTGTATTCATTCACAATAATCTTAACAAGGGCAGCGCAGGATCGATCGTATTGGAAATCTTTTGGGGAAGCCTTTGTCCAGCAGTGGAGGTCTTCCGGCTGATGATGATGAATCATATCAAGGCAGATAGATTAAAACAGTCTCTGTATGGGTTCAGAATTGGACATCTTACGTTGCTGGCTAGTACCAAAGGAAGCAGGATAATTCGTATATATTTATGTATAATTACTTAATTCTGCAAGATTTCTTGTTGGCATATATTCATCATTCAAAAAGCGTCCTATCAACTGGGCTGGTTGGCCAACCAGTTGACTGTCAAAGACTCAACATAGATATGGAAGAATATCTGAAATGGTCAGGTTACAGCTCTAAGCTTTAACTCTAGCAATTTCGTTATCGCATAAGATTATTTTTGAAAAAATCAATTCAAATTTTTACTGTTAATATTTTTTTCTTAAAAGTAGTCTACCTGACGAAATCCGATCATCAGAAACCAGTTTCAAATTTCAATAAATACCATGTTCCCGTGCACAGCATAATGGTCGGCTCTCAACATTATTAAGCCAATTAGCTACCATCCCAACCAAACTCTATGTCTAAGTGGATCGAATTCACAATGGATCAGCAAAATAGAACTTGCGACGATGTTCCATCCATCTTTCGACAGATCAACCCATCAGATCTGCAACATAAAAAGGTTCGAACAGAATGACTGCAGATATCAGAATCGCTAAAGCCAAGCAATACCTTCTCAACATAAAGTTAGGGAAGCAGTAAATCAAATCGTCGCTGGGCGTGCAACTACGCACAATAACGGGGTCACAGAGCACTCATAACGGTAGGGTACTATAGTAGGACACCAAAACAAACATCTTTAATAATCAGTCTTACTCATAGAAATGCATAAAAAGGGTTGTAGTTGGTATTTATTGTTAGTGACCCTGACTTCAGAGACTGGGGTTTCGAATACGTGTACTTGTAGATGCTTTTTGTTAATTGGTGTTCTTATTATAATATTTACTTACTTATATTATATCTATGAATGTTTAAATAAAGTCAAGTAAGAAGACGCTATGTTGGTAGGTCGTCAACAAGACCGCCGGAATAACTGGGCTGAGAGCAGTGAAGAACCGTTCTTCGTAGAGATCTTTGGGGTAGGCTTTTGTCCAACAGTGGACGTCTTTCGGTCGAAATGTTGATGGTGATGATGATGAAGGTTTAAGTATTAAATATATCGTTATCTCCTACTCATACTATGGAGGTATGCCTTATTTGGGAATAAGTAAATCTGTGGTAGTGATCCAATTAATATTACTGTTGTTATTGAATATGTCCTATGAAGATACAGAAAAATTACTAATAGTGTTAAAATAAACATTATCTATATTTTATTTGTATTAGTTAATAGTCATTACATTGAAGACATTGTTTACTTACATACTTAAACTGTAGACTAATTTATACCTTATTACTTTATTAAGTTTTCCTTTTTTTGTGATTATTTAGTTTCAATATCAGTCAGCTCTTTACGCCTGAAACACAGGATTATTTAATTCAGGCACAGTGGTAACTAGCTTTTCAGTAAGTCTTTTGTAATATTATTTTATTTTGTAATTAAAAAATCGTCGAATAATATAAATTTAAATTGAAAATTGTTATTAAAAGGTGATTAAAACCATTCTTCTCTAATTACCATTAGGCTTTTAGATTTACCAGTGGGAAGCTCCTTTGCACAGAAAGCCGGCTAGATGATGTGTACCACAACGGTGCCTATTTCTGCCGTGAAGCAGTAATGTGTAAGCATTACTGTGTTTCGGTCTGAAGGGCGCCGTAGCTTGTGAAATTACTGGGCAAATGAGGCTTAACATCTTATGTCTCAAGGCGACGAGCGCAATTGTAGTGCCGCTCAGAATTTTTGGGTTTTTGAGAATCCTGAGCGGCACTGCATTGTAATGGGCATGGCGTATCAATTACCATCAGCTGAACGTCCTGCCCGTCTCGTCCCTTATTATCATAAAAAAAAAGAATTTCATATTATATGAGCCGCCAACTTGGCATTTATCCGAGTTAAATGTAGGAATAAGATTGACCAGGGAGTGACAATAGTTGGAATAACAAAACCACCAGAAGTTGTTTCTCTATCATCAGGTAACAAAGCACGAATACATTGATAACTGTGTTCGTTCTAAAATGTATTTGATGCGCTATTTTTTATGACAGTAAGGGACGAGACGATCAGGACGTTCAGCTGATGCTAATTTATACGCCCTGCGCATAATAATGCAATGCCGCTAACGCAAAAATTCTGAGTGGCACTACAATTGCGCTCGTCACCTTGAGACATAAGATGTCAAGTCTCATTTGCCCAGTAATTTCACTAGCTACGGCGCTATTTACTAATCATTATATTTTATTCATCTTATCATGAAATATTGCTTGGATTGCGTAAACTGGTCACCAATGTGACGATCACCAGAGGGCAATGCATTTTAATATCAAATCAAAATATGGAAGGCCAGTGGGAGGCTCATTTGCACAGGATGCCGGCTAAATTATGGGTACCACAACGGTGGCTATTTCTGCCGTGAAGCAGTAACATGTAAACATTAATGTGTTTCGATCTGAAGGGCGCCGTGGCGGTGAAAATTTGAATTTGAATTATGTCTCTAGATGACGAGCGTAATTGTAGTGCCGCTCAGAATTATTTTTGGGGTTTTCAAGAATCAGGGCAGGGCTGAGCATATCAATTACCATCACTTGAACATCTTGTCCGTCTCGTCTCTTATTGTCATAAAATAAATGTACAAACTGTTAAACGTGAACTGTGTGCTAGTTGTATAAGTTCTCCCGATACGGTGAGTTAAGAGGGTCTCGTAAACAGGACTCGCCACTTACCAGCGATCGGTACTCATTTTACGACTGTCACTGATTGAATTGTTTTACTGCTCCCTCTACTGACTACTTTACTACGCGACACTCCCTCTCACGTTTGCCATCTTTAATTACGTCACAGACGATTTTATAACTATGTGTTTGAGTTTAATTAAAAATAAATCATTCATAGTAATAATAACAATAATTAAAAGGTTTATTTGGTTCAAAAAGCTTACAGATCTTATAACTAGTCAGCATTATGTAGAGAATTTTACTTCTCAACTCTGGTATTCTTTAGACACCGAGACACCGACTTCGAGAATTAAATATTTTTTAATTCAAATAGATATGTAATCGCCCAAGTGAACTGCTACCATAAATTTTTTTTTAATGAAAATAATAAAATTATATATAATACTGTTAGTAATACTCTTATCTATTTAAGTTTCATAATAATGACATGTCATAATATCATACTATCGGTAATTAATCGGCAAAATTTTAGTCATAACTTAAAATTTCAAACAAAATAAAATATATTCTTATGACATCAATAAATCAACTATAAAAGTGAACAATTTTGATTTATTAATGTGTTATTTAGTCAAAGCCAATTAACTTAATTAGGCTTAATCTAAGCTCTTTTGAATCATCACAATAAATATGTCTTTTAAATTACTGAATCTACCATATGTTCAGAAAGAGTAGAGCTCGTGAGAAGAACATACAAGAAACTCAACGGCCACTGTCTTCAATCAATAGAGTATTTTAAAATGACTGTAATTTATAAATCAAATTAGTTTGTGAGGCTACATTCAATATTTGAATCGTGTACAAAGTAAAAACCGTATTAAATATCAAATAATTCATAAAAAGTTATAAAGAATAAACTGTAGAAATATAAATTATCCATCAAATATAATGAAAAAAGACGTGTGGCACTCGGGGACTGCCGCGGTGAAGCTATTGCATAGAATTTTTCACGTTTACAAAATCGTCACCTTTTTGCTTTTAATAGTGATTTTCATTATTATAACACTAGAAATAAGGGATTGCTTGTAACTAATTCTAGTATGCTTCATAAGATACATAATAGCTTTAAGGGTAAATGTATATACTTCTATAATAAAGTCCCAGCCACTGTTCAGGCATTATCTATAAATAAATTTAAATGATTTATAAAAAAATGGCTCTGTCGTAAATCCTATTACTCCACTGCTGAATATCTAAATGATCGGACAGCCTGGGACTAGATTGTGATTATTTTATAGCGGTAGAAATGACTGTACAATATTGTATATTTTTATTGAAAAGAGCGCAAAAAAGAATACTGTGAGAGTTTCTTGCGCCGCTTCTTCTCTCTCAGAGCGCCAATTGTTTCCGAAGCGGTAGTAGTATCTAGTAGTTATTAGAAATGACATCAAAAAGAATTCTAAAAGAATTAATTTTGAGGAAATAAATGCCTGCCTTTTAACATTTTTATTCAAAATTACTTATTGAACCCGTTCCAAAAATACTGCCTCAGACCTGAAGAGTACGGGCGCAAGAAACTCAGCGGCCTTTTTTATATAAAAATATGATACAATTTACATTTATAATTAAAGAGCCTGAGGGTGTCCGTTTCATTCCCAGTCTGTGGTGACATTTAGAAAATCGATAATGCTATAGTAACCTTTCTCACATAAACGTCTTATAACAATTCTTTTAAATTTCGTAACACATTTGTTTTGTATATTTTCTGAGATCATATTATAGAAGCATATATATTGGCCAATAAAATGAGCTAATGTCAATCAAAATTGGTTACAGTAAAAATTGATTCGCTTTTCTTTTCTCTCTTGTTGTATCTCCGTAAGAGTCGTTCTTCTGTCTCACGAAGTTTGTCTATACGCTTTAAGTCTATGATCAAAACTATATTCAGTACATTTTAAGGTTTCATTAGTGTACATGGGCGCAAATCGCCACCTACCGTCAATTGTTTGCAACTATTGATATTTATGTTTTAGTTTCTCGTTAAAATGAATATATTATTATAGATATATCTGAAATATATAAGATTTAAATACAAATAACTATTTGTAAACATAAAACTGTTATTTATTAAGGTCTAACTAATTTAATAGACACTGTTTTGACTATTTGGATTGTTTCAATATGTTTGATGTTTCATTTATTGTTAAAATATTTAATTGAATGTGTAAATGTTCAAATTAATTTGTATTAGAATTAATATAGTTATTCTGTATCAAAGTTTATTATTTTATGTTATTTTATGCAATAAGTCTTTCTTAATTGTATTTCGAAACTTGCTTGCAGCGCCATTTTCTTACTTCGTAATGTTTGTTCAAATTAAATGAACAAACTATTATATAAATCATTTGAAGTTACATAAATTCACTAAAACATTTATTGAGCTGTATTTAGGAATTATTTTACAATACCTAATTTTATTTGTGTTTTAAAAGAAGTTGTATCCACTCTGTTTCATCTATTGTACGGAAGCTATAAAAGCGGTTGTTTTATGTAAAGACGGTTCATATCTATACTAGCAGTTGTGCTTCAATAAACTGAGAAATTCTTAGTGTTGTACCTAGTGTAAATATTAGTCTGGACAACAATACTTATTTAAGTGTGTACGTCTTCATGTAATTTTTAATTCAAATTTAAATATTTTTGACAATGTTTGATTCTCATATCGCTTTTTGAAAGTCATTATCTACATACCACCTTTTACAAATTATGTATCTCTAACCATTAAATTACAAAAAAAAATTTCTTCATGAAACGGAAATGCAGTTTTTCGTTTAATTATATTTAATAGTTTTTTTTTCATATTAAAATACATAATATATATATCTTGTAGATACAGAAATATGTAATATTATTATTAATTAAAAAAGTATTCAGAACAATTCATTAAATTATTGTTTTATGTATTGAATTAAAAAATAAGTTACCTTGTAACTAAACTGACACGGTTTTAAAATAAAAACTATTTTTAAAAGTATTTATTGTATAATTTGCTCTTATCAATACGAGCGTTGAGTGAAGGTTTAATAGTATATATCTTACCTACGGTACGACAGGCAACGCTCCTGTGGTTCCTCTGGTGTTGCAAGAGAATGTGGGCGGCGGTGATCACTTAACACCAGGTGACCAGTACGCTCGTTTGTCCTCCTTTTCTATAAAAAAAGGGTACTTACCTAGTTCTCGAGTATGATTCCCGTCGCTCCCAAACTTTCAAAAAATAATAATTTTTGACTGTAATTATCAATAACTCTCCAGATATCTCAAACCCTTCAAATTGACAAAATGCTAGTGAAGAGATCATAACGATACAAGATTTTCAATACCATGTCAATCAGTTACCAGTTAGCTTCGAGCCAGTGTACCGCGTAGACCCCGCGGGGGGCGCCGGGTGGGATGAGGGGTGCTGGGAGGAGGGGGGGGGGCGGGGCGGTAGGTTAGGGGAGATTCACTTACATGCAGCATTTCACAATGTCTCCTCACAACATTACATAATTGTACTCATTTTATTCACAACTGGTTTCGCCTCACAACTGTGTCGCTTATATTCAATGTTTGGGTAGAATTTTCAGTAAAGTTAAGTGTTTTTGTCTACTTTGAACGGCTTAAATTGATACAATACAAGTACGATACTGGTGCAGATCAAATCAAAAATATTTAATTTTATATGTAAATCATATTACACTTGGAATAATATGTCATTTTTTTTCATACATCTCATTTGGAAGGCAGATTTCCGTAGAGAAGAAAGAGCAAGAAACTCTAAGGGTGCTCTTTTCAAAACAAATTAGGTATTACAGATTCTTATTTTTAATTCAATTTACAAATCATTTCAATTACAATATAATATGTAAAGTGATGCAACAAAAATACTCAAACGCCACATACTAAATGGCTTACACGAGTAAGTTGAAAACAAAATAAACTAAGTTATTAGTTATTAAAGGACAACCTGTATAGCCGAGTAGTTAGCGATCCTGCCTACTAAGCTAGAGGTCCCGGGTTCGAATCCCGGTAGGTGCAAGTATTAATATGATGAATAAAGATGTTTGTTTCCGAGTCATGGATGTTTAAATGTATTTATGTATGTTTATATGTATGTTTAAGTAAGTATATTGTATTAAATATATAATTGTCTTGCAACCCATAACACAGGCTATATAAGCTTAACTTGGGGCAAGATAATTTGTGTAAAAAGTGTGTCAATATTATAAAAAAAAAGATACTAATACATTAGATCCTACTATTCAAACCTAATGCTATCTTTTGGCAAAGCTGGAGAAATAACGATTTTTTGGTCTAGCTTTGTATATGAGTGTACGAGTCATCATTATTTAGAAGTAAATGAGATTCATGGTGACACCACAGGCACCACGTGTATAAGAATAAGAATAGAATTGACGTCAGTTGGTGCTGGGGCTGCTGCTTCGACTGCCGAAGACAGTAAGTGCCGCAAATATGTTGGTCTCAGTGAGTCATACATCTTTGTGCCGTTTGGTGTCGAGACACTTGGCCCGTGGGGCCCAGAGGCGCGGAGAATGTTGAAAATACTATCTTTGCGCCTCAATAAGGCTACTGGAAACCAAAGCGCTGGCAGCTATTTCGGTCAACGGATCAGCCTTGCTATCCAACGCGGTAATGCTGCCAGTATTCTTGGTACGCTTATGATAGTTTTAATTTTATGTAGTGCTAGTATTGTAAATATAGTTATAAGATTTGATCACTTAATAAAATAGTATAATTAATTATTAGTTTGAGAATAGAATTATTAAAATCGATCTTTTTGTATGTGGATTGTCATTAAATTACACTAAGATCGGACACTTAATTTAAAAATAAGTTAATACAGCAATTGTCCTTACCTTAAACCTTGTATCTTCATTTATTATTATATCCACAAGTATGTCTGTCTGTTTTTATTTATATATTGTATAATCGCCTAATTATTGTATTGTTTATTCATTTTAACGTTCTGTTGTACTATAATATGCTATTGTTATCAGTGAAACTATTCTAAGATAATATATCCAATTTTTAATTTTATATTTTGTTTGACCTCTTTTTTTACATAAGATTATTTTTATAACTTAGATTGATATCAAACGAGGCAGCAGCGCGATTCGTAAAAAGGAAGGTTCTCAGCAAACGTCAGGACGTATATTCCTAACACTGATATTATTAACTTTAAATTTATGTATTTATCGTATCGTATTTCCAACAAAAATTTATAAATTTATAAATCTTAAAAGAAATAGTTAAGGTGTTTGCTAACAAGACCTGTTCCTTATTAAGAAGACGAAAGTTTTAGAGAAATACGAATATTTGTCTCTTTGGGAAGATTTTTTTTTATTGATCTAGGCGTTACTTTGCGTTCTTTAGTGTTAATTCCGCCAATATTTGTTTTTAAAGCGAAGGATAAAAACAACTCTAACGGAGATATCTTACCTATCTAACAAGATAGAAAAGATAAGCGAATCTATTATTACTGTAACTGTTTTGACTCATAAACAGTCCCTACGTTCGGCATTTTACATGGATTGTTTTTTGATAATACAAATGATTTGAGTTTTCTTTAGTGTCAATTCCGCCAATATTTGTCTAACGAGTCTCGTGCCAGATTTTGGCGAGACAACACGTCCTGAGGATGCCTCGTGTTTTTAAAAACAAATATTGGCGGATGTAACACTAAAGAAAACTTAAAAATCATTTGTATAATTATGGATTTCCGCAAAGTAACGCCTAATTCAATAAAAAAAAATCTTCCCAAAGAGACATTTATATCTTCACATAATATTATCACTATAATCAGTACGCGACCAGCTAACTTCGATCATTGTGTTCCTTACGGGAACGGGTCCTCCACAGGGACCGTGACGTCACGTAACCTGATACGGGTCCAATATTGAATAGCATTCTTGTGTACATCGTTTGTTTGTCCGTAGAGGCGTGGCAAGCGGTCTTCAGGCTGTCGAACACAGGACTGCACTTTGTATACATACTGTGCAACTTCAGGTCAGATGGAAGTGTTCCTAATGTGATCATTTACAAGCTGACGGCAATCGAACTTGAAGCACCGTGTTGAGAGTTCACGGCTCTATCCATTGCGCCTTATAAAATACTAGCTGACCCGGCAAATTGTATTGATCTTTTCCTTGCTAGTTGATAAGAGATGGCGCTAGTTGTATTCATTAGTAACAATCACACTTCTTTTATATTTTGTATAATTCACACTATAGTTTTATAAATTATAGCCTATGTGTTATTCTGGTGTGTAAGCTATATTATTGTTAAGTTTCATCAAAATCTATTCAGTAGATTTTGCGTTAAAGACTTTCAAACATACATCCAGACATACAAACTTTCACATTTATAATATTAGTAGGATTATTTTCATTCAAAAATTATTATTAACACATTTGTTTTGTACGTTTTCTGGGATCATATTGTAGAAGCATAAACATCGCTTAGTAAAAGAGTTACTAACTCTTAAAGGAGTAGTAGGCATAACAAGTTTGTTTGTTCCTCGTGTTAACATTATGAATGTCACAGTTCGAAAGCAAATTCCTCAATGTGCTTATGGGCAATTATATATATTATCAAGAATATATTGAGAAGCAACAGTCAAAATGTTTTTTTTTTTTCTAAATTTCTTAAAATTTTCTCCTAATGATTCTTTAGGACTGAGGTTAGAAATAAAATAAAATTTACTCATTAGCTAGTTATTCAATTCTTTGAAAAATGGTACCTTAAATGAATGACGTTCTATATATGAACAAATCATGTCGTAAAAAACAGAGGCGAAATATGGAACATGCCACTTAGTACACCATAAAAAGCTTCGACTGCTATATCTATACATTGCCGCATTTACTCCAGTTATTTAAGATATTCCCGGTCAGTAGCAGCAATGTAAAACAGCGATTTGCTTCGGACAGTGACAGTTCACACACGACTAAGAAAAAAAGTGTGCTTACATTGTCTTAAAGCACACTTTTGCCGTTCCGCTATCAGACTGTGTAATATATGTCCATATATGTGTATAGAAAACGTAAATGCCTAAAATGTAAAATAGGTAGATCAATGGGCCAAGTACGGCACCCTGGTTGGCCCCACAATACTTACTAACAATATTCTATATTTTATTATAAATAAAACTTTATACTATAAGCTAGGGGTTCTTTCCATGATCGCTTATCGAATACCCGATAAATTGAAATGTTTCTAATACTAGTACAGAACCATCGGTTGCACAAATCGTGTATCCCATCACCCTCGGGTCCAAATAGGTTATTATCGAGTTCGGGGCTGCACCCCCCCCCCCCCCCTCCCCAACCCTCCCACCTTTCACAGCCCTCGCACCCTTCTCCAATAATCCGGCGATTTTTTATTCAATCACATAATTGAGTTTTATATCAATTTGTTTGCAAACTCACAACATAACGATATTGTGATTGCAATATAAATTTTTCACTTATCGGTGGTTCTATGTGCTCAGGGCGTTTCTTCTCTCTGACAACGTGTGCGCCATCGTTCTCTCCGAAATGGTGTTATATTATGACATTGTTTCTTTTCAGTTTTTCAATCAGTTTATTGTCTGTCCATCAGAAGCTCCTTCTCAAGGACGCGTGGAGTTATTAGACTAGCAAAGATATGACCTACGTGTACGGTCCCTTTTAAAAAAACTTCCATAAGGAAGAGGTGGATAATCGAACATACAGATCACCTGATATTAAGTGAACATCTCTGCCCGCATTCTCCTGCAACACCAAAGGAATTAAAGAAAGGTGTACGCGCTTTATTTATGGTACTAATGTCATACCGTACAGGGAAACTCATTCCATGTTGTTGGGTCGTAAGTGGAAGAAAGTTCCTTGAAAACTGCACTAAGGCGGAACGCCACACAGGAGTTAGAGATGATATTCGATTTAGTGGCGTGTCGTGCGAAGTTGGAATTCGGTAAGTAAAGTCCTTTAACGACAAAAATAAATCAAAGTATAGGACTATTTAGAACTAATATCTTCCATCTACTACGCTCCGAAAAATTGCTAAATCTTCTAAAGTGTACTGTGTTATATTTTGCAATAAACTCCCAAATGATATTAATATACCATTTAAAAATTTTAATTGTATCGTAAAAAAATTAACATCTAAGGCAATTATATTATTGTGAAAGATTATTTGAATGATAAGGATAGTTGGGATTAATGTTTAAAAATTTATTGTAAATGAATATTGTTATACTCATTTGAATGCTATTGTAACTTTTGTATTTCATCCTGACTTGCACTAAATAACTTATAAAGTTTTACAGTGAATAAAGATTTTTTTGAATTTGAATTTTGAATTTGAATATTGTAATACGCACGTAAATCGTAACTTAACTACCTTCCATATTACAACCCACCCATCAACATATTATTACAATTTTTTTTTACGATACTTATTGAAATCTCAAAATTGTGAACCTTTAATATGCTTTTATTTCGTATAGTAGTTTCCCTTGAAACAGAGCGAACATGACTTCCATGGAACTGTTCAAGGTCGAGCTCAAAATAATACTCATTTAAAAAATTACGAAATAAATCACGATTTTCGAAAAGTTGAGTTGCCAAACTCATTGCCATTATAATATTACTAGGTTTTACCTGTGACTTCGTCCGCGTGGTGTAGTTAGTTTGTATGTTTTTATTTTTATTTTTTAGGATACTTTTCCCTACGAACCTTAATCTCCTATTTTATCCCCATGTAGGTCAAAGTTTAACAGATGCACGAGCAAATGTTTGTTAATTACTTCTTATCAAGTGCCTAAAATTATGAATTCCCCCGCAAACTTTCATCCCTTATTTCACACGTTCATGCCCTTTTTAACAAAAAATGGTAGCTTATGTCCTTTCCCTTGGAAAATAGGCTCGACCTTGGTCTAGCCTATTTTTGTACCAAATATAATTTAAACCGAATTCGGAGTTAGGGGTGAAACAGTGGCATGATTTGGAATTGCAAACTAATTTTCATCTCCTATTTCATCCCTACACAGGTCGAAATTTTAAAAACGTTAGAACAAAACTATGTAAATATTTATTTCTTTCTAATCATGTGCCTAAATACAAAGTTTTATGTCTCATCTTCGATTATGTCGAACGTCCATGCCCTATTTCAACACTTCCATATATTTTTTCGCAAATAAAGGTAGCCTATGTTCTTTTCCAAGCTCTAGTCTATCTCTGTGCAAAATTTCATCAAAATAAGTACATTGGCTTGGGCGTGAAAAAGTTACAAACAAACTTAAAAACAAAAAATAATATTAATTACTAGGATGACACTGAGTACTATACTCAGGTTTTACACAATAATTAATGTGTATACTCTTGTATGACTTCATGACACATCCCTTGAAGCTCCTTCTCAATTTGCATGGTTATATATAAAAGTCGTATTAAAAACATAATAGGCGTTTGAGTAAATAATATTATGTCATACCAATAGTTTTGTCACTCGGAACCAATTTTGATTTACTTGATAAAATGTCTCAACAAACAAACAAAATGTCATATCTATACTAATATTATAAAGCTGCAGTGTTTGTTTGTTTGAACGCGCTAATCTCTGGTACTACTGGTCGGATTTGAATGATTCTTTCAGTGTTGGGTAGTCCATTTATCGAGGAAAGCTATAGGCTATGTTTTTTTTTCAAAATTAGGGATCCGTAATAAAATTGCTATTTTGTAACACAAGGTGTAAAATCGAAAACCTATTTTTGCGTGCGCTGCAAAAACTATTGACAATAGAACAAAATGATGTACAGGCTATAATATAGGCAATATTTTATTACTTATAAAACTATCGCGTGAATTATACTTTATATGGCAAAACAACGTTTGCCGGGTCAGCTAGTAATATATAATCAACCGGAATGAAAACTCTTAAAAGAACCGTCCACAAACAACAATTACATCATCCACGTAAACAAAAAAAATTCATAGAAAATGTTCATAAAATGAAATAACTACTGCCAAACTGTAAAATTTTTATGGGACCAAATGGCATCTATTCCATATCGAACTAAAGAAGAATTACGTAAATCTGATCATAAATCTCAGCATAATCGGTGTACATATATATAAAAAAAATAAAAAATCGAATTTAGAATCTCCTTTTTGACCGAGTCGCGTCGGTTAAAAATAGAGTTACTTAAACGCATACAATATAATAAATAAGAACTATGCTATTTCGATTCACTAAATTGTTTACGATTTGTTTTTTTACAACAATCAGATCATGTCAACATAAGATACATAATAGCTTTAACATACACTTTTATAATGAAGCCACTATTCAGGCATTATCTATAAATAAATGGCTCCGTCGTAAATCCTACTACTCCACAGCTGAATAACTTAGTGATCGGACATCCTGGGACTGTGCAATATTGTATATTTTATTAAAATGAACGCAAAAAAATAATGCTGCGAGAGTTTCTTGCGCCGCTTCTTCTCTCTCAGAGCGCCATTTGTTTCCGAAGCGGTAGTAGTAAACGACATCGAAAATAATTCTAAATTAATAAATTATCAGAAAATGCCTTTTGTTCTTTTAAATGCTTTATTTAAGATAAGCAACAAATCTAGATCATAATTTATGTAATGGTTTGAATCATAAAATCTTAGGGTACCATCGCCGACCAAACATGACGTGGCTGAAAAGAATTATTTATAAGACTATTAGCTGACCCAGCAAACGTTGTATTACCGATATTAAAATCGCAATACAAAACTAACTGTTGATCCTAGATGGGTGAAAATTTGAAGTTGTATGTATTTTATACAAATTTAAAAAAAAAAGTAAAAAAAAATTAAAAAAAAAATCGTGTGGACCACTCTTAACATTTAGGGAGATGAAAAATAGATGCTGTCCGATTCTCAGACCTACCCAATATGCACTCAAAATTTCATGAGAATCGGTCGAGCCGTTTCGGCGGAGTTCAAAGTTAACACAATGACACGAGAATTTTTTTATATTAGATATATTTTAAATAACCGAAGTTCCCAAAGTTGTTACTGCGTTCGTAATACAATCTGGTTAAACTACGATCTATGTAAATATAATCGGATCTGAATGCTATTAACAAAAATTATCATAGGCCTTACAAATACTTTTCGCCACACGCCCCACAAATAATTAATTCTCCAACTCTTAAATCTTCAAATGAAACACCCAATCGAAAAACTAATTACATCTCGCTCACAATTACAAACACATCCAGTTCAGTGTATTTGATCGGAGAAACACAATGAGATATCAAATTCAATAAACTGAATTGTTACTAAACTTAACCTTTGTTGAAGGTACACCGACAGTACAGAACATGGTATACTCTGCGTTATAAATATAAGTATAAACTTTTTCGCGTGTTTCGATCAATAGCAAAATGCCTTCGATTCAATTTGAGCTTTATTAGATTGCAATAGAGTCGGTTATACGCCGTGGACGGTTTAGCTTTCGTTAGTTGCCAAGCGAGCGAGGTATCATCAACCTTTTTCTGGGTCGACTAGTACTTACCTTAACTCCATCTGTTTCTAGGCGACGAGCAACGCCCTACGGCAACCTCCCTGTCATATAAACCGAATCTCCAGCCCTTGTGTGTGCAGACTGACTGAAAACTATCTCCTTAAAGATATTTATATAAGATGGAACAATTTGTTCTGTGAAGGAACATTGAGTATTTACCTACGTAGCTAACGTAACGAAATTTTAAGGCCATAGCAACAGTAACATGTAACCGGCGACCTAGCTCATTTATTCCATTTATGCAACATGGAAACGGTTTTATTCCGCCGGCTGTCAGCGACCGTCGTTGCTACAGTGGAGGTCAATTAAAGATGAAACAAAGGTTGCATTAACAATTATTTACTTTCTAGAGCTAGCGCAAAAACTGAACGAGTTATTGTGTGATGGCGGGTTGCGGGGCCCGGGGATAGTCAACAATAATTAATGCAAAAACGTTGGCAACGGGAGACCGATCGTGGATGCACTCTAGCGCAACCGGCCTATTGCCTCATCGATCACAAACAGTCAGAAACACCACCACAGCTTCAACAGCAAAATACACTTTAAATCATTGCAATAAGGGCGACGGATGTGTCGATTCCTTTGTGAAGGTCGAAGTCGCTTAGGGCGTTTAGTTTCGCAGCGGGCGGTGCCCGTGTGTGAGTCTGACACGGATACGTTATGATGGCAAGCGCGCCTGTGTGCGAGCCTCGGTCACGTAGGCTCAGCAGAAGATGCTCCTGAGCCCTACGGACATCTCTCGCAGCGATGCAGCGATAACAATATTATTTACACGTACGGAAACAACGTGCTGTATTTAAGTGTCATTCTTAGTTCGATTTTACTTTAACTAATACCGTTAATGAATGAGCGAAACCTCAATTAGTAAACCCAATTGCTATTCTTTAAATCTAACATTTTAACTGAATTGAATTAATAAAAATAACACATAATTGGCTAAAGACAACATTGACCAAAATATATATAACTGAATATATTATAGTAAATGCAATCTGCTACAATGTATTTCAAAGGCACAAGCTTTCGAATAATATTAAAAAAGCGAAATGATGTCCGCAGTTTTCAAGTGTAAGTGCACATAGCAACAGATGCCGTCACCTCGGCGAGTGCGGCCGAGTCCCGCCGAGCGCGACCGGAGATTGCCGAGCGCCTCGATTGATTCCACAACACTCTCTTTGTTGACTCGAGGCTCGGCACTCAGCGATCGCTTCGCCACCGAATTTAGCGCAGCGCTCACCCATTGCCAGTTGCCGGTTGCCATCGCTTCTAGAAAATAGCTCAGAGTCGCACTCATATTAAGCAGATGTTTCATTATGTTAGTAGTTAGCACACAGTAGTAGTTTTGGTCGATTCTTTGTTCCTATTTCATAAGAGTCTTGCAAACGCATATAGATTAGCGGTTTTTTCAGGTACATTTGAATGTTAAGGTTACTATAAAAGTTAGAAACAGGAACAGATATAAACTTATGATGCCTACTACTCGGCTAAGTCGAGTTAGTAAGTCTTTTGTGGGGCGATGTATATGCTTTTATAACAGGATCCCAGAAAATGTTCAAAACAGAAGTATTACGTTATTCAAAAGAATTGTTAAAAAACGTTTGTGTGGTAAAGGTTACTATAACATACATGACTTTCTTAATGATACCACAGATTGGGAATGGAGTGACCGCCCTCAGGCTATTAAATAATAAGTTTAATTGTACAATATTACTTTGTAAACATATTTATTAGATGAAAAAAAAGCCCGCTGAGTTTGTTGCGCCCATTCTTCTCAGGTCTGAGGCATTCATTTAGGAATAGGTGGTAGTTTTTTGACTTTCAATAAGTGATGTCACATCCTATTTTGAATAAAAATATTTGAATTTGAATTATACACTACTACACTACATTACCTATCTATCAGTGAAGACACGCTGAATCTGCTAAAAGTTCGCATCACAACAATTATGTTAGTTGAGTTCGAGGCCCCAGTGTGTAATACAGTTACCTTCCATTTAATCCAGGATTAACCTGTTTTTGGCGATGTACAAACATATATTTATTATTTATCGAACTAACAAAGATTTTGCGAGAAATTGCGTTAATTAAAAGTAAGGTATTATTCAAATTATTTAAGTTTTTAAAAAGTTTTTAAACGAGTCGAGACGAGATTTGAGTCTCGTGCCAGATTTTGGCGAGACAACACGTCCTGAGGATGCCTCGTGTAGAGGCGAAACACCTGTCGAATTGTTTTAAAAACAAATATTGGCGGAATTAACACTAAAGAAAACTTAAATCATTTTTTGTATAATTATGGATTTCCGCAAAGTAACGCCTAATTAAATTTTTTTTTAAGTAAGGTATTGTTTAAGCTTCATACATCTGAGTACAACGTAGTCTGCTAGACATACTTACACTGATGAGTGATGGACTCAGTAAAAAGTCTTTTTTTTATATGACAGTAAGGGGCGAGACGAGCAGGACGTTCAGCTGATGGTAATTGGTACGCCCAGCCCATTACAATGCAGTGCCGCTCGGGATTCTCAAAAAACCCAATAATTCTGAGCGGCACTACAATTGTGCTCGTCACCTTGAGGCAGAAGATGTTAAGTCTCATATGCCCAGTAATTTCACTGGCGCCGTAAAGCGGTAATGTTTAAACATTACTGCTTTACGGCGGAAATAGGCGCTGTTGTGGTACCCCTAATCTAGCCGGCATCCTGTACAAAGTTCTTTGTGAATAAACTATTTAAATAAAAGATAGAATTTTTTAGACAATAAATGCAAAGCCAATAGTTAAAGGCAATGTTAACCACTTTTTGAATCATACAAATGAATTTCAAGAAATAACAAAAAAGATATTGACACACTCTTACACAAATTATCTTGCACCAAACTAGGCATAGCCTGTACTGTGGGTGCAAGACAACGATATATTTAAGAGAATATACTTACTTAAACATACATAAATACATATAAATATCCATGACTCGGAAACAAACATTCAGATTCATCATATAAATGGTTGCACCCACCTGGATTCGAACGCTGGACCTCAGGGTTACTAACCACTGGGCTATAGATGTCGTCAAATCATCGGCATTACTATTATTTAGATGTTTTTTAAGCCTACAAGTTAAACAAGGACGTGGGTTCTATCCTTGCGGCAGTCAGGTAGAGAGGTGGAGGGAACACAAACCAACGCCCACTCAATGATTACCAAATAAAGCTCAAAGCAAAAAGAATAAAACTTCAACCCGAGAGTTATCTGTAGGAACTGGCCGTCGTAAAACTTGATGGGACGTGTATTCGAGTCCCGAGACCTGTTCGTGTCGTGACGGCGCGGCGGGTTGAGGATGAAGGGGGGGGGAGGACATATAAACCCACTAATTGTACACAGTGAAGGGTTGGGTGATGGGTCTCTGCCTGTGCGAGATAAATGATTTGACAACGAGTGTCGCCTGTTTAAGGCGAAGAGTAAGCAGAAAACACGCAAACATGATGTTTTTAGACAAGTTTTGTGGTGAAAGTATAGCATTTCGAGCTATGAACACTATTTAATCCTGTTACACATATCCTTAAGTCTTATTTGTAGGTTGCTAATGCTTGCTGTTGGTTATAGTTAACACTGCCGAGCCGTTTTGAACTACCACTATTCTTTGAAGTTAAACAAGTTTTTTTGCATGGCGTGACGCATTTATTTGGTACTTCTCTCAGAAAAGTTATTCTTATAGCTTGTACTTTTTTGTATAGGTTCATTTATTCAGATTAGTAGTGAATAACGATGATTGTTGGTATATAAACTGTTTTCCACGCAAGAATTTTGAAAATATTGGCTTTGTTACATAGATGGCGGGCCGGCAGCAGTGAACTCATATCGCTCAAGGTCGCTGGCATTTAGTGTCGCCTTAAGCGGAATGAAGCTGCGGTACATTCGAATACTGAATTATAAGGGGTTCACAGTTCACAGTTGGGACACATAGCATGAAAAGCGCCTATTGTTCAGCCATTTTAGCCAAAAAAAAATAAACTTTTGATCATAACAATAAAAATATGAATACATAATAGACGGCCGCTATATCCGAATGGTTAGTGACCCTGACTTCTAAGCTAGAGTCCCCGGTTCGAATCCCGGTAGGTGAAATCATTTATATGATTTATTTGAATGTTTGTTTCCGAGTCATGGATATTGTATTAAATATAACGTTGTCATGTACCCATAGTACAGGCTAAGCCTAGTTTGGGGCAACATAATTTATGTAAGAGTGTGTCAATATTATTATTGTTATTATAATTTAATAATTATTAACCATAACGATAGAGTTAGCCTGAGATATATAGATAACTTAGACTTTGAACTTTGGACTTTACTGACGTAAAACTTTGCTGAGTGTGATAAAATGCGAACTTAAGTTTTGTATTCGGCTGTCTTAGATTAAGCTAAGTATAGTTACAGCTGTCAAATGACTTTCAAAACGATATAAAAGATACACAAATAAAATTTGAAACAAAATTTTATGAACGATGCGGGACTCAACCCACGATCTCTCGCGTTCCGTGTGATTGCTCTTCCAACTTAAATCATTTGTATAATTATGGATTTCCGCAAAGTAACGACTAATTCAATAAATTTGTAATGTTTTAAAAGTGATAACCAATTGAGGTGACCAAACCAGGTGAGGTACACAATTGTGTATTAATCCTAGAAGTGAGGGTTATCACTTTAAAAACATAACAAAAATAATGAAAATGGTATTTGTTTGAGGCTCTTTCAAGCCTAAACCACTGAACATATCGACATGAAACTACCACAATTCGATGCGAAACTTATCCTAGATGGTTTATGGCTACTTATTTTTCGAATTCCGACGTTCCTTCTTTTAAAAATTCGAATTGTTTTCAAATAAGATGAAATTGTAATGTCAAATAGTCAAACCGGTTATTGAGCGTGTATGATATCAATTAGTAAATGTTGTTAAATCACGTTTAATCTCACGTTTATGATATCAATGGGCGCGGGAGTCACGAGCAATGATATAGTTACTCGATATAACAATCACACAAAATAAATATGATCTAATTGTTGTTATACAGCATGCTTCATCTTTGACAGATCTTCAATCATAATAATTTGCTATGTTTTTAAAGTGATATAAACCCTCACTTCTGGGATTAATTACACTAATAAAAATGAAAACAAGATTTTATGAACTATGCGGGACTCGAACCCCTCACGCGTTTCGTTCTGTTTCCAACTGAGCCAACCGCTCGAGTGACGTATCGTTTATAAGATCTTGTATGCTTTGTTCAACTCTCTTTGCCCAGTAAGTTATGAAGACCTCGTTGTTTGTCACTGCAAAATACAAAGTATCACGGAATATGTATTGATAGTAAGATAATTTATACCTACGCCTGGATACACTGCGAAAGCTGTTAACACGTCGAAAAAATAGCGGTCAACTGTTAACCTCTATTTTGAGCAATGCACACACAGTAAGACAAATCGCGAGTGTAAGACTTGTCACGCACACTAAGCTAATAATCCTGGCCTGTTTTTGTTGGTTGTCTAACAGCAAGAGACTCTATCTAGACGAATAAATTATCTAAATAGTAAATTGATAATAGATGATTGAAAACACTCGACTGTTTAGGCAGAGTTATTGAGATGTTTTCAAAATAAAAATTATTTCTCTCAAATTTAAAATTTCGCTTATAAATAGTTACACCGCGTTTCAATCCAATAATTTTATTTTGTGTATATATGACTCGCCTTAACACATAAATAATGAGTAGGTATTGTTTAAAATTAAAAACCAATCCTAGGTATGTTTGTAGAAAAAAAAGTATCATATTGGGTAGGTCAGAGAATCGGACAACATCTTTTTTTCATCCCCCTAAATGTTAAGGGTTGTCCATAAGAATTTTTTTTGACATTTTTTTTACTTTTGTTTGATTATGAGTCAGCATTAAAAAATACATACAACTTCAAATTTTCACCCATCTACGATCATCAGTTACCTTTGTATCGCGATTTTAATATCGGTAATACAACGTTTGCTGGATTTGAAAATGAAATATAACCTCATCTTTCCTACCAATAAATAATTTTGAATTAAATCTATTTAGGTATAGAAAGAAGTACTTAATTGATTTTTATAAAATTCAATTTAATATTCAAATATATGTATTGGAAAAAGAACATGATTTAGAATTATTTTTGATGTCACTTTTAATACTAGGACGTAGTATTAACATTTACCGCTTCGGACACAATGCTTCCGCGCTCTGATAGAGAAGAAACGGCGCAAGAAACTCTCGCAGCATTCTTTTTTGCGCTCTTTTTAATAAAATATAGTACATAATATAACCATAACTTATTGAAAGTTGATCACTACCACCCATTCGGAAAAGTATGCCTCAGACATGAGAAGAACGGGTGCAAGAAACTCGGCGGGCTTCTTTTTTCATAAAAATACTAGCTGACCCAGCAAACGTATCGTCGATATTAAAATCACGATACAAAAGTAACTGTTGATCGTAGATGGGCGAAAATATGAAATTGTATGTATTTTTTCATGCTAACTCATAATCTAACAAATTTAAAAAAAAATGTCAAAAAATAAAAAAAAAAATGGCGTTCCCTTAACATTTAGAGGGATGAAAAATAGATGTTGTCCGATTCTCAGACCTACCCAATATGCACTCAAAATTTCATGAGAATCAGTCAAGCCGTCTAACACCGCGACATGAGATTTTTATATATTAGCGCCCTTATTCATAATGGTCCGCTAACTTTAAACAACCGCTTAGGAGTGTTTTTTCTCATTCTGACTTAGTTCAATAGAAGAAGACAGAGTGAGAATTAGCAATGCTTTAAGTTAGCAGACTATTATAAATAAGGGGGTAGATGGTTATGGTTTAAATAATACAACTATTTACAATTTTCAACTTATTACATGTTTACCTAGGTCCCCAACCCTCTAGAGTATTCGATCATTCGTATTATTTATTCCCTAGTGTAAGAGTGGTAGGAGTGAACAAATAACAATTTAAAATATAATGCAGCTTTTTGACTGTAATCTCCTTGTGATTTCGTCATCCATCAATCATACAGTGCTACACAATCATAAGCTCTATTGCTCACAGAATACGGCGGCCCAACACGGCAAATTCGTAAAACGCAATTTATGAAGTAAGGGTGTTCACGCGTTACGTCATCATGTAGCCCCTGGCGAGAGAGAGACGGCTGTACCCAACGCCCGGCCGCGCAGGTGGGTCTCGCTCTCGCGTAACTATCCTTTGTTCGAGTTATATTTTTAGTGATGAAGTTTCGTAACAATCGCGTTTTGGTTAATTTGTCATACAAGTTAATGTTGCGTTATCTTGAGGTGAATCGAGCCTGACGAGCTCGGTCGTAGCGGTCCTTCCCGCAGCTCTGGGGACAAATCCCTTTGTTCCTGCCTTCCTTTGTTTCTGTTGCGATCGTCGTGTATTTCAAACCAAGCAACACCGATCGACAACAATAATAATTGTCACTTTTAAACACACTATCAAAGATTATACACAATATGCTTAGTACCTATTGAGTTTCATTAGCATTGTCTATATCGGGTTCTGAATTACCTCATTTAATGAGAAATTAAAATGTTAATTAGTTTTAAAAATAACTTTGAGTTCACCTCTCGATCAATTAGAGTTTCTTATATGCTGTATTATTATGTATGTGGACACATAATATATATATATATCAAAGACAAAGATTATGACTGAAAAAGGTAGGATCCCCCCCTCCACTTAGTATAATACAGTAGTTGCATTAATTACATAATATTATATTTTCCGAAATTTCGGTAATATTGCGAATTTCATCTCTCGAAGCCGTGACCAGTCATCTTCTCAATAAACCCTAGGAATCCATTAACTATGGCACAACACAGACAAACTGATGGTAAAATGAGTTCATCTGTTGCAGCGGTTTATTAAATTTCAAATGTTACTTTAGAACAATTTAGAAAAAGAATTGATTTTTATTGTGCTGATAATTAAACTGCAGAATCACTCCACAATGATGATTTTTTATGACATTTGAAGTGTATAAATGTTCATCCGACCACTGACCCATCTGGTCAGTGGTCGGTATACAATATCGTGCAAGAAAGTACTTCAACATCTGGTTCTTCTACTGCGGGTGTTCGCAGATGTACTTCACCAATTATTACATATGAATGTATATCGAAATGAAATTAATGACGTCATTACAATTCTTTTATCTCTAACTGTCACGCAAATTCAATCTCAAACAGACAAAGTACCTAACAAGGACAACGCTCTTAAACTAAAATATCTTCATACTATGCAAACTTGCCCTCATATAGAATTTCAGAATTATAATTTCATAAGTATTGGAAATGTTTAAGAATATTGTTTTGTTGGTAATTTTTTTTATGTGAAGCTACGAGATGTTTCTACTATCACCTACTATCCTAATACTTATATTAAAATCTATTAAATGAGCTTAAACTTTTTCTTATACATCAGTATTGGTTTTGATATTTGGAGTTAGTTCTTTCTCTTCTTCAAAGTAATCTATCCCTGATGATCCATCTGATTTATCTATTCTTCCCTTCTCAAAAGTGACACCAATCACCGTGTCATCTAACATGATCAATACCTAAGTGAAATGACTATAGAACAATATGTTATGTTTTTTTTAAGTGATAACCCTCGCTTCTAGGAATAATACACAAATAAAATTTGAAAAACAAAATTTTATGAACGATGCGGGATTCCAACCCACGACCTCCGGCGTTCCGTGCCGGTGCTCTATCCAACTGAACTAACAGTTCGAGTACCGCCTCGTTATAGTATTCTGTTTGCTTTGTTCAACTCAAAAAAAAAATATTTGTGTATTTATCCTAGAAGTGAGGGTTATCACTTAAAAAAAAACATAACATATTGTTTAGATTTACAAGAGCGACATCTCAAGTCAATTTCCTAATATGCAAATATTGGGGTTGAGCAGGTTATCAACTGTAAAGTAGATCCTGTAGATGAAGCCACAACCTGAGAGTTGAACAAAGCAAACAGAATTTTATAACGTGGCGGTACTCGAACGGTCAGCTCAGTTGGTTAGCGCATCGGCACGGAACGCCGGAGGTCGTGGGTTCGAATCCCGCATCGTTCATAAAATTTTGTTTTTCAAATTTTATTTGTGTATGACTATAGAAGTGCAAATTGACTTCTACAGATCTGACCAACTCCTGTCATTGTTCACGAACAAAAACAACACCCAATTTGTCGTAATCTTGCTACAAACACATTTGTTTAATTTTTCGTGCATTTATTAATAATCTTTCATCAACAAAAGACCGCACAAGTTTCTTGGTGGTATTTAAAACAATTGAGTTAAATTTAATAAAATCTATTTTCATACTATCTTATCTTAGTAATAGTTTGATTATTAATATCACAAGACTGTATTGGAACACTTGAATTTAACATTCAGTGATATCTGTGGTTATCAAAGTTATATTGTCTTGAGTAAGCTATTCTGTGGTAGCCGTTACTCTTTGTTCTATTCAAAAAACGGAAATCATTCTGTTCTGGGGAGTCTTAGTTAAGCTTTAGTTATTGCGAGCCCAGTAATGCTTCTTGGTTTAATATTGTGTTACGAGACAGTAGAGGACCGGCATCATAAGCGGGCAGGGAAGATGGGGTACAAGAGATCGGGGCATCTCCAGTTACACATGTTAGCGCATCAAAATAAAAACAAGTACAAACACTTAACCCATTTTTTCACATCTCGACAAAAACACGCATAAATCTACAACTTTTTCTGTCTTCCATCGCCCTTTTTACCTGCTGGGAGATGCACTTGACGTGTCTCGCATGCAAAACTGGACCTTATTCCCTTTGTGTTGTGTTCATTTTGTAAACGTCGCAACAAACTAAATTGGTGTTACATAAAATGCAAGCCACCAAAGCCAAAGGAATTTCCACTCTATTGTAATGACTACATGACTCAAAATCAAATAAACATTTTATATAGCAGCCAATAAGCGAATTTGAACTTGAAGTCGTTAAGTTAAGGTGGCATTTCGTTTAATACTTTGGGTATTAAGAATTACCCCAAAATAGGGTTGCGAGGGACGCTGTTGCTATGCGCCCAGTTCGGGTATCCCATCCAATTCACCCGTGGGGATATTTCGGAGAAAGATTTCAGCTGATAATAATAGCATAGTAGTGTGTATAATTACATGTTACGTGCATGAAATGTGCTCGTGGGACTCACCCCATGGTGGGGTCCACTTTTGTTCCATTTTACGAGAATCACTATTGTAGCAACCCTATGGCTATGCGTTTCAGTCTGACCGCGTCAGTGAGGATCGAAGTCTATAATTGTTATTTTGCAGTGGGAGGCTCCTTTGCACAGTAGGCCGGCTAGATTATGGCCACCACAACGGCCTTATTGTGTTTCGGTCTGAAGAGCGCCGTAGCTAGTTAAATTACTGGACAAATGAGACTTAACATCCTTTGTCTCTAGGTGACGAGGGCAATTGCAGTGCCGCTCAGACCTTATGGGTTTTTCAAGAATTCCGTGTAACATTGTAATGGGCAGGGCGTATCAAATGCACGTCCCGTCAGTTATTTTTCATAAAAGAACAACTATCATAAGGATATAGGTACCCATGCAGTATATACGTCTAACTTGGCTTTATGAATGTAGAACATTATTATGTCAAATTAAAAAAAAATCTTTGGTTTTTAATTTGGGAGTCGTTCTAACATAGTTCAAACCTCAGATCCCTTTTAAGTTTATCTAAGAATTGATAAGACGTGCAGTGTATGCTTTGCGTATCTAGGAAGGTATATATCTTAAGGCGACAAACACTTACCTACTTGCGTATCTAATAATAGATAATCATTACATAAATATTTATGTCACGTTTACCAGTGGGAGGCTCCTTTGCACAGGAAGCCAGCTAGATTATGGGTACCACAACGAAGCCTATTTCTGCCGTGAAGCAGTAATGTGTAAGCATTACTGTGTTTCGGCTGAAGGGCGCCGTAGCTAGTGAAATTACTGGGCAAATGAGGCTTGACATCTTATGTCTCAAGGTGACGAGCGCAATTATAGTGCCGCTCAGAATTTTTTGGTTTTTTGAGAATCCTGAGCGGCACTGCATTGTAATGGGCATGGCGTATCAATTACCATCAGCTGAACGTCCTGCTCGTCTCGTCCCTTATTATCATAAAAAAAAAGTCATATAGTTAATCCCAGCCACGCTTCGTTATGACGCGCTTATATACTATTACGAGTAAGATATTAACAATATGGAGAGTACTGGATTCTTGTTTTAATCTATACTTATTATATTATGTGTGCCGTTCCCGCCCGGTTGGCTGGGTGAATTTTTAACGAAAATAAATTAAACAAAAAAAAAATAAGTAAGGATAAACAAACTAGGATAAATTTCGCATCGAATGGTGATAGTTGTATGTCGATACGATCACAAAACTAAACTACTTAGGCGTGATTGAGCCTCAAAAAAAGACCATTTTCACTAAGTATATATATAGTGAAACTATTTGCCGTTGCGAAACTGAAGTGGCAGTGGACAGGGCACATAGCTCGACGGAATGATGGAAGTTGGGGCAGCAAAGTCCTCGAATAGCGACCACGTACCGGAATACGTAGTGTTGGTAGGCCACATGATGGTCCGACGAAATGGTCAAGATCGCCAAAAAAGGTTGGATGAGGGCAGTGCAGTGCGTTCGTCATGGCGATATTTGAAGGAGGCCTTTGTCCAGCATTGGACGTCTTCCGGTAGAAATAAAATGATGACTCAACCGATTTTTTTAAATTCTCTCCCGAATAATGATAGAACTTTATCATGGTAGTCGAATTTGCAATGTTAGTCAGAGAAAATTAGGTCAAATATATCGTTTTTTAGTAATTAATAACTCTACTTTTAGTTAAATTTACTAAGAAGTCAATTAATATTAAGAATAATAAAAATAAGCGCCAAATTTCACTTCCTTCGAGTATCGTTAGTGTCTTTCTGGTTTGGCACTGACTTGACTCTTCTTGAAATTGTTGTACTATGTAGGTTAATAAAAACATGTACATGGACGTTGTGATAAAAAAAATACACGCACGATAGTTAGAAAACTTTGATTCCGATTAAACAAACATTAATTATTGGGATTTCAAACAAACGAACACAAAAACACATTCAAATTATTTTTTTTTTTCAAATACGATTTGAAATCACTTATTAAACGTCAAATCTGCCACCCCTTCCAAAGTATAATGCCTCTGACATCTGACACAGAACGGGGTAAAAAACTCAGCGGGATTCAATATTTAATTTTTTTTTCGGTAAAATTCTTTCATTCTCAATCTGTAGTATCATTAAAAAAGTCATTTATGTTATATATACCTACCTTCACCACATAAACAACGTCAGTTTTGTACATTTTCTGGGACCATGTTGTAAAAGCATATAAATCGCCCAAAAGAAATACTTACTAACTCGAGCTTACTAATTATGATTATCACAGTTTCTTGAAAATTTGATGTTGATTTGATATCGATCATATCATTCCACCTTCGCACGATACGCCACAAGTTAGGATATCATCCCCACCATCTGGATGTGTGGCGGTCCTCCACAGTGCGGTTTTCAATGAGCTTTCTTCCTCGTACTACGAAGCTGTGGAATGAGCTTCCTTGTGCGGTGTTTCAGAGACGATACGACATGGGTACCTTTAAAAAAAGCGCGTTCACCTTCCTTAAAGGCCGGCAACGCTCTTGTGATTCCTCTGGTGTTGCAAGAGAATGTGGGCGGCGGTGATCACATAACACCAGGTGACCCGTACGCTCGTCTGTCCTCCTATTCCATAAAAAAAGAGAATATATTGAGAGGAAACCGTTAAAATGTTTATTTCTTTAAAACTTTTCTCTGCATTGCTATGAAAATAACTAAAATAACTTGTCGCTATCCTTAAAAAGTCTAAAATGGACTTCATAGTACGTTATTTGTACGGAATACGTAGGTAGGTGTTAGACAATAAATAGAAAAAAATGTCTTTACCAGTTGAACTAATAAAAGCAATTACAATGCAGTGCCGTTCAGGATTCTTGAAAAAACCAAAAGCGGCACTTTAATCACATGAGTTGCTCATGTGCTACATCTGCTCGTCACCTTGAGACATAAGATGTTAAGTCTCATTTGCCCAGTAATTTCAGAAGCAACGGCACGACGCCCCTCAGACCGAAACACAATAATGCTTACTCATTACTGCTTAAACTATAACTCCAAAATCGTCTTTCGAATATATTTCTACTAGCTGACCCGACAAACGTCGTTCTGTTCATAATAAAAAAAAACTCTAGCGGTTGGATTTTTTTATAATCCGTTTCTAGCTGACCCCTACTTGGCGAAAGGAATACTCCTACCAAATTTCAAGTTTCTACGCCTTATGGTTCCAGAGATGTGATGAGTCAATTATAGGTGGAAATCTCTTCTTTATATATATAATGACAATGGTATACTACCACCGACAAACTACCACAATTCGATGCGAAACTTATCCTAGATGGTTTATGGCTACTTATTTCTTTATTGTATTTGTAATTAGATTAAATAATTTAATTTATTTCCTTCAAATATATATATATATCTATATACATATAATAGATATATGTAAAATGACATAGTGGATAATACGATCACCGCAGAGAAGGTGTTGGAACAATTCAGCGAAAAATTTAGTTCGGGTAAACAATGTGGACAGTGGCCTGATATTAATTACGAGGTCATTAGCGCTGTGCGGGAGATTTGGCTGGGAGATCATACACACCCTCCGGATAGGATCGAACAAAGATAACATTAACATCATTAATTGATTTGAATAACTGTTACATTTGGTGTAAAGCTCACATTCCAATATGGTCATTAGATTAGATCATTTATCTAGTTAGATTATGGTGTGAAAACGTTGAAAAATAGAGATAGACTGTTAACCTCTATTTTTAGTGTAAGACGTGGCTTGTCACGCACGATATAGTAATAAATCTGGCCTGTTTTCATTCGTTGTCTAGCAGCAAGAGGCTCTATGTAGACGTGAAGTTATAGAAATTATGTTGCTTCAATCTACGTATTGCTTGTACTATGGACGCATATAATATTTAGTTTACCAGTGGGAGGCTCCTTTGAACAGGATGCCGGCAAGATTATGGGTACCATAACGGCGCCTATTTCTGCGGTGAAGCAATAATGTGTAAGCATTACTGGGCAAATGAGACTTAGCATCTTACGTCTCAAGGTGACGAACGCAGTTGTAGTGCCGCTCAGTATATTTGGGTCTTTCAAGAATTCTTTATAATGGGCAGGGCATATCAATTACCATCAGTTGAACGTCCGGCTTGTCTCGTCCCTTATTTTGATAAAAAAAAAATAAGAAAAGGGCATTATATTTCTTGCAACACACATTTAAACATTTCAATTGGTACTGGTATTTCTAGCAAAAATACGTTAACAATAGATATTGACCACAACAAGAAGACCTTTCAATTAATCGGTATATATTATATACCAGGGAACGGGGGGGGGGGGGGGGGGGTGATCTCGACATTTACCAATATATATATATATAAGTAATAAAATGTACACCTTGCCCCTTATTATAATACAGTAACATTATAAACTCTATTGCACATAAAAATAATATTAACTTACATTTGCAAAAATATTAATTAAGCCATAGTTACGTCTCATCAACATTATTATACAGTCTAATTTTAGAAAATTTTCAGCTTTTCAATTACATTATTTAAATATAAATACACTGTGGCGGAAACGACGACGAAAAAAACCAACACAGGAAATTATTACTGCGGGAAAATGCACTTTTAAATATATCTAATGTTATTGTGCTAAACGTAGAATTAACCTTACCTCTTTTGGTTGATGAGGGAAGATGAACCCAAACCGGGACATCACATTATCAGTTACAGAATGGGTTGTTTACGTCCTCCACCGTTAACCCTCCACGGGCACGCGGCCATCACGTACTCAATTATGCAAATCCTGTTAAGAGTATTTAATTTAAAGGAGCTTTTTATAACTTGGCCCGGCTTTGAGCTTAATTACCCGACTTTAATGACGCTTTTCTCAATTTATAGCTGACGTAGGCCCATTTCTTTTGTTCTCTTTTTAATATCGACGGAGCTATCTTGAGTCATAAAATAAAAATCATTAATATTCCCGCTCTTCACGAAATATTAGTGGAGATGAGAGCTCTTTCCTAGTACGCTAATAAGTGCCGGGTTCACTGAATAGTAGATACCTTTTTACTCCTAAAATGTCATTACTAAATGATTTATTTATTTCTTTCTTTTATACATATATATATACTAGCTGACCCAGCAAACGTTGTATTGCCGATATTAAAATCGCGATACAAAAGTAACTGTTGATCGTAGATGGGTGAAAAATTGAAGTTGTATGTATTTTTTAATGTTGACTCATAAGCAAACAAATTTAAAAAAAAAAAAAATGGCTTGGACCACCCTTAACATTTAGGGGGATGAAAAATAGATGCTGTCCGATTCTCAGACCTACCCAATATACACTCAAAATTTCATGATAATCGGTCAAGCCATTTCGAAGGAGTTTAACTAATAACCCCTAAACTATTCAACCGATCTCAATGAAATATTTTGTAATAGATTCGTTGAGGCTCAAGGAAGGGTTACATATATAGTATGTTATATAATTTAATTGAAATGTCGCTACAAAATGCTCAGTCCTGTGTGTAAGCGGACGAAGTCGCGGGGAATCAGCTAGTAACTATATAAATCCAGTGTCCTGATGTTTGTTTCCAGTGAACACCTAAATAAATGAACGGATTTTAATGGGGATTACTTGCTGGAGTTCAGTTTAGTGATTAGTCCAACTTGAGAGATACAATAGATTTTATTTCGATCTGGGACCCATTATTATTTTTATTTTCAATATTTGTTTTCTATGGACATATTTTCTATGAGAGAATTTACTGACGCACGGTTTGACAGTTCCGCTGTGAAACGAATTTCATTACAACAACAGTGAGCATATTTTACGAAATAATTCTTGATGTTATGAGATATTATTCACAAATTAGTACAAACAGTATTTTATTCAACAGAACAACTTCTGTCGGGTCAGTTTGTAATTTATATTTCTTAAACTATTAACATTTTACCGTGTGTAGACAGGGTATGAAAAATCATTGCTATTTTGCCTTATCATTACTTTAAAATGGACTTATGGGATCCAGCTGTGGGGCTGCACCAAACAAACAAATATTCAAATCATACAACGCAAAATAAAGTATTGAGGGAAATTGTGAACGCGCCTTGGTACATTCGAAACAGTGAACTGCATCGGGAGGTTAACATTGAGTTTGTTGACAAAGTTATTCAAAAATATGCTGAAGCTCATCAAGATAGACTTCACCATCACGTGAACGTCGAGGCAATCCAGCTCCTTGACAACACTGATATAGTAAGAAGACTAAAACGAACAAAATCATTTGAGTTGGTGTAGTGCTAGTGAATTAGTGTAAAACAATATAAAAATAGTGATATTATAAAAGTCACATGAACAAAGTGACTTCTCCTTAATAGAGACATTAAGAGATATGTTAATGGACACATTATTAGTTTAGTCTATCTAGCTGTTTTGTTAAAGTAGAATTACTTATTAGTCTAAGTTAAGGCTAGATTGTAATGCAAGTGGGGCAACATTATAATAACTATATGTTCCCTAATTGAAACGAAAAAAAAAGCAATTACTTTAAAAGTCTTGAAATGAGTAAAAAATAGAAATAAACCTAAACCAAAGCAAAACAAGAATAATTTAAGACTGTAACACCTTATCAATTGTATTATCAATCTTATAAATATATTTAGGAAAACAAATAATAAGTATTTTAATTAAAATTACAAGTAGATATAACAAAAATCTTGACCTACCAAACTAACTCTAACTAAACTCAATTATAATTAAAATATATATAATAAGTAATATGATAAATGGGCCTATCACACTCAGGGCTGGCTCACTAGGTTGATGATAATTTATTTGCGAAAATTATATTGATTATGTATCAATATAATTAATATTCACGATTACCAATACATTTAAAGCTAAACCAAAAAAAAAATCACAATGTTTATTTCAACCATTTTACATTTAATGAACACTTAAGCCAAAACATCACCCTTAGATATCTCATCCATTTGTTGAGGGTCGGTAATCCAATTAGCTGGAAATTAACAGACATATGACCAGATAAAACTCATATTCAAAATTCAAAAATTCATTTCATTGAAATATAGTGTTGTAATCTCTGAAAAAATTACACATCATTTTAATATTGCCCCAAAAACATTTTTAGATAAACACATCATGAAAAAAGAAAAATCGAAAACGAGATCTCTTGAAACGTCGGGTTAACTAAAAAAAATTTAACGTTTACGCAAAAATCTAATGTAAAAACACAGTTACAATTACACGCGTTATAATCCTTTAAAAGTGTTTTATTTAAATGTGTAACACTCGCGTTAATCAAAGAAAATACAATGACAAATTAGTATATATTTATTGAGGAAGATAATGTTTAAGATTAAAATATAGAATTTACCCTCATTTCTGGCTGAAACGCAGCCACTTTACGACTGGGGAAAAATAATGTTTCGGAGAGAATGAGTTACGTATGTTAATAGTATGGGCTGTGGACCCTGGGGTTGAAACACCCGGATTAACCAGTGTTAACTGTTGCCTTTATTTTATTGCTCGACAAAGAAAAGACTGGTATATTTTGGGATCCTTTGTGCTTCCCAAGTATAACATTTTATGTCGCCTTTATATTAAACGCTAAAGTTTTATGGGAAAACATATTTTATTCTTTTACAGCTCTCTTTTGTACTTTTACTTTTTTGGAACCGCAAAAAAGTTAGGGATTACGCGGTCCAAACGAAATTTATGTTTTCGTAGACAATGACTTCAGGTTGTCCATTAGCTCTCAATGTCAGCCCTACCTCTTCGTGTCCGTATCTAAAGAATGACCCTTTTAAAACGACCATATAGATAGCATATCTAGGATTTATAGTTATAGGCAAACAAATTTCAATTATCAAATCAATATAAGTCCTAAATTAAGGGATTGATGTATTCCGAGTCTAATCTTGGGAACTAATTTATTTCCATAGTAATATGACAAACTTTCAACAATACACATTCATGCAAAGAAACCGACTTAAGATCAGCTAATTTCTCATAATTATACATCTATCCTCGTTGACCATTTGCCATCAGGTATTTGAATAATTACTAGTAAGTAGTAATCATGTCTTAAATCAATTCATGTTTCTATAAAGAGATGACAATATTTAGCCACCCTGCGTCTTCGATGATGAAGGAACACATGTTTACAGGCATAATGAGCAAGTGAGTTGTTGGACAGCATAGGAATAAACATTTTAAATTATGTGGGAACGTATTAATAAAACTTATTCTAAACAATCTCACCATTTCATTTAGAAATTCAGTTTCAAGTTACTTTTTAATAATTCATCGGACAATGTAATCAGTACTTAAAGTTATTGTGTCGAGTGTGCACGGGGACATTTGGACACAAAAGAGCGGGGTTGCATTGAGAGGGTTATAATACGACCGCTTTGTATGGACCCGGGACCCCAGGGTCAGGTCGTATAGAGTACCTACTGGCACAGCGGGGTGCGTTTTATGTATAGTTGGAAAGTTCACGCATTATCATCATGCTGTGAGCTTTGATTTTTCAAATCAGCATATTTTGGTTCATGTATCGTCAATCTGTAAGGCTATCAAATAGGTAAGATTGTACCACGACTAAAACAATACGTATATTTCTCCCAATATGTAGTATAGTTACAATAGTACAGCAATACATAATCTTAAAATGTGAAACTACAGTTGGGAGACAGGAGCTCAAACTAGGTAGAACCTGTGCTATTAGTCTCCTGGCCCCCCCATTCTTAACTAATTATATAATAGCATTTTATTGTCTATATTATTTAGACTAATTAATCTAAAATATGTTTGTGTGTGTGTGTGTGTATGTATGTGTATTATGAATGCTTCCAAGAGAATGACATTCTCTTTTCAGTTTGTGTCTGTGTTTAGTGTAACTAAAGATGATAAATATTATATGAACCTATATGTATCTCTATTTATTTATAATATTATAGTAACATTGGGGCTAAAAGATTTTCTGTTTCGTCATAATCGTGTTAAAGTAGCCATGTTCTTTAAACACGATCATCGATGATCTAAATAATGATAGTTGATCGACAAGGAAATATTGCGAATGACATCTTTAACATTCCGGGCATTAATACCATATACCATCTACCATCTACCACAACATATGCGTAGGATCTGAAATCATCAATAACGGCAGCTGTGTTCCCGAGATAAAAAAGTACCATTGAAATGGCAAAATATGCTTTTTCCCACTAAATACTTGAAAGAAAAGAGAAATTGGTATCAAAACTAGATTCATACGAGCACTGGTTTTCCTATCTTCCGGTATGGAGTAGAAATGTTGACAATTTTGAGTCGAGGAAGGCAAAGGATTGATGCATTCGATATGTGTTGTAAGAGGCGAATGTTAAGAATACTTGGGACGACGAAACGCACCAATGTATCGATTCTGAACTAGCTCCGAATAAAAACTTTGTGTCCAAAAATGTCCATCATTTGCAGATTAAATTTTCTTGCTTATTTTGGCCACACTGTGCGCAGAGGTGACCAAAGTTTGGAAAAACTAATAGTGGTTTGAAATATGAAAGGCAAAAAATCGCGTGGTCGTTCTCCAACAAGATGGACCTACTAAATTAAAGACTCGTCATCCAAATTCTTCGCTGGACAGAAATCGGTGGACGCAGACCATCCGCTCAAGATGCAAACATTATGCTGACCACGAAACTCATACATGAATGACCGACCCCAAAGAGAGAGAGTACCACGAAAGAGCAGTGCAAGATAAGTTGAATCAAACAAAACATTGATACTACAGTAGAATTAGGGTAAGACTTTATTACAAAACAAAGATGCTCTTGTTATAAATACTGCCACTCTTAGATAAACAGTTAAATTCTCACAGTGTCATATTTTAGTTTGATTATGAGCTTTTTTCGTACCACAGAGGCGTCGTTTTCTGTCGTAAAGCAGCATTATTCTGGATTCAATGTTACCCTAGCAAGTGAAATTTTAGAGCTAATGAGACATAACATTTTATATCTCAAAATGCCGAGCGCAATTATGATGCCGCTCCGAATTTTCGGTTCAATTAGCACTGTATTATAATGGGCAGGGCGTATCAATTACGATTTGAAACGGTCTTGCCCGTCGTGTCATGTTTCATTATAAAATATAGGATCACTTAAAGCAGGCACCATCTTCTTAAGAACCCTATTCATTTTCTGTTGAGCTAAGTTCTATAATGAAATCTTCAAAGTGTCATATCGAAATTAAACTTTCGTGACTACGAAATGGGGTATAGGAAATGCTAACATAAAGCCGAAAATAACCGCCTATTGGACGTAAGTGTAGTGTTTCGGAAATTTAATTGAGGTGATTAGCATAGTGGACTGTACAGCGGCGTCCGGAGGAGTTGAAGATAATAGGCGACTCATTACGTAATAATATGGTGGGCCATAACCTTCATAATTACTCACAAACTTTGTAGAAAAGACTTCTTTATTCCTTAGTTTTGATAGTATTTTTACCGGCTACGTCACTACCCTCGGATTCGAGTGACCATTCGTTTCATTTTTACACTCCATAAACAAAAATATATATTTATATACAGGCTGTACCCAAACAACCTTCTAATACGGAAGGTTTCTGTAGAGCTCCCTAGAATCATAGCTATTGGCATTTTAGCATGAAAGTTCTGTTTTTTTTTTTATGAGAATAAGGGACGAGACGAGCAAGACGTTCAGCTGATGGTAATTGATACGCCCTGCTCATTACAATGCAGTGCCGCTCAGGATTCTTAAAAAACCCTGAAAATACTGAGTGGCACTGCAACTGCGCTCGTCACCTTGAGATATAAGATGTTAAGTCTCATTTGCCCAGTAATTTCACTAGCTACGGCGCCCTTCGGACCGAAACACAATAATGCTTACACATTACTGCTTCACTTGTTGTTGTACCCATAATATAGCCGGCATCCTGTGCATAGGAGCCTCCCACTGGTATGTAGTTGCAGAAAAAAAATTCAAAGTTTATTGTTAACTTTTTAGACTGCATTGTAATGGCGCAGTTCATACGTAATAAGAGTTAATTTCACTTATATAACGTTTCTATCGCTGTCAGCTTTTGCGGTGAATAAATTTCAACTTTTTTTTTAGTTTTTAGGGACCATTAACCATTAAGATAATATGATAGTTATCGTTAAATATTGGATTGAATTGTATTTTTATTCTAAACAAAATAAAATTATCTGCAAAACATTTTTTTTAATTTTTTATTTATCTTATACTATATAGTCTGATGGAACTTTCTCGGATTCTGTCCGAGCGAGCCACAACCTGATAGTTTAACAATACATACCAAGACTTACGAACCATGTGTCACTCGAACGGTTGGCTCAGTTGGTAAGAGCGCTCCGATGGAACCTGAGAGGTCTCGTGTTCGAGTCTCGCATAGTTCATAAATTTTGGTTACAAATTTAATATGTTTAATTAATCTCAAAATTGAGGGATATCACTTTAAAAATAACAAATTGTTTAAAGTATTCTATCCATAATCAATTTCATATATATCGGAATTTTTTGGTAGCATAAATACTACCTATATAAAAAAGTGTTACAAATAATAGAACCGTGGTCACCTTAGTGTCGTATAATTATAGCTCGCGCACAGTGAACCTCCTGGTACTAAACGCCACCCGCTCCGCTTATCGCTACACAGCGCGCTCATGTGCCGCAAGTTCCAAGCTGTGAGCTGAGAGCGACTAGTAATATCACGAGAAAGAGATTCAAATTCAAATATTTTATTCAAAATCACTTATTGAATGACAAAAACTACCACCCATTCAAAAAGTCTGCCGCAGACCTGAGAAGTACGACCGCAAGAAACTCAGCGAGCTTTTTATATAAAAATATGGATAACAATGTAAAATCGTACAATAAACATTTACAGTTAAAGAGCCTGAGGATGTTCGCTTCATTCCCACTCTGTGGTATCATTAAGAAAATCGTTTATGCTATAGTAACCTTTCCCACACAAACAATTTTTCGATTCGACGAACAATCAACCTCGTGGTTGCCATAGTGATGCGCAGTGCTCCCTTCAAAAGATACAAGTCGTGAATGATATAGTGATTAGATCAGATAGTATGTGATACTTTCTATAATTTCATAAATAACCGTGTTCTTGTAGATTTTTACCCGACTTCAAAAAAGGAGATCAATTCATCGATTTATTTTTATGTTTGTTACCTCAAATCTTTCGACTGGGTGAACCGATTTTGATAATTCATTTTTTATTTGAGAGTTGGTGCTCCCCGAGTGGTCCCATTGTAATTTGGTCCAGATCTGACAGTGGAATCCATGAGAAAACCATAAAAGTCAAAAAATTTGCTATACATACATATAGCAAAGTGGATGATAAATTTACGAATCTATCTATCTTCTTGTGACGATTATTGTAATTTTTGGAGTCGGTGTCATCCAAGATAGGTTTGTTACTACATACATAGTTATAGGTGAGATGTGCTTGAGTCGTGAGGAGGTGAAAGGCGAGAGCGGGTTGCGACAGAAGGACACCGATTCCGAAAATAACAATAATCGTAACTAGAATTAGATTAATTAATTAGATTGTATATAAATACGCAATTATCAAGAAACAGAACGGTCACCAATAGATTTTTTTTAAAACATAAAAGATTTTTAATATTCTAATTATTATGAATGGTACTCACGAAAGATATTTCATTAATTTGGTGCCGATATTTCGATCCAATTACATGAATCTTGGTCGCGACGGAAATGCGGTGGCGGCGAGAAAGTCTTGACACGTTAATTGATGACAGATTAATTAATTAGACTGTAAAAAAATACGCAATACTTTTTAGTGCATAATATATCCATTGTTTTGAAATTGTGTTTCTAAAGTCGGTTGCTTTTGTATTTTTTTTTATTTTAAGATTATTAGTGAACTACCTAACTATTAATTTGTGTAAATTTGTGTAGATCTACTAAATTGTGCAATGCAGTAATGAACGTAAGCGCATTGCAATTTTGTTACAGACTTAGAAATTCTGTCACAGATCGCACCCTTACTGTAAGGAGTTCTATTGATCATCATAATATTTGACTACGACAATTGCTTGACCATAACGACGTTACAGTAGGTGACCCAAATATCCGGATGGCATGAAAAAAATTTGGCCTGTTATCGTTATTTTGCTCCTAAGAATTGAAGAGTTCTGTTACTTTGTCTAGGATCCCATAATGAGAACCAAACCAAACTCTCACCAAACTTCCTTTCCAATAAAAATAATTATGGAAATCGGTTGGCGCGATATTGAGTTATTCGTAAATCTGTCGCGCACATACTTATAGCAAATTAAAGACTTTTATGGTTTTCTCATATTTGCCACTGTCAGATCTGGACCAAATTGCAATGGGACCACACCGGAAGCACCAGATTTCAAATAAAAAAGAATTCCTCCTGTTCGTGTCGTTCCTTACAGTAATATAAAAAAAAATACAAAGAAACAACCGACTTCAAAAACACTATTCCAAAACAATGTAATGAAACGAATGAAACTATGTAATTGCGTATTTTTATACAATCTAATTAATTAATCTCATTCTAGTAACGATTATTGTTATAAAAAAAAGAATTATCAAAATCGGTTCAACCCAAGCTTTGAGGTAACAAACAGAAAAAAAAACATACCGACAAATTGAGAACCTACTCCTTCTAATAGTTAGTTAAAATATTTTATATTATTTTAGTTGTCACTAGAATTAAACTAGGCCGGGCCTGTATTTTAATACTAGTTACTTCCAGATACATTGTTTTTTACAGTTACTTCAATACATAAAAGCGTAAGAATTTAACTAAGGGAAATAATTTTTTTAACTGTTCTACGAGAAAATAAATAACATTTGTCTATCATACATATTACTGGTTAGTACTTCAGCGGTCAGTAATGAAATTGAGGGTATTCTAAAAACATTTGGGTTGACTACAAAGACTGTTGACTTGGGCTATTTTCATATAATAATATAGTAAGGTATTATTGATTGGGTTTTTTTTGAACTTTTAAAAGTAATAATGTATAATAAAGTATTAAAGATAATAAACTTTAAAGATAGGTAGGTTAGGATAGATATATAAGGGTACGTGTATACATATAGATAAATAAATAAATCCTTATTTGAAGTCGGTTAAGATATACATAATTTGGTACAGGTAAGAATGGCAACCGCAATTGTCATAAATGCCACGAGCGAAGTATAGGTATATATTATATACATAGCATGGCATCGCATGACAAATGCGATTAGCTTAACACCTCCATCAAGAGTTCCGCATGTAAACAGCGGGATCGGAAGCCTTACCCGTGTACCGTTATGTATTCAACTGAACACGTCATTACTGTATGTAATAGTTACCCCGTCAATTGTATCATAATTCGCTATCACCTCTTATTGATGATAGCCTTTGCTTTATTTAACTTAACCTAGACGGCCCATATAGGTACGTACCCTTACGGTATGCAGACGTGGTCGCTAACTATAGGCCTTATGAGAAAGCTCATGATCGCTCAGAGGGCAATGGAGAGGGCTCCCTGCGAGATCGAATCAGAAACGAGGAGATCTGTAGGAGAACCAAAGTTACGGACATAGTTCAAATAATTGCGAAACTGAAGTGGCAGTGGGCAGGGCACATCGTTCGACGGACCGATGACTGTTAGGGCAGTGAAGTCCTCGAATGGCGAAAATGTACCGGAAGACGCAGTGTTGGTAGGCCGCCCCACAAGATGAACCGACGATCTCGTCAAGATCGCCGGAATACGTTAGACGATGGCAGCGCAGGATCATTCGTCGTGAAAATCTATGGGGGAGGCCTTTGTCCAGCAGTGGAAGCCTTCCGGCTGATGATGATTATGAGTCGACCCTTATAGCCGAATGGTTAGTGACCCTGACTACTAAGCTAGAGTTCCCGGGTTCGAATTCCGGTAGGTCCAATCATTTATATGATGAATATGGATGTTTGTTTCCGAGTCATGGACGTTTATATGTATTTATGTATGTTTAAGTAAGTATATTTTATTAAATATATCGTTGTCTTGTACCCATAGTACAGGATATGCCCAGTTCGGGGCAAGATACTTTGTGTAAAAGTCTGTCAATATTATTTATTTATTATTTACGTTTCTAGTAATAGCAATTATTACTACAACCATAAAATTAATCACAGACTCACTTAAAGAAACTTACAAAACTACCAACATTTGTAAATAGTAATTTACAATAATTATTGTTGGTAATAACAATATAATTGCACATGTTCTGTAATCATTGTCGGATGTTGAGTTTGTAGAGATTCCAATCAAATAATATTTTTTGTTACGATTGTATTTAAATCAAAGTACGTTTTGTAGTACTTATATTTTGCAATTTGTGATTTCATTTGAAAATTTTAAAAAAATCCTTTTTTTATGTCAGTAACGGTCAAGACGAGCAGGTCGTTCAGCTGATGGTAATAGACACGACCTGCCCATTATAAATGAAGCGCCGCTCAGGATTCTTGAAAAACCCAAAAATTCTGAGCTGCACCACAATTGCGCTCGTCACCTTGAGACATAAGATGTTAAGTCTAATTCGTTTGTCCAGTAATTTCACTAGCTACGGCGTCCTTCAGACCGAAACACAATAATGTTCACACATTACTGCTTCACGGCAGAAATAGGCGCCGTTGTGGTTACCCATAATCTAGCCAGCGTCCTGTGAAAAGTAGCCTCCCACTGGTAAATACTACAATTGAAATTCATATGTTTTCGTAGGCGATCTATTTACGCATTTGTACATAAACGCCAAAAAATAAAAATAAAGTTAACAAAAAAACAACCGACTTCAGAAACACTATTCCAAAACAATAGATATAAAATGCACTAAAAAGTATTAAAATAATTGCGTATTTTTATACAATCTAATTAATTAATCTCATTCTAATTACTATTATTGTAATTTTTGGAGTCCTTCTCAGTAAAAGTAGGTTTGTAACTACATACATAGATATAGGTGAGTTGTGCTTGAGTCGCACGCGCGATGTGAGAAGTCGAGAGGCAATAGCGGGGCCGCGGCGGGAAGACACCAATTCCAAAAATAACAATAATCGTTACTAGAATTATATTCATTAATTAGATTGTATAAAAAATGCAATCATTTTTACACTTTTTAGTGCATATTGTATGTATTGATTTGGTATAGTGTTTTTGAAGTCGATTATTTTTTGTTATTTTTTTTATTTATTTTCTGCTTAGTATTGAGATTATTACTAGTTTACATAAGACATATAGCCACATGAGTACTTAATAATATTAAATAATTACATAATAATTGTAGATTATTATTTAACTTGGACCAAACGTCGAAAACTTCACAAAGTTAGCTGTCTCGCATATAAAAACCTAAAATATAGGAGTTTTGTGAAAGCCCCTCAACAAAAGAATGAATGGTTTCTTTGTAACTTCCAAACTAGTTGGCTAACGTGTGGTTAGCCTAATTCCGTGGGAGGATTTCATGTCGACCTTCTCGACCAACTACTCATAAACTTTACCATTGTTTGGTAATTAGTTCCTACCACTGTTTTACTATTATCGTAACATAATATATCTTATTAATCGACATAGGTTTTTGAAGTTATACTTCTTTAGGCGCGTTATGAGAAAATGATGAGAGTGAAATTTTAAGATGCGCTCGCATCACTCTAACAGTATGAAGTTGGTTTCTAAAATTTTCTGAGGTTTGCGACATTCGTTTTTTTTTTTGGGATAGTTCGTCCATTATTAGGACAGGCAAAGGGTTCAAGCCCGTACAGCCGTATTCGTTATTTAATAATTAATTGTTAAAGCCATCCTTGCAAGTTTTTTACAATATTATTCTTTCTAAAAACGAGGAATAAATAATTTTAAGAATTTTTGCTTTGTTACACCAAAGAAGTATAACTTCTTGCGTGCTAACTCATGCATAATGTACTGAAAAACAAAACAATACACTTACATTAAGGATTGGTCTCTGCTGCTCTCCAACTAGATACCGCACTAGCTAAGAACAATAGCTTTTTTATTGCGGCAACTATTAGATGCTTGTGTGCGTGGCATCTTGATACTCAAGGGCACGTATGACGTGATCCCTGTCTGTGTCTTTTTTTATTTCATGTACTGTTATTTATACAAAGTCTTACTACGCAACCCAGCATTTTAGTTGCAAATATTAGCAAAGTTTAACAGAGCATTTGGCACGTCAATGTCACACATTGTTCGAGACTACTCAATACATTTTTTACTCTATTAACTTCAAGTTGGTCTAATACACAAGAAATGAAGTGGAACATATCACATAGTAAGTGCTGAATTTCAATTACACAATCATATGACTTTTCTGATCGAGGCTGACGCGGGGGAGGGGGAGGGGGGGAGATCAGACCCGCCCTTATCATGTATCTTCATAAATTCCATCTTGATATCGCCTGCTATGGAATTTATACCTTAATTTTGGCGAACCTGCCTCATTCAACACTAGATCATATAACGTAGCAATAAAGGCAAAATTAGAATGAAATTTATCATCCTAAATGGCCTTTTGATTGAGATAAACGGAACTCTTTTGTTACAGAACTGTTGTTTGTCTGTCCGATACGTACTGTGGCTATGGTGTGGGTACTTAGCAATCAATATATGATGTTACACGATACATTATTGATCATATTGTAGATATTTGGCAACAACATGCGAAGGCAACACTTTTCTAAGCTCTTATCTCTTATAATATCGGACACCTTGTTTTACTATCTGCCGTAGCTTATGTTTCCTCTTTTCAAAATAAACTTGACGGTATCAGATTAGGGTTGGGTTGCACCAACTAGCTTTAGCAAAAACAAACATATTAAAGTACCGGAAAAAATGGGCAGGGCACATAGTTCGACGGACAGATGGCCGGTGGGGCAGAAAAGTCCTCGAATGGTGACCACGTACCGGAAGATGGAGTGTTGGTAGGCCCCCCACAAGATGGACCGACAATCTGGTTAAGATCGCCGGTATACAACCAGTGTGTGTTGTCAGTGATGACTTACGGTACCCAGGCGTGGTCGCTAACTATGGGCCTGATGAGGAAGCTCATCGTTGTTTAGAATGCAATTCTCGGAGGTACCCTGCGACATAGAATCAGAAATAAGGAGATCCATAGGCGATCCAAAGTCAACGAAATAGCCCAAATGATTACGAAACTGAAGTGGCAATGGGTAGGGCACATAATTCGACGGACCGATCCGACCGGTTGGGCAGAAAAGTCCTAGAATGGCGACCACGTACCGGTAAGACGTAGTGTTGGTCAAGATCGTCAGAATACCTCGGATGAGGGCAGCGCAGGACCGATCGTCGTGGAAATCTTTGAGGGAGGAATTTGTCTAGCAGTGGACGTCTTCCGGCCAATGATGATGATGATGATGACGACTCATATAAATGTTTATACGTACTGGGACTCCAACCCGTTATCTCTATCTCAGTAGGCAGAGTCACTAACCACTGGGCTATATTGTAGTTAAACAATTAATGACAGTATAATATATTAGATCCTCTGGTAGCTTCCGAGTAGCTGTTGTACTAATACCATAGGAAATCAACGGGACATTTAATTCTGGATACAAAGTAGGATTAAAGGTAAAGGTTATTATAACATAAATGACTTTCTTAATGATACCACAGATAGGGAATGGAGTGACCGCCCTCAGGCTATTAAATAATAACTTTTATTGTACAATATTAATTTGTAAACATATTTTTTCGATGAAAGAAAAAAGCCTGCTGAGTTTGTTGCGCCCGTTCTTCTCAAGTCTGAGGCATTCATTTCGGAATGGGTGATAGTTTTTGACTTTCAATAAGTGATGTCACATCCTATTTTAAATAAAAATATTTGAATTTGAATTTGAAAACGCTGTAGAAATGCGAAATTTGAGGCAGTCCGGACTTGATGACGTAAGCATTATGCAAGCATCTACATAAAATTATACTTCTGTTGTAATGGCCGTCACTAATTGATAATCATATTGACATCTGCCAGTTGGAACCGGTTAGAACCGGTTGTGCGCGGATTTAATCACTATTTAATGTATCAAAATCTAATAGATCCTGTGTTTCTCACTTCACTGATTATTCCATTATTGCTTTTAGTTTACGTTATGGACTTATTGCTGCATTTTTATAAATTAATAATTCAAATATTAATTCAAAATAGGATATGAAGACAAAAGCATCCTTAAGTAATTGACTTTTGTGTATTTTGTTGCATCACTTTGCATATATTTAAATCAAATTATCTTTACTTGCAAGATAAGGTAATAATAAGATGTTATTGGTTTATAATTAACAGGTGCTCTTATCTTAACCCATATGGCATGCAAACTTATAGTGGAATACACAGTCAGTTCACGTTTTAATTTCTGTAACAATTATAATATACTGCACTATACTAAAAAAAGATATACAACCCAAGCAAACTTAAATTAGCATCAATCATAAAATAGTTATTATTTCATATTGTAATTGAAATGATTTGTAAAATTATTTTGAAAATAAGAATCTGTAATACCATTCTGTTTAGAAAAGAACAACCTAAGAGATTCTTGCTCGTTCTTTTCTAAGCAAATCTGCCGTCCGAACGAGCTATAAGGAAAAACGACATAATATTTCAAGTGTAATGCAATTTACCTACGTAATAAAACTGATTTTGTTGGTTTGTTTGTTCACCATCCTGAGATTTCTCCTTTTTTTAAATTTTTAAGTAATGTAAAAATTTTGAGTCATGTTGATATTAAACATCTTTTAAGCCCTTTTGGGGTTTTTGTGGTATTTTTATATATTTCTTTTATAGAATGTTTTGTTTTGGCAACTGTTTCAAGAGTGACTCTTTAGGTAAGTACAGTATTGTCAAAAAATGTTATTCTGGCCCTTATTACAAGGCTAATAAGACTTATCATCCTATGTCTCAAACTGAAGAGTGCAATTTAAGTGCTGCTAAGATTTTTGAGTATTTTCATGAATTCTGAGCTGTATTGTGATGGACAGCGTATCAGTTACCAACAGGAGATTGACTTGCTAGTCTCGACATTTTTACCTTGTATAATTAAGCTCAAAAAACTTTCGACAGTAGAATTTACCTTTATATTAATAAGACGTAATTCAAGAAAAACGTTTCAAACCAAAATCATGTCGAAATTGAGTTAAGAACACAAAACTGGTTACGTGATTCATGTTTACGGACTGACCTAAAATGGCAGCCCTACTGTCACTCTTTAAATGACTTCATGACTTAGTAGCCCAACCCACATGTAACACGAATTCCTTAAAATGTGATGTTTGTGGCTTGGAACATTTTTCAGGAACTACGTCCAATTAAAGATGGTAAAACATATCGGTTTGAATTGCCGGTAAAGTGATCTTGTCAAAACATCCTCTGTAACCACCTGAGCGCTAAATAAATAACCAAACTGACTATATAATATATTTCGCAACGGAAAACACTTGATTTAAACAATAGGGTTCATTGTCGCCTAGATGAAAAACACCATTACATAAACACAATCAATTTTGGAATCTATTCCCTGCAAGCAAAGATTAATTTTGTACAATCTACAATTGTAGCAGCTTCTTGAAAACACCATCCATCATAGCAACCGAGTTTACACATGCCAAATACCTAGCAAAGCATTCTAGGTCTTAACGTGAAGTGTTTAGGTCCATATCGATTCTTATTAATATAAAGACGGTATTACATCATGTGTTTTGAAATCAAGATCAAGGTTGAATCGCCCGGCGAGGGTAAATCATATGCATTTGGTTATATTAAATCAAATGAGATGGAATATTATGCTAAGCCACTCGCGGACTGCGGCTTGTATTTCAATTTGTATTTCTCCGTATATGTAGATAACTACGTAATAATATGTCGATGCAATCTGTTTCTCACAAACTCTAAGACCCGATTTCACTAATGACACTTAAAACTGTGTTTAAGGCGAAGAGTAAGCAGAAAACACGCAAGCATGGTGTTTTTAGACAAGTTTTGTGGTGAAAGTATAGCATTTCGAGCTATGAACATAACTTAATCCGGTTACACATATCCTTAAGTCTTATTTGTAGGTTGCTAATGCTTGCTGTTGGTTATAGTTAACACTGCCGAGCCTTATTGAACTACCACTTTTCTTTGAAGTTAAACAAGTTTTTTGTCATGACGTGACGCATTGTTTTGGTACTTCTCTCAGAAAAGTTATTCTTATAGCTTGAACTTTTTTGTGTAGATTCATTTATTCAGATAAGTAATCAATAACGAGGATTGTAAGCATATAAACTGTTTTCCACGCAAGAATTTTGAAAATATTGGCTTTGTTACATAAATGGCGGACCGGCAGCCGTGAACTCATATCGCTCAAGGTAGCTGGCATTTACTGTCGCCTTAATAAAACTCAGTTTTACGTAAACGTTACAAATTCCAGTCTTGATGTCGATTTTATTTTTTTATGGAAAAGGAGGACAAACCAGCGTACGGGTCACCTGTTGTTAAGTGATCACCGCCGCCAACATTCTTTTGCAACACCAGAGGAACCACCGGAGCGTTGCCGGCCTTTAAGGAATTTGTGCGCGCTTTTTTTGAAGGTACCCATGTCGTATCGACACGGAAACACCGCAAAAGGAAGCTCATTCCACAGCTTTGTAGTACGTGGAAGAAAGCTCCTTAATAACGGCACTGTGGAGTACCACCAAGCATCCAAATGGTGGAGATAATATCCTAATTTGTAGCGTGTCGTGCGAAGGTGGAATTCGGCGGCAGGAATCAGATGAAACAGATATTCTGGTCGATTAAACACAAAGCAATTTCATCAATACCTTTTAAACGTGTCAACACGTAAACTGAGTATACTTGACATAAAGAATAGAATGTATTAAAAATCTATCAAAACTGTCGATAAGCCTGAACAAAATCAAAAATTTTATATATCGACTAGCTGACCCAGCAAACGTTGTATTGCCATATAAAGAAATAAAAAAAAAATCTCTAGTTGTAATCTCAAGTCGCGTCCCTTATTTTCATTTAAAAAAAATCAATTCTATAGAAGTTAGGAGGCTCGTTATTGTCCAAGGTTGATATGAACCAATACGTTCGGCAACCAATAACTTGAAATTATTCAAAATGGAGGCAATTACCGGCCCGCCTGTTATTTAGGCACCATTAAACCTCTCTAATGGGATATTTGATGTATTATGCATTGTAAATACTTTAATAGACTTAGGCCGAGTACACATTAGCGCTTAAATAAAGCGCGTTTTAAGAACAAAGAGGTTTGCCGAATGCATATACATTCAACCTCTGCTTGTGATTTTTTTTTTATGAAAATAAGATACGATACGCTCTGCCCATTACAATGCAGTGTCGCTCAAGATTATTGAAAAACCCAAAAATTCTAAGCGGCATTACAACTGCGAGCGTCACCTTGAGACATAAGATGTCAATTCTCATTTGCCCAATAATTTCACTAGCTACGGCGCCCTTCAGAGCGAAACACAGTAATGCTTTTACTTTACTGCTTCACGGCAGAAATGGGCGCCGTTGTGGTACCCATAATCTAGCTGGCATTCGTGAAAAGGAGCCTCCCACTTGTACTGGACTGAGATAAAGCGTACTCAGGCTTTGCTTAGACTTTACTTACAGAAAACTTAGCTGTGTGTAAGCTTAGCATAATCTTTGATTTCATTTTCATAGTCATTTGACAACTGAAATTATACTAAGCATATGCTAAGACATTCCAATGAAAAAGTCAAGTTCGCGTTATATCACACTCAGATAAGTTTTACATGAGTATAGTTTGAGTACGCTCTATAGTTCAGTCGAGTCAAGCGTTCGCCAGACGCGCGCTCTCTGATTTTCATTCGTCAATAACGCTCTTATAAATAAATAATACGCCATTTTGTTGCACATTTGATCACATTCAAATTCAAAAACACTTTATTCATGTAGGTCACGGAAATGACACTTATGAATGTCAAAAAAAAATATTGTTTCTTCTTCGTAAAGGGTTGAGCTAATGACAAGAAGAAGCAAGAAACTCATTGCCACTCTTTTAAGTCAAGATTTACATTTTAATTGTTTTACAAATCATTTCAATTACAATATATGTAAAGTTACGCAACAAAAATACTCAAATGTCAAAAACTGAAAGGCTTACACGAGTAGGTCAAAAAAAAAGTAAATTAATATTTATAAACACAAGAGTTATTGAGTATAGTAGATGCATCAATCCACACATACCGTAAATAAATAGAGGCATTATGTGAGCATTTCATAAAATAAAATATATAATAACTTTAACTTTAAAGGAAATAATAATAAAAAAAAAACACATCAAGCAGACCTCCCGGTAACAAGATCATCCAGCCAGTAGCACCCGTTCACGAGCATGGACCAGTCATCGCCTCCCTCGACCATATTTTAGGGAAGGGAACGACCCGCCCCACGTCGCCGCCACAAGCAGAGGCATTTAAGCGAGCATAACGATGCCTGTCACGAGAAATCTACCGAATAACAAAACAATTCAAGTTCATCTACATATTATGCAATACTTACTAAATGCCTCTACTTACAATTTTGTTTCAATTTACATAACTCATAATTATTATTATTATTCTTATTAAAATTGATTAAAAAGCATCACAAAACAATAAATCGCACGCTATATTGATAGATCAAGCATTTCGATATAGATTTACTTATCGCGATGAAATTCGCGCCTAGCGTTTTTAGTTTAAAGTTAAAATATAAAAAAAAATAAAAAAAAAACAATTCAACGTGCATTTCCGAACTGAGCGAGTATTACACGTATATACACTTCGGTAACACTTGTGAAACGCCGTGTTAGGGCACTGTATGTATGCTAGCAACGCGTTTTAAACGCCTAATGTGTACTTGGTCTTACTGTTTAACATAACATAATGACATAACTCTCTCTCCTACTGAATTCATTCCCGCTCTAAATCCATTTATCAGCCCTTTGAACGTTTTAACGATATAAAACATTCAGATAAAAAATATTAAATTTATAGTGAGAAATATATCTCTAAGAATATTCTAATTTCATGAAGCCGAATTGGCGTCTCACGTCTGTAAATCTTCAATTTCTATTCATCATCAGTAGCTATTGCTAAGTGTCACAGTTTCTTTCATTTTTCAGTGTTCGAAAAGGAGGAGTTGGAGGAAATGGAAGTATATAATTCAAATCTTTTTTTTGTAAGGGAGTTGCCTCGTACCTTCGTCATTTGTGGACCAAATTAAATTTGAAAACACGAACGGTGCAGATTTTTTTTGTCAAATTTAATTTGTGTGATTAATCCTCGAAGTGATAAAGTTTAAAAAATAACAAGTATCTTAGATTTATGGACTAATTTGATAAATGATGAAGATGACCTTAAATGGCCATCGGAACTTTCGGAGGTCTTTAATAATATTACAATTAAGAACATTAAATTAGTAATTACTAAAGAAACTTATAATCTAGTCATTTTTAATATAATAGAATAATATTTATTTTCCATAGGGAGTGACAATTAGCAAGTCATATATAAATATACTAGCTGACCCGACAGACGTTGTTCTGTAGATAATAAAATATATACTGCTTTATAAGAATTTGCCAATTATATTTCAAAACAAAGAAGTTGTTTCACAGCAGAACTGTCAAACCGTGCGTCACTAAATTCTCCCATAGAAAAAATGTCTATACAAAACAAATATTGAAAATAAAAATAATTATGGGTCCCAAATCTAAATAAAAACTATCCAATCTCTCAAGTTGGACCAAACTGCACTCCATGAAGTAATCCCCATTAAAATACGTTCATTAGTTTAGGAGTCCATCGCGGACAAACAACGTGTCACGTAATTTATATATATTAGATGTGAGGCGCGTATGTTTTATTTGGTAGACAGCCAGGAGACTGGTGGTTGGTGCTGAGTGGTTCGCGCCTGTGCCACCTTCGGTATCCTATTAAGTAAAGCCTGTCTGAGCTGTGCAAGCATCGCGCAGGCTTCGCTGCACTTAGCACCTACTCAGGTAGATCAACCCCACCACTGCAACTATGTCTGTTAATTCTAGCTACTTATAAAAGTAACTGTAAGCATTTTGAAGATCCATTTACTAGTTCCACAGTTACAGTTTTCTGTTTAATAATAAATAGTTGTTAAAAAAGAACTAAAATACTCGCTTTTTATAGAAAACCGAAAAAAAATTTGGAGATTTATCTTGAAATTTAAAATTAACACGAATTCCTGCCTAATACGATATATGAAAATTATAGAAAAGAAAATATATTCTGCAAATTGAATAATTTTATCAAATGAATGTATTGTCATCATTCCTCGATAAATTTACGTAGTTTGAACGAAATCTGGTCGTTTAAAGTGGGTGAAAATCGCGCCCAAATGAGTCGGTTATAAATAAACATACATACAGGTGAAGCTACCAAAAAGTTTTAAAAAATTAGGCAAAGAGCTGTTTATTCGACTGAAACTTAATAAGTAAATGAAATATAACTTACCTTTTACTTGCTAACTTGCATTGTGATCTTACTTGGTGAATAACTCTTGTCACACATATATTAAATTCACAGAATAAGTAATGCATAAAAATTGTGGATAAAACCTACACAATCTTAATATATATAAATCTCGTGTCACAATGTTTGTCCTCAATGGACTCCTAAACTAATGAACGGATTTTAATGGTGATTACTTCATGGAGTGCAGTTTGGTCCAACTTGAGAGATAGGGTAGTTTTTATTTCGATTTGGGACCCATAAATATTTTTATTTTCAATATTTGTTTTGTATGGACATATTTTCTATGAGAGAATTTAGTGACGCACGGTTTGACAGTTCCGCTGTGAAACAATTTCATTCTAACAACAGGGAGCATATTTACGAAATAATTTTTGATGTTTTGAAATATAAAACAGTTGTTTTTTTACTGTCTACAGAACAACGTCTGTCGGGGCAGCTAGTTTATTATATGTTTCAAAGTGATAACCCTCACTTCTGGGATTTAATTTATTACATAAATAAAATTATGAAAACTCAAATTTTATGAACGATGCGAGTGACTTATCGTTGATAAAATCTTGTATGCTTTGTTCAACTCTCACATTGTGGCTTCATCTAAAGGATCCACTGTACAGCTGTTAATAACCTGCTCAACCCCAATATTTGCATATTAGTAAATTAACTTGAGATGTCGCTTTTGTAAATCTAACCAATTTGTTGTTTCAAAGTGATAACTTCACTTCTGGCATTAAATTTATTACATAAATAACATTTTGAAAACAAAATTTTAAATTGAACAAAGCATACAAGATTTTATCAACGATACGTCACTCGAACGGTTGGCTCAGTTGGTAAGAGCGCTCGCACGGAACGCAAGAGGTCGCGGGTTCGAGTCCCGCATCATTCAGAAAATTTTGTGTTCAAAATTTCATTTGTGTATGAACCTACACTCTCACGTAATGCTCCGTCGCGTAAGTTGCAAGTGACAAAAACATTGTTCGTCACATTGATTTTACTATTTAAAAAAACTCTATTAATATTTTTAAACATATAAGTTTTTTTTTATGAAAATAAAGCACGAGACGAGCAGGACGTTCAGCTGATGGAAATTGATACGCCCTACCCATTACAATGCAGTGCCGCTCAGGATTTTTGAAAAACCCAAAAATTCTGAGCAGCATTACAACTGCGCTCGTCATCTTGAGACATAAGATGTTAAGTCTCATTTGCCCAGTAATTTCACTAGCCCTTCAGACCGAAACACAGTAACGTTTACAGATTACTGCTTTACGGCAGAAATAGGCGCCGTTGTGGTACCCATAATCTAGCCGGCTTCCTGTGCAAAGGAGCCTCCCAATGGTAAGTTTCTTACAACAGCCCCATTCACCAATGGTATGTCCACTACTCGGTGGCTCCACATATGTATTTCTTGTTTAATGCCATAATCACATTTCATTAGATTTATCAATCAATTGTTATAGACAGCGCAGCTGCCGGAATTTATCGAAACATAACATATACGTCATAACATTATGTATCATGGGTAATATTCCATGGGTTGTATTAACATAGGTAATACATATTTTGTCCCAAAATGGCAGGTGACGAGGACTGCAAAGAGTTTTATGAAACCTATTTGGGCAATAAAAACGCGGCCTCGAAACCCGAAATGAAATTACGAGGGAATTTCTCATATCTCATTATACAGGCTGCTCGTAAAACGGCAGCTATTTTGCACTCGTAAATGTGTCTCGTAAATTTGACGTCACAAATGCGTCCCTTTGTCGTTGAGATAGGCCTGCCCTGATCTAGCAGCCGAACTCCCCTTCATAATCTCGCGGGGCTGAGATAACTTGCCGATTTGCAGTCTTGATCATTATAGGGATGGGTGAACGGATGTAGGTGCTCGATAGTGTCGCTTTATCGACACGAGTTTTAGTTTTATAGCGACTTTACAGAAGACGCTCACATATAATTTGCATGTTGAAGCTAGACGAGGATGTCGATCTGATATATTATGCAAAGTGATCGTTTAAAACTAATAACAAAACATAAATTTTTATCACTCATTTCATAAAACTGTACTAACCGCTAATCATTTAAATATGCATGACTTTGAAGAGGAATAGAATGCTTTTCCCCTGCCAAAAGCACATAAAAAAAGAGATTTTCTTTTCAAACATTTAATACACTCTTGTTATTCAAATGTTGAGCATTACTATTATTAAATTACAAGAAAATTACGGACTACGTAATGTCTGTTATAATATTATATATAAAAGTCACAATTAGTAATTTAGGTATCGATGTTTGTCGGTCACATCACTATGCGCATATCATTCAACACATATTGTTTTAAAGTTACGAGCTTAGACGAAAGTGTGGATCCGCCAAGGACCACCGTGCGAGTGAAACCGGGGGGCGAGCACATGTATAGTGGAAACTTTATTGCTAAGGGGACACTTTTGTAGAGAGATAAGTTATAGTTATTGGTGGTGCTTACTGCTTACTGCTGGCAGTTTAAGGTCGGGATTAAAGAGTGAATGAACATAGAGGGAACTTAAGCGTTATATTGTTGGCACGTTCAGTCATTATTAGCTGAAAGTCATTACGTACAACTCCACAATCTGATTGGGTCTTTAGAGACAAAGAGGTTGTAAATACTAAATAAGAGACTGCCTAAGTAAAAATTATAATTTAGTTTTGTATGAAACGTGCAGTGCTATAAAGACTACGAAATAAATGACATGTTTGAAATAGTTGTAATTAAAGTATGGCGATTGGGGGACGAAGCATAATCCGGCTAAGTTTGAAAGCGAACAGTTGCCTATTTCTGCCGTGAAGCAGTAATGTGTACGCATTACTTTGTTTCGGACTGAAGGGCACCGTAGCTACTGAAATTACTGAGCGCAGTTGTAGTGCCGCTCAGAATATTTGGGTATTTCAATAATCCTGTGCGGCACTGCATTGTAATGGGCAGGGCGCATCAATTACCATCGGCTGAACGTCCTGCTCGTCTTGACCATTATATTTATTTAAAAAATAAGTTGTTTAAAACGTAGTGTATTTCAGCTATCTTCGTTTTTTAAAAAGATTAAGACTTGGTTGCTAACTTTGGGCCTGATAAGAAAGCAAATAGCGAAAACTATTGCGAAACTGAAGTGGCAGTGGGTAGGGCACATAATTCGACGGACAGATGGCCGGTGGGGCAGAAACGTCATTTAATGGCGACCAGGTACCAGAAGACGCAGTGTTGGTCAAGATCGTCGGAATACGTTGGATGAGGGCAGCGCAAGACCAATAGTCGTTGAGATCTTTGGGGGAGACCTTCGTCCAGCAGTGGACGTCTTCCAGCTGATGATGATGATAAAAGTCTAAGTACGCCCTATAGATCATAACCTTCCTTAGTGATGCTGTCCACAAATCCACAGTGTAGAAACTGGATTCTGTTCATCCGAGCCTACTCTGTGTCGTGTTTGCGTTACCTACTTAGATAAAAATAATAATTATAAAATATAATACCGATATATATATCTGGGCCACATGTGGTTTTCCTGTTTATAAATGGTTATAATGTTGTATATTATATTTATTTGATTTTAATTTAAAATTATAATGTTGGTAACCAACATAAGTAGTCACATAGTTTTTAGTGGGCACTCATTTAACATAGACAATTTCTCATAAAATCAAAAAATCTCAATAACTCAAAAAATTCATTGATTATTTGTACACTTTTAACAGCTTTATCTTATTTCGTACACTTATACATATAACATATTTATAAAAAAGCAATATAAAAAAATAGTCACTATTACACAAATAAAATTTGAAAAACAAAATTTTATGAACGATGCGGGATTCGAACCTACGACCTCCGGCGTTCCGTACCGGTGCTCTAGGACAAAACGATATAGGTAGGCCTTCAAAAAAAGCGCGTATACCTTTCTAAAAGGTCGACAAAGCTGGTGTAATTCCTCTGTTGTTGATAGAGAATGTGGGAGACGGTGATCACTTAACATCAGGTGATACGTACGCTCGATTGTATTCCTCTTCCACAAAAATGCTGATTAGAATTCTTGATTGAACCCGAAATTGTACTTGTCGATTTTGTTAAGTCTTATAGTTATAATTAGCGCAGTAATTTCACTATATAGGCTCTTTTGCACAGGATGCCGGCTAGATTATGGGTACCACAACGGCGCCTATTTCTGCCTTGAAGCAGTAATGTGTAAGCATTACTGTGTTTCGGTCTGAAGGGCGCCGTAGCTAGTGAAATTACTGGGCATATGAGACTTAATATCTTGTCTCAAGGTGACGAGCGCAGTTGTAGTGCCGCTCAGAATTTTTGGAGGTTTCAAGAATCCTGCATTGTAATGGGCAGGGCGTATCAATTACCATCAGCTGAACGTCCTGCTCGTCTTGTCCCTTATTTTCATAAAAAAAACGTTACCAAACGTTACTACAAAGAAGTAGTGCAGAGAAGGTGGTAAATAATAATAATAAATATATTTGGACTTAGAACCTAGTACATACATTCTATGATCGGTAATATTTATTTATTTTTATTTATTTATTTATTTAATTCAGAGACATCTCCATATATATTAGTAAATGTATTAGTAACAATATTTATTATGAACTACGTTAGTATTATTAGTGAAATATATTTATAAACCTAGAGCTAACTGTATCCAGTGTTTCTGGAAGGAACAGTCAGCTCTGGCAGCAATCATCTTTAGGATGCTGTTGCTGCTTACACGTAGACGCTGCAACATGGAGACCGCTTTTTTGCGCATTATGGCATGGAAACCGGCCACACATGCCTCAGCAAACATTCCAGAAGCGCTACAACGCCACGGCAGCCCTAACAGCCTCCTAAACGCCGGGGCGAGGTAAAATTAATTGCCAAAGTCATAATCCTAACTGATACATGATAACGTAGATACTAACCCCTTTATTCATAATAGTCTTCTAACTTAAAGCATTGCTAATTCTCACTCTGTGTTCTTCTATTGACCTAAGTCAGAATGAGAAAAAACACTTTTAAACGTTTAAAGTTAGCGGACCATTATGAATAAGGGGGTAAATGTTTTTTAATAATTAGATTGTTATTTTTAAATGATATCCTTTACTTCTGTGATTAAAATATACAAATGAAATTTTTACAATAACAATTACTCAGACAATTATACAGTATCTAAAAGCACAGAGAACTTACAAATAATAATAAACAAAACGGGTTTAGAGGACATTCAATACAGTATATATTTCTTGCAAAGCGAATGCAACATTCGAGTCAAGTTAACAGCTGTGTCTCCCCTGATGTAGGCATTTTTTTAGCTTTTACACAGGAAGCCGGCTAGATTATAGGTACCACAACGGCGCCTATTTCTACTGTGAAGCAGTTATGCAGTTATGTGTAAGCATTACTGTGTTTCGGTCTATATAATTACTGAGCAAATGAGGCTTAATATCTTATGTCTCAAGGTGACGAGCGCAATTGTAGTGTACCTCAGAATTATTGGGTTTTTTGAGAATCCTGAGCGGCACTGCATTGTTATAGGCATGGCGTATCAGTTACCATCAGCTGAACGTCTTGCTCGTCTCGTCCCTTATTATCATAAAAAAAAGGCATAAAATTGTGTGTTTCTATAAATGTTACTGCCTAGATCATTTATACGTCTAGATAGACTATAACAGCTGTGAAAACGTCGAAAAAAAATTGAGTTTAACACAAAGTGTCATACAAATCGCGAGTGTAAGACGTAGCTTGTTACACACACTGAATTAATATTCGTGAGTAGTTTTAATCGGTTGTCTAACAGCAATAGACTCTATCTAGATAGAATTATCTAAATGTTTCTGTATTATATATATGTGGTGATTGAGTGAAATCTGTGTCCAGTGCTGCAGTTTTATCCACGTTGTTGTGTTCTATATCGCTACCGGGTGACCGTCAGTTGTTAGGTCGTTGTACGCATGACCGCGAGCGCCGAACGCTACCGAGCGGAGCCGATTCCGTCCCCCCGCGTAACACGAAGCGAGCGGGGCCGAGCGAGTCCGTCCCGCCACTACCGCGTCGCTCTGCCCGCAGTCAGCGTTCGTCGCACGCACGAACGAACGTGCGCGAATGTTACGCGTCGGCCTCTACCCGGTGATTATTCACGCGTAACCCATATATAAGGTCTCTGTTGAATCTATTGCCTCACGTGTTTTCATATTAGCCGCGTAATGAGTCGCTTCATCGAAATCACTCCCCTGGCTCAAGAAATGGAATGGACAAACGCACAAGTGATCAAAATGATGCAGGAGTACAAGAACCGGCCGATCCTGTGGGACCCCCACCACGACATGTACCGGGTGCAAAGCGCGAAGTACGAGGCCTGGTCCCAGATGGCACAGATATTCCAGTGCGACGTAGTGGATCTGCGGAAGAAGTTCAACTCCATCTTCGCGTCACACCGTCGGGAGAAGATGAAGGTGCGCCACGGTACGCGTACTTCCTGGTTCCTGTATGACTACATGAGCTTCCTGCCCACACACCTGGAGAACGTGCCGGGGTCAGCCCAGCCCGCGGTACGTTACCATGACTCTTTCAAGATTTTTATTGATATTATTCGGATCGCGGATAATTATTACGTAATGCGTATCAAAACGGCAGCCTGATTGAGCTTGTATAGTTAGCATATTATGGTTATATGTTTACGAATTGTTTTACCAGTATTATAGTCTAAACACATGGTCTGATTTGGTCCGGCCGAACCTTCGGACGTGGTCCGGTCCTCGATGGTATATTATTATTATTATCTTCCGGACCGTAGCGAGTACTATTGCGACGGTGGAGCACAGCCTAGCGAAACTCTCTAAGAAAAAAGGGATTCACTAGATTGTATGAAAATTGATGGATTGACAGATGTCGGCTATAATCTTCTAAAAAACGGAGATAGCCGAAATCCACTACGTTTTACGGCCGTTTTCAATAACCTATCTATCCTTAGTTTAACTTACTAGAAGTAGACAAATCTATCCTTTTACTCTTACTTACATTTTATTAACCTATCGACATAAAACATTGAACTGTAACTATATTGGACAACTATGCATAGATAAGATCTTGTTATTAAACGGTGACAGCAATGTATCCGTAACTAGAGATACGTTATTGAAAGCGGCCGTTAAGCAATTTCAAACTTATGTCAAATCACTGCACGTTTCATACTAAACTAAATTTAAATTTTTACTTAGGCAGTCCTGTCTCTTATGACGTAGTATTAACATTCTCTTTGGTGGAGCAATTGGTTTTTGCAATTGGTTTTTTTTTTTTTGAGAGGAGGAAATACGGTTACGTATTTACGCCCCGGAACGGGGCGTAATATGTCGGACTCGAGTGTCCGCGTAAGCGGACACCCCATACCGACTAAAACCATCATCCAACCAAATCCGAACATGTGTTTAGACTATGATGCACGCTAGATGCGCCTTTTAAGTGATCCGGTTTGAACTTACGAGCTTACATACGTGAAGAGTACCGTAGCTACTGAAATGTATGAGCTACTGAGATAATATTCTAATTTCTATGTGTTAAGGTGTATTGCGGTGTTTCGCAGAAAAACGTTCATACAATAATTATAAGTTACTAGCTGATACACGCGACTTCGTCCGCGTACACACTTGGATAAGCTCATAGTACTCGTAAAAATCTTTATTCCTTATGACAAAACTTAAGATTCATCGTTCATAAAAAAAATTGATTTCAAATTTTATTTGAGCTAAAATTATGTTTATATTTTACCTCCTAAGAAAGTTGGAAAGATATAAAAATTCTAATTAGTTATTTTTTTTTTACAAACTATTCTTTCAATTTGATTTCTCAACGACGGGGGACCCATCAATGGAAAAACGAAATTGTTGTTTTTTATTTCATTCCTAGCATTTTCATATTTATTCAACTTTTTAAACCTTGTCTGGACTTCCACAAATAATTCAAGACCAAAATTAGCCAAATCGGTCCAGCCGTTCTCGAATTTTAGCGAGACTAACGAACAGCAATTCATTTTTATATATATAGATTTGCCAACCAATTCTTGTAACTGTTTTTACATTATAAACAATAGAATTTTATTTCCGCTCCTACTGAGTCCCGTGTTCGAATCCTGGTAGGTGCAGACATTTATATAATGAATTTGAATGTTTGTTTCCGAGGCATGGATGTTTATTTGTATTTATGTAAGTATATTGTATTAAATATATCGTTGTCTTGTACCCATAGTACAGGCTATGCCTAGTTTGGGGCAAGATAATTTGTGTAAGAGTATGTCAATATTTTATTTATATTATTCGTGAATAGAGAGATAGTGTATGAGCGAGAGGTAAATAGAACCGACGCAATTATTTGATGATCCTATTCGTCCCCGCACGATTAGAAACATGAAGTAGTGAGGGGTCAGGCTGCAAACTGAACAAATAGAACGCCGTCATAATACGGTAATATGGATAAATATAAAAATTACTGAAACATTACAATATACGTTTTTATCTAATCCGAGCAACTACTGCCAGTATTCGATTATCAAACTTAGAACTATAGTAGGGGAACCCACGATGCTAAATGGGGATTTACTCGAGCGACGTAGAGACCTATTGGGTTGCAACTACGAACATGTGCTTTTTTTTCATAATAATAAGGGAAGAGACGAGCAGGACGTTCAGCTGATGGTAATTGATCCGCCCTACCCACTACATTGCAGTGCCGCTCAGGATTCTTGATAAACCCAAAAATTCTGAGCGGCGCTGCATTTGCGCTCGTTACCTTGAGATATAAGATGTTAAGTCTCATTTGCCCAGCTTTGGAGTAGGGTTTGTCCAGATCTTAAATATTACAATGTGTCCTCTATCCAGATTAAATTAAAAGCATGCAAAAACTTAACCGTTATTTAAATATTCTATAATAGTATAAAAAATATTTTCAAGCAGCCGTTTAAAGAGACTTGGTATAAACATTTTATTTGGCAGTATTTTCAAATCCTCAGGCTTTTTTTAATATAATTTTAAACACATATTATATTTTACCTCCTTTCCACAGTATGCCAGCTAGACTATGGGTACCACAACGGCGCCTATTTCTGCCGTGAAGCAGTAATGTGTATATATTACTGTGTTTCGGTCTGAAGGGCGCCGTAGCTAGTGAAATTACTGGGCAAATGAGACTTGACATCTTGTCTCTCAAGGTGACGAGCGCAGTTTTAGTGCCGCTCAGAATTTTTGGGTTTTTCAATAATCCTGAGCGGCACTGCATTGTAATTAATGGGCAGGACGTATCAATTACCATCAGCTGAACCTCCTGCTCGTCTCGTCCCTTAGTTTATAAAAAAGATGACACGGCAAACGTTGTAATTACATATAAATTAATATATTTTTTATACCACAAAAAATAATTTTTGAAATAATATACTACGACGATTATACCTACCAAATACATAATATATACATAATATAAAATATCATTTAAATAGATCAAGCCTTTTTGGAGGAGAATAGCAACTAACATCGTGAAACGAGACTTTTATATATATATATATATATCAAATCAAGTCGATGAGTAATATATCAAATCAAAATCACTTTATTCATGAAGGTCACGGAAATGACACTTATGAATGTTAAAAAAATATTTTTCTTGAGTTTCTTCGTTAAGTTACTGAGAAGAAGTGGCAAAAAACTCATTGCCACTCTTTTAAATCAACATTTACCTTTTCATCGTTATACAAATAATTTCAATAACAATATATATTGTAAAGTGATGCAACAAAAATACTCAAACGACAAATAGTCAATGCCTTACACGAGTAAGTCAAATAAGTAATTGTAAATTAATTCAAAACAGTAGTTATTTAGTTCAGTAGCTGCATCATCCACACACATCGTAAGTAAATAAAGGTAAAAAAATATATAATGTCTTATAAGAATCTGAAGCAGAGTTTCCGGTAACAGGATCATTCTGCCACCACAAGTAGTGCACGTTCACGAGCATGACGCATGGGCCAGCCATCGCCTCCCTCGACCATATTTTAGGTAAGGGGATGGCCCGTCCCATGTCGCCGCCACAAACAGTAACTATATGTATAAACTATCTGCTGCCCGCGACGTATCTCCTACGGATCTCCTCTCTGAGGGACCATGAACTTTCTCATCACAAAACACACACTGGCTATAAACCTTAACTATCCAAATGATTTGAGTTTTCTTTAATGTTAATTCCGCCAATATTTGTCTTTAAACAATTCGACACGTGTTTCGCCTCTACACGAGGCATCCTCAGGACGTGTTGTCTCGCCAAAATCTGGCACGAGACTGACGAGACAACACGTCCTGAGGATGCCTCGTGTAAAGGCGAAACACGTGTCGAATTGTTTTTAAAAACAAATATTGGCGGAATTAACACTAAAGAAAACCTAAATCATTTGTATAATTATGGATTTCCGCAAAGTAACGCCTAATTCAATAGATTTTGGCGAGTCAACACGTCCTGAGGATGCCTCGTGTAGAGGCGAAACACGTGTCGAATTGTTTAAAGACAAATGTTGGCGGAATTAACAGTAAAGAAAACTCAAATCATTTGGATAATTATGGATTTCCGCAAAGTAACGCCTACTTCAATAAATATTCTAAAAACCTAAATCTAAATTAATACAGTACTTTTATTTACAACTGTGAGGTAATTTTGCATTGAGAAGGATATCAAATTCAAATTCAAAAACACTTTATTCATGTAGGCCACGGAAATGACACTTATGAATGTCAAAAAAAATAAAAATATTGTTTCTTATTGAATTTACCGCTACTGCGTAAAGGGTTGAGCTAATGAGAAGAAGTAGCAAGAAACTCATTGCCACTCTTTTAAGCCAAGATTTACATTTTAATTGTTTTACAAATCATTTCAATTACAATATAATATGCAAAGTGACGCAACAAAAATACTCAAATGTCAAAAACTGAAAGGCTTACACGAGTAAGTCAAAAAAAGAAAAAAAAAGTAAATGAATACTTATTATCAATACGAATTATCGGAGGGCGCGGGCGATGGCTAGTCTTAGTCTGTCAATTATGTATAATAAGCATTATGTTGAGTCGGGCATCGCGGCCATGACACACTGCGACACAAAATCTATTAACACTCAATTGTTTTCAATTCCGTAGTGATAAGCCTGACCTTACCGCCGTGATAACGCCCCGAAACTCTAACCTCGACCTTATGTCAACCCATTACGGTTGCTTATCCCGATACGCGATACACGTGCATATTCATATAGGGGGATTATTATTAAACAATTCAATAACAGATATAATTTATGTACATATACACATTTAGGATATTGCCTGTTGTAAAATAACTTATTTACAATAACATGTTCGTAACGAAATGTTGGTAATTACTATTTTTTTATGGTAAAGGCGGACAAACTAGCTGGTGTTAGGTGATAACCGCTGCCCACATTCTCTTCCAACACCAGAGGAATCACAGGAGCGTTGCCGGCCTTTAAGAAACTAAAGTGAATGAAAGGCCGTAATTCCATCATAGTTTATAAAAAAAAAGTTATATTATGATGCCTTTTTATTTGTCAGTAGCAGAAAGATTTATATTTTTAATTGTTTATATCATAGCCTTAGAATATATTAACGTATGGACGACCTGAGAGTTTAATAATATACTGCTGACTATATTCGCTCTCTTCAAGCAAGCTTCTTCTCTCTCAAGCATTGCTATGCACTAGTATATTTATAGTCTATGGTTAATTGGGATTCCTCACCCAGGTTGTCCACAAGCTGGGTATCGGCCACTTGAATCCTTGCCTTAGTTTAAAAAAAAAGATTAATATATTAGTTAATTTCTCACTCTATTTCATCATCATCATCATCATCATCATCATCATCATCAGCTGGTAGACATCCACTTCTGGACAAAGGCCTCCCCCAAAGATTTCCACGACGATCGGTCCTGCGCTGCCCTCATCCAACCTACTCCGGCGATCTTGACCAGATCGTCGGTCCATCTTGTGGGGTCCTACCAACACTACGTCTTCCGGTGCGTGGTCGCCATTCGAGGACTTTACTGCCCTAATGGCCATCTGTCCGTCGAACTATGTGCCCTGCCCACTACCACTTTAGTTACGCAATCATTTGGACTATGTCGGTAACTTTGGTTAAACTTTATTTAATTCAGACTTATTTAAATTATTCCAGAAAGAATCGTGCAAACAAGAAGACACAGAGGAGAATAACAGCGATAGCTCCCAGGGGAACTCCGAGCACGAGATCATCATCAAAGAGGAACCGTTGGAGCTATCCCTTGAAAAAGCCCAAAAGTTGCACACGAAGCCACGCCTCAAACGGGTCATCAAGAGAACCCAATTGGCACCGAAGAGACTGGTACGAAGAGTTCCCGTCCATGATGTGTCCAGTGTCTTCAAGTGTGTTACCCCCTCAGGGGGGTCCAAGTTGAAGGACGAGTGCGACTCGTTTGGAGAGTATATCGCCGTCTCGCTCCGGAAACACGACGAGCGGTCGAGGTCTATGATCAAGCAGGCCATCAATAATATAATGTTCGAACAGGAGATGAAAAAATACAACAACTCCTACACAGTGGTGATGACTGAAGTGGAGAACCCCCTCGACATCGAGGAAACGGAGAATTGTGATGAAGCGAACTGATTAGTTCTTAATACTAGCTATATGTTTTTAAGGTTATTAAATGTTTATTTTTTTATTGATTTGTGATTTTTATTCATCATCATCATTTCAGCCGGAAGACGTCCACTTCTGGATGAAGAACTCCCCCAAAGATCGCCATGACGATCGGTCCTGCGCTGCCCTTATCCAACCTACTCCGACGATCTTAACCAGATCGTCAGTCTAGGGCCTAGCAACACTACGCTTTCCGGTACGTGGTCGCCATTCGAGGACCTTACTGCCCCAACGGCCATCTATCCGTCGAGCTATGTGCCCTGCCCACTGCCACTTCAGTTTCGCAATAATTTGGGCTATATAGGTTACTTTGGTTCTCTTACAGATCTCCTCATTTCTGATTCGATCTTCCTGGTTTTTCTTATCACGTCAATATTATATTAAATAGTCACCAAGCATTTGGCAACTATGTATTGCTAATGTTGTGATAAATTGTAAGGCTGGGTTTCACCAACTAACTTTAGCAATAACAAACATGTTAAACTACCGATTAGGCAAAAAATGGTTGCACCATTTGACTTTTTAGATGACGTCATAACTTTAACAGTTAACCGTAACCGCCTAATCTTCGCAGGTTAGAGCTATTGTTAATATTTAATAGCTACATAGCGACTGTCAAAAGTTTCAAATAAATATTCGATATTGAGTTGATATCACTTTTTAGCACTGATGGTGCAATACATTCTATGTTAAAGTCAGCGTTACTGCTTATGTTAAAATTGACATAAAACTTAGCTATAACAGTTAATATGATACAGCTGAGCCTATGTAAATATTTTTAACACAGTATTCATATGAGAGTCAAACTTTCGACCCTTCGGTTCCAGCCGAATGACCTTACAGCTGATACCTGTTTGTTCTAATTAGTTCAATACTTAATTATGCTAAACACATGTGCCACATTAAAATACACGATAATCTCGAGTTTAACAAATGACTTGATAAAATTTATAATTTAAATTATATTAAAACGTTAAGTGTATGAACGTGAAGTTGAACACAGTTAAAGTTTATATGGAGAAGAAGTGCATAAAGCAATTTTTTTATATAAAATGGATTGACACACACTACTTCTTGAATGACACACGACATATATAAACATACATTATAGAGTTATAGAACGGACGAGTAAAAAAAGAAGGACTCCGCGCCGTGATATTAGCAAGTGAAGCACCGTTATGCTAGTGTGTGTGAGGTTACGGGGGATACTAGTTACAAAATTTTTACTCTCTTATAAATAAAGATATATGGCCATAAATACTTTATACTAAGTATCATTTTATACTTTTTCACAACGCACGACGGCATTTTTAAAATATTTTATTGGGACGCAAACTGATCTGTCACAGACGATGACAATTCTTATAATGGCCGCCTATCGGCGTGAAGTAGTGTAAGTGTGTGCGTGGGGCTATGTATTTACACGTTAATCGGCTTGTTTTGGTGCTACACTGATAAGCAAGGTGACACGGACTCCTTATTTTTTTACTAGTCCGTGAGTTATGGTAGGTATTTAAAAAATATCTAATATATAAAATTCTCGTGTCATGGTGTTAAACTTTGAATTCCTGCGAAACGGCTTGACCGATTCTCATGAAATTTTGAGTGTATATTGGGTAGGTCTGAGAATCGGACAACATCTATTTTCATCCCCATAAATGTAAAGGGTGACTTTTATGTACCACACGAATTTAATTTTTATTTTTTTTACATTTTTTTTTTTAATTTGTTTGATTATGAGTCAGCATTAAAATACATACAACTTAAAATTTTCACCCATCTACGATCAACAGTTACTTTTGTATCGCGATTTTAATATCGGCAATACAACGTTTGCTGGGTCAGCTAGTATATTATAAACTTATCAAGGTCAAACTTAAAAATAAAATGGATTGTAGTCGAATTGTGACCTCTGGGCGACCTCTAGTTAATATATATATATATATATATATATATATATATATATATATATATGTTTGATTATTTTCTTAACAATAGCGTAGTACAAAACTATTATACGATAATATATTTATTTATTTATTTGTTTTCAACACTTACGTCTAGCATTACAGAATTATTCCCAATGCGCTAGTGTAACATTCATCTTAAAAAATAATGTAACATTAAAAAAATTTGCATAAATTAATAAATAACCTACGTACCTTATCGAATTATTAATTAATATCCAATCATATAATCTTACATTCATAAAACATAAGAACCTTATCTAATAAATATTATTTATTACTATCACAACATATCTATAGCCCACATACGCGATATATTACATGCGAGACACAACATAAAAATGTATTTCTATAGACGATCTCTGAAAGGTAAAAATTTTAATAAATAAAATAAAATAAATAAATAAAATAAGCCTTTATTGCTGTTCACAAATATTATAAATGATACTTAACTAAATATAAACTTAAATCTAAATTATATGTTATGTTAAACAGCTTGTCTTTCGACAAAGGCCTCCTCTAAAGCTTTCCATGCCTCTCGGTATTTCGCTATTTGGATCCATTTAAGCTCAGCTACTCTTTTTACTTCATCTTCCCAGTGTTAAGTTTGTCGCCCTTTTCTTCTACTACCATCACCAGTCGGTTATTATTTTTGTCCATTTTTCTTGTTTTTCTCTTAACATATTATGTCCTATCCATCGCCACTTTAGTGTTCTGCATATTGATCTTGCGTCTTTGAATTTAGTCATACTTTTTATATCTTTAAATTTTACTTTATCTCTTCATTTAACTCCGATCACGCTTCTTTCTATGCTGTTTTGACAGACATTTATTTTATTTGATAAAAAATTAAATAATATATAATAATAAGAATAAATAAATACCTAATGTACCTACTGCATGTATGTACTTTATAATGTTTAACAACAACTCTGCACATTAACAATATAGACTTATAAGGCAAGAAAGAATTGAGAATATTTAAAATTTTAATTTAAATGCAGAACCAACGACGTTCAGCAAAACAAATTTCTTTTTACTTGAAACAGACACCACGGAACTACAGAAACTGGAACAAGTCAATCGCCAGATGACCACTCAACAATATAACAGTATGTGTATTTTCCTTAAGCGATCCGAAATGATGAGGAACATTGATTAAGTGGTGATAATGAGCTATAATCACGCGATCACGATCATCTATGCCACGGTACGTAGGTTCACTCCCGTCAGGCGGCAGCTACATTAGTCCACACGCAACTATCGTCAACGTTTTTACATGTATCTATCATAACACACACACATCATCATCATCAGCCGGAAAACGTCCACTGCTGGACAAAGGCTTCCCCTCAAACATTTCTACGACGATCGGTCCTGCGCTGCCCTCATCCAACGTATTCCGGCGATCTTGACCAGATCGTCGGTCCATCTTGTGGGGGGCTTGCCAACACTGCGTCTTCCGGTAGAAATACACTGGCCTTCAAAAGTAAGTATCACACTTTTAAAATTGGGATAACGTTTTAAGTTCACAAGATATACTTTCGAAATAAAAAGGACTCCAAAGAGAATTTAATTTTGTACATAAAAACTTTATAGTCGGTAACCTTCTTTTAAGAATTGGCTGAAAAAAAACTTCAAAAACAAAACCATTCCTTTTTCAAAGTGGACGTTGCCGAAAAACAATCTTACCATTCACATTTTTCTTTCTGTTTTGAATTTTTTTCAAGATCGATGGGTCTTGTTTTAAAAATTTATGCTAAAAAGCACATAACATTAATTTATCATGCCTCTTTCAGTTGAAGAATGTGCTAGGATCATGGCTTTTCTGTAACTAGGCATCAGTATGCGTCGCACTGCAAGAATGGAGGGTGTGACGGTACGAACGGTCCAGAAGGTAAAGCGAAGGTACGAAGAGACTGGACACCATCTGAGGAGAACTTGTAATGGCAGACCCAGGTGTACCAGTGCCTGAGAAGATCGTTATATTATTTCCACTGTGTTAAGAAATCGCCACCAAAATGCAGTTGAAGTCCAGCAACAGCTACTTCAGACCCGGAGGGACTACATTACTGACAGTACAGTGAGAAGAAGACTTGCTGAAGCAAATTAGAAACCCCGAAGACCAGCGAGTGGCCCAAAACTCGAGAGACACCATCGAGTAGCGAGACTGCGATACACCCGTGAACACATGCAGTGGGATGAAGAAGAATGGTCAAGAATTTAGTTTGCAGATGAGTCTCGATTCTCCCTTTACACTTCTGATGGAAGGCGAAGTGTTTACAGGCGACCTGGTGAGCGATACCTTCAAGCCTGCATCTCAGAAAGAGTCCAATACGGTGGAGGCAGTGCACATGTATGGGCTGGCACATCTTCAGAAGGTCGCACAGAGCTAGTGGCCATAGAAAATGGCACCCTCACTGGGCAAAGATATGCTCAAGAGATTCTCAATGAGTATGCAGGGCCGTATTTAGCAAATATGGGTGATGGATCGATGCTGATGCATGATAATGCCCGGCCACACACGGCTCATATCGTACAAGAGTATATTCAGGAGGTCGGTATCAGCGTGATGGCTTGGCCATCAAGAAGTCCTGATCTCAATCCGATTGAACACGCCTGGGATGAGCTTGGGAGGCTAGTCAGAAATCGCAGACCACCACCTACTACCCTCAGGGCACTAAAGCAGGCCCTGGTAGAAGAATGAGAGAATAACCCCCAACATCGGCTCCGAAACCAAGTGTTCAGTATGCCAAACTGGCTCGAAGCTGTAATCAGAGCTCGAGGAGGCAATACCAGTTATTAAAAATTAAATAACATATAATATAATTTTAGTTAATTTTTTTTAAACATGTTTTACTAAAAATGTCTATTTTCATTTTTTTTTTCTTTTTTAAGTTAAAAATGTTACTAATGTATAATTTTAGTTTCTAAGAATTAAAGCCTATAAAATTTGCAACAAAACGTTTTTAATCTTAAATCTCTACCTTCCATAGTTAAGAAAAAAATTTAATTTGAAAAGTGTGATACTTACTTTTGCAGCCCAGTGTATAACCAAATTATTGTATATTATAATACAATATCAGGACGACCGAGCTTTGCTTTTTAAGAATGTACAAAACTTGAACAAAAAAAACGAATAGGACATCTGGATTCGAACCGGGGTTTTCTGCTTTCCGGATCACCCAATGCCCCATCTGAGTTATTGTAGCTGTTTCTCATTCAAACACGGATAAAACTACATTTTTTAAAATTGAAAACTAACTTGATCGATTTATCGCTGAAATCCCTTTTATAGAAAATTTTATGAAAATTGTTGAAGCCGTTTCCGAGATTCAGATTATATATATATAATATTATAATGATTTATAATTATATTAATTATAAAAAAATATCATATCCATCATCTCTGATGATCGTGGCTGGTGGTTTTAAACCGGCACGATTGCCCGCTATAGATTCCTATCCATTCCGTTCCTCACAATATCATGGAACTTTGGGATTCCTCGCTCTGGTTAGTCCACTTGCTGGTGATCAGCCACTTGAGCCCTTGCCTTCATTTTCCAACAAGGATTAACTTCTTAGTTAATTTTTTACTTGTCCATCTATATATAATCTACACCACGGTACGCAGGTTCGCTCCCGTCAGGCGGCAGCAAGACCAGTCCACACGCACACATCCTCAACGTTTTTTCGTGTATCCATTATAACACACACACACATACACACCACTGTGTACGTGACTCAATACACGACGCACGCAGGTACTCGATACTTTCAGCAACTCCACGATTTTATTAAACCGGTTCACTGACAATATAATTTTACATCTATCACTACATATTGCAAAGCAAAGTCCTCCGCCGTGTCTGTCGATTTTCATGCTGTATTCACCAATAGTTGTTCTCGATGGTTCTCGAGGAAGGTTTTAGTGTATAAAAAGTTTTCGTATACAATAACGGTATTTGCTGGAAGGTGTCGGAAAAAAATAAAGGAGAAAAAAAATTTGTGCGTGCAAAGTAGGTACACAATATGTCAAAAGTGAAAAATGCATTGTGCATGAACCTCTTAACTGCATATGAAGTCCTGGTACTCGATGCTAGGATGACACATGATTTCAACCGCTATGAAAGACATTTATATCACCGCTACTATAGTTATGTTCTCCTGGTGTCAGAATATATTAAGGTATACTCGCGTCAAACATATAACTATCTTTTCTTCAACTATGATTGCCTGGTACCAAAGCACTGTATAATGCTTGGCTATCTAATTTTTTCTCACAATAAATCTCATGAATATATTATGTATCTTTCTGCTGTCGCGCATTTTCGTTTCATCGACTTTCAAATCTCTATAAAGAAGTTTTCAAAATCGGTCCAGTGGAAACGCTTCTTACGAAGGCTGCCTTAACGATGAGATATAATATTATGATTGTTTAGTTTATTTGCATGTGGCAGCATTGCAACTCCATCTAATATGGTTTCACTTGTATTGCGGACGAAGTCGCGGGTAACAGCTAGTCGCTCATATAATGGCATTGTTCTTTATCTCTGTATTTCAGCTTGAAATTCAATGACGTATCCTACTTGCTAATACAACACCGGACCCTCAGCAATTTAATCAAAGAGACCCCTTGTCCGTTGTTCAACACTACCCTTTCCCAAATATACTTGGGTCTTAGAACAGTCTATAGATAATTATCTTCTTTTCTGAGTAATATTATGTGGATGGGGTAGTAAAGTCCATAATTTTTATTTAATTAACTGTCTTCTAACACGAGCAATATCAGTTTTGTGTTTCCAATCGAATTTTTTAAATTGTATGTTTCCAATTTAATTGCAGAAAATACACTGGCCTTCAAAAGTAAGTATCACACTTTTAAAATTGGGATAACGTTTTAAGTTCACAAGATATACTATCGAAATAAAAAGGACTACAAAGAGAATTTAATTTTGTACATAAAAACTTTATAGTCTGTAACCTTCTTTTAAGAATTGGCTGAAAAAAAACTTCAAAAACAAAACCATTCCTTTTTCAAAGTGGACGTTTTCGAATTACAATTTTACCATTCACATTTTTCTTTCTGTTTTAAAGTTTTTCAAGATCGATGGGTCTTGTTTTAAACATTTATGCTAAAAAGCACATAACATTAATTTATCATGCCTCTTTCAGTTGAAGAATGTGCTAGGATCATGGCATTTCTGTAACTAGGCATCAGTATGCGTCGCACTCCAAGAATGGTGGGTGTGACGGTACGGACGGTCCAGAAGGTAAAGCGAAGGTACGAAGAGACTGGACACCATCTGAGGAGACCTTGTAATGGCAGACCCAGGTGTACCAGTGCCCGAGAAGATCGTTATATTATTTCCACTGTGTTAAGAAATCGCCACCAAAATGCAGTTGAAGTCCAGCAACAGCTACTTCAGACCCGGAGGGACTACATTACTGACAGTACAGTGAGAAGAAGACTTGCTGAAGCAAATTAGAAACCCCGAAGACCAGCGAGTGGCCCAAAACTCGAGAGACACCATCGAGTAGCGAGACTGCGATACACCCGTGAACACATGCAGTGGGATGAAGAAGAATGGTCAAGAATTTAGTTTGCAGATGAGTCTCGATTCTCCCTTTACACTTCTGATGGAAGGCGAAGTGTTTACAGGCGACCTGGTGAGCGATACCTTCAAGCCTGCATCTCAGAAAGAGTCCAATACGGTGGAGGCAGTGCACATGCATACATGTGCATACATGTGTGAAGATTTGCCAGCCCATAGGCTGGCAAATCTTCAGAAGGTCGCACAGAGCTAGTAGCCATAGAAAATGGCACCCTCACTGAGCTAAGATATGCTCAAGAGATTCTCAATGAGTATGCAGGGCTGTATTTAGCAAATATGGGTGATGGATCGATGCTGATGCATGATAATGCCCGGCCACACACGGCTCATATCGTACAAGAGTATATTCAGGAGGTCGGTATCAGCGTGATGGCTTGGCCATCAAGAAGTCCTGATCTCAACCCGATTGAACACGCCTGGGAGGAGCTTGGGAGGCTAGTCAGAAATCGCAGACCACCATCTACTACCCTCAGGGCACTAAAGCAGGCCCTGGTAGAAGAATGGGAGAATATTCCCCAACATCGGCTCCGAAACCTAGTGTTCAGTATGCCAAACCGGCTCGAAGCTGTAATCAGAGCTCGAGGAGGCAATACCAGTTATTAAAAATTAAATAACATGTAAATTTTATGTAGTCGTAGTATTGTAAATATAGTTATAAGATTTGTTTTGATTAAATATAAAATAACATGTAATAATACATTTTAGTTGAATTTTTTTACACTAAACTAAAAATGTCTATTTTCATTGTTTTATATTTTTTAAGTTAAAAATGTTACTAATGTATAATTTTAGTTTCTAAGAATTAAAGCCTATAAAATTTGCAACAAAACGTTTTTAATCTTAAATCTCTACCTTCCATAGTTAAGAAAAAAATTTAATTTGAAAAGTGTGATACTTACTTTTGCAGCCCAGTGTATAACCAAATTATTGTATATTATAATACAATATCAGGACGACCGAGCTTTGCTTTTTAAGAATGTACAAAACTTGAACAAAAAAACGAATAGGACATCTGGATTCGAACCGGGGTTTTCTGCTTTCCGGATCACCCAATGCCCCATCTGAGTTATTGTAGCTGTTTCTCATTCAAACACGGATAAAACTACATTTTTTAAAATTGAAAACTAACTTGATCGATTTATCGCTGAAATCCCTTTTATAGAAAATTTTATGAAAATTGTTGAAGCCGTTTCCGAGATTCAGATTATATATATATAATATTATAATGATTTATAATTATATTAATTATAAAAAAATATCATATCCATCATCTCTGATGATCGTGGCTGGTGGTTTTAAACCGGCACGATTGCCCGCTATAGATTCCTATCCATTCCATTCCTCACAATATCATGGAACTTTGGGATTCCTCGCTCTGGTTAGTCCACTTGCTGGTGATCAGCCACTTGAGCCCTTGCCTTCATTTTCCAACAAGGATTAACTTCTTAGTTAATTTTTTACTTGTCCATCTATATATAATCTACACCACGGTACGCAGGTTCGCTCCCGTCAGGCGGCAGCAAGACCAGTCCACACGCACACATCCTCAACGTTTTTTCGTGTATCCATTATAACACACACACACATACACACCACTGTGTACGTGACTCAATACACGACGCACGCAGGTACTCGATACTTTCAGCAACTCCACGATTTTATTAAACCGGTTCACTGACAATATAATTTTACATCTATCACTACATATTGCAAAGCAAAGTCCTCCGCCGTGTCTGTCGATTTTCATGCTGTATTCACCAATAGTTGTTCTCGATGGTTCTCGAGGAAGGTTTTAGTGTATAAAAAGTTTTCGTATACAATAACGGTATTTGCTGGAAGGTGTCGGAAAAAAATAAAGGAGAAAAAAAATTTGTGCGTGCAAAGTAGGTACACAATATGTCAAAAGTGAAAAATGCATTGTGCATGAACCTCTTAACTGCATATGAAGTCCTGGTACTCGATGCTAGGATGACACATGATTTCAACCGCTATGAAAGACATTTATATCACCGCTACTATAGTTATGTTCTCCTGGTGTCAGAATATATTAAGGTATACTCGCGTCAAACATATAACTATCTTTTCTTCAACTATGATTGCCTGGTACCAAAGCACTGTATAATGCTTGGCTATCTAATTTTTTCTCACAATAAATCTCATGAATATATAATGTATCTTTCTGCTGTCGCGCATTTTCGTTTCATCGACTTTCAAATCTCTATAAAGAAGTTTTCAAAATCGGTCCAGTGGAAACGCTTCTTACGAAGGCTGCCTTAACGATGAGATATAATATTATGATTGTTTAGTTTATTTGCATGTGGCAGCATTGCAACTCCATCTAATATGGTTTCACTTGTATTGCGGACGAAGTCGCGGGTAACAGCTAGTCGCTCATATAATGGCATTGTTCTTTATCTCTGTATTTCAGCTTGAAATTCAATGACGTATCCTACTTGCTAATACAACACCGGACCCTCAGCAATTTAATCAAAGAGACCCCTTGTCCGTTGTTCAACACTACCCTTTCCCAAATATACTTGGGTCTTAGAACAGTCTATAGATAATTATCTTCTTTTCTGAGTAATATTATGTGGATGGGGTAGTAAAGTCCATAATTTTTATTTAATTAACTGTCTTCTAACACGAGCAATATCAGTTTTGTGTTTCCAATCGAATTTTTTAAATTGTATGTTTCCAATTTAATTGCAGAAAATACACTGGCCTTCAAAAGTAAGTATCACACTTTTAAAATTGGGATAACGTTTTAAGTTCACAAGATATACTATCGAAATAAAAAGGACTACAAAGAGAATTTAATTTTGTACATAAAAACTTTATAGTCTGTAACCTTCTTTTAAGAATTGGCTGAAAAAAAACTTCAAAAACAAAACCATTCCTTTTTCAAAGTGGACGTTTTCGAATTACAATTTTACCATTCACATTTTTCTTTCTGTTTTAAAGTTTTTCAAGATCGATGGGTCTTGTTTTAAACATTTATGCTAAAAAGCACATAACATTAATTTATCATGCCTCTTTCAGTTGAAGAATGTGCTAGGATCATGGCATTTCTGTAACTAGGCATCAGTATGCGTCGCACTCCAAGAATGGTGGGTGTGACGGTACGGACGGTCCAGAAGGTAAAGCGAAGGTACGAAGAGACTGGACACCATCTGAGGAGACCTTGTAATGGCAGACCCAGGTGTACCAGTGCCCGAGAAGATCGTTATATTATTTCCACTGTGTTAAGAAATCGCCACCAAAATGCAGTTGAAGTCCAGCAACAGCTACTTCAGACCCGGAGGGACTACATTACTGACAGTACAGTGAGAAGAAGACTTGCTGAAGCAAATTAGAAACCCCGAAGACCAGCGAGTGGCCCAAAACTCGAGAGACACCATCGAGTAGCGAGACTGCGATACACCCGTGAACACATGCAGTGGGATGAAGAAGAATGGTCAAGAATTTAGTTTGCAGATGAGTCTCGATTCTCCCTTTACACTTCTGATGGAAGGCGAAGTGTTTACAGGCGACCTGGTGAGCGATACCTTCAAGCCTGCATCTCAGAAAGAGTCCAATACGGTGGAGGCAGTGCACATGCATACATGTGCATACATGTGTGAAGATTTGCCAGCCCATAGGCTGGCAAATCTTCAGAAGGTCGCACAGAGCTAGTAGCCATAGAAAATGGCACCCTCACTGAGCTAAGATATGCTCAAGAGATTCTCAATGAGTATGCAGGGCTGTATTTAGCAAATATGGGTGATGGATCGATGCTGATGCATGATAATGCCCGGCCACACACGGCTCATATCGTACAAGAGTATATTCAGGAGGTCGGTATCAGCGTGATGGCTTGGCCATCAAGAAGTCCTGATCTCAACCCGATTGAACACGCCTGGGAGGAGCTTGGGAGGCTAGTCAGAAATCGCAGACCACCATCTACTACCCTCAGGGCACTAAAGCAGGCCCTGGTAGAAGAATGGGAGAATATTCCCCAACATCGGCTCCGAAACCTAGTGTTCAGTATGCCAAACCGGCTCGAAGCTGTAATCAGAGCTCGAGGAGGCAATACCAGTTATTAAAAATTAAATAACATGTAAATTTTATGTAGTCGTAGTATTGTAAATATAGTTATAAGATTTGTTTTGATTAAATATAAAATAACATGTAATAATACATTTTAGTTGAATTTTTTTACACTAAACTAAAAATGTCTATTTTCATTGTTTTATATTTTTTAAGTTAAAAATGTTACTAATGTATAATTTTAGTTTCTAAGAATTAAAGCCTATAAAATTTGCAACAAAACGTTTTTAATCTTAAATCTCTACCTTCTATAGTTAAGAAAAAAAAAATTTGAAAAGTGTGATACTTACTTTTGCAGGCCAGTGTATATAGACTGGATATATAATATACTTTAATATACTATAAGATTACTGGATTATTGAGGATATTTACTCGTTAAGGCTGAAGCACTACCATTTGGAAACAGTTGGCTGTCGTCCCATACAGGATACATCTCTCACCACAGATATCACATATATATATATCATATCATCATCGTCATCAGCCGGAAGACGTCCACTGCTGGACAAAGGCCTCCACCAAAGATCACGAGAATCGGTCTTGCGCTGCCCTCATCCAACAGATATACAGTAACATATAACATAGGAATTCACCCTTCGACACGCCAAAAATTAGGATATCATCCCCACCATCTGGATGTGTGTCTCCACAGTGCGGATTTCAAAGAGCTTTCTTCCACGTACTACAAAGCTGTGGAGTGAGGTTTCTTGTACGATGTTTGAAGGATGATACGACATGAGTAACGGCCTTCAACGCTCCTGTGATTCCTCTGGTGTTGTAAGAGAATGTGGGCGGCGGTGATCACTTAACTTACTTAGTGATTACCAGTGGGAGGCTCCTTTGCACAGGAAGCCGGCTAGATTATGGGTACCAAAACGGCGCCTATTTCTGACGTGAAGCAGTAATGTGTAAGCATGACTGTGTTTTGGTCTGAAGGGCGCGGTAGCTAGTGAAATTACTGGGCAAATGAGGCTTAACATCTTATGTCTCAAGGTGACGAGCGGAATTGTAGTGCCGCTCAGAATTTTTGGGTTTTTTGAAAATCCTGAGCGGCACGGCATTGTAATGGCATTGGCGTATCAATTACCATCAGCTGAACGTCCCGCTCGTCTCGTCCCTTATTATCATAAAAAAAAACTTAACACCATAGGTGTTTATCCTACTTTTCCATAAAAACATAGATTAATACAAAATATGAGCTAACTTTTAACAACATTACGTCAGTCATGCCAACATAGATACTCATACTATAATAGATTACATATAGTAATATATAGTATACGATATCAAAACCAGTTTTAGCAGAACATATCATTGATGATCGATTACATTCTAGAATTAAAAAAAAAACCAAATGAACTCGAAACTGTTTCTAATTATCACTACATTTTTCAATTAACTGTCTTTTATGTGATATCGTGTAGCAAGTTGAACAACTGAAAAAAATATCATTATATTTGCTAACAATAAGTAAACTGTATATACAGTACAAACAGTAACGTATCACGTTGGTAGTTCGTGATATCATTCGAACAAATCGAAAAGCTAATTCAGTTATTATTGATATACCATATACATGTATAACAAACTTAGGGCCGTTTTCACCACTATTACCACGACTACTTAGGACCAGTTAGAGGTTAGATTACCCCCCGCACCCTTTCCATCTCTGTCCAACGAGATAAACACAAGTTACATAGTCATTTCGTGTTTATCATCACGTACGCACTAAAATGCACTCACAAACAAATTTAACTGAGTCCTATTCTCGTAACAAAACGTTTGAACAGTGGGAGGCTCCTTTGCACAGTATGCCGGCTAGATTATGGGTACCACAACGGCGCCTTATTCTGCCGTGAAGCAGTAATGTGGAAGCTGAAATGTGTTTCGGTTTGAAGGGCGCCGTAGCTAGTGAAATAACTGGGAAAATGAGACTTGACATCTTACGTCTCAAGGTGATTAGCGCAGTTGTAGTGCTGCTCAGAATGTTTGGGTTTCTCAATATTCCTGAGCCGCACTGCATTATAATGGGCAGGGCGTATCAATTACCATCAGCTGAACGTCCTGCTCGTCTCGCCCCTTATTTTTATTTAAAAAAGGCAATACAATGAGATAAATAGAAAAATAGGGAACTTAGATACATTTTCCGATAGTCTACAGGAATTGAAACTTAACCTATGGAAACATCACAATTAATAAAAACCACTAGGCATTTATTACTAATCTTTTGTAATTCTTTAATCTAATAATTGAAGTTTTTAATTGCATAATAGAAGACTTTAAATTGTTATTAAATTTTAGCTTATATTATGTTACTAGCTGACCCGGCAAACGTTGTTTTGCCATATAAAGTATAATTCACGCGATAGTTTTATAAAATATTGCCTATATTATAGCCTGTACATCATTTTGTTCTATTGTCAATAGTTTTTGCAGCATACGCAAAAATAGGTTTTCGATTTTACACATTGTGTTACAAAATAGCAATTTTATTACGGATCCCTAATTTTGAAAAAAAACATAGCCTATAGCCTTCTCGATAAATGGACTACCCAACACTGAAAGAATCATTCAAATCGGACCAGTAGTACCAGAGATTAGCGCGTTCAAACAAACAAACAAACAAACTTTAAAGCTTTATAATATTAGTATAGATAAGTTAATAATTAGTAATAGCAACTATGTTATGTTGTGTAATTATATATAGTATGTGTGTAACATTAAGAATAAATAAATCAATTAATCTAAACTTAATCTGATAAAGTGGAAACATTTGTGTTTGTGTATGTATGTTTGTAATGTTTTCACATAAAAACAACTGGACCAATTTCAAAAATTCTTTCACCATTAGATAACTGCATCTACACTGAGTGATATAGGCTATATTAGAAGTTATTATGTGAAATAAAACATAAATGTTGAGAAAAATAAATCTACTTATAGTCCGACTTAGTAGACTTTCCACTACCACGAGATCGGTATCTAAGCAAGTGTAACCGCGGGGCATTGCTAGTTATATTTTTTTATGAAAATAAGGGCGACAGATGGTAATTGATACGCCCTACCCATTACAAATGCAGTGCCGCCCAGGATTCTTGAAAAACCCAAAAGTTCGGAGCGGCACTACAATTGCGCTCGTTACCTTGAGACATAATACATAAGATGTTAAGTCTCATTTGCCCAGTAATTTCACTAGCTACGGCGCCCTTCAAACCGAAACACAATAATGTTTACACATTACTGCTTCACGGCAGAATTAGGCGCCATTGTGGTACCCATAATCTAGCCGGCTTCCTTTGCAAAGGAGTCTCCCACTGCTTCCGTGTAGTTAAATATAAAATCTTAAACTGTACTCTAGTGATTCTGCTTGGAATTATATAATTGGCATCCAAACATTTCTAAAGTACTTAGGCTCTTTGTGATTGTTCGATATTGTAAGCATATCTAACAAATCGCACAATAATAATAAAATGATGAATCTGTTTCAACTAACTATTAAAATAGGGGGAATTGATATAAGTGTGGACGATTATTTAGCATCAGTTAAATGATGCGTTGCATTCACAATAATTTATAGATTTGTCGCCATATAATGGAGGTGGGGTTGTCTTTCCATTGAGTATCACGTCAGTGACTTGGGGTGAGGCCAGCCTCTAGCATATTATCTCTCTGTGAACTAGCTCACTTATTCATATAATATAATATTTATTTTTGTTGAAATCAATGAAAGAATCTGTGTTAAGTATATAACGTATTTATTTTTCTGGCCGTACAATAGCAGTTTCTGTTGTCTGTGCCGCTATTATTATATTATATAACTACAAGTGCGGGCAAACGTTGTTTTGCCATATAAATGAAGTACCCCGAGTCCGCTCATTGTATGAATTGTCTTATGTAATCAAAGTTATTTACTGAATTATTAGTATTATGGTATGTATATAGGTTCCGAATAAGAAATCACCAACAAACATATACTAAAACCTTCTCCAAGATTAATGCTTTAATACTTTTTTAAGATAAGCCGAGCTTTATTGTCAATGCAATGTTCTGGCCATAAATACTGTTACAATAAAAAAAAATAAACAAAATATTACATTTGAATTTGGAATCTGTCGTTTTTATATGATTGTTCATTGAGTTTTCTCATTTTGGCGTCAAAACATTGCACATTATTCGCGATATTAACTTGAAGTGGGGTGATAAACATACTGCATCTTATAGTATAAGTTTCATTACAATCGGTTTAGTAGTTTATACAATATAACCGAAAGAAAAAACCGGCTCTCCATTTATTGGTTATCCAAATGTTTTGAGTTTTGTTTAGTGTTAAGTCAAGACAAGGCATCCTCAAGACATGTTGGCTCGCTAAAATCTGGCACGAGACTGAGACTCCAATCTCTCAGATAAATATTGGCGGAATTAACACTAAAGAAAACTCTAAACATTTGGATAAGTAAACTGAGCTTTTTTAAAATCAATGTTCTAATAAGCATTAATGTATTACATGACTTAATGATAATAATGACTTAATCCTGCAGACAAACTGTCCAAACAGTTTTTCGGGACTATGTTAGCTTTTAAGATTCTTTCTGTAAATGATTAATAGTATAAATAAATAAAAAAACACTTACTTCAGTAAAGTTTTTAATTTTTTTTTATATTATAGATTGTTCTTCAAAGGTATGGCGAACAGATAGCAACCGGCAAGTGCTCGATTCTGATTTTACCAAGAGAAGTGATATGAACTTTGATGGTTTATCAATCTTACATATATTTGGATGATGTATGTCTGTTTACAGTTCGGGATGGCTATAACTCATTCCAGATGCAATGTTCTGGCAACAGCGCGCCGTGCGTCAGCAAAAGAGAGATGTTTACAATATCAAGAAATGCAGCCGGGAGCCACTCACACCGAGACGCAGACTGATGGTTGTGTTGATCCGGTAATAATATCTCATTGACGTAAGTACGAGCTATTATCATCTGCTAAGCAACAGTCGATAACACAACATCATAACGATTTTGTGTACATACTGATTATCTTTAAATAGCATCGTATACTCTCTCACCAGCTCTCTTTAACTTAGAATTACGCCGATTTAAATTGAAATACGTTAAACCTTCCAAAATCAAGTGCCCAAGATTATTCAGATGCACCAAAATCGAAAGTGCTGTACGGCAGTCTACACTCTGGCCAAGTTATGACCTTTATTTTGTTTATAAGATGGTTTATTTTGCATGGCCTTATAGCTTGTTTCAATAGCTTTCTGATACGTTCCATCAAATTATCCTAATTGTAAGCAATCTATTAATTCACTTAAAACAATACGCATTGACAGACCGCTGCACGCGCGAAAAAACCACGCCGATCTAAGGCATATCGTGGCGCAGGGGCACTTACCGATTTCGGAGATTCGATATCAGAGTTCTCCGTCCTGGCACGGTCCCCCAAGGAGGGACTTAGGGCGCTAATGGAGTTAAGAGAATAAAGTGCGCGGTTCGAGTGAAGCCTAGGGGCGTATCACTCGTCTCATATAACACGCAAGGTCCATGCTCTATTCCCCTATCAAACTTTCGTCTGACGTGGATTCCTAGGTACCAGATACATGTAGACTCACTACCTATTTGTGATCATCCTGCTGATATCACTAGGTCCCAATTAGTAAGCACCTTCTATGCGATATCCCAGCGAATACTCCCAAGAGAGAGCCGCTTGTGCCTGTTTTCGCCAAGAGGAGGTTGCCTCAGATGAAGGCTTAGAAGGCACATTGCCCAAAGCCAACCTCAGGTGGTGTTTTATTGGTTTTTACGTGAGTCCCACATTACCAACGCAGACAAAGGCTGCGTTGGTATGCATGAGCATTCACATCCTTTCTCCCGTCGTTATCCAGGAGGGTAGCCCTTTCTCCTATGTCTGGGCGAAAAAAAAAAGCGCCAACGACATACAAGCGAGATTATTTTGCGAAATTTGTCATAAAGACTTGCCTACTTAGATAATCTGGTATCTAAATAGACAACACAATTAATGAAGCTGGTTCTTACGAGGCGATAACATCTTCATTGCTCGAGCGTTGCTGATGAAACTGATAACGCGAGTAAAAACCGTGCGAATTTGTTTGTTAACGTTGATGCTGGACCAAGTTATGAGCTGCATCTGTAATGTGCTGAGCTGGTTCTAGATCATTCGTGATAACACTTAGTATTAAGACTCCTTTCTAAATGATATTATCATATATATATTTTAACTCAAGTTCTGGTGGTTCCATGTTAACGACGTTTGCACGTAGAGCTCTAGGGCTACTTCTTTATTATATCTGGCCTGTCGTAATTTAAAACTGCTAAAGTTGCACTATTAAGGAGGTCACCATGAGATGCCTGCAGGCTTTTTAAATATGGTGCTATTGCCGAATATTGCGCATTTGCTGTACACAAAAGGTCAGGATACAATTGTGTCCCGTGTGATACATGCCTGATAAAAGTATCTTTGCCATGTTCTCGGATAGATATAAGTTGCTCATGATGGGCAAAGAAGAGGAAAGGAGACACGCTGGGCGAAGAAGTAAATCCCGGCTAAGGAGCAGACAGAAGTGAACCGGGATTATTTCAATCGAACATCTATTCCGTCTCACCGGTCGAAGGAACGGATTCAAGAAGCGAAAGGCCTACCTTCATATCTGTAGATTGAAGGAAGAAGTAAAAATAATGGAGTTTGAAAATTAGTAGATGAAACCATCAGACGGGGATATACGGAAAGGACCGGGTGAAGATTACAAAGAATAAGAAAGCTGAAATAATTTTAGGGTCAGTTTGAGCGGAAGTCACCAGGGGAGTAGGTCAGGAGTTTCTCAGTCACGTTACGTTGGACTGATATTTCTAAGAATTGATAGGAAACCCTAATTATCAGCAAATTACTTATTGATGATTTTGGCGAGAAATAAGTTGGAACTTGTACCAAGTGGAGACATTTATATGTGGCTTTTTCCATGTGTGTTTTTTTTTCAGGTAGTTTTCAAAATAACGTCGGAGGATGAACCACCGATAACAAGTTGAGAAATTGTTCAGCCTAATGCTCGTTTTCATGGAAGCTGGAAGTATAGCCCGAAATAAATAGAAATTTAGCCTAATGTTCAGTGTCTGTTGTGCTTAATGGTCAGTAAATGGCCAACGTAACAGTTGATGACATCCACTAATTTCCACTGGCTTTGGAGAAAAGCCTGACTGAGGAAAAGGTGTTCCGGACCAACACGAACCCTTCAATATTTTAATCTGCAAGAGAAGCTCTTCCGGGTTCTGATCTGCAATGGCCTGCGTGGCAGTCGCTTAACGAATTCCGGACTCAGGTAGCCTGTTACAGAAAAAAACATGATCAAATTGGGATACCTTGCACCAAAGTAGGGAATAATTTCGGACCCTCATCTAACACCTCGGCGCTATCCCTCCATGCTCAGTTTGTTCTACCACCTGATGAAGGCCAAGATTGCTGCAGTTGCAGTGTCAATATTAGGCAAGGCAAGGAAAATAATTTGAATTATAAAACGATACAGGGACGATATTGGAACTCAGTCCAAAGTGTAACAAGACTGAAATTCAGACAGTTTGAGATAAGCATGAGAAATTGTTCCATAAACGATAACCTACCAATATCACAGAGAAACAAGTCGATAAGTTAATGCAGTTTAGTTGTTACTTCCAATATTTCTTCATAAGTCTACATTATCGTTCCATACAGACACAACTCGAATTGTTTTCTTTTGGAACTATTTTCTGAATTATTGCTCTTTGGAACTGTGGTATCGAAGTATACGAAAAAATTAATTCAATTATTCTTCATCAGTTAAGATGTTATTAAGACTTTAGACTTAGAAAACGACTGTAAAATGTTCAATTCAAATTCAAATATTTTTATTCAAAATAGGATATAATATCACTTATTGAAAGTCCAAACACTATCACACATTACAAAAGGTATGGCCTCAGACCTGGGAAAAACGTGCAAAAACAAAATCAGCGGGCTTCTTTTTTTTTTGTATAAAATATGGTTACAATGTAAAATCGTACAATAAAATTTATTATTTAATAGCCTGTGGGCTGTCGCTCTTTATTATGTGGGATCTTGTTGTAAAAGCATATACATCGCCCCACAAAGGACTTACTAATTTGACTTAGCCGAGTAGTAGGCATTACACGTTTATGTTTGTTCCTGGTGTTAACATAATGGTTATGACAGTTTCTAGAAAATTCATTTATGTGCCTTTTGTTCATAATATTATTAAGAATATATTGAGAGGCAACAGTCAAGATGTTTATTTCTTTAAATTTTTCTCTCAATGCTTCTTTAGGACCTAGGTTAAAAATAGCGCCAATAGTACTCTTCTGCAGCACTAAGATGGTATTGATATCGGCAGCATTACCCCATAGCAATATACCATAGGACGTAATACTATGAAAGTAATTAAAGTAAACTATTCGCCCCGTATCTACGTCGGTTAATTGTCTAATCTTTTTAATCATGTATCCTGCAGAACTAAGTCTATTAGCAAATCCTTCAATATGGGGGCCCCATTGTAATTTGGAATCCAGAATAATGCCAAGAAATATAGCAGATTCCACCGGTTCTATCACCTCTCCGTTTAACAGGACTCTCGCATTCACGTTTTTGACATTTGTTACGGCAAATTTTATATATTTCGTTTTCTTACTATTTAACATTAGTTATTTGCGCTAAACCAGTACACGATGTCAGATAGAATATCGTTTACTTCTATTTATCTATACCATGTAATCGATTCCGCTATCTCAAGCCCGCTGCGAGTAGCAACACTTGGAAACAACAGACACGTCGTCGCCGACTTTAAATATAACTCTTACGTGCGTTAATATCACTTCAATTGCTTTTCTAACCACCTTAGCGTGATTGTAATATAAGTCATTTTCCTTTACAAGCACTTCTTGGTACATAAAAAACATACTTTACTGAATAACGTTTTCACGAACTAGCATTTAATCCGATGCAGTAAAGTCGATAATCGCTGAGCTAGCAGTATTCATGACTTATGATGCTGTCGATATATTTTTATAATGTAGAACTGTATTATCGTGCAATAGAGGTCGTTTTAGATTATCACCCACTATCTACATCGTACGATAGTGGGTGCGTCACTGGTCGTACACCTATTGACAAACAGTATAAAATTCCACAGCACACAGAAGAACAGTTCAACAGCAGTAAAAACTAGCTAATAATACCTAATTTAATATTAATATTACACGATGCATAGACAACTAAAAACCAGTATTTCAATGAGTGTTGAACTGCATAAGTCTTCGATGATTGTTTCTATTGGTGTTTTAGAAGGTAATATTATGATTTACACGTACAGCTATTCTCAATAAACATTGATATAATACGCCAAGTGTCAGTAATGTATGGAATACATTAACATACTAAAATATTTATCTTCCACAATATAATTTGTGCATGAATATAAGATGCATAGAATAGCATGTTATTTAATTATTAATTTAAAATGGTAGTGAAATCATTATTTTTATTTGATAACAATCCTGTCCAAACAAAATATAGATTAATGTTACGATAAGCCTTTTAGTAAGGGCCTTCTGTCAAAGGACAAAGAAAAAAAAATTTTTTTAATAGAAAAATGTAAAGTAAACTTGATCGCTTCGTTTTTAGCGTTCGCTCGTCTTACAAATTAAGTTTACTTTTATTTTGACAGAGTTTTGATGACGTTTCTATTGTAAGAAAACTTCACAAAACTAGATATCGACTTAGGTAATTAATTTTGTGATCAAAAATTCAAAGGAATACTTCACTTATGTATTACTTTCGCCTGTGTCCTTTTTACCTGGTATTGGGGCAAGATAGATAAATTACCACGCAAAGCCATGCCTGTATTGTTTCAAATTATTTTGAATACATTTAATGTAAAAAAGCTTTAACGAGTATGTCATACTTTGACCACGACAATCATACTATTAAAATATTTTGATGACGATGTTGGTTAGCCAACTGTTACTTTTTATACTGTGGTCGTATCGTCATATACATAGCTATATCGCACTATGTGAAGTGCTACGATAATCTTGTTTACTTGATCACTATCTAGGTCTTAGGTCCTAAGGACATTAGAAGGGTCATTGTGAAGCGAAGTCTTAGAGGAGATCACTTGTCATTTTAATGTATTTATGTACGAATATGTAACTTGAGCAAGTGCAATTCATATGCTTAACAGGAAATATTAGCAGTATATTTTACCATATAAGTGTTTTCTATCCATTTATTACAGAGAAGTTTTATTAGAGGTTATAGAGATACATAAGTTATTTTTTTATGAAATAAAGGGACGAGACGAGCAGGACGTTCAGCTGATGGTAATTGATACGCCCTGCCCATTATAATGCAGTGCCGCTCAGGATTCTTGAAAAATCCTATAATTCTGAGCGGCACTACAATTTCGCTCGTCTTCTTGAGACATAAGATGTTTGATTTGCCCAGTAATTTCACTACTATGGCCGCGGCGTCCTTCAGACCGAAAGACAATAATGTTTACACATTACTGCTTCACGGTAGAAATAGGCGCCGTTGTGGTACCCATAATCTAGCCGACATCCTGTGCAAAGGAGCCTGCCACAGGTTGGTTGCTACTTCACGTCCAAATCCAGTTTACAATATGTCCAATTAACAAACACCGAAGCACTGATGTAAACTATAGGTACTAACGGACGTATTTATTATATATTATATCTTATGCTATGTTTTTTTTTTATGAAAATAAGGGATGAGACGAGCAGGACGTTCAGCTCAGATGGTAAATGATACGCCCTACCCATAACAATGCAGTGCCGCTCAGGATTCTTGAAATACCCGAAAATTCTTAGCGGCACTACAATTGCGTTCGTCACCTTGAGACATAAGATGTTAAGTCTCATATCCCCAGAAATTTCACTAGCTACGGCGACCTCCAGACCGAAACACAGTAATGCTTACACATTACTGCTTCACGGCAGAATAAGACGCTGTTGTGGTACCCATAATCTAGACGGCATCCTGTGCAAAGAAGCCTTCCATTGGTAAATGTTTCATGTTTCGTCTAATATTAATAATATTATCCTGGTCTGGATTTAAGACTAGCGAAGAAAAAGACGAATATTTTATAAAATATATATTAAAAATATAATTTCATACCAACCATATTTCTAGCCAAACCATATAATAGTTAGTGACAGACGTTTTTCTGTCGTGTCATAATTAAAATACTGTTTTTTATGACTTGTCAATAATATTTCATAACATCAAGAATTAATTCGTAAAATATGCTCCTGTTGTTATAATGTTATTGTCGTCATAGAAAATATGTCCATACAAAACAAAAATTGGAAATAAAAATAATTATGGTTCGAAATAAAAACAATCCTATCTACCAAGTTTGACTAAACTGCACTCCAGAAAGTAATCTTCATTAAATTTCGTTCATTAGTTTAGGAGTTCACTGGAAACAAACATAAGGACACTGGATTTATACATATTAAGATTTATAATTTATAGCTTCATAAGTTCCTTATGTATCCGTTTCTACAATTAATACACAATTAATTAGTACTGTATACCAATAATAAAGTAGCTATTTATATTTAAGGGAATAGCTTACAAGTGTAACCATGTTGGTTGGTGTTTCAATGCTGTCAGATGCAAACATACAAAACAATCATATAACTTTCATCATTAAGGCAGCGTTTGTAAAAAAAGTTTTTTCTCCGACCTACCTTGCAAATCCGACTCCCACGAAAGTATTTTCATTTTTCGGATTTATATACCTTTATACTCATAAATAATATGGCTTTCTATTGGTAATAGAATCAGTAGTAATATATATCAAAATCGGACCAGTAGATCCACAGATTACCCCTTGCAACCTCACAAACGTCTCCTCTTTATAATATTAGTAATTGATGCCCGCGACTAAAAATATGCAAGTTTGGAATTGAAGATTATCTCATGTCCTATTCTAGTGCCGGTTCCGGTTTCGCTCCCGTTCCCAACATATTATGTGAATCTTATTTCGAGGATGATTGCTATGGAAAACTAACCTATTATTAGTATAATTATAGCTCATTGACGTGAAGTTCATTCAGTTTTTTTACAAATCCCTCGGGAGCCATGGATTTTTTCGGGATAACATGAAGCCTATGTCCTTTCCAAGCTAGTCTATCGCTGTACCAAATTTCATCAAAACCGGAGCTCCGACGTAAAAAACAAACTTACATTCACATTTATAATGTTAGTATAGATTGTATGTTATATGATGCTATTAAGATTTTGCTGATGACTGAATGACGAGCCAGTAGTTATTCACCTGTTGCAGTCAATGCAGTGTTGCTGACGTCTCTTCTGACGAAGCAATTGTCGATCAATGTAAAATCTGACAACAATAAGATAAAATCAGCAGAAAACAACGTTGGAACTGCTGATCTTACTAATTAATGATTCATATAATTGATACAGTTGCTAAGCACTTCGTCTTTCACCTACATATTTATATTAATTAACTGTATTAACATTCCAAAATCGGCAAGTGCCCCAGGGCACTAGATTTCTCAGATACAGCAAAATCAAATGTGCCGTACGGCACACTATTCCCTCACCAAGTTCTGACCTTTATTTTGTTTTTAAGATGGTTTATTTTGCATGGTCTTATAGATTGTTACAATAGCTTTCAGATACATTCACTCAAATCATTCTAATTAAAAGCAATCTATCAATACAAGTAAAATAATACGCATTGACAGAGCGCTGCGCGAGCGCCAAAATCATGCCGATCTGAGGCATACCGCGTGATCAGAGTTTCCCGGAACGGAAAGGTACTTCCGAAATTCTTATTATAACATATATAAAATTTGAAAAACAAAATTTTATGAACGATGCGGGATTCGAACCCACGACCTCCGGCGTTCCGTGCCGGTGCTCTAACCAACTGGGCTAACCGTTCGAGTACCGCCTCGTTATAAAATTCTGTTTGCTTTGTTCAACTCTCGGTTCAGTTGAAGCCATAACCTGAGATGGCGGGATGGTGGGTTCGAATCCCGCATCGTTCATAAAATTTTGTTTTTCAAATTTTATTTGTGTATTAATCCTAGAAGTGAGGGTTATCACTTTAAAAACATAACATATCTTATTATAAGCTAAGCACATGTTCGGGTTTAGTACGGCTGGACCATCGAGAATCCCGGGCGGTAATTATATTAATATAAATTAATATAATTACCGCCCATAATAAATATAAATTAATAAATTTTGTGCAATGGATAACTCGATATACTATCGAATATGGTGCGCCACCATACCGCGTCGGAAGGTTCGGCCCTACCGAGTCCGATCATGCGTAAAGGCTATTACAGATAACAAACAATAAAACCAAGCATTTACTATCTCTATGACTTACGAGCCAGTAACACGCTGACGACGTTCTACAAATAATGAGTGCATTCTATAACATACTAGCTGACCCAGCAAACGTTGTATTGCCGATATTAAAATCGCGATACAAAAGTAACTGTTGATCGTAGATGGGTGAAAATTTTAAGTTGTATGTATTTTTTAATGTTGACTCATAATCAAACAAATTTAAAAAAAAATGTCAAAAAAATAAAAAATTAACACCACCCTGAACATTTAGGGGGATGAAAAATAGATGTTGTCCGATTCTCAGACCTACCCAATATACACTCAAAATTTCTTGACAATCGGTCAAGCCGTTTCGGAGGAGTTCAATGTTTAACACCATGACACGAGAATTTTATATATTAGAAGATTTATTGATATCAATAACAAACAGATCTTTGTGGCATTTTTTATGTTTTAACAAAAACATTTTAACACATGTTTTAATAAGTGTTTTAGTCGAAATATAAACTGCTTAACAGGTTCATAGTCAATGTGATAGATATCTGAAGATATATTATACAAAAACCTGCATAATGCATCAGATATTGTTATATCTACATCCGTTCGAAGTTATGATTGAATGATAAAGAAAATGTACGATATGTTTGCTTTCGCTGTATCTTATATCTTTACGTCATACATTGACATATTATAACAGATTTATCATCGAAACAAAAAACAAGAACTATCATTCTAAGTTTGTTTTCTTATAAATAAAAAACTACGCTTAAAAAACCGACTTAAGTAACTGAAAAGTATCAAATAACTTAAAATTTAATTTATTACACCTCTTATGCAAACCTTTACCTTTAATATTAATAAAATACTATTATTTATATGTGCTACCTATTTATAGGTTTTAAGTCGGTGCCGTGTTTTTTTTTTACTTTTTAGTGTCAGTTAGTAATAATAATATATAATCAACCGGAATGAAAACTCTTAAAAAAAACCGTACACAAAAAACCATTAAATCATCAACTTAAGACAATTTTTTTATAGAAATATTCATAAAATGAAAACTACTGGGCCAAACTATGTAAAATTTTTATGGGACAAAATGGCATCTATTCCGCATCGAACTAAGGATTAAGTAAACCAGATGATAAATCTCAGAGTAATCGGTGTACGTACATAAAAAAAATACCGATCGAATTGAGAACCTCCTTCTTTTTGAAGTCGGTTAAAAACTAAATGTATATGTGTTCATACAACATACCACTAGTTCACTATTTTTTCTAAGGTGCGTTATTATTGTTTTTTTTTTTTTATAAAAATAAGGGACGAGACGAGCAGGACGTTCAGCTGATGGTGATTGATGCGCCCTGCCCATTACAATGCAGTGCCGCTCAGGATTCTTGAAAAACCCCAAAAATTTTAAGCGGCACCACAACTGCGCTCGTCACCTTGAGACATAAGATGTGAAGTCTCATTTGCCCAGTAATTTCACTAGCTACGGCGCCCTTCAGACCGACCCACAGTAATGCTTACTCATTACTCCTTCACGGCAGTAACAGTCGTCGTTGTGGTACCCATAATCTAGCCGGCATCCTGTGGTAAACACTCCTTGTCTGTAAAGCCCTTGATATTCATAAACTTATAAACAGCTGCAGTAATATGCAATCAGTCCCGATATAACCTTCGAATTAAAACACAAATCTCAGTCGACGTTGCCAGTTTATCGCTGTGTGAGGAGTGTTGCTATATTATCACCTCAACTATTACCCCCCGCACCCTTTCCATCTCTGTCCGACGAGATAATTACAAATTACATAGACGTTTCGTGTTTATCAGCACGTACGCACTTAAATGCACTCACAAACAAATGTAACTAAGTCCTATTCTCGTAACAAAACGTTTTACCAGTAGGAGGCTTCTTTGCACAGGATGCCGGCTAGATTATGGTTACCACAACGGCGCCTATTTCTGCCGTGAAGCAGTAATGTAAACATTACTGTGTTTCCGTCTGAAGGGCGCCGTAGCTAGTGAAATTACTGGCCAAATGATACTTAACATCTTATGTCTCAAGGTGAGGAGCGCAATTGTAGTGCCGCTCAGAATTTTTGGGTTTTTCAAGAATCCTGAGCTACACCACTAACACGGTTAATACAAAAAATTTAATGTTAAGTAAGTATATATCTTATATCATTTATACGTCTAGATAAACTATGACAGCTGTGAAAACGAGGAAAAAAATAGACTTTAGAACTGACCTCTATTTTGTGCAATTCACGCACACTATCACAAAGTGTCATACAAATCGCGAGTGTAAGACGTAGCTTGTCACGCACACTAAACTAATATTCCTGGTCTGGTTTTTATCGGTTGTCTAACAGCAAGAGACTCTAGATGTATAAATTAACTAAGGTATATAGGTACCTGAGCTCCAGTAATAAGCTGCCATTTTAAAACTTAAAACTTACAGATCTATATTGAAACAGCGTACGTGACTTATCACCAGTAGCCCTGTGGGAGAGGGACAGCACGACACGGTTGAATTACGATGGAGAGAGACAGCGAATGGGGGTGAAATATCCGTTTTTAGATGACCTGCGGGAGGCTAGGATGGGTTTGAGTGTTGCCAGGGCTTTATGGAGGCATCGTATACATATCGAGTATGTCTGACTCCTTATTAGCAAGGGTTGGGTTCCATTTCCTGTAGCTCTAAAATTCAGACTAAGACAAGTTAGTAAGTCTTATGTGCGGCGATGTAAATGCTTTAACAACAAGATCCCAGATAATGTTCAAAACAAAAGTATTATGTTATTCAAAAGAATTGTATAAAAAACTTTTGTATGGTAAAGGTTACTATAACATAAATGACTTTAATAATACTACAGATTGGGAATGGAGCGACCGCCCTCAGCCTTAAATAATATTATTATTCAATTGTACAATATAACTTTGTGAACATATTTTTTGATGAAAAAAAAAAGCTCGCTGAGTTTGATTCGCCCATTCTTCTCAGGTCTGAGGCATTCGTTTTGGAATAGTGATGTAACATCCTATTTGGAATAAAAATATTTGAATTTGTATATGAATTGAACATCTTACAGTCGTTTGTAAAAGCTTAAAGTTCAATCAATATTAGTACTATCAGATGAGTTTTATAGACATGTAATCATTATCATCAGACGGTCCTGCGCTGCCCTCATCCAACGCATTCCGGCGATCTTGACCAGATCGTCCTTCCATCTTATGGGGGGCCTACCAACACTTCCGGTACGTGGTCGCCATTCGAGGAGTTTAATGCCCCAACGGCCATCTGTCCGTCGAAGTATGTGCCCTGCTCACTGCCACTTCAGTTTCGCAATTATTTGCACTATGTCGTTGACTTTGGTTCTCCTACGGATCTCCTCATTTCTGATTCGATCTCGCAGGGAAACTCCGAGCATAGACTTGTCATATTGTAATGTAATAACAGCCACACCCACACACATACACACACACACACACTCCCAATGCATTCATTACATTTGTGTGACAGTGGTGTGACGCAAACAATTATCGCTGTTTACAATATAATTGTTGAATGCTCATATAATTATATCATATTTATGCAAACAAAGAAAATATTATGATTAATAAAAATGCATTGGTGTTGCAATAGAAAGGCCTCGGCTACATCTTCGCCTGCCACGCACCAATGTACGGTTTTCAAATTCATTTTCACCTATATTTATTAATGGTCTAAATACATTATCTGATTAGGTACGACCCAACCATCGGACGCGGTCTGGTAGCGGACTATATTCGATGGTATGTCACATTGTCGAAGAATAGAATTCTGCCACAGATCGCACCCTTACTGTAAGTCTTTAAGGAGTTCCATTGATTATCATATTTGATTACGATAATTACTTGGCCATAACGACTTTACGGTAGGCGAACCAATTATCCAAATAGCATAAAAAAAGCCTAGTATCATTAATTTGCTCCTAAGAATTGAAGAGTTCCGTTACTTTGTATAAGTATATCCTTTACAATAAAAAAGAATTATTGAATTCTGTTGGCGCGATATTGACTTATTCGTAAATTTGTCGCACACGTACATATAGCCACCGTACCATACATAAAGACTGGTGTTCTCATGGTTGCCATTGTCAGATCTGTACCAAATTAACACGGGAAGCACTAGCTTTCCTTTCCGTTCAAATTTATCAAAATCAGTTCACCCAGTCCAAAGTTTTGAGGTAACAATAATAAAAAAAATATACGGACGAATTGAGTACCTTTTTTAGTTGGTTGAAAAAACTAACTGTGTGACCCATGTACGTGGACACCAGAACACCTGAAGCTTGTAATATTGTGTTCGTATCCGAGAAGCGTCTCGATAAATCTTGTATAGAAATCATTAATAAAGATGAATGATGGTACCTTTTTCAAAATACCTACACCAGCAAAGAGGAATATATATTTTCATCCCATCTATTCGAAAAGGACGACTTGGTTCGCCTTTAAGTGCACCCAAAGATGGTGTTTTCTGAAACATTTAGCGGGCAGTAATGAGTTTTTAATCCTCTTTATAAGTGCTCCGCAATTATCTTTGCCGCGCACTATTTGAATTTGGAACATCGTAGCTCGTCGTCGTTCAGCGCCAAATAATTCGAACGCAAATATTGTTTGAATAATAACTGGGTGATATGACGGACCATAATCGCGCCGCCGCGGGCTGAATAAAAAAAATCAAATTAAAAACGCGGGAACTACAGCCCGCGTTTTCGTCAATTTTAACGGATTGTTAGAAATGCATGTTTTTTTTTGAAAAATTTATCCTCCAAGTCACAATGTGTTGGATTATCTATTACCTGCAAAATCCCGGGAGAAATATATGAAAGATTTTGGTAATTTTATTGAATGTAGAAATGCAAGATTTTTCTGAATCTGTGTACTAAACTAAACAACGATCCACTCTTTGGAGTACCAACTCAATGCTAAAATTAACAGGCAGTTCTAATAAGGACGTAAAACTGGACACCCATTCGAAATTAATAGCGTATCTCAAGAGGATGTCTGATTGATTAAAACCTACAAAACCCAAAGTGTTTGCAGACAAAGATGTGGAGACTTTCCTTAATTAGGTACCCGACAAAGTTTATCTTGCCGTAAAGGTAAGTAAGTGACTATGTATAGGGTGGATTAGTAAAGTATAATCATAGTGTTTTAAAATGCGCATTGATTTTGATTTAGTTTAAGACAAATATAAATAAATAAGCGAAATTAACTCAAGAAAACTCATAACATATAGATGTGTCATCATCATCAGCATCATAACAGCCTGAAGACGTCCACTGCTGGACAAAGGCCTCCTTCAAAATCGCCATGACGATCAGTCCATCCAACAGCCATCTATCCGTAGAGCTATGTGCCCTGCCCACTGCCACTTCAGCTTCGCGACCATCTGTGCTATGTGGGTAAGTTTGGTTCTCCTACGGATCTCTTCATTTCTGATTCGATCTCGCAGAGAAATTCATCCAAGCATAGCCCTTTCCATTACTCTCTGAGCGACCTTCCTCATAAGGCCCATTGTTAGCGAACACCTTTACATCTCTATGCATCAGACTGGTGTGATACTAATGTTCTACTGTCTGTGTGAAGCCTGGGCGCGTCGCTAGTTCTACAAAATATGTAAGTCTTTGTTATCTAATTAGTACTGGACTGGACAAACCGAGCTGGAATGACCACAACCGTTTTAAGTAATTACTTTTCATACAAACAGTGTTCTGTGGCTAATTAATTATTGTCTAGCAGGTTGTTTTTGCTTATTGCAAATTAATGCTTCTATCGCTGTATGACGTCATATTGTATGCATTTCTGTTAACCTTAGTGATGATATTTATATAACTAACTTGCATAAGTCAGCTATGTATCTGTAAAAGGAACATACGAGCTAACACAGCAGACGGTGCGGCGACCGGCGACGCATGTCCGTGTGGTGAGCTGGCGTAAGGTAACACCACAATCCACACGTAACCTACATAGCAACTTACCAGCTAACAGCTCACGTGACACACACACAAGCGAGCACCATCGTCAGCAACTGGTTATAAACAATAAAACAGTAATACAACGCAGAATTAAAGCAATATAGTATAATTAACACTAATACCCTGACATTTATCATGGCCTGATATTTATACATAGTTGTCAACGTCGCGACCAAGTACTGAAGACGTATTGTTCCTTGTATTGTCCTTGTAGTTAATGTTTTGGTATATCGGTCGTAAGTTTTGCAGTCATTTTTATAGGTAATAATTGTTTTCGGTACTTATATCGGTCTTTGGACAGTAGTTTGGTACTAAAATCATTTTGATTGGTAGTTATTGTTTTGGTATATCCATCTAAGGTACTAAAGTCATTTTGATTCGTAGTCATTGTTTTGATATATCAGTCTCAAGTACTTAATGCATTTTGATTGGTACTTATTGTTTTGGTACATCGGTCTAAAGTACTGCAGTCATTTTGATAGGTAATAATTGTTTTCGATGTATCGGTCTTTGGACAGTAGTTTGGTACTAAAATCATTTTGATTGGTAGTTATTGTTTTGGTATATCCATCTAAGGTACTAAAGTCATTTTGATTCGTAGTCATTGTTTTGATATATCAGTCTCAAGTACTTAATGCATTTTGATTGGTACTTATTGTTTTGGTACATCGGTCTAAAGTACTGCAGTCATTTTGATAGGTAATAATTGTTTTCGATGTATCGGTCTTTGGACAGTAGTTTGGTACTAAAATCATTTTGATTGGTAGTTATTGTTTTGGTTTATCGCTCTAAGGTACTGAAATCATTTTAATTCGTAGTAATTTTGATTGGTATACTTTTTTCTAACGCAACTCAATCAAGCCGTTCAGTATGTTGGTTCCTCTTGCGACAAGAGAGAGGGTCGCAGTAACCACATAAAATTAATGCGGTATTCGCCACCACGAGAAACGCACTTCATCTGTTCTTCCTCGGTGCCATTATCACTTAACTTACTACGATACAGGTCTGCATCTCAGCGGATACTACATAGGGAGTGCCGCTTGCGCCTCTCTCTCCCCAAGAGAAGGTCGCCTTCGATGAAGGCTTAGAGGGCACCTGCCCAAAGCCAACCTCAGGCGGTGTTTAGTGGTTAGGCACCTAGGTTTTACGTGAGCCCACATAACCAACGCAGCCTTAGTCTGCGTTGGTATGCATGAGCATTCACCACCTCCCTACCGTCGTTATCCCGGAGGGTAGTCCTTTCCCTTTCCTAACGGGCGCAAAAAAAAGATACAGATCAATATAAAATGGTTGATTCTCTGTGACGTTTCATAAAGTTTTTGTTATGACTCATCTGCGAAAGCAGTAGTATTAATAATTAAATTATAAAACAAAGAAAAGGTATAGCCTAAATCTGTAACCTATATAAGGTATGAATCATAAGTGTAACAAAAGTTATTGTCATACGAGGCGTGACCTTCGTAGGTTGGTCTGCTGGAACCACCGACCGCCACATCAGCATGTCCGACGACGCGAGCGACCGTGCCATATCGCTGTACTATAGATGTATATATGTTTAGATTGATCCGAACATTAGCTGCTGATTACTATATTTAATCGCAATCTTAATTGGCGATCTGAGATTAATTTTTCAAAGCGAGTGTTATAGAATTAATTATTTAAAATACATACTTTTTAAAGATTTAGTAAATGTTTTAGTACATCAGTACTTTTTTGAGTATAGTTTCATTTTATATTTTAATTTTTAAATTTTATGTTTTGTGACCTATAAAAGCTAATGTTTTCAAGCGGACTAAGCCATAAAGAGAGAAAGTATTTTGTTTAAGTAAATCAATTTTCTGCTTTTGACTCTTCAATAACAGATCTTTATGTATGGTGATGAAGGTGATAATTTAGATTAGCATATTGAAATGGAAATGATAGGATAGATTGACGGACAAAGCAGGATTTAGAAATAATCTTCAAATTCAACGCATTCTGAAGATTAGATTAAAATCAACTCAGAGACGGCGGACATTGCATTAATTCCGGTAATATGTAACTAATATTAAGTGTTATTTTACAAGACAAAAGAAAATTAATATTAATATGAAACATATAGAGAGAAATCATGAAATGAATCCGTTAATGGGGTACGTTATTGGATAAAGATAAGACCTAGATTAAGAGGATCTAATTTTCTTGTTAGGTAATTACCTATTTGACTAAAGATATTTTCCGGATACAAAAATGGCATCCGATATCCGATTATTACGATCGATTCAAAAGAAAAAAGTGAATTTTATTGTTATCTATGTTGCCTCAGTCCCTTTGTTATGTTATTATTATGTGTTAGTTATTATGTGTGTAGAAAAATCCACGAATGACTCGACCGACGCTGTAGTCAAGATCGCCAGAATACGTTGGGTGAGGGCAACGCAGGACCGATCGTCGAGGAGATCTTTGGAGGAGGCCTTTGTCCATTAGTGGATGTCTTCCGGCTGATAATGAATTATTATGTATTTGCGGAAGAAAAACTGCATAGATTGGGGACTATATAAATTGTGAGGTGGCCAAATGGGTCATTATAAGTATTATAATAAGGAAATAGGACACAAAATTGATCATTGACTATGGCGATTATTCTCATGCGGTTTGTCTTTGCTTTTTTTAAGACCGTACAATCAACATACTATATAACTGCTAAAAATCTATATATATATATATATAGCCAATCTATATTATCAAACTAAATAAAGTCGACCTTTTGTTGAAGGTTTTGTTTAGTTGGAACATTCAGCTAAACTATGAAAGTCTTTAGTCCAAACTACTTACTACTTACTTATCTGAATACTTCAGTAATCGGCTCCGTCTAACTGCACACGTCTACATTCATTTATTCGTATGCATATATTCATGTGAGTCATGCACTTTTACACTTTTCAGTTTTCACTGTATTGCGAGCGATGACTAATTGCTCGCGGTCGATACTGCACTGGAGAATGTTAATATGGGCTTAAAGATTTTTAGTGAGAGTTCAACGCCTGATAACCAGGTGAATAGTTTAAATAAAACACTTTTAAAGGATTAAAATGAGTCAAAGATCTTTGACTTTAAGGCGAATTTTAAAAGGAAAGAATGAATGACGGAACGATGGACTTCGAGTAAGTAGCCATAAGCCATCTAGGATAAATTTTGCATCGAATGGTGGTAGTTTCATGTCGATACGATCAGTGGTTTAGGCGTGATTGAGCCTCAAACAAAGACCATTTTTATTATATATATAAAGACTAGTACTCTAGAGTATGCCTTTTTTGGGGCTGATCTGAAACTATGTCTATCATTTTTACTTATACCAATTAATTTAACGTGACTAAACAACTGCTCGAATTTCCCTGCAAGAAATTAGGATATTCGTAGGAGAACTAAGGTCACTGACATACCCAAAATGATTGCGAAACTGAAGTGACTGTGGGCAGAGCACAAAGTTCGACGGACTGATGGACATTGTGGCAATAAATTCCTGGAATGGCGACCACGTACCAGAAGACGCAGTGTTGATAGGCCCCCCACAAGATTGACCGACGATCTGGTCAAGATCGCCGGAATTCGTTGGATGAGGACAGCGCAGGACCGTCGTAGTGGAGATCTTTGCAGGAGGCCTTTGTCCAGCAGCGGACATCTGCCGGCTGATATAATAATGATTATAATGATGAAACAAACTCAACTTATTACACAAATCAGATTAACGACAATATGTTAATCAGCGAATAATAAATATGACTCACACAAAGAGTTTTGTCCTTTTTGTAATATGTAAATGTGAGGTATAATTTGTTTTTATTTAAGACAGGTACCGGTGCTAGTGGAAACGTGTTCAAGTTTTTTTTTATTAAAATAAGGGACGAGACAAGCATGTCGTTCAGCTGATGATGTAATTGATACGCCCTCCCCATTACAATGCCGCTCAAGATTATTGCGGCACTACAATTGTGATCGTCGCCTTGAGACATAAGATGTCAAGTCTCATTTGCCCAGAAATTTGTTTTTGTTATGGAATAGGAGGACAAACGAGCGTACGGGTCACCTGGTGTTAAGTGATCACCGCCGCCCACATTCTCTTGCAACACCAGAGGAATCACAAGAGCGTTGCCGGCCTTTAGGGAAGGTGTACGCGCGTTTTTTGAAGGTACCCATGTCGTATCGTCCCGGAAACACCGCATAAGGAAGCTCATTCCACAGCTTAATAGTACGAGGAAGAAAGCTCCTTGAAAACCGCACTGTGGAGGACTGCCACGCATCCAGATGGTGGGGATGATATCCTAATTTGTGGCGTGTCGTGCGAAGGTGGAATCCATGATTCAGAAATAAACAAACTTACGAATAGATGCAGAATTTATGCAGTCCTGATTTTACTTTAATATTGAGCTTTAAGAACCAGGAGGTCAACCCATCATATTTTTCATACAATTGCGTACGTAACTATGGCGTTTTAACACATCGTCCTTAAAAAAAATACTGATAGGTGTCTTGTATATTGTATCTAGGTTTGTATCAAAGTATAAAATACAAATTTCAAGAAATAAATTCAGTTTAATGCTCCAAATACCTGCTTTTTTGCACAAAAAATTTTACCTGTACGTTGGCAGTTTATCATATACATATACATTGTAAAAGTACAGAAAACATTGCGATAGAAGCCTTGCGCATGTAATGGAGATTCTATAATCATTAAAAACGATTATTTCATGTATGTATGCTTGACCGAAGCAGCGGCCGTACGGACCTCGACAACAATCGAACATAACTTACGCTTATCACTTTAATGTCAAGAATATATTGAAGGATACCATTTGTTATGACTTACAACAAACGTCTCCTTTGTTGATAATTGTTAATTTAGTATGTGATAACGACTTAGAGTCAATAATTACTAAAGTAACGTTACAGTCTGGGTGCGGTTCGCACCGGATCAAACCAGTCTCGCGTGTCTATTCTCGTATCAGCATAGAACTAATGAATAATGATTAATGGAGGCTGATAATCTCTCAATAATATCTATACTTATTCTATAATATTAATATATCATTGCTTTTTGATGTGATATTAGCGCTCTTCATTGCATCAGCACTTAATTAGTTATAACAAAATGGCGGTCGGCTTCCTTTCCGTTCCGGGAAACTATGATCCAGCGGTATGTTTCAGACCGGCGTGATTTTGACGCTCGCGCAGCGTTCTGTCAATGCGTATTAATTTACGTGTACTGATTATAATAAGACTGCTTATAATAAGGATGATTTTTATGAATGTATCTGAAAGCTATTGAAACAAGCTATTAGACCATATTAAATTAACCGTCTTTTAAACAAAATAAGGGTCAAAACTTGGTGAGAGAATAGTGTGCCATACGCCACTCTCGGTTTTGGTGTATCTCAAAAATCTAGTTCACTAGGGCACTGCCGATTTGGAAAAGTTAATTGTTATGTGTATGATATCACAACCATATTTATTCTAGCAGGTTAAAAAATGTGATTTCGACGGGCTTTTTATTTAATGCTTTATTTTAAATTTTGCATTTTCTTTAGTAAGAAACAATGAGTAAAGTACAGTTTTATAACTTATACTAGTTAATATTTATATATAAAACAAAGCCCAAAATTATAGATTTAAGAACAAAGTTAGCCATAGTGAGAAGGCTATAAGCTGAAATATTACATTTATATACGCAAATTTTTGCTATAATACTTACATTGAACTGCAGATTACTTGTAATATTTAATATGTATGTGTCTGTCTACTTATTCTGTATGGATATTAGGGTTGCTAACCGCACACTTTACATCCAGGTGTATCTTAAAAATAATCAATCTATTATATAAATATATAAAGTATATAGATTTCTCAGAGAAAAATAAACTTTATGGTAATCTAAGCTGTAAAACTAGGAGTTTCTGTATACAGAAAAATCATCACACACTTAGATAATTTATGCGTCTAGATGTCTCTTGATGTTAGACAACCGATAAAAACAGGCCGTGTTTCATACTTCAGTGTGCGTGACAAGCACTTTGTGTTAGTGTGCCTGAATTGCTCAAAAAACTTAAACTATTTTCGATGTTTTTACAGCTGTCATAGTCTATCTCGATTCTAGACGTATAAATGATCTAATATCACACGTTTGGACATAATGCCAATGTGACAAGTTTTTGGTGATTTTTTATCAGTCTTTAGAGTAAACTGGTTACGATAATGGGGCAGGGTACGGTGGTGAAAGTATTTTCTTGTAATAAAAAGAACATTTTGGTGTATTTTTGAACTAGTCATAACAGCTGACCATCCTCGGGGCGGCTGTAACAATAGTTTTGTTCCTGGGGAAAAGTTTTAGAATTTATTTGAAGATTAATGTATAATTTACCATAAATAATATATTTTTGTCGAAGGTATATTACAAAATACAACAAAAAATATTGGCAATCACTTTAAAATATTCGACAGCCATACCGACTATTTAAAATTGCCACAACCATAACCAACCTAACCAACCGACTATTTAAAATTCCCACAACCATACCCAAGATACCCACCGACTATTTGAAATTGTTAAAACCATACCCAAGCTACCTACCGAATATTTAAAATTGCCACCTACATACCCAAGCTACCCTACCGACAATTTAAAATTACCACAACCATACCCATGCTACCCTACTGACTATATTAAATTGCCATAACCATACCCACGCTACCCTACCGACTATTTAAAATAAGAGATATATTCTACTTCTTACAGAAAAAATTGGCAACCCTAATAGGTAAGTATACCTACTATATACTTATATATATTAATGTGTGTGTACGAACTACAGATCACTCTATAAAATCAAGCCTCTTGCACTTTCTACAGCAAACTAAATATCACTTCAAAAACAGCTTTTGTAACTTTCTCTTCGAGAACCTTCTGTGTGTTAAACATACGACATGCACACTCACACATACTTGATATTATGTCCTTGATCTGTCCAGTTGCTCTCGCTCTGAACTTCAAGTTTCTAGTTTTAATATTTTTCTAATTCAAATTAAAAGAGAAACAGTACTTATTAACATACTGAACTATTAAGTATCATATTTTATTTACGCACTAAAATATAAGTATTATGCATAGAATAGTAGGTAATAAGTATTAGATGAATTTATAGGTTGTCAGTTAGTTTAAAGGCTTTCAAGAAGCAACATCCTTGTTGATATTATGTGACATGACCCTAATATATCATACTAGCTGATGCCCGCGACTTCGTCCGCGTAGATAAAGGGTTTTTTTAAAATAATAAGCAAGTTTGGAATTGAAGATTATCTCATGTCCTATTGCAGTTCCGGTTTCCGATTTCGCTCCCGTTCCCAACATATTTTATGAATCTTATTTCGAGTAAAATTTCTATGGCAAACAAAACCTACTATTGGTATAGTTATAGCCCATCGACGTGATTTTTTTTTTATGGAATAGGAGGACATACGAGCGTACGGGTCACCTGGTGTTATGTGATCACCGCCGCCCACATTCTCTTGCAACACCAGAGGAATCACAAGAGCGTTGCCGGCCTTTAAGGAAGGTGTACGCGCTTTTTTTGAAGGTACCCATGTCGTATTGTCCCGGAAACACCGCACAAGGAAGCTCATTCCATAGCTTTGTAGTACGAGGGAGAAAGCTCCTTGAAAACCACACTGTGGAGGACCGCCACACATCCAGATGGTGGGGATGAAATAATAACTTGTGGCGTGTCGTGCGAAGGTGGAATGATTTGTGATTTTAATTATTCACAAATCTCGCGGGAACCATGGATTTTTCCCGGATAAAAAAACCTATGTCCTTTCCTAAGCTCTAGTCTATCGCTAAAATCTAAATATAAATATCTTATAATCCATTTTATAATCCGTTCAGTAGCTCCGGCGTTAAAGCGTAACAACTTACATTTACATTTATCATATTTGTAGGGATTTGTGATGTCGTCATACGGACTCATACAGGACTCAACTGATGGTGGGTGCATCAATCAAATTATATTTACTTCGAAAGTTGGAAGACTTGACGCGATCGCGACAGTTCCTGTGAAGTCGAGTAACAAAAATAGTAAAAAAGGCTTTTTTAATTCATATTATGAAATACATTTATAATAAACACAATTATACAGTTAAGGCCCAAAAATAAGCAAACTACTTGGAGCGCGCGGCTCAACTAAGTAGAACATCTTCCCTACTAGCGTTGATTCACGCAGATTTAGCGCGCGACGCTCGCAATCATTTCGACATCGCATTTACGAATAAATCTTTTTCTTAAAAATCTAAGAATAATATTTATAGAAGACAACTGAATAATACGATATTTTCCCTTACTTTGTTTGGTTTATCAAAAACGAAATAGCCGGGGCAATTTCGCTGATCGAACGACAGATAAAACAAAACAAATTATTACAATATGTATAACGTATACATATAACGTAACGTTGCGTCTGAGAATATCTAACATCTGAGCTTTATTATAATACCGATATTCATCTATAATGTTCTGCTACAGTAAGGTGGTCGTACACTAGTCGTCACGAACATTGCATCGGGTTATTTGACCGCACAAACAATACCTACATATTTATTTGTGAGAATAATTGACGGATCCAGTAGATGGCAAATAGGATGTTCTTTGGAATCGAGTGTATGTAACAGTGACAATGAATGTTGACACCGATCGCATCACGATGCATCCGCCGCCCTAAGACTACATTCTGAAGACGTCCACTGCTGGACAAAGGCCTGCCCCAAAGATTTCCATCGGACGATTGCTCCTGCGCTGCCCTCACCCAACGTATTCTGGCAATTTCGACCAGATCGTCGGTCCATCTCGTGGGGGGCCAACCAACACTGCGTCTTCCGGTACGTTATCGCGCGCCTTTCTAGGACTTTACTTTACCAACGGCCACCTGACCGTCGAATTATGTGCCCTGCCCACTACTGCCACTTCAGTTTCGCAATCATCTGGGCTATTTCGGTAACTATGGTTCTCCTACGGATCTCCTCATTTCTGATTCGATCTCACAGGGAAACTCCGAGCATAGACCTCTCCATTGCCCTCTGAGCAACCATGAGCTTACTCATAAGGCCCATAATTAGCAATCACATCTGTGTACCGTAAGTCATCACTAGCAACACACACTGGTTGAAATCCTTCGTCTTCAGACGTTGTGGTATTCGGGGCGAGAAGATTTTTCGGAGCCTCCCGAACGCTGCCCATCCGAGTTGGATTAGACGAGTGACCTATTGTTTTCTTCAAAAAGGGCGATAAAATGGTGTAGTAACTTATAACTAAAAAAAAATTATTGAAGTAGGCGTTACTTTGCGGAAATCCATGATCATCAAGAATAGTCTCGTGCCAGATTTTGGCGAGTCAACACGTCCTGAGGATGCTTCGTGCAGAGGCGAAACACGTGTCGAACTGTTTAAGAGACAAATATTGGCGGAATTAACACTAAAGAAAACTCAAATCATTTTGATAACTTATAACTTACAAATTGGACTATACCTTCACTAAAAACTTCCAACACTGATAGATAACCGAGAGGATAATATACAAACATTCACTCGGTCACACAAATACGCACACACATACACACCAGAAGTACACGTACACAGTGTACACACGTATTGTTATTTTTAATGCTTTTCTAGCTGTACTTCTGTAATATTATACAAATTCTGGTCGTGAAATGTAGGGGTGAGGTCCTGGTGATCTGTTACACAGGGTCAACATACTTCAGTAACCAGCTACTTATATTATTTAGCTACAAACTAACTCGTTAATCACCAGCGAGTATGAACAAATGTACACCATTTCTAGACCTAGGTCTTTTATTCGATATGGCCTGACGACGTAATAAGCCCTTGCACGTATTTTAAGCAATTAGCAATTGATACTGTACTAGGACAATATTGAGATATTTTATGGAATCAATTATAAAAAAAAAACGGACAGGTGTGCGCTCACCCCAACACAAATCACTGGTTGCCGCACGACGCACACACAACACAAATGAGCTAGGACACGGACGTCGATGCGGCCGCACGTAATGATTTCCTTCAACATAATAACCGCTTTCACAAACTATCTCTCAGCTATACTAGCTAAAATATACGGTTCCATTTGAAATGGCACTAAATGACGCAAAAACCCTAACATTATTTTTCACTCTCATAAGAATTGGTCTCATTGGAGTACCTACTAATACTAGCTAACAACTAAGAACCAATAACTGTATATTAAAATCTCCTTACATCTACACTGTTATTTTAAATTAAATCAAATCAAAATCACTTTATTCATGTCGTTTAAGGAAATATAACTTATGAATGTCAAGATTTTTACATTTACTACAACATCGGATAAGGTTGAACTTTGATGAGAAGAAGTTGCAAGAAATTCTTTTGAATCAACGAATTCTCATGGATGCGAGTGTCACATCTATACCAAATTGCAATGCGATCATACGGGAAGCACCAGCTTTATAATAAGAAAATAATTATTAAAATCGGTTCACCTAGTCGAAAGTTCTGAGGTAACAAACATAAAAAAAGCATTCCGACGATTTGAGTCACCTATGCATACATTGACTCAAACACACACGAAAATTATTTCCATTTCACACTGTAGGTGATTAAAAAAGTATTATTAGGAAAAGTTGAACATTTTGAATCAAGGTTGCAAGTCGTTCATGCCAACAATAAAATAACAAAAGATACAAAAAATTCCGTATAAAATAATGATGTAGTTAATAGAAATAATTACACGATACATGAGTAATACTTAATGACAAAACAATTACTGACTTATAATCCTACTTCCTTTTACGGTTCACATAATGGAAATATTTTATATTGCAGAACTCTGCAAGGTGAATAAGGTGACCGACTGTGTCAATAGGTATATAACTATATAGGTACTAGTGGTACCAAGTACCTATTATACGTTTACAACTGTATATCCTATTTTCTTTGATTAACGTGAGTGTTACACTTATAAATAAAACACTTTTTAACGGATTAAAACGCGTGTTATTGTAACGGTGTTTTTACATAATTTATTTGCGTAAAAGTTACATTTTTATTATAATTTTAGTTAGCCCGACGTTTCAAGACCCATCTAGACCTCGTTTTGATCTTAGATCTTAGATCATAACAAGTGCGAGAGAGAATAACATCTCTAACGAAGATACAGCTAGATGGAAAGGAACCGATTTTTATTATCGAAATTAGCTCCTTAGGGTGAAATCTATAAAACGTACATAGACTTTGCTCAGACTTTTCTTACGTAAACTTTAGCTAGTTGCAGAAAGCATCCTGAAAATTAATGTTTCATTAAATTGTGGTTTTTGGTAGCTAGAGTATAATACAAATAGTCTAGTTGATCAGCTAACGTCAGGGTGTCGAATTTGCATGACGGTGTGCGCGCGCATCGTAAAAATTCAAGCTGGTAATTTAAATTCTAACGAATTTAAAAGGTGAAGTTTGATTCCAATTATTTGAGTGTCTCAACCGAAGACGATTACATCATTCCAACCCCCCCGTTCCCAAAGAAAATGCAACACAAAAATCGTTGCTCTGAAACAATGAAGCTGTCATGTGTCAGGATGACACCGCCAGCAGTCGTGGCGGGCTGGCGTAGGAGAGGGGAAAATGTGATGAAGATAGCACCAACTCGCGTACTGCTGCATGTAATAAATGTAATCGTCTTTAGTTGAGACCCGAAGCATAATTTTAACGCGTAAAGTAGGATATAACTTCATGCTGAAAAACATCTTGATTGATATTTAAATATGATATGCGAAGGGCAAATTTCACTACCAGTCTACCACCATTGTTTGGCTTCACCTAACTTTAACAAAAGAAGGGTTACAATGTTGCAATTTCATTGTTCTGTCCGAAGTCGATCTTTTATTACGAAAAAATATATGCGATATATAAATTACATCACTGACTCCATTATACAAATGATATCCGGTAAGGTAATAATTTAGACTCAACAACTAATTGTTTATTACGTGTTACGGAGAGGCAAGCCCCTCACTCATAACGTCACACTTATCACTTCAATATGATGAAATAACTAAGTTTCCGTGTACTTCTACTTCTGTACTAAAACTTTCCGTGTTTCCGTGTAACCTAATTACACGGAAAACGTCTGCAATAATTTTTATCTCAGACAAATGAACCAATAAGTATAAGACTGTTAGATTCTAAGGGCAAGTTGGTACACATACTGTGTCACAATTTAAAATAGCCTTTTCCAGAAATTGATTGAAATCAAATCAAAATCACTTTATTCATATAAGTCAAGGAAATGACACTTATGAATGTCAAAAGCTTTTAATTTCTTTTCACATTAACCATTTCAGAGAAAGTTAAACTTTAATGGGAATTTATTTTTCAGACTTTCTTAATTAATTCTTTAATAATTTTTACTTATTGACCGAATATTGGTTTAAGAATATGTCTCACGATAAACTGGGGTTTTATTATAAAAGTTTTTTTTTATTATAAAAGAGAAATATTAGCAGCCATTTTTCATTACAAACGTTCACCTTGACTTAAATTAACTGTAGATCAAATTTTTTTTCGAATCAAGCGGAGCTAGGTTTAGGTAAAACTATTGTTATGTCTAAGTATAAGTATAGACAAATGATTTAATACTAGAATTTGTAAGCAGCTTATATCAGGTACTTGTTCTTTGTGCGTTTGTAGCAATGGATATCAATAAAGAAATAATCCTAATTAAATCTTGAATAGCCATTTTAGCGTAGTATTCTAAAATTTTAATCTTTTTTATCAGGAACTAACTATTCTTATTACTTCCTCTAAACATATTTTGATTTGATTTAAATCGTGCTGTAATATTCCTACACCAAATGCATGTTCACGTACTTATATCGCGTGATTCTAATTTATAATGCATTCAAAGTTGCAACAGTCAAATAACCTTTAATTTAAATGAAGAATAAATTATACATATATAATTATAATTATATATGTATATAAATATTTCAAAAAAATTATTAATGAAAATATTAGTTAAATTAAACACACGATACAGATCGTACGAAAATACGGCATCGCATATATAACATTTAACTATTAACTCGTTTTTCTAGAAAAAGTTGAGCGAGAATGTTTATTCCTATCAGAATGATTCATCAAGTTTAATGTGGGGCAATTTGAATCTGACGCAATTTTACTGGTGGTTGCTGTTGCTACCCAGAGGTAGAGAGTGGAGACACGGAAGAACGGAACATGTTGCAACGTGACTGTATCTACCCGACCAAGGTGATGTGAACTGTATTGCAATCGCAATACGTTGGAAAATACATTGACGCTTGTTACAGACACATAAACTTACTGACAGAGCCACTGGAGATAATTTTAAGGACAATGTTTTATTGTGTTGAACAATTAACGCTCTTAACATGAACAATAATTGCTCGCAATTATTGTTCAATTTTATGTGCGAGAAATTGAAAAATCTTGCTATTACTTTATGCATAATGCAATTAGTTATATATATGACTAAAATATGGTTACGTGATATTCAAATTAAAATATTTTTATGCAATATAGGTTTTCAAATCAAAATCAGTTTATTCATGTAGGTCACGGAAATGACACTTATGAATGTCAAAAAAAATTTAATATTTTTCTTATTGAATCTACCGCTACTTCGTAAAAGTTTGAGCTAATGAGAAGAAGTAGCAAGAAACTCATTGCCACTCTTTTACATCAAGATTTACATTTAAGTAAGTACATCGATTTACAAATGATTTCAAATTACAATATAATGTAAAATGATGCAACAGACACACTCAAACGTCAAATAGTCAATGTCTTACACGAGTAAGTCAAAAAAGTAAATGTAAATTAATACAAAAGAATAACTATTGAGTACAGTAGCTGCATCATCCAAATACACCATAAATAAATAAAAGTATACTGTGCGCATTTTATAAGCGATATATCCATACATATATATACACACAATAACTTTTAAGAATCTGAAACCGAGTCTCCGGCAACAGGATCATTCTGCCACCACAAGCAGCGCCCGTTCACGAGCATGACGCATGAGCCAGCCATCGCCTCCCTCAACCATATTTTAGGGAAGGGGACGACCCGTCCCATGTCGCCATGTTTCAACCCTTTACGCTGTAGCGGTAGATTCAATAAGAAAAATATTTTATTTTTTTGACATTCATAAGTGTCATTTCCGTGACCTAAACTGATTTTGATTTGATTTGATTTATAAAACATTTACATTATTATTACATCTTCGTTTGCAAAGCATAGTCACTATGCCTGCTCCCCTCTCTGCCCACCCGCGCGATCCAAATTTGCGACATAAATGTTATTCCAAACTTTTTTGTCTAGTTGTATTATAGAAGTCTTTGATATTGGATGCATCAATAAGAATGCTTCGTGAACATGATGATCGTTATTACTGTCACAATTAGTAATTGCATCCAACAAATACAATGATTTATAAACTATAACAGGTTGACCTGGCACCACAAGCGGCACCCATTCACGAGTCGACGCTTGGACCAGCCATCGTTCCCTTCGCACATATTTGAGGGAAGGACCTTTATACTAATGAGATGAGAAGATCTTTTGAAATAAAATAGTAGTATCAAGATGTAAAAATCATAATTTTTTTAAATCATAACGCGAACACACATGGCTTATACCCTGTCAAATTCATTCTATTTTTGAATATAATACTTTTGCGATATAAAAATAAGAACCGCGAAACGAGTCGAAAATAAAATTCTCTCGGGCTAGTTTGCGGTCAGCGCTCCGTCTATACATCGTCACTCACGTGTCCGGTGTGTACGTGACAAGCTGCATATCTCTTGTCGAAGATACAGTGCGTGCGCGACGGCGCGTCCCAGCGAGTCCGAGCATGCACAAAATGGCGTGACGTCACAGATACAAACACGCCATTTAATAATACAATTATAACTCCCCGGGCGCAGGTAGACGTGATAACCGATACATAGAAGCTAGAGAAACTTGTAGAAACCTGTCGATCTAGCAAGTGGGGCAGTGCTCTCGGTCACAACAATACCATTATAAAAAGAGTACTTTATTGTATCCCTTTGTATGTAGGTATTATGATAAATATACGTTATGATTCATTTTTGCTAGGCAAAATTGTGTCACACAGTATTTTTTTCACTTTTATGGAAGATGTATTAGTTCTCAACCAAATTACCAAATTCTTAAAAGTAAGCATAGTTTTCGATAAAAAAAAAGCACCGATAAATATCTTCCAATCGTGTTTTCAGTTTAGGCAACGCAAAGAAAAAGATTTGAAAATACATATTATATTTAAATTTCTCTTCCATAGGATATTATTTAGTTTAGTTGTAAAATCACGAGAAAATCTCATATAACTATGGGGCCTACCCTTAAAATCTTAGACCATTCATTATACGTCTAGATAGACTATGACAGCTGTGAAAACGTCGAAAAAAAATTGGGTTTAGAACTAACCTCTATTGTAAGCAATTCGCGCTAACTAACACAAAGCGTCAAACATATCATCGAGTATAAGAAGTAGCTTGTCACGCACACTAAACTAATAAAAATCCCTGGCGTGTTTTATCGATTGTCTAACAGCAAGATATTATCCCCCTTATTCCTAATGGTCCGCTTACTTTTAACAGCCGCTTAGGAGTGTATTTCTCATTCGGACTTAGGTCAATAGAAGAAGACAGAGTGAGAATTAGCAATGCTTTTAGTTAGCAGACTATTATGAATAAGGGGGTATATCTAGACGTATAAATTATTAGGTAGGTATTTCTGTTTCCGTGTTAAAATTTACATTATAAGTTCAATTACAAATAAGAGTTAGTTCAATTTAAATTATATAATACATGACTACGGTTATGGTTAGTTTTAGTACAGTTCCTTTAAGGCGTTTCACTGCGACCAATGTAATCTTTTGTATTAGTCACTGTTAACTATAACTCATTGCTAAGACTGATTCTTTTAATGCATCTTATTATATCTTTTGCTGAGACGTATCTGAAGTGGTTGAATAATTCGTCTATGCAAAGTGATGCTACGTTTACGCATTAAATTTTAGTTTTGAAATGCAATCACTAATTATGACGGTATTCACAACCTGCCCTGGTTGATGCATCCAATATACGATACTTTATATTTATTCAGTTTATTATTCTATTACTTTTTATGCAATAATTTATATTATTTAAACACGATGCACAATATATTGGATGCAGCACCTTACAAACTAATTTATTATGTATATTACAGCCATTGTAATATTCTCAATACGAAATGCCGTTGAATTTCTTGTATGTTCTTCTCACGACCTCAACTATTTACGAACATATGATGAATTCAGTATTATAAAAGAAATATTTGTAATGACTATTCAAAAGCGCTTCGTTTAAACCTAATTGAATAAAGTTTATTTGACTATGTCAAATGTCTATAAAAACGAAAGCAATACGATAGCTTCTTCTTTTACGTAAGTAAAGTCTGAGAAAAGTCTAAGGACGCTCTGCTGGTCTCAAACTAAAGCTTGGGATTAAGAGGTGTTTGTTTAATCTGCAGTCTCATTAGAATCCTGGTTGGAATATGTAAGTTTTCCCTACTTTAACATTAAAACTTGACTAGGTATAATATTCAAGTAAATGATTGAAGAGTACATACTTAATATAATGCAAGGAGCTGTGCAATTTCATCATGCATGTGCTGTCTGCTCCCAAGCCGCACGTACGCAGTTGATATACCAGTTCGACCCAGTACAGTCTGCACTCAACTCGACCGATCCTCGAATTCTACTGGTTTTTAGCAATAATCCATACAATATTATGGGTGTCTACGTACGACCTTGTACTGCAACGAGCTATAGTTATTTTTGCCTTTGTTTTCTTCATTTTATGCTTGGAACGTAATAAAGGCTGCATTATTACTGTTTTATATTCTTACTGACACTCGTGTTTATAGACATTTAGGTAAATATTTTATAGAAGAGGACAAACTCAAGGTCGCTTGGTTGTATGATACACTCTAGTGACACAAAAGTAATCACAGGAGCGTTGCCGGCCTTTAAGGATAATCTGCGTGCAGCATGTTATTGCAGACAAACTGATAAAAATTCTATGAAGTACATTTTAGGTTTCGATTCCTTTTACACTAATGTTAAACGTATAGTTTTTGCTTAGTTAGGATCTTTTCGATACTAATAAACGGAGAACTGTTGTCTTCTTTCGGTTATACTGCGAAAACTACTGAACCAATCGGAATAATACTTTTACCATTAGATGCAGCGTGTTTCGGAGAAGCTTTTAGTATAACAATATTATGGTGATTACTTATCTGGAACTTATATTTTTGACTTTAAAATACCTATATATTATCAATACAAATAATTCTGTCAATGACATTTCATTACATAATTATGAAAATTAGACGTAATTCCAAAAAACGTTCCAAACCACAATCATGTAGAAATTGAGTTAAGAACACAAAATTGGTCACGTGATTCATATTTACGGACTGGCATAAAATGGCAGCCCTACCACTCTTTAAATGACATCATGACTTAGTAGCCCAACCCACATGTATGGATTACACTAACATTTGAAGGGCACAGGGAAAGAACATGCAATGTCACATTTTTATTTTTTTTAAACTGGTAATGCAATTTTGAAGTGTAAAAATGGTAGAAAGGAACGCAAAAACGTTCTAGGGAAGAACATGCATAGTCACTGAGTAATCGCCTTCTAAAAATACGAATACAATGCAAAACATGCAAGGTCCTAGTTGTACACGGAAAAAAAATGTTTTGTCCATGGTTCATTTTGACGTTTGTCACACGTTTTGTGGGTTATGTTAGCATTTTGTTTTCTCTGTCAACATTAATTATTAAACTTTAAATACGAACTCCCTAAAATATGATGTTTGTGGCTTGGAACGTTTGTCAGCAACTCTTCCAATTGATACAATGAGCGGGCGCGGGGTATTCAATTTACATGGCAAAACAACGTTCGCCGTGTCAGCGCTTGTCAAATTAAATAAAGATAACAAAACAATGAATAATAAACTAATTGCCTAAGATAATTTATACGTCGTGAAATTACTGGGCAAATGAGACTTAACATTTTAAGTTTCAAGGTGACGAGCGCAATTGCAGTGCCGTTAATTTTTGGGCTTTACAAGAATCCTGAGCGGCACTGCATTGTAATGGGCAGGGCGTATCAAGTCCTATTCGACTCGTCCCGTATTTTCATAAAAAACATACTTATTATAAAAATATATGGATGATTATTCTGTATAAGTATTTATGATTAGAAGTGTTTCCAGTGTATTGAGCTGACAAGCAACATCAATGTTGTAACGCACGAGTGAATCTGTCGGTACAGCTCAAGCCATGGCCGTCGGATTAATATTTTATTATATAATCCGCTAGAATAAGTAATGCCTTCAAAAACATATCTTGTAAAAAAACCAAGTCTCGCAACTCAGTTCTTCTATGGTAAAAAGTTGTGAGATTACATGTTGTTATCCAAGTCGGTCAATTTATTTAGTACCTTCTTAAGGGTCCTTTTGTATTAAGTTATAACGAAGTTAGCTAATCTTACAGTGACCATATAATATTAAAAATCTTTTATGTTTTATATAAAATATAAATAAATAAACTAACAAATCGCGTGAAAACACAGTGTATCTTTTTATTTATTTCTTATTAAAAACACAATGTATCTCACAAGTAATGAAATTGAATGAAATTTTAAATATGCCGTGTTTATACAATGCTTGCTTGGTTACTGAAAATTTAGGCTTCTAGTTTTATTCATAATGAAGTAATAGGGGGTCGAAAATGACCTGAATTGCTTCGAGAAAAGTATGGTACGGCCGTGTCGCTTGTTTTTTTCGACTTGGCAGATAATAATAGATATTAAATAACATTATGGATGTTAATTTACAATAAATATATACATAATCTTATCTATTGTATCATAATCATGCATATTTACATATGATTATTTATCCGTTGCAAAAGGCTAAAAGTTTGTCTTTCGGTGCTAGACATCCGATGGAACCAGGCCAGGTTTATTACTTTAGTGTGCGTGACAAGCTACGTTTTACACTCGCGATTTGTGTCACTGTTGCATTGCTCAAAATAGAGGTTGACTGTCAACCTCAACGTTTTCACAGCTGTCACAGTCTATCTAGCCTTATAGATAATCTAAGTTTTTACGTAATGACAATGGTTATAAATTATGAAAGGCATAAAAGGCATTTATTTGCTCAAAATAGATACCTTTCGAATTCTCTTGGATGTCATTTCTAATATACTAGATACTACTACTGCTTCGGAAACAATTGGCGCTCTGAGAGAGAAGAAGCAACGCAAGAAACTCTTTTTTTGCGCCATTTTTAATAGTATATACAATATTGTGCTGTCATTGCTATTGCTATAAAATAATCATAATCTAGTCCCAGGCTATAGGATCACTTAGATATTCAGCTGTGGAATAGTAGGATTTACGACAGAGCCAGTTTTTAATAAAACATCTAAAATTATTTATAGGAAATGCCTGAACAGTAGCTGGGACTTTATTATAGAAGTGTATACATTTACCCTTAAAGCTATTATGTATCTTATGAAGCCTACTAGAATTAGTTACAAGCAATCCCTTATTTCTAGTATTATTAGAATGAAAATTTGTGAACGTACATTAAATTTTCATAAATGTACTGACAATGAACAGTCATAATATTTATTTCTTTAAATTTTTCTTTGAGAGACTGTCTATAACCAAGCTGATATATAACACGAACAACTCTCTTTGCATTACTCAATGTAGAGGTTAACAGTCAACGTCAATTTTTCTTCGTTATCACAGCTGTTACAATCTATGTAGCTGTATATATGATTTAAGTTCCTACGTAATAAATTATGTATGTTTAAAAGACCTGATATAATGGTAGAAAATTAGAAGAATTAGGCGTTACTTTACGGAAATCCATAATTATACAAATGATTTAAGTTTTCTTTAGAGTTAATTCCGCCAATATATGTCTTTAAAACAATTCGACACGTGTTTCGCCTCTACTACACGAGGCATCCTCAGGACGTGTTGTCTCGCCAAAATCTGGCACGAGAGTCTCATGGATGGATGAGGATGCCTCGTGTAGAGGCGAAACACGTGTCGAATTGTTTTAAAGACATATATTGACGGAATTAACACTAAAGAAAACTTAAAAAACGACACTGTTTGTGCTGGGTATGGTTGGGTATACTGAGTTGAGCGTCCGTAGGGATTTTTTTCTAGCTTTTTCTTGTGGTGAAGTTGTTGCGCGGGAAGGAGCACAACCCAGGAGTTCTGTGCTGCTTGAGTCTCCATGTGCCGGACCGGTACGTGTGGAGGCGACTCCATCCGCCACTACTATCCATTCCGATGGCGAGAACAAATATGTTGGTAAAGTCGCCTTTAACTAGAGCCCTTCGCCATATAAATGAACTCCACAACAAAGTGGACATTTTTGAGTGTACGTGGAGTGAACTCGCAAGGGTATTGTGATATGTAGTATGTTATGGTAAATAGTAGTATGTTTAAGTTTTTTCTATTTTCTGGTGTGATATATTATTTGTAATGTAATGTTTGGTTGTATGATTAGTTTGAGTTTGATTTGTATGTTGTTTGCTGTGTTTGTTATTGTTGTTTGTTTGTAACTGTCTCATTAGGTAATACCTGTAATGATAGTTGCTCTGTGTGTGCTAAATAAATAAAATAAATCATTTGTATGATATAATGGTGCAACCTGTAGATTGTTAGCTTCAACGTCATTGCTACAAGTGCCACAAAGTCTGGCAGCACCTCGCAAGCCACGTGAGGCCCTCGCCTCGCGTCACCTTGCGTCACTCCTGGCAACTGAATCGAATAACCTTACACTCAAGTAATAACTTGTAATTACACGACAGAGGCATGGGGCGACATGTGACAGCGTCATTTGTAACTTAATTGTTGTTAACTTAACTGTATAGCTGTTAAGTTAGTCCTTGCTTAGCAATTTATATGTGCGGTTTTACAATTAACACTGTCAGTTTCATAATACATAATATTTAAGTACTTAAATAATAATTATTGTATAGGTACATTAACTAAACATACTTATGTTATATGTAATATCATATTGTATTGTTGGTCATTTCTTATCCGGAATCTATATTTTTTTGACTAAGAAATATCTATATATTCGCACGGACTAGTAAAAAAAGGTCTCCGCGCCGTGATATGTGTTTGCGGTTACGGGGGATACTAGTTACACAATTTTTTTTCTCCGTTAAATAATTATATATGGCCACAAATACTTATATAGTATCGTTTTTACACTTTTTCACAACGCACGATGGGATTTTATTGAGACGCAAACTGATCTGTCACAGACGATGCCAATTCTCATAATGGCCGTCTATCGGCCTGTAGTGGTGTAAGTGTGTGCGTGGGACTATGTATTTACATTTTACACGTTAATCGGCTTGTTTTGGTGCTACACAGTAATGTAAGGTGACACGGAGTCCTTATTTTTTTACTAGTCCGTGTTTAAATATATGCATATGTAGGTACCTACATAATGAAGAAAAAGTACGAATATACAATTGAAAATAGCCGAGTTGTTCACGGGAATTGGCGTATTGGGCGGCATAATAGCTTCCTTGTGCGGTGTTTCCGATACTATCGTCGACATGGGTATGACAAAAAAGCGCTTACACCAATGCTCCTGTGATGGCGGCAAGTAAAAATTGTCCACAGGATTTGGGAGTGCATTGATTTTATTTTGAAGTTATAACAATGAGTTGGAAAGTCAGAAGGAAAAGATTTAATCAGTTTCATCTATCAAATTTAAATGATGACTTTATGTTATAATTAGTGTTCTTGCCATTAGATATACGAATTCAACACTAATCTTAATATATTATATAAATTATGTGATACGTTGTTTTTCCACGATGGACTCCTAAACTAATGAACGGATTTTAATGGGGATTACTTCATGGAGTGCAGTTTGGTCCGACTTGAGAGATAGGATAGTTTTATTTCCATTTGGGACCCATTATTATTTTTATTTTCAATATTTGTTTTGTATGGACATATTTTCTTTGAGAGAATTTAGTGACGCACGGTGTGACAGTTCCGCTATGAAACAATTTCATTATAACAACAGGAACGAAATAATTCTTGATGTTTTGAAATATTATTGGCAAATTCCTATAAAACAGTATTTTTTTTATTATCTACAGAACCACGTCTGTCGGGTCAGCTAGTTTATAATAAAAACTTGTGATTTTTTTATATTTCCAAAATGAACAACGATACGGACTTTTAAATTATTTTTTTTTATTTCTACTAATTTTTCAATAAGGATTGCACGTTTCATTGTTTTAGTTATTATGATGGCACGATAATGGCGGATCCCTTTTTGGTGCGTCTATTTATCCTTTAAATGTAAAACTATTTTTCTTAGCGTACAGTGAAATTATTTTGAGGGAATAAAAAAATTTCCAGTGGGAGGCTCCTTTGCACCGGATGCTGGCTATACTACGGGTACCACAACTGCCGTGAAGCAGTAATGTGTTAGCATTACTGTGTTTTGTTGAATTTTTGGTTTTTTCAAGAATCCTGAAGCGCACTACATTGTAATGGGCAGGGCGTATCAATTACTATCAGCTGAAAGTCCTACTCGTCTCGTCCCTTATTGTCATAAAAAAATACCAGTTGATATTCGAATCTTTACGATAATTTAAAAATTGAAGATTACCCTATTGTAACCGAGTTAAATTAAGTAATGATGTGAAATATTGCAACACGGTTACTCATACAGGCGGCAACTAGCCTAGCAACAGACGATCGTACGATTTGCACCGTCGCGCAATGAATCATTGCGTGAAAAATGAAGTTTTCCACATATCCATGTGATACCACGCTTCCTGTCTCGATAGCAGCGGATATGTATTTCTGTTTACTGACACGGTGATAACAATCGACAGGTTACTTCTCAAGTGTACATGTGGAATGCATTTTAGCTGACAGTGACAAATCATTCGACCTGATTATAACATACATTCTTCTTCCTTGTGCGGTATTTCCAGGACGATACGATATGGGTACCATCAAAAAAAGCACGTTAACCTTTCTTAAATGCCGGCAAGGCTCCTGTGATTCCTCTGGAGTTGCAAAAGAATGTGGGCGGCGGTGATCTCTTAACACCAGGTGACCCGTACGCTCGTTAAAAGGCATAAAAGGCATTTATTTTCTCAAAATTGATTCCTTTAGAATTCTTTTTGATGTCATTTCTTGTACTACTAGATACTACTACCGCTTCGGAAACAAATGGCGCTCTGAGAGAGAAGAAGCGGCGCAAGAAACTCTCCCAGCATTCTTTTTTCTGCGCTCTTTTCAATAAAAATATACAATATTGTACAGTCGCTATAAAATAATCACAATCTAGTCCCAGGCTGTCCGATCATTTAGATATTCAGCAGTGGAGTAATAGGATTTACGACAGAGTCATTTCTTTATAAAACATTTAAATTTATTTATAGATAATGCCTGAACAGTGGCTGGGACTTTGTCCTCCTTTTTCATAAAAAAGAGACTCCATTTTTTTATGGCAGTTAGGGATGAGACGAGCAGGACGTTCAGCTGATGGTAATTGAAACGCCCTGCCCATTACAACACAGAGTCGCTCAGGAGTCTTGAAAAAACCCAAAAATTCTGAGAGGTTCGAGTGTAATCTGCCCAGTAGTTTCACTAGCGGCGCCCTTCAAACCGAAACACAATAATGCTTACACATTACTGTTTCACGACAGAAAAAAGCGCCGTTGTGGTACCCATAATTTTCCGTAGTTGCGTAATAAATAGTGATTCTTTTGTCAGTAATATTAAATCATGGTTATAATAATTAATATTAGTCATTAGTGATTGGCTCGGTCGCTTCGTGGCTGACGCAATGGTTGCTTCGCTTGCTATATATTTATTAACTGTCTACGTGTGCGTTGGAAACTGAGTACTGGCAGACATCGCGGCAATCGACACAGCTGTTTCTATATAGATATTACATTACTTTGCATCATATTTCATATTCATATAAGTAAAGGTTATATATGTTTCAATCATTGAACTCGTCCATAGAATAGATCACCGAACACAGCACTGCCAATAATTATTATTTAACAATATTTAAATGGCATTTTGGCACCTATAAAGTCACCGACATAGCTAATCTGGTTGCGAAAATGAAGTGGCAGTGGGCAGGGCACAAAACTCGACGGATGTGTCAAGACGTAGTCTTCGTAAGGCCCCCACAAGATAGACCGACGATCTGGTCAAGATCGGCGAAATACGTTGGATGAGGGCATCACAGGACCTATCGACATGACGATGTTTGGGAGATGCTTATGTCAAGCAGTGGACGTCTTCCGACATCAATGATGCCAGAAATCTTGATGAATGATGATATGGCATTTTCGGTCAATATTTTTCCATCATAATAATACCAGACTCCTTGATACAATGATGTACAGACGGCTGAATCATGAAATAGAGAAATATATATTTTGATATATCATAGGATGTAGTATTTTCTTTGATTAACGCGAGTGTTACATATTTCAAATTTGGGTGTTTTTTTTTTATTATTTTATTTTCAATAGAGAAGATTTTCTAAAATTATCTAACACCTGGGATCCAATAATCTCTAAATTAAACCCCATAAATACACATACCAAAAAAGAAGAGGACACTGTCAGTAAATTTTGCCAAAAACCATCTATGTACAGCAAATACCACCTCCGAGGAAATAAATGGCGCTAAACTTCATAATGACAACTATGACAAATACTATCTTTGACTCACTTCACCTGCAGTCCCCCTGAAAACGAGATCTGGAAAGGTCTTGAAACGTCGGGTTAACTAAAATAAAAATGTAACTTTTACGCAAACACCTAATGTAAAACCGTTACAATGACATGCGTTTTAATCCTTTAAAAGTGTTTTATTTAAATCATAGGATGTGATAATAACACATATTGCAACAACACTTGGTAAATCTTATGAAGCTACATCAGTTCGTAAAGGGTCTATGACATGAACTGATAAGAAATTCCCAACCCATCTTTTAAATCATTAAACAACATAGCCTATTTAATATAATATCATTAAATTTATGAAGGCCTGCGCTGAGCCAGACATGCATGCATCATTAAGCTCTATATGACAAACGATACGATGGAAAGATGATTTCAAAAAGATTGCTGGACCCACATGGAGAAGAACAAGTTACGACAGGAAATGTGGAAAGATCTGGAGGAGGCCTATGACGGCGGACAAGCGAGCAATGATTAACATAGGAAAGAAGAGACAACGAGACGAGCAGGACGTTCAGCTGATGGTAATTGAAACGCCCTGCCCATTACAATACAGTGTCGCTCATGATTCTTGAAAAAACCCAAAAATTCTGAGAGGTACGAGTGTCATCTGCCCAGTAGTTTCACTAGCGGCGCCCTTCAGACCGAAACACAATAATGCTTACACTACATTATTACTGTTTCACGGCAGAAAAAAGCGCCGTTGTGGTACCCATAATTTTCCATAGTTGCGTAATAAATAGTGATTCTTTTGTAAGTAATATAACATATACTCGTATTAGGTGAAATATTATTATAACCATTTAGTATATTAAGTTAAGAAAATATGTCCATACAAAAAAAATATTGAAAATAAAAATAATTATGGGTTCCAAATCGAAATAAAAACTATCCTGTCTTTCAAGTTCGACCAAACTGAACACTATGAAGTAATCCCCATTAAAATCCATTCATTACTTTAGGAGTCCATCGCGGACAAACAACGTGTCATATAATTTATATATATTAAGATTAAGATATATCCAGATAAGATATGATATATATATAGGATATATACCTAACTACCTAAAACATAATCAACATGACGTGATGTGGTGTTTTCTGTGTATTTATTGTGAAACTCAAGGAGTGTTTAAAAGCTGCGCAGGATACATATAAGAAGAATGGTACCTATGTTAACAACGGCTCCGCCTAAAAATGGCGGTCTCTTTAAAACTTAAAGAAAAGAAGTTGTCTTAGAAAAGAAATTGAAAAATAATATTTTTATTTAGTAGGAGCTTTTTTATTTATTTTATTTATTCAAATTCAAACATGACAATACTGTTGCATGACTTAAATAACGTAGCATTGAAGGAATACCCTTTCTGATTCACGCAGTATATATTAAGCAGGGACGAGTAAAAACAGAAGGACTGCGCGCCGTTATATTAGCAAGTGATGCACCTTTATGCTAGTGTGTGTGCAGTTACGGGGGATACTAGTAACAGAATCCTTTCTCCCTTAAATAATCATATATGGCCAATACTTATATGGCAAATACTTATATGGTATCGTTTTTGCACTTTTTCACAACGCACGACGGCATTTTTAAAATATTTTATTGCGACGCAAACTGATCTGTCACAGACGATGGAAAATCTCATAATGGCGGCCGATCGGCTTGTATTAGTGTATGTGTGTGCGTGGGGCTATGTATTTACTCGTTTACCGGCTTGTTTTGGTGCTTCACTGTTATGTAAGGTGACACGGAGTCCTTCTTTTTTACTCGTCCGTGATATTAATATACTATATACTACTTACTTAAAGGTACACTCTATTACTTACAAAAGAACTAACACATGATTAACGCATATAACTATTTAGAGCAATACAGCTAATTAACAACCAATTAAAACTTATTTATATATAACAAATATGTATATATACTACTGCACGATAAATATGTAAATATATTTTGACTTAATTTGATAGCTGACGAAATTCTAGCACGACTATTGTAAACAATTCATAGTATATTATACTTTTGCACACTGATAAAGAAAAAATATACGCTATTGTTGATTATATTGTATTATTAGAACTGGTTTGAACCAGTTCCTTGATATCCAACGAACTGATTTTAACCAGTTACTAGATATCCAACTGTTTTGTTTTTGTAAATTTTGTAGGAAATTCGGATCATTTCACTTTTTTTTAAATTTAATCGCACTTAATTTATGCAACATCATAGCCGTCATCAGTCAATCTATCAATGACTGCACGTTTCAAACAACTGCATACAATTGCTTTTATTAGAGAGTTTCGCTATCAAATTCAAATAATTTTACTAAAAATAGGATACAATATCACTTTTCAAAAGTCAAAAACTACCACCCATTCGAAAAGAAGAAGCCTGAGAAGAACGGGCGCAATAAACTCACAACTTCTTTTTTTTTTTCATAAAAATATGGATAAAATATAATATCGTTTATTAAAATTTATAATTTAACTAGCTGACCCGACAGACGCTGTTCTGTTTATAATAAATAAAATAATGTTTTTATATGAATTTGTCAATAATATATCATAACATCAAAAATTACTTCGTAAAATATGCACCCTGCTGTCGTAATGAAATTGTTTCACAGCAGAACTGTCAAACCGTGCGTCAATAAATTCTCTCATAGAAATTATGTATGGACACGTCAAAGGAAAAACAAATTTGTTGTTTTTATTTAATTTAGCAGCATTTTTCTATTTATTCACATTTTAAACCTTCTTTGGACTTCCACAAATAATTCAAGACCTATATTTGAAAAGCCGGTCCAGCCGTTCTCGAGTTTTAGCGAGACTAACGAACAGCAATTCATTTTTATATAAATAGATATAATATGGATAACCTGAGGGCGGTCGCTCCATTTTCAATCAATGATATTATTCAGATATAAGTCATTTATGATGTACCTTTACCACACAAACGTTTTTTTACAATAACGTTTGAATTTCGTAATACATTTGTTTGAACATTTTCTGGGATCTTCAAAAGACTTACTAACTCGACTTAGCCGAGTAGTACACATTATATGTTTGTTTGTTCCTGGTGTTAAAATGATGGTTATTATTTTTTTTTTTAATATTGACACACTTTTTCACAAATTATCTTCCCCAAACTAGGCACAGCCTGTACTATGGCTACGAGACAACGATATATTTAATACAAAATACTTACTTAAACATGCATCAATACATATAAATTATACATACATTATCCATGACTCGGAAACAAACGATTCTTCGGATTCGAACCCCGTACCTCTTAGTGCCAGCTTAGTGGTCAGGGTTACTAACCATTCGGCTATATGGGTCGTCGTCGTAGGTTATGACAGTTTGTAGTAATAATATGTCTTGCAAGTCAACATGTCTGTCAGTTACCGACGATGGACAACAAATATTGTCATTCCACATTGCGTGGGTGTTGCCACAATGAATGTCGAAATGTAAGTAACATAAATGTTGGAAAGTCGTTAATTGATAGTTGGGTGTGGGCGACTGTTTGTATATATCGAGAGCAACGGACAAACATACATACACTCTGCTAATTGTACGCACTGAGAGCGGACTGCTGTGGGAACATGCTTGACCTTAATATATGTGCTTAAAATTACGCTTAGTTCACCCAAATGTGATAATTAGTAACCCATTTCAGAGGCACTTTTTAACGCAGTGATAAAATCACTGACAATCTTAATGTACTTGCAATCCTACCGGTAGGAGGCTCCTTTGCACAGCCGGCTAGATAATGGGTACCACAACGGCGCCTATTTCTGCCGTGAAACAGTAATGTATAAGCATTATTGAGTTTCGGTCTGAAGGGCGCCGTAGCTAGTGAGTTAACATCTTAAGTCTCAAGATGACGAGCGCAATTGTATTGCCGCTCAGAATTTTTGGGTTTTTCAATAATGCTTAGCATTGTTATGGGCAGTGTGTATCAATAATCATCAGCTGAACGTCCTGCTCGTCTCATCCCTTATTATAATAAAAAAATCCCTGCAATGTAGACGTATGTTTCTAGACCCTTTATATCTTTATAAGATTCTATATAACCATATTGACTCCAACCTTCTCGTGAAGAGGATTAAGTTCAAAGGGATCTTAGGATTAGCCACGTTCAAAGTTGACTTTTTATATTTCAACCTGTCATACAAATTATGAAAACAATACTTTTTTAGACGCTTATGTGACGTTTATAATAAAAGTTTAAAAACGCTACGGCTGAGATAATCGAATCTGTAAATATTTTCCAGTAAGGCACATTAAAAAAATGTCCTGCTTAATAATTATGATTTATTTTAGGTTAATCATAATTGGCTTAGTAAAAAATAGATAGGGTCGCTGTTGACCCCTCTAGAATCTATTGATACCCTTTCATTTAAGATTGGAGAACCCTTCGAAGCAACCCTATCATAATTTTGACCACGCAAAAGCATCGTTTAAGTAAATCAATGAAAAATGTTGGAGTAAAAGTTGACTAATATGTATCGTGCAGTGCAGATTTAAAATAGGTAAGTATATAATATAGAATATTCAGTTGAAGATATAATAATATATTCTATATATCCATGGTCATAATAACATTAAATATAACAATAATACATATTATAATGCTGCAAATACATCAAAAAGTTAATTTTGCACAAATGAGCGAGAGCTTCCATTAAAAATAATGAAATTATGGAACCGTTTGGAATCATAACTTGACGCATTAGTGTGTAGTCCCAGAGCTGTAGAACATTTACGTTACATTTTTTGCTAAGGGGAAGAACAAAGAAGACTGAAAGCTGTTTTTTGGTGAAATAAATACGATATACTCTAGATCATTTATACGTCTAAATAGGCTATGACAGCTGTGTAAACGTAGAACAAATTGAGTGTAGAACCTCTTTTTTGAATGATTCACGCACACTATCACAAATCGCGAGTGTAAGACGTAGCTTGTCACGCACACAGACGTATAAATTATTTAAGCAATTTTCCCATATCCCCGCAAATAACGGACTTTATCAAAAAAGAGGTTGATCAAAACATAATAGTATTTATTCTGCATAAGTTCAATAACGTCCTAATCTAGACAGTTTGGTTCAAGTTGACATTGACAAGAACGCCCATTGCTTGTTCATTTCGAATTTATATTTTTTATGAGAAAAAGTGACGAGACGAACTAAACGTTAACTCTCACCTGATGGGAAATGGTACGCCTTGTACAATAATTCTGGGAGGCATCGTCAGTTTGAGACGTAAACATGTTACATAACAGAGTAAGTCTGATTGGGCCAGTGATATCAATAGCTACGGCGACCTTCAAATAGAAACTCAATTATGCTTGCACATCACTTCTTGACAGCAGAAAAAGACGCAAAAACACGAGTGTGCTTGAGAACACATGACTGAAGTAAAACAAAATATTCCTTACAAAATTGTTCAATAACGATATGAAATCACGAAATAAACAAGAAATCACCGTTCACGTAACGCTATCTTCACGCATCCACGAGCTTACTCCCCAAGTCAAGACATCACCGTTCGCGTAACGCTAGCATTCGTTCGTAACGCATTCACCAGCTTACTTCCCAAGTCAAACGTGTCTAGAGAAGTTTTACTGTTTGTACGGACCTGGTGAAAATCATGCGCTTATGACTGCTGTAAGAATTACTGATTAATTTATTCGTTAAAATGGTTGCAAATTTATAAAGCTCAAAACGTGAACTATCTCTTGGCGCACACCCCATAGCAACAGCTCTATGTGCGTGATACTGATTGCGAGGGGGGGTGGGGAGTGACGTAGATGCCCCATCCCCCGCACCGCGTGCCTCCTCGTGCAGCCCCCCCGCCGAGTGTCATTTGTTTTTAATTAAACACTCAACGCCGGTGACGAATGCGATGCAGAGAGCTTTGAACTCAATTTGAGATGGCTAATGTGCAATCCGAATGTGTTGTTTTCACTGCTCAGGCCATATTGTGTGTACACGATATGCTAATATAATAATAATAGTATTTATTGACTTCAAATAAAGTTATAAAATATACAAAATCAATAATGGTTTCAGCTTGTGGTATCAGTAATATTTAGACAAAGTTATGTTGCTTGAAATAATATTTAGAGAAATATACTTGGACTTACTAAATGTCATTATTTTCTGTTATATGTAGGTGTTCGTTACGTTAGTGACTTATTAATAAAAAGGTATTAAAGAAAGTCAGAAGTTTTCGTGTGCTTTCACAGATTTGGTGTTAGCGATGATGCGAACAAAAAATAATTCATCGATGATTTGTTCGTACTACACGGTCTCTTGATATCGCTGGAACGTGGGCATTCCTGTTTCCCTTTCACCCCCTCGCGCTCGTCTTGTTGCGTCAATACGGTTTGCATTTTCATTACCGTTAGGTACACACGTCATGTCGTGATATGTTTGTTGTTACATTTTGGCTTTTGTTGTTAATAGTTCTGTAGTTTCTGTTGTTCTGTGTCGCTCTAATAGTACTGTTAGAAAAATAATTACTCTTTGTACTTAAAATAATAATAATAATCAACACCACAACACAACAACTTTACATCAATCAATAATATAGAAAATAATGGTTGCTTATTTATTAATAATAATATTCTGATATTACATTATAGTGATGCTTGTTTTGCACACCGTAAAAAAGCGACGATGTGACATCATGGATATCCATAGGTCCAGTGATAATGTAACCGGATAGTACATGCGATATCGACATTCATACCAGCGCCAATAATTTTTTATGTGGAAAAGGAAGACAAACGAGCGTATTGGGTCACCTGGTGTTAAGTGATCACCGCGAACCACATTCTCTTGCAACACCAGAAGAATCAGAGGGGGTTTGCCGGCCTTTAAGGAAGGTGTACGCGCTTTAATAAACGAAGAAGTACATAATGATAACAAACGAAGAAGAAGAATAAACGATGAAGTACATAATGACAATAAACGAAGAAGAAGATGAAAGGAATAAACGAAGAAGTACATAATGACAATAATCGAAGAAGAAAAAGAAACGAATAAACGAAGAAGTACATAATGATAATAATCGAAAAAGAAACGAATAAACGAAGAAGTACATAATGATAATAATCGAAAAAGAAACGAATAAACGAAGAAGTACATAATGATAATAATCGAAAAAGAAACGAATAAACGAAGAAGTACATAATGACAATAATCGAAGAAGAAAAAGAAACGAATAAACGAAGAAGTACATAATGATAATAATCGAAAAAGAAACGAATAAACGAAGAAGTACATAATGACAATAATCGAAGAAGAAAAAGAAACGAATAAACGAAGAAGTACATAATGATAATAATCGAAAAAGAAACGAATAAACGAAGAAGTACATAATGATAATAATCGAAAAAGAAACGAATAAACGAAGAAGTACATAATGATAATAATCGAAAAAGAAACGAATAAACGAAGAAGTACATAATGATAATAATCGAAAAAGAAACGAATAAACGAAGAAGTACATAATGACAATAAACGAAGAAGAAGATGAAACGAATAAACGAAGAAGTACAAAATGACAATAATCGAAGAAGAAAAAGAAACGAATAAACGAAGAAGTACATAATGATAATAATCGAAAAAGAAACGAATAAACGAAGAAGTACATAATGACAATAATCGAAGAAGAAAAAGAAACGAATAAACGAAGAAGTACATAATGATAATAATCGAAAAAGAAACGAATAAACGAAGAAGTACATAATGATAATAATCGAAAAAGAAACGAATAAACGAAGAAGTACATAATGATAATAATCGAAAAAGAAACGAATAAACGAAGAAGTACATAATGATAATAATCGAAAAAGAAACGAATAAACGAAGAAGTACATAATGACAATAAACGAAGAAGAAGATGAAACGAATAAACGAAGAAGTACATAATGACAATAATCGAAGAAGAAAAAGAAACGAATAAACGAAGAAGTACATAATGACAATAAACGAAGAAGATGAAACGAATAAACGAAGAAGTACATAATGACAATAATCGAAGAAGAAAAAGAAACGAATAAACGAAGAAGTACATAATGATAATAATCGAAAAAGAAACGAATAAACGAAGAAGTACATAATGACAATAATCGAAGAAGAAAAAGAAACGAATAAACGAAGAAGTACATAATGATAATAATCGAAAAAGAAACGAATAAACGAAGAAGTACATAATGATAATAATCGAAGAAGAAAAAGAAACTATAAACGAAGAAGTACATAATGACAATAAACGAAGAAGAAAAAGAATCGAATAAACGAAGAAGTACATAATGACAATAAACGAAGAAGAAAAAGAAACGAATAAACGAAGAAGTACATAATGATAATAATCGAAAAAGAAACGAATAAACGAAGAAGTACATAATGATAATAATCGAAGAAGAAAAAGAAACTATAAACGAAGAAGTACATAATGACAATAAACGAAGAAGAAAAAGAAACGAATAAACGAAGAAGTACATAATGATAATAATCGAAAAAGAAACGAATAAACGAAGAAGTACATAATGATAATAATCGAAGAAGAAAAAGAAACTATAAACGAAGAAGTACATAATGACAATAAACGAAGAAGAAAAAGAAACGAATAAACGAAGAAGTACATAATGATAATAATCGAAAAAGAAACGAATAAACGAAGAAGTACATAATGACAATAAACGAAGAAGAAAAAGAAACGAATAAACGAAGAAGTACATAATGATAATAATCGAAAAAGAAACGAATAAACGAAGAAGTACATAATGACAATAAACGAAGAAGAAGATGAAACGAATAAACGAAGAAGTACATAATGATAATAATCGAAAAAGAAACGAATAAACGAAGAAGTACATAATGATAATAATCGAAAAAGAAACGAATAAACGAAGAAGTACATAATGATAATAATCGAAAAAGAAACGAATAAACGAAGAAGTACATAATGATAATAATCGAAAAAGAAACGAATAAACGAAGAAGTACATAATGACAATAAACGAAGAAGAAGATGAAACGAATAAACGAAGAAGTACAAAATGACAATAATCGAAGAAGAAAAAGAAACGAATAAACGAAGAAGTACATAATGATAATAATCGAAAAAGAAACGAATAAACGAAGAAGTACATAATGACAATAATCGAAGAAGAAAAAGAAACGAATAAACGAAGAAGTACATAATGATAATAATCGAAAAAGAAACGAATAAACGAAGAAGTACATAATGACAATAAACGAAGAAGAAAAAGAAACGAATAAACGAAGAAGTACATAATGATAATAATCGAAAAAGAAACGAATAAACGAAGAAGTACATAATGACAATAAACGAAGAAGAAGATGAAACGAATAAACGAAGAAGTACATAATGATAATAATCGAAAAAGAAACGAATAAACGAAGAAGTACATAATGATAATAATCGAAAAAGAAACGAATAAACGAAGAAGTACATAATGATAATAATCGAAAAAGAAACGAATAAACGAAGAAGTACATAATGATAATAATCGAAAAAGAAACGAATAAACGAAGAAGTACATAATGACAATAAACGAAGAAGAAGATGAAACGAATAAACGAAGAAGTACAAAATGACAATAATCGAAGAAGAAAAAGAAACGAATAAACGAAGAAGTACATAATGATAATAATCGAAAAAGAAACGAATAAACGAAGAAGTACATAATGACAATAAACGAAGAAGAAGATGAAACGAATAAACGAAGAAGTACATAATGATAATAATCGAAGAAGAAAAAGAAACGAATAAACGAAGAAGTACATAATGATAATAATCGAAGAAGAAAAAGAAACGAATAAACGAAGAAGTACATAATGATAATAATCGAAAAAGAAACGAATAAACGAAGAAGTACATAATGATAATAATCGAAAAAGAAACGAATAAACGAAGAAGTACATAATGATAATAATCGAAAAAGAAACGAATAAACGAAGAAGTACATAATGATAATAATCGAAAAAGAAACGAATAAACGAAGAAGTACATAATGACAATAAACGAAGAAGAAGATGAAACGAATAAACGAAGAAGTACAAAATGACAATAATCGAAGAAGAAAAAGAAACGAATAAACGAAGAAGTACATAATGATAATAATCGAAAAAGAAACGAATAAACGAAGAAGTACATAATGACAATAATCGAAGAAGAAAAAGAAACGAATAAACGAAGAAGTACATAATGATAATAATCGAAAAAGAAACGAATAAACGAAGAAGTACATAATGACAATAAACGAAGAAGAAAAAGAAACGAATAAACGAAGAAGTACATAATGATAATAATCGAAAAAGAAACGAATAAACGAAGAAGTACATAATGACAATAAACGAAGAAGAAGATGAAACGAATAAACGAAGAAGTACATAATGATAATAATCGAAAAAGAAACGAATAAACGAAGAAGTACATAATGATAATAATCGAAAAAGAAACGAATAAACGAAGAAGTACATAATGATAATAATCGAAAAAGAAACGAATAAACGAAGAAGTACATAATGATAATAATCGAAAAAGAAACGAATAAACGAAGAAGTACATAATGACAATAAACGAAGAAGAAGATGAAACGAATAAACGAAGAAGTACAAAATGACAATAATCGAAGAAGAAAAAGAAACGAATAAACGAAGAAGTACATAATGATAATAATCGAAAAAGAAACGAATAAACGAAGAAGTACATAATGACAATAAACGAAGAAGAAGATGAAACGAATAAACGAAGAAGTACATAATGATAATAATCGAAGAAGAAAAAGAAACGAATAAACGAAGAAGTACATAATGATAATAATCGAAGAAGAAAAAGAAACGAATAAACGAAGAAGTACATAATGATAATAATCGAAAAAGAAACGAATAAACGAAGAAGTACATAATGATAATAATCGAAAAAGAAACGAATAAACGAAGAAGTACATAATGATAATAATCGAAAAAGAAACGAATAAACGAAGAAGTACATAATGATAATAATCGAAAAAGAAACGAATAAACGAAGAAGTACATAATGACAATAATCGAAGAAGAAAAAGAAACGAATAAACGAAGAAGTACATAATGATAATAATCGAAAAAGAAACGAATAAACGAAGAAGTACATAATGATAATAATCGAAAAAGAAACGAATAAACGAAGAAGTACATAATGACAATAAACGAAGAAGAAGATGAAACGAATAAACGAAGAAGTACATAATGACAATAATCGAAGAAGAAAAAGAAACGAATAAACGAAGAAGTACATAATGATAATAATCGAAAAAGAAACGAATAAACGAAGAAGTACATAATGACAATAAACGAAGAAGAAGATGAAACGAATAAACGAAGAAGTACATAATGACAATAATCGAAGAAGAAAAAGAAACGAATAAACGAAGAAGTACATAATGATAATAATCGAAAAAGAAACGAATAAACGAAGAAGTACATAATGATAATAATCGAAAAAGAAACGAATAAACGAAGAAGTACATAATGACAATAAACGAAGAAGAAGATGAAACGAATAAACGAAGAAGTACATAATGACAATAATCGAAGAAGAAAAAGAAACGAATAAACGAAGAAGTACATAATGATAATAATCGAAAAAGAAACGAATAAACGAAGAAGTACATAATGATAATAATCGAAAAAGAAACGAATAAACGAAGAAGTACATAATGACAATAAACGAAGAAGAAGATGAAACGAATAAACGAAGAAGTACATAATGACAATAATCGAAGAAGAAAAAGAAACGAATAAACGAAGAAGTACATAATGATAATAATCGAAAAAGAAACGAATAAACGAAGAAGTACATAATGACAATAAACGAAGAAGAAGATGAAACTATAAACGAAGAAGTACATAATGATAATAATCGAAAAAGAAACGAATAAACGAAGAAGTACATAATGACAATAAACGAAGAAGAAGATGAAACTATAAACGAAGAAGTACATAATGACAATAAACGAAGAAGAAGATGAAACTATAAACGAAGAAGTACATAATGATAATAATCGAAAAAGAAACGAATAAACGAAGAAGTACATAATGACAATAAACGAAGAAGAAGATGAAACTATAAACGAAGAAGTACATAATGACAATAAACGAAGAAGAAAAAGAAACGAATAAACGAAGAAGTACATAATGATAATAATCGAAAAAGAAACGAATAAACGAAGAAGTACATAATGATAATAATCGAAAAAGAAACGAATAAACGAAGAAGTACATAATGACAATAAACGAAGAAGAAGATGAAACTATAAACGAAGAAGTACATAATGATAATAATCGAAAAAGAAACGAATAAACGAAGAAGTACATAATGACAATAAACGAAGAAGAAGATGAAACTATAAACGAAGAAGTACATAATGACAATAAACGAAGAAGAAAAAGAAACGAATAAACGAAGAAGTACATAATGATAAAAGCTCAACACTCATAGTGACTTGCATTTCTTTTTTTTGAAGGGCAGGAGTCTATAGCAACGATTACAATGTTATGTGTAGAGGCTACCCAGCCCCTCACCCACGCTGGTGTGTCAACATCCGCTTCGTCGTTTAATTTTGATTATTTCATATAAGTGTAGATGGTGAGAATGGTCACCCCAGGCCCCGTTCAATCAGAGACCCTCCAACCGGCAGCTGTCACTCGTGGAGCCCGCCGCGCTCGTAACCTTCGCCCTGCTGGTGACCTGGTAACACTCTTTTTTATGAAAATAAGGGACGAGACGAGCAGGACGTTCAGCTGATAGTAATTGATACGCCTTGCCCATTACAATGCAGTGCTGCTCAGGATTCTTGAAAACCCAAAAATTCTGAGTGGCACTACAATTGCGCTTGTCACCTTGAGACACAAGATGTTAAGTCGCGTTAAGACAGAAACACAGTAATGTTTACACATTATTGCTTTACGGCAGAAATAGGCGCCGTTGTGATACCAATAATCTAGCCGGCATCCTATTGGAAGGAGCCTCCCACTAGTAAACTCTGTCTCCATGCGAGACAAACAAGGGATTATAAAAAAATATAATAACTTTTAAGAATCTGAAGCAGAGTTTCCGGTATTATAACCCTATAAATATTTATGTCAGTTAACTATTTGAACAGAAGTCCAGGATTTTTTTTTAATTCTAGGGATAAATAATTGTATAATGTTATATAAATTGCATATATACTGTAATATGTCGTTCTGGGACAGAGGCCATAAACTAGTTTATCCGGTAATCGAGTGGAATGAGGATTTAATTCAAAAGCCTTTTAAAATAAATGATTATTATTGTTTTTAAAATTTAGATACTGCAAATACTTATATACAAAATATTAAGCATATTATATATTTGCATTAAGTAAAAAAATATGACGTATATAAGACGATGCTCCGACAAACAAATTAAAAAGAGAAGCTCCGTAACAGTTTATGAGGATCCATAATACGCTGTTACCAATACAATATAAAGTTTCAATAGAAGGTCCCAGCACGAATGGGTCGGTGGCGGCCATTTATCAATATAATGCTGCAGATATGGCCGCTGCTCGCTACGCAACGATTGTACGATTAAATTTGGATGGTTACCGAGGCACGGTTCACGGTAGCCACTGCAACTCCATAAATCAACGGAATGGCCCAAAATATCGTTGATTTCGAACCCACGCACCGCACTGAATATAATTACCTGCCTTAGTGATGGGCACAGCTACAACCGCGGATGTCGATAAAAATAAATGATATGTGGAATCAATTTATATTTTTATATTGTTTTGACATCTTAGCGTATAGGACATAAATTGACTTTTATATAATTATGAACTAAATTTTTTGTATGTTTATGTACATGATGTGTTCATCTGTAATTGCAGGAACATGATTTTTGGACATTGTGTAACAATTTTATGAATTGACATGTGTATTCTGTGTCATGCTTGCTGACAAAAAAAAAAGTAATATTTTTTAATTATAATCTGTCCAAAACATTATGTACAAATAACAGTGTAATATTTGTTTCACTATTTAATTGTTGTTTCTTAATAAATGATTACACGCATAGACGATTTAAGAATGGGCTACCTCTTATTATTTTTTGTATTGCTTCTGTGCGACACCTACCTAGAAGTATTATAAGTAGCATTTGAAATAATATTACCCACTAACAAATTAATGGAATTATGAATTGTTATTTTTATTAAGCTGCATTTTTCTGTGATAGAACAACAGTGCGTACGGGCTGCCGATACTCTCTGGCAAAGCAGAGGGTGTAAGCCTTTTTTTTTAACTACCAGTATAGTATCGAATTGGTAATACCGTGTAAGGAAGCCTATTCCATACTTTGATTGTACGTAGAAATTTGCTCCTTGAAATAACACTGTCGAGGAACGACGGGATGCCGGCTAGATTATGGGTACCACAACGGCGCCTATTTCTGCTGTGAAGCAGTAATGTGTAAACATTACTGTCCTTCGGTCTGAAAAGTGCCGCACCTAGTGAGATTACTGGGCAAATGAGACTAAACATCTTATGTCTCCAGGTGACGAGCGTAACTGTAGTGCCACCCAGAATTTTTGGGTTTTTCAAATATCCTGAGCGGGATTGCATTGTAATGGGCATGGCGTATCAATTACCATCAGCTGAACGTCCTGCTCCCCTCGTCCCTTATTTTCATAAAAAAAAACACATGGTGATGATGATAAAGACAAAGTGTGTGGTATGTAATGAGACTGTGGATTTCAGCAGCTTTTTGGAAGACCCCATGATATTTAATGCGTTAGAAGTAATACAGAACAAGTACATCTACGTTGCACTAATCAAAGGTTCGACTTTAAACTGGAGCGCACCAGACCAGAGATATTCATACGTGGCCGGATCTTCCTTTTCTAGAATTTGTCTTAAATTTTGTCTCGCTCCATGCCGACGGAATTGGAAATCACGTGAAATTTGGATTCAATTAAATAGTATCGACATGTGCACACCACTAGTGGTTTGAAGTTTAGTATAGTAATATATTCGGAAAGGTTGGATGTAATTATGTATCGGCGTGGCGGCTCTAGTCAGGTATACAGTATTGCGCTGCCGTTAGCTATTATACGATCATTATAATGTGGGGCATTTGAAGTTCAATAATAGCTATAAAAGCTGGCGCGAGTGAAACTGCGGTAGGCCTCACTGAGTGGTTGGTCATCAAGCAGCCCGTCGTACATTGCTGCCTTATCGAAATATTTCTATGTTGAACAATACGATTTAATGTAATACAAATTATACATATTATGAGTATTTATATAGACTCTTTTCTTTACGAACTCTTATGATGTCGATTTGATTTGAACCTAAGCCAACAGGAAGCGAGCTAAAAATATCAGAATAAATAAATCTACCGTTACAAAATGCTCATGACATATAGGCTCAAGTGTTACATAGAAGGTCGGCTTGTGTATTAACCGCTACAATTACCGCAGGTTAGAACTTTGTCACTGTTTTGTGGCACGAACTGTTATAGCATAAACACATGATCGGATTTGGTACGGCCGAAACATCCGACACGGTTTGCTAGCTGATCATATTCGATGGTATGTTTCTCATCGTACAAGATTATAACTGTTGCCGTGCGAACTACGGTCCGGCCGAGTACGACGCCGGACCAATTCTGCCCTGGTAATCAAAAGGGCAGTAAGTCAAAGGTGGCCATTTTTTTTTTATTACTGATTTGGAATGTTCATCAAACGAGCTTTCTTCCTATCTAGGTTTCATACATCTACGTTTATTAGAAATGCATTTTCTTTTTTGATGAATAGCAGTAAGAACGGTAAAATAATTTAGTTAACTAGGTAAAAGAGCAGTATTTCATTGATATACTGCCCTTTTCATTAGTATTCACATATTTCTTAACAAAAGAGCAGTAAATTTCTGACATACTGCTCTTTACGTAAGTATTAACCAAAGTACCAAATGAATTTCACTAGTTAAATCTACAGTATGTGGCTGTACTGCGCTTTAAGATAGTAATTATAATGAATGACTCATAATACACATTAATATAAACACAGTATCATCACTTACTGCTTTTATAACATAGCAAAAGATGAAATAATTTAATAGTTTTGTAAATCAGGAGAGCAGTAAGTGGTTGTTACTGCTCTACTAGGTAGGTATTAATGATCAAAATATTCGGTCATTTCGCTTCAAGCAGCGCGGTTGAGTGGTGGTCGTCTGATTTTATTTTATTTGCGCCATTTTGTGACGCGTAGTGTTGGCGCCAAGTGTAGGTATAAGGTGAGTAATTGTTGTTTTTTTTTAAATATTGTAAGGAATCCTTATATTTAATATGCTTTGTTATGTGGAATAAACATCTTACTTAAATGGAAAATAAATCTAATTACTAATCCGTTTTGAATAATAATATTTTATATTTGAGTTTGTCCTCGCGCTCGCTTTTCACATTTTTAGGGCTTTGAAGTTATCCATGCCCGCCGCGCGTTTTTGACTCTGTTTTACTATGTACTGTGCTCTAAAACAAATTCTAGTTCTGACACTTCACTTGAGTTATTAAATTAATATTTGCATTATTATTGTTTGTAATAGGCTACATCTTATATTACTTAAATAAAACTAATACTTTAATTAATACACTTTATTCATTGTTGTTTTAGATTAAATTAACTACAAAATGAAGCGAATAGACAAAATTATAAATATGACCAAAAATCGAAATGAATCTACCATAAACATGAATCAATCAGCGAAGCCTATATCAAAATTTCACAAGAATTCTCAAAATCAAAAAGTATATACTAATAATATAAAAATACCCAGGAGTGGCGATGGCAAAATAGAGGAATGTGCAATGGCTGAATTGTGGGCTGTCCAATTAGATTACAAAGACTTTCAGGCGATACGACCACTACATGTAGAAGTAGCCTCGTCTTTTATGAGTTCTCAAAACGAAATAAATCAAATTTTGCTGTTAAAAGAAGTAATATTAAACCCGATCATAGATCAACCTATACCTAATGTGCTATGTAAAAATAAAATATCAGCAGCCGAGACAAGTGTTGCTGCCTTGGGAATTACTGAATCTGTACCCAACTTATTTTGTCAGGAAACAATATTAAAGACAGCCGAAAAAAATGTACAACCCGTTGAAAATAATAAACCTACGCTTAACTTAGCCTGCGAGGAATCAATGCCAGATTCAGAAAATGAGATCACTTTTTATGAGGATTCCGATGACTCGGTCTTTGATAAAGACTACGTGCCGCCTCTATCCTCTCCATCGACCAATTGTAGCATTAATACAGTCAATAGAGAACATATACCAATAGTATCAAGACAAGATGATAGTGACAAAAATAAACAACATAGTGATGATAATATAGAATATTATGAAGAAAATCAACAGATCAATAATCCGGAAAATAGAGATCAAATGCAACCAGAGTTAGGACGAAATGAAAACAGTTTAGTACAAAATTTTTGCCCAGAAGAAAATACAAACAATCAAAATATTGACATTCAGTTCACTAAACAAGGAACAATTAGGAAACGAAGAAAAATGAACACTAGTCTAAATGAAAGGAAAAATGCCAAGCTTGAAGAAAGAGAATTAAAACAGAATATTAAAAGCCCATGTACTCAGAAATGCCCAAAAAAATGTAAGGATAAATTCACTCATGATATGCGGTTGAAGATACACGATAATTATTTGAACCTTGGTTGGGAAGCACAAGGAGTAATGATAAAGAACCTTACATCCGAAGTCAAGGTTCAATCAAGAAAAAACGCCAATGAAAGCAACACTTATAAGCGCAATAAAACGTACAAATATTTTTTTCTGACATCTCATAATGAGAAAATCGAAGTGTGTAAAACTTTTTTCCTGACCACGTTAGGATATAATAAAAAAAATGACAAAAGGTTATTAAAAATATTAGAAAAAGATATATCTGATCAAAAAGATAAGAGGGGCAAACATAACAACAGACAAAAAATAAACACAGAAAATTTAGAAAACCATGTTCTTCAGTATAACCCAGTCATATCACACTATCGAAGAGAACATGCTCCGAGAAGAAGGTATTTGTCGAGCGATGTGACTCTTAAGATTATCTACGAGGATTACAAAGCAAAGTATCCAGACCATAAAATTTCATACGAATTTGTAAGAAATTTCGTTACAAAACAAATGAATATTTCATTTGCAACTCTTTCTAACGAAGAATGCGAAATTTGTACAGGGTATAAAATGCATAAAGAAGAAACTATGCACAGTGAGGAAGAAATATCTTCAGATTGCGTAAACTGCAATGCCTATCTGAAACATAAAGAAAGATACATTAACAGCAGAGAGGAATATCAAAATGATGTGAAAAACCAGGAAAGTAATGAAGAATTAGAGTATACTTATTTTTCAGCGGATCTTCAAAAGGTAGTGAGGCTTCCACGTATAGATATGTTCAAAATTGTCTTGTTTACCCCTCGTATTATATGCTTCAACGAGAGCTTTGTGCCTTTAAGCAAATTCACAGATAAACAGAAACCGGTCGGTGTTTTGTGGAATGAATCGGGACGAAAACAAGAAGATATTGCCTCTGCTTTTCGTGTTTTTCTTTTGGAACGACGCGATGATAGGAATATAGTTATATGGACTGATAATTGTTCCTCACAGAACAAGAATTGGACGTTTATGACATTTTTAGTACAAATGATAAATAGCAATGAAATCACGGCAGAGAAGATATTAATAAAATATCTCGAACCTGGGCACACATTTATGTCAGCCGATAGTTTCCATCATTTGGTTGAAAAATCTCTACAAAAGCAAAGGAAGGTTTATGATTTTAATGATTATGTCAATTGTGTCGCAACTTGTACGAAAAATGTTACTGTTAAAAAAATGAATGTCACCGACTTCTTCCAGTTTCAAGATAAATCATCTCAGCATAGGCTCCGTAATACTCAGCCCAGGGTATACTTGAAAGACATAGTTGCTGTACAAGTTATCAGAGGGAGTTTAGATATTCATTACAAGATTAACCATAAAGATGAAACATTCCGATCATTAAGCTTTTTACAAGTGAAAGTTCTTAAATTAAAAGAAATACCTTATCCTGATCACAGAATTATTGAAAGAGGAATTGCTGGTGAAAGGAAAAAGCAGATAATTCAAAACTTGTGTCCATTAATGCCTGTTAATCGTAGATTTTTTTGGGAAAATTTGTTTGTAAATAATGTTGAAAACTTGGCAATCGAGGATGATGAAGTCGGAGAAAATGAAACACAGTAGCTTATAAAGTGATGAATTATATTTTTAATGATTGTTAAAAACTGAAGCAGAGCGTATTTTATCTTATAATACCTACATGTTTACGTGCTTTAACTTTTGCATTTTTTTATTTTATAGAAATTATTTTATGTTAAAAAAAAATATTTTATGTTAAAGCTCTTTGAAGTTAGCTACTTTTGTTTTGTATTAAGAGTAATTTTGTGCCAAAAAAGGTGATATTTGATAATAAGTATATTACAAGATATTTTTTGGATTTTAATTAAGTATAATATTATAAATGTTATGCCAAATAATTAGAACAAAGACTATTGATCTCATTGATTATTATATTTTACAATTAAAGCGATAGTTAGATTGTAAGAATAATTTTGTGCCTAGAAACCAATACCATTATGTGATATTCAATCTGTCTGATTAGCTTTGATAAATAATTTTATTTTTAAAGAAGTTTTGTTTTTTATTAGTTAAAGTTTATTAGTTTATAGCGTTATGCCAAATAACCAGAACTAATATTGTAGGTCTCTTTAATTACATTTAATGAATAAAACGAGTGTTTAATGTTAATATTTTTATCGATTTTTTATTTTCCCTACTATTTACAGACATACTGCTCAAGAAATTCTGAAAATACCTCATTAAAAATACTACTCTAAAAAGCAGTAACGTCCTTTACTCCATAGTGAAATAGTCAAAATATAATTAAAAATCTAAGGTAAAGGGCAGTATAATGCTTCTTTGCTGCTGTTTTAAGTAGTAATTTAAATTTATTATTTTGGATTCTGTAAGCAATATAGCAGTATGAAGTAATACTAAGCAAGAGTGCAGTATCTATGGCAGTTACTGCCCTCTTACCTAAATATTGATTAAAATAAGTTAAGAATATGGTAATAAAGACACGATTTGTGATGTTTTAGAATAACCCTATTAAAAATGTTAAAACAATGTTATTCTACTGTAAAGAACACATTTTTTCCTTTTTTTTGACATAAAGAACATAAAAATCGAGTGTAAAATTTTGTCACAAACGCTTAAATTGTGACAAATACTTTGCGCGCTGTTTTCTCGAAACCACCTTTTCTGACTTACTGCCCTTTCGATTACCACGGCAGAATTGGTGCGAAGCGCCTATCGGACCGTCCAATGGTCTGGCCTTACCAAATTTGACCATGTGTTTAGACTTTTAGAAATGGTTGTTTTACAAGTCATTTGGTGTGCGATATTACATAATACAATTAAGTTTTACCATCTATTATATATCTATTTACATCCTATTTTGAATAAAAAACTATATGAATTGATTTACATTATAATGAAAGCAAGAAATGCTCGTGGACTTTGCTTGTTAATACCATTTTCTAAACATAATCTATCAAACAAGGTGGAACACCCCAGGGCTTTAGGATAACAAGGACCTATGGTTTTTGGACGGTCGGCACACGTCATGCTATAAAATGAGCACCACTGTAAGTAGCTATAAGATACCTAGATGTATTTTACATATGGGAAGAGTTAATTGATTGACAGTACAACAAAAATATTTATAATTAACTCATTGTCCATAGCAACTAGAGATATTCTGAAATTTTCCCATATCAATTCAGCGAAATGTAGTTCATGGAATTTATTATTTAATAAATTACCAGGAATTGCATGAAATCCATTTTATTATATTATTTGACCAGAATCTATATTCTCGATTTCATCTTCCAATTCAATTAAAGCGATCCTCGCAAAAACTGAGTTGGTTTAGCTTTGAAACATATTTAGAGAGAACTTACGCTTGGCAAAAAATTTGATTAGCTATGTCAAAATTATTTTTACTAAAATCATCTAATAGCTCCTTAAACAAGATCTTGTGGGTCTCTCGTTTCATACTATCCCTTACCCAACGGCTCCTTTGCACAGGATGCCGGCTAGATTATGGGTACCATAACGGCGCCTATATCTGCCGTGAAGCAGTAATGTATAAACATTTTTGTGTTTCGGCCTGAAGGGCGCCGTTGGTGACAAGCGCAATTGTATTGCCGCTCAGAATTGTTGGGTTATTCAAGAATCCTGAGCGCCACTGCATTATAATGGGCAGGGCGTATCAATTACCATCGGCTGAAATTCCTGCACGTCTCGTCCCTTTTTTCATAAAAAAAAGTATACGTAGGCTGTATATTTTCAAGTGGCATCATGTACGGTCTACAAAAAAATTTATGACATAACTCAAATTTAAACATTTTAGATTTCGGATATTTATTTGATCGTTTATTGAACGTCAGTATCCACAAACCATTTAAAACATGCCCCAGATGATGATATTTTTCATTATTATGCAAATAAGGTTTAATAATATACAAAATAGTGGTTTTGTTAGCTAGTAATACGTCAGTCACGTAGGTAATTTATTACAAAACGTAATTGCATTTTCGCTTTCAATAACACACTGTATTTTATTGATTCTACCAAAGTGCTGATACATCTATACGTATGTGTTATACATACAATACAGCTGTGCTGTTAAACACGCCCTGCATTACAAAGCATCTAAACACATATAGCGTGATTGACACGGCTTAACTAGCCTTTATTTGGCTACAAGTCTGTTTATTACTACCATCAGTTGAGTCCAGCCCCGTACACTCTCAGACAAGGTTTAAATAAAACAACAATACATATGAAACCATAACATATATTATATTATTTATATAACGTAATTACAACTTCAAATACAATGTTAATTTGAACAAACGCTACATTAGGACATAGCGTCAGTTGAAACAAGGTCACTTTGCTTTGTATTATCGTAAATATATATAATATAGTGTGTAGCATGTGGGCGTTATGTACATATACATAGATAATTATATAAGAACATATGCACGTGGAGTGAACTTCGTCCTGAGTCACATTACACATAGCTCATAAACCACGGAAACAACTCCATAATATTTTAATGATATAATGCTTAGCAACTACGAAATGTTCTAGTTTCATCCCCAATTGATTAAGAATGTCAAAATTTACAACCATCAGAACACATGTAAACCTAAACTCTTCAACAATCAGTTCTCCATTCTAATCTAAAATATGTTAAATATTACATTATTATATTATTCAATAAACAGTGAATTAAACAATAAACTGTACACAATAAGTAGTAAATTCAAATAAAATCTTAGTATACAAAGCCTAATTTTAATAAAACACTTTTAAAGGATTAAAACGCGTTTGAAACTGTGTAATTACATTAGATTTTTACGTAAAGTTACATTTTTATTTTAGTTAACCCGGCGTTTAAAGACCTTTCCAGATCTCGTTTTCAGGGGGACTGCAGGTGACATGAGTCGAAGATAGTATTTGTCAGTTGTCACTATGAAGTTTAGCGCCATTTATTGCCTCGGAGGTGGTATTTGCTATACACAGATTTTGCAAAATTTACTGACATGTCTTCTTCTTTTTTGATATGAATGAATGTAAGGAATGTTAAATCTCTTTTTTTATCCTATTTGTAATCCTTTAAAAGTGTTATATTTAAATGTGTAACACTCGCATTAATCAAAGAAAATACTACTAAGCTTAAATATAAATAATTATTATTACTAACTCGGTTGTTATAGCATTATTTTTTTTGGTGAAAAAGGTATCTATATATTTATACGTCATTTACATTATTGTAGACTTTACAACACTAATGTTCATCGAAATAATGACTATAGTATATTACTATGTATATAAATGTTTAATTGTTTTTTTTTACGAATGAGACTATCGACGATGGTATGAAATCAATGCCCTTGCACTCTTGCAACACCAGGAATTTTATAATCAGGAAGTTTAAATTAAGCCTGGAAACACTGCGGAAGTTTGTTCCAAGCAACTTGCTTAAGCACTTTATCTACATAATGTCGTCATTTATATAAATTAAAGTATATGTTTGTAGTATCAAAATAATAGCGCTTTTATTTATTTACTGGAGGAAGAACAAAAACAGAACAATTTAAACATAATCTTCGAACAATATTTTTATTCAAAATGGGATATGAAATCAATTATTGTAAGTAAAATATTGACTTATTGTAAGTAAAATATTAATGCACATTCGGAAATGAATGTGCATAAAATTTCGTTACAAATTTATTATTTGAATAGCCTGACGGCGGTCGCTCCATTCCCGATCTGTGGTATCACTAAGAAAGTTATTTAAGTCATAATAAATATTATTAAGACTTAAATATTATTAGAAGATGTTGCTTAAATATCCTCACTGAAACAATTTACTAGAAACGATATTGTTGTGCGTGTTAAAAAAGAAAAATTAGAAACATTAAAATAATGTTCACAATAATTTGTATTCAGCTGTCACTTTGTAACGGCTAATCTCCGAGACGGCTGGACAGAAATTGTGGGACTTTCACTAGATGATAATTCTGTTAATAAAGCAAAAAACTGAGCCCATGTGAACAGAATCTACGGGAGCGAACGCATATTTTCAAATAACATCAATGCCATCGTGTTCACGAAGCATCCTTACACAAACAATGAATTCAAGCTCTCTAAAGGTTGCTGCATCAAATAAACGATAATTTATATTTGTACAGTTAATTCTTTATTCCTTTTTATTAAATAGTTTATATTATTTAAACACGACTCATATATTGGATGCAATACCTTACAAACTAATTTGTTACATATTATAATACCTATAACAGCCATTGTAAAATACTCTATTTGATTGAAGAGTGGCCGTCGAGTTTCTTATGTGTTCTTCTCAAGAGCTATTTACGAGCGTATGGTAAATTCAGTAATTTAAAAGGAATACTTGTAGTGACCATTCAAAATTGCTTATTTTAAGCCTAATTGAATAAAGTTTATTTGACTTGGACTGCCTACTACCTATTTTACAATTAAATTTCTCCTTAAATATACTACTGTTTATACAGTTGCGATGAAAGACAGTAAATTTGACTCAATTAGTTGGAAATATTGCAAGAAATGGCACAGGATATAGAAATTGAAAAATGGCCTCAGTTTTTGTGAAGAGAGGAAATTGGCGGAGGGATCGAATGATATATAAAGGTCGGAAATGAATCGACAACACACGACACATGTGACGCAGCCATCATCCCACGGGAGCGATATGGTTTCTTGTGGGACAAGTTTTTCTATTAAAATACTTAAAGAATTTACTCTTGAAGGTCACACACAAAATAATAAATCTACAGAAATATTATTTATCTGAACCTATCGAGCAAATAAAAAACATATAGTCAACGTTTATGCCTCCAAATCAATTACTTTAAAATTCGTTTTTTTTCTTAAAATCGGCACTAAATAGCTAATATAATATTTTATTTTGTAGAGTACAAGGCATACTCTTGGGGATTTTATAAATTAAGTCGTTTTTACAATTTCACCTTGTTATTTAGATCTTATATTGACTGCTTATTTCTCAACATGGGTAGAGTTTTTCGTCTTGCACTTTCCCTTAGACCTTAAGTTGTGACGAACCAAGCAATGATACATACAGTAGTGTAGTAGAAGATCTTCCATTGCTCGTCCATACTATTATTTGGCCTTAAATAAGGTTGCCAGAAGAAAACTTTAAAAGTCCGGGGAAAATACCCGATTTCCAAAATTCCTGATATTTTTTCAGAATTTTAGATTTCTTCGCAAAAATGACCAACAATTTGGAAAAGCCAATATATTATTGTTTCTTTCGTTTCGATGATGCAATTTACATGAACAAAGGTGACTTTTTTTAGTCTCTCAAACAATGTTTTATTCTGTTACCTTTTACAAATAAGAATCTGAAAAATATAAGGTATGATGCAAATTAGATCAAATTATTGTTTTTGCCATCAGAGAAAAACAGAACGAACCTCGGGCCGATACCGTCTAAGTCTAAGTCAGGCATTTCGTTCCAAATAGGTAAATCGTGACTTAAGTACCAATGTGAGATTTGAGCCACCACACGTAACAAAATAAAGAAAATATATAAACATTAGTGGAATACACAGATCGAAACTATAGGTGAAAATCCACGGTGAACCGGTTCGACAAGTTTTTGTTGGGCCCTTACAGTTTTTGTTTGCTCCTATCAGAAGGTCTTATGTCCAATTTTCAATCAGGAAGCGAGTAAAGACAGTATTGTGTTTCTGCTGCCGAGTTTGCCAGGCGATACTCGATAGGTAGTTAGTCGTAGAGCGATGGTCACGAATTCGATGAAAAGTGACCGTTCTTCGATTAGATTCGCTTACCGAGAGAATCGAGTACCGATCGATAATGACTCACGCTCCACCAAGGCCGAGTGCGCCTGGCAACACCTTTTTTATGCTTTTTTTCACCAATTTGCCAGTAACATGTACGGTAAATCGATTCATTAGTTTTTTTAGTATCACAGCTTTATTATCAACTACTTATAAACGGATGTTTAATAATTTTGTTTTGGCACTTACTTTATAGATGCCTATCCAATAGCCCCGGTATGGTAGCGACAATCAATTTAATGATTTACAACTTTCTAATACATTATATTATATTACGAAAAACATATTTTTATTTTATATAATATAAATGTTGTCTCAAATGCAAAATTATCTATATTAATGAATTATCTATATCTATGAAGAAAAATTTATATTTTGATTTTAATACCTACCGATTAAGTACTGAATTGTAACTAAATACTTTGATGTTAGTAAATTTGATATACCTAATCAATCAATTAAAAGTACCTATGTGATTTTATCATCGAGTCGAAATATTATCTCCACTATTACTTAAAGCCATATCTTATTGGTTTATAATATTAAAAGAAACAGTTCCTCTTTTCATACAACAAACACAATATGGAACTTTCTGGCATGCTGACGCAATAACTGTTTTCACTTACCTGCATTTTACGAACGCATTAAAGATGTAATTATTACTGGTTGCTAAGCAATTTTGCCTCATTACATTGTTATTAAAAACAAAGACAATAGGCATTCTAGTATCTAATGAGAGCTAACAATTAATGCACAGAGCGGTGCATGACGATCACTATTCAATTTTCAATTCTCATGGTCTCCTGAGTTACAAGCCATCTAAATAAGAATTTTTATTGTTACATTAGCATCATATTCGAAATCAATAAATAAATAGGTAGGAAAATATTAATTTAAATGTGTACCTAATTTATATTATCGTTAATGTTATCTGAATAGTGATTAGTGACCGACTAGCCAGGACGACGCATATGACTTAGCAGATAAGTTATCAATAATTATACATATCTTATACTTCATAATGATAAACAAGTTTATTTAACATGTAGAATACAATTAAATGCCTCAAAAACTTATAAAATACTCACTGAACTTATAACTAACTTAAATTAATTTTTATAACTAAAACACCAAAATACCTTAAATACGCAACACGCATTTACTAGACCGATACTGAACATCACTGTATTATGAAACCTATTGAATTATTTTAGATTTCTGGTTGGTATACTTTCGTGTTCCACCGGTGGAATCAGAACAAAGAAGCCGGCCGGTGTATAACCGGAGCCGGTGGCCGGAGCGACACACAGACATGCATCTCCCGGCGACGACGAACGAAACTGGCGCGCGGGGACCCCGCCGCCGGCGAGGAGAGACCCCCCGCACCCCCGCCTGCCGCTCTCTATAAAACTCGAGAAGACTTCCCGGCAGCGTCAGTCCGTCACAAAGAGCGACAGGGTTGGGTGGGTCGTACAGTGAGCCGAGGGTGAGAGACGAAGCCCTGTGGTTACGAGATCAGATCTGATGCAGTCGTGTTGATCCCGGACTATTTGTATTGACAGTAGATCTCCTTTCGTTTGCTAGTCGAAGTCCGGTGCGAAGCCGGTCGTTCAGTGCGCGACCACAGTACAAAAGACTTTTGTGATATTTTTCTAGTACAGTTCCGTAGCGGAACTATTTAACTTCTCGTACTTTAAAGTGTACAATATAAGTAAAAATTTGGAAAACATGGAAATCCTGCCGGTTACGAGTCAGTTTAACGTCGGATTCAGTAGTGAAAAAGGTGAGTTTTAGTACTTTCTATTGTAAGTTGTGACGAAGTCGCGGTGGTGAGGGAAGCGAGCGGCTTTCTAACCGGCGAGTATCAGCTGAGTGGCTGTTGCTATGCGGCGCGCGCACCGCTGCCCGCTACCGGTTAACCGCGTACACCTTCAGTATAATGCAATAATAGCGATATATGGCAATATTAGTTGCCGTGAGCCATTAGTGATCGAGTTCTGTCATCGAATTCGGTACGTGGTGAGATGTGTTGGCTTGGGACTCCGGTCCGCCGAGATCCAAACGTCATGCTCAGCTGACGCAACAGCTGTTGAATCGATACTCAATCAGTTTCACAGTACACTGAGTACATAATATTTTGATAAATTTTGAACTAATATTGATATTCTATAACTGATTTTAATTAGCAATCAGACTTTAAGTTATTCGTATTGATTATTATATTTTCGTGATATTTATTAGATGTTTGTATTGTCTTAGCATGGAGTGGGCCAACGTGGCGGGAAGCGACCGTGCCGATCCCGACGGAGGCGGCGCTGGCTCAGAAACTGGAGAGAGAGCTCCGCGCGGCCAAGGGTGCGAGCGAGCTGGCCGCAGCAGAGGTTCTGGTGCCGGCTGAGCTGCTGGCGAGGGCCGCGCGGCAGGCGCTGCACCTGGCCGAGGGGGAGCCCTGCGGGTCACGGGGCGCAGCCCTCATAGTGGACGTGGCAGGGCGCCGCCTGGCCGCCTTCAAGATAGACCCCAACACGCTCACCACGCACGAGATACACCTGCACCTGGAGCATGACGCCACCAACTGGACGAGCCTGTTGCCGCAATTCTTAAAGTAAGTCCCGTTACATAAAAACATTCCAAACAATAAATTATGAATAATTTTCAGATAATCATACTTTAAGAATAATAAATGAGAGACTAATCTAATTTCTTCTTTTGCAGAAACTTAACCCGAGGCGGCACCATCATCATCAGTCCCCAGTTCACGATAGAAAAGAAAAAACTGTTCCGGAGCCAGTCGGAGTGAGACTGGTGCAGAGTACCGCGCGGGCGATCAACCGCCCTCCTCGATATGATCTACGTATCGTTATTTTAACAAATATCAATATTATTATATGTATATTAATTATAATATTTTTATTAAGAGAAAAAAAAGCACAGCGTGATATGTAATGTATAGTTGTAGAATAAGCGCGCAAAAGCGCATAGTCTCGCACTGAGTCGCGCCGCAGTCGGCGAGTCGCGCGCGATGCGACATGCGCTTTGTGTCGGCAAAGCGTCGAGGGTCTAGTCGCGCGACTCGGACGACGCGGCGCTGCTCGGCGCGTGTGCGACGACACGCGGTCGCGAGCGCTGATCTCTGACCTGCTCCTAACCCAGCCCTCTCCCGAAGCCCTCGACCCTCGCCCACCGGAGCGCTCGACCGCGGGTCGCCAGTGCAGTGTTAATCGTTGTTCGTATTCTATGGTTGAGTCCGTGTGAACGAGTGAATGTCCGTGATGGCGCGACGGCGGAGTGCGCCCCGCGACTTAGATCTCAGGCGTCGTCGCGCAAGTGATACTGATTGAGAATCGATCCCGCGAGGTGATCGATTAGTGTTACGTATTATTTTTGTTTAGAGTTCGATTCTATTCTCGAGTTGTGTAGAGTTTGTATATTACTTGTATTTAATAGAGGCGACCTCCCTCGAGGTCAGATATGTGTACGTCGTCGTAATTGTACTAGGTCGTACATTTGTTTGTGATACTACTTTTGTAATGTAAAATTTAATGGAAGATATACTTTAAAGAGAGCGCGCATGCAATTGTAATGTTGATTGAGTCTGTTGGATGATGGATGGATGGATGGTCCGTCGGAGGCAATAAGTGGATGCGCGGTCATCCGCGTTCTAATATACTGCAAAGATCTCAGGTTATATAATTATAGTTATAAACAAGTATTAAGTTATTTAAGTTAATATAAAGATTGTAATTTTTATAAGATTGTTTTCTATCGGCGCGAACCAGCGCTATCATAGTCCAGTGTGTTAAGAGAGAAATTTGTACTAACAGTATCTATAATTGACGAGATGTTATCGAAATCATTTGCATCCAGTGTAAATTACTGTGTAGCTACATTTAATACAATAGAGTAACAGTTTTATTGAAATCTAAATGTCTTTATGGTCCAGTGTTGTGAATGCACAATGTTCTAGAACAAATCACTCATGAAATTGTTAAATAAGCCACAAACAACAGAACCACAAAGTTAACAACTCAAATGGTATATCGATTGTTTATAATTGATATTTATTTCATAGACTGTAAAATTTGTAGAAATTTAAAAAAAAATATAGTTTCAAAAATTTATTTCTCTTGTTTTTATTATCCCTCTTCTTCGAATATACTCTACGCTCGGATCAACAGAACTTTTTCGAGAACGTTCGATTGAGTTCATTAAATCTTTTATAAATCTGAAAGCTGTCGAGGTTACCCCACCTAACAGATTTATGTAAACATGTCTATAACAACTTGGAACTAGCTGCGAGTCATATTAGAAACCGGTTTATGGAGGGACGGACTTATCCATCATCTTGAGATACCCAGTTACCAATCTTTACCATCATAACCGAGTAACAGTTTCTGTATCGGCTATCTGCATATGCAGTTTAGTTTGTACATCGAACAAAATATAGTACTTATCGATATCGATAAGATATTATATATGATTTTACCAGTGGAGTATATCAACAGTGAGCATATTTTACAAAATAATTATTGATGTTATCCAATATTATTGAGAAATTCATAAAAAACAGAATTTTATTTATTATTTATAGAACAACGTGTGTCGGGTCATCTAGTTTTATATAAAATAGAAAATATAGGTACATATCACACACTAGATTTCGCGAAAAAATAAAACTGTTCCAGTCCCGCATCGTTCATAAAATTTTTGTTGCATACTTTTAAACAATTTGTTATGTTTTTAAAGTGATAACCCTCACTTCTAGGAAGCTACAACCTGAGAGTTGAACAAAGCATATAAGATTTTATGATGATTCGTCACTCGAACGGTTAGCTCAGTTGGTTAGAGCACCGGCACGGAACGCCGGAGGTCGTGGGTTCGAGCCCCGCATCGTTCATAAAATTTTATTTTTCAAATTTTATTTGTATGCATATTATGAAAAACTAAATGTAATTTTTCCTATGAAAACCTATAAAAATGCGAAAGTTATAATGAATCATTAAGAGTTAACAAAACATACCGTGTTAGTAGAATAAATACAGATATCTACATGAATCTGTAAATTGAATATTATCTCGAACAATCAAATCAAATATTGATCACATACACCCCGTATGTGATCAATATTTGAATGGAAGTTATCCTGTTGATGGTACGAAATGAGGTTAAATGGTGCTTCGGCAAGTTGGCTACTGTACATGTATTATTTTAGGTAGATAGGTGACTAGGTAAGGACACGACATAATTATGTTTTAATTAATATCCGTTAAAACACAGAACAATAACGATAAGAACACTAAAATTAAAACGCGGTCCACTTTGACAGGAGACTAATGGACACTAAATTGCTTCAAAACGGTTTCATGGTCTTCATTGATTCCGTCTCTTTCCCACACCTAGGTTTTTATGTAAGGATAGTTATCTCACTTTCACACAGGGTTCGTCTATTACGCCAGCATACTAAGTTTATGTTTCAGAACCATGTTTGTTAAACTGTGCAAACTCCAAAAAATATGATTTTAAAACGTCAAAAAATATAATACTGTTTTTGAAGTTATACTTCTTTAGGCGCGTTAAGAAAAAATGATGATAGTGAAATTTAAAGATGCGCGCTCATCATTGTAACACAAAAGTAACAGGTTGAAGTTGGTACCTAAAATTTTCTGACGTTTGCGTCATTAATCTTTTTTTGGTTTCTTCGTCCATTATTAGGACAGGCAAAGGGTTCAAGCCTTAATTGTCAAAGCCATCTTAGCAAGATTTTTACAAAATTGTTTTTTCTAATAACGTAGAATAGCTTGAGGAATAAATCATTTTAATGATTTATTCCTTTTTTTTTTGCTTCATTAGCCCAAAGAAGTATAACTTCTTGCGTGCATACATAAGCACACACACACACTTTTCTTTTGTAAAATACTGTAAGTACATTTTATTTCTCCTATCTTAATATACACACTTCATTCCTCGTTCAAAGAGTTGGGAACCCTATGTATAAATGACATATTATATTACCATTAGCCATTTCTTAACTTCATTAGTTATTAATGTCATTTTAATTATTTAAGCTGTTTTTTGGCCTTAATGAGTTCTGTATCTGTGTAACGGCCTGTATTTGCGGCCTATGACTTATGAGGTCAAACGAACAGCAGCCTATCAGCTTTTCTATCGCATTTATTTTTGAAGCAAAGCAACGTTGCACTCTTAGAATTTGGATTGGTCTCCGCTGCGCTCAAACTAGATACCGCACTACCTAAGAGCAATAGCTATTAGATACTTGTGTGCGTGACATCTTGACGTTCAGTGGCATCTTTAAAATTTTGTAACATAAGCTTCGTGTTATTTTACATTGAAAGTAAAAAAATACAAAATACTTACTGATGATATGTGATCCCAGTGTCGTTCTTATTTCTTGTAATATTATTTTCACAAAGTTTTACTACACAACCCGGCATTTTAGTTTCAATCAAGACTGACTCGAGACTAGCTCGTGTACGCCCACTTGGGCGTAGTATTAGAGGTTGCGCGTTCGAGTTCCACATCATTCATAAATTTTGTTTTCAAAGGAGATTGATACGCAGTTTTATTTGCTCAGATAAGAATAATATATACTCATTAGCGCATACATGAACTGTAAAACAGACTGCTAGAGACAACTTTCCATGGAATTCAATTGGGTAGGTAGTTAACAAGTCGGTAACTCAACGAATACAACAACCAACAAGAAACGAAGTGACAATGACGAAGAAACGAAATGATCTGTCAGACTGTCATTGTCAAAGTGAAGTTAGCGTTGAGGAACAAGGATTTCACTAGTATCGATTTTTTATGTAAATCGATTTATTTATCGATTTATTGATAATAAAATGAATGCACAGTTCTGTTTTTTCCTGAGAAAATAATATATTTTATTCATAATAATATGGTCATTCACACATTCATAGTTATATTCGGCTAACTAACAACTTTAGTAATTTACGATTCACTCCTACAAAAAAAAATGTACAATATTGGAACTTATAAAACAGGAATACAAACTTAGTCCACGTCTTAAATTCTATTCCAATATTTATTATTATATTTATCTTATATATAAAATTCTCGTGTCACGGTGTACGTAATTGAAATCCTCCGAAACAGCTCGACCGAATGCGTGAATCTTAACGTGCATATCGGCTAGGGTGGAGAATTTTTCATTCCCATAATTGTTAAGAGTAGTCCTATCACATTTTTTTTTAATTTTTTGACAGTTTTTTTTTTATTTGTTAAATTATGATTCAGCTTTAAAAAATACATAAAACTTCAAATGTTCACCTATCTACGATCAACACTTACTTTTGTATCGCGATTTTAATATTATTCGAATCGAATATAATTATTATTGTAGTACGATAAATATTATGTATGATATATTTGGTAGGTCTGAGAATCGGTCGTCATCTATTTTTATACCCTAAATATTTTAATTATTGAATTTTTTTATTACTTTATATGGCAATACCGTTGTATTATTTTGCTGGGTCAGCTAGTACAATTCTAAAAAAGATATGCTTACACATTAGAGTAGATATATTCATATTATATACTAAACAAAACGTCAAGATTAATTATTATTAATGTTACTAATAGGAATCGAATAAGTTGTCATTAAATTGAACAATGTTTATTCCTTTCCAATCTCGATTCTCGAATCACTTAAAGCAGGATTTAAATCCAAATCCGGTGCCCGTAATGTAAATTCATTTGTTTGCGCTGAATAATCTCTCGACTTAAATTTTACTTCCCATCAAGAATTAGTATCAATATTAAAACAGCATTAGCTAATAAGGGAATAAAATATTGAAATTAAATATATTGTTATTTTTTAAAGTGATAACGCTCACTTCTGGAATTAATTACACAAATTAAAGGAGAATGGGACTTTTGGGCCTGATGGTTAACAAGTTGAAATATACTTAAAAAAAGGGTATATATTTCTGATGTAAAATACAAAAAACTAGCTCATTTTGCAATCTACAAACCGAAAAAAAATTAAAATAAAGATAATCGATTAAAATGTAATCGAACGAATATTTAATCGATTAAAATAACATTAAGATCCAGTTGTTTTCTTTAAATAATATTAGTTAGGTGCATAGTTTATGTGTTTAAAAACAGAGATAGCCGAAATCCACTACGTTTTAAGGAACTGTCCGTTTTCAAACTTAGCCGGATTATACTTCGTCGCCAATCGCCATACTGCTTCAAACTTACGTCAAATGACGTTTCATACAAAACTAAATTTAAATTTTTACTCAGGCAATGCCGCCTCTTATTACGTAGTATTTACGTCCTCTTTGGTCACAAATTAGTATCTGACTCTCGTGAAATTAACTAAATTTTCAGACAACTTATTCTTATCACCGCTACCGGCACTAATGATAATTATAAGGTGACCGATAAGCCGCAGTCCTTTGTCCTCAGCTATGATTACTAAATACCCAAAGACAAAATCCTAATAGCCCAAACACATGGTCGGATTTGGTACGGCCGGAGCATCGTCATGCTCGTGAACGGGCGCTGCTTGTGGTGCCTGATCGGTCATGTCTTCGGAGATTTTTATTATTATAGCTTACCCAGCAAATGTTGTATTGCCAATTAAAGCAATAAAAAAAATTCAATAATTAAAATTTTTGGGGCGTAAAAAATAGATGACGACCGATTTTAGCACCTACCAAATATATCGAGCCAAATAAATCTAGGCTTAAAACTAACTTAAAAAAATACTTTTTAAGCATAACTATAATTTAATAAATAAATATTAAAATCGTACATAAAATTGATCGTACTACAATTATTGTATTCGATTGAAATCTTGCAACCCTAATGCGGATCAGTGGATGGAACAGAATAATATAGAAATCGCGATTAAAAAACAGGGGTTGATCGTAGAAGGGTGAAAATTTGAAGTTGTATGTATTTTTTAATGATAGATGTTGATGTTGGCCCATTCTCAGGCCTATCCGATATGCACACATAATTTCCTACAAATCGGTTCAGCCGTTGCGGAGGAGTTTGATAACAAACACCGGGACACGAGAATTTTATGTATTACGATTGATAAAGAATATAGCAGATGACACAGTGAAGTGAATACGCCTCATCAAACGATTGAACCGTTTATGGAATACTGGAATCACAACGATTGGAACAGCTGTCGCAGATGGCTTTCTACTGGACTGGTCTTCACTTACTATTATTGGATTTTCTTACTTTTTTTTATGGAACAGGAGGACAAATGAGCGTACGGGTCACCTGGTGCTAAGTGATCACCGTTGCCGGCCTATAAGGAAGATGTACGCGCTTTTTATTAAAGGTACCCATGTCGTATCGTCCCGGAAACACCGCACAAGGAAGCTCATTCCACAGCTTTGTAGTACGTGGAAGAAAGCTCCTTGAAAACCGCACTGTCGAGGACCACCATACATCCAGATGGTGGGGATGCTATGCTAATTTGTGGCGTGTCGTGTGAAGGTGGAATTCGGCAACAGTAATCAGGTGAAACACTAGTAGCACTAAATACTAGACTTACCACTTTTTATACAAAAAAAGTCAACATCGCACAGAAGAACGATGAATCATTCGAATTTGAATTGATCGATTTTAACGATCACTGCGCTCGTGTCGAAATATTAGAAAAATGACGCATAAGTGCAGTTTTTAACAATATTTTAATACCCACTGAATTCACGATAAAATATACATACATATAGTATGTTCTAGAAAAAATTTCGTGTAATTTATAACTTTTTTCATGGAGGAGGAGGACAAATGACCCGTATCGTCACCTGATGGTAAGTGATCACCAAAGGAATCACAAGAGCGTTGCCGACCTTATAAAGCGTGAATAAACGTAAATTATGTTATGTACCTTTTTTTTTCTTTTATAGTTTAAACGTACGGGCGCCACAGACTATACCAAGATAACGCATTCATCTGACATTTTTATACCTTAACTATCTGTGGATACAACAATACTTCAACAAGGAAAAATTAAGTTCACAATGTACTCCAAAATATCCAGATTGAACATTGTATTGTATACACTGACCTGTATAAGTACCACTGGACAGGCTGCTCCATATGTTCGACAGCAAATTTTTTGTGCCTTTTTGAAGCGCCACTCGCGTGCGTCCAGAGAACTAATTTTGACGTATAATACAAATTGCTGCGAGAGAAGCGTACAGTACTATGAAGTATTATTGCATTTTGAATTAATATCGGTCGTTTTCCGAGTTCTTTATATTTCAGGAATCAACGTTATAAAGTACACAATATTTTTGTAAATAGTTTTCCTGAGGTTGTCATCACTTTTGTTTTAGTACCGCAGCCTCTCGCTATATGGCCAACAGCGCCAAAATGGCGAATATCAAACAGGCACAAAAGCACTTTCACAGCCGTCAGTCTAATAAAGTCCAGGTAAATAGTAGAGATTAGAGGTCAGTGATTGCACACATTTAAAAAAACCTGTCAAATGGCATGACTCTCAAGTGGGAGATGTCAAACCAGTGGGAGGCTCCTTTGCACAGGATGCCGGCTAGATTATGGGTACCAAAACGGCGCCTATTTCTGCCGTGAAGCAGTAATGTGTAAACATTACTGTGTTTCGGTCTGAAGGGCGCCGTAGCTAGTGAAATTACTGGGCAAATGAGACTTAACCACTTATGTCTCTAGGTGACAAGCGCAGTTGTAGTGCCGCTCAGAATGTTTGGGTCTTTCAAGAATCCTGAGCGGCACTGCATTGTAATGGGCAGGGCGTATCAATTATCACCAGCTGAACGTCTGGCTCGTCTCATCCCTTATTTTCACAAAAAAAAGATGTCAAACACTAACTTCTTAGAGTTGCAAATGTTGTGTTTTTTCTCAACATTTTTTTTTTTTATGTTACCTTTGTTTTTTTACACTGCATAAGCTGTTCACATTTTATTCCTGTATCCTGTTGCCGACTTAAAACGGAATTATATTTTAACTTAGTATCTAAGACTTATATTATTTATAATTTTTATGTATGTAATCTGTTGGTGGTTCTAATAACTTAAAATAAAAAGTATTCTGATATTCGTTGCAAATTAAATAATGTCTAAAAACTGCTATTCATCTGTTTCTGTTCAAATTAAAAAAGAGCGCAACGAAATCTATAAAGTTAACTATCGCTTTGCGAAACTCTCTAAGAAAAAAGCGATTCACTCGATTGTATGAAACGTGCAGTCATTGACAGATTGACAGATGACGGCTATAATCTTGTAAAAAGCGGAGGTAACCGAAATCCACTACGTTTTAAGCAACCGTTCGCTTTCAAACTTAGCCAAACTATACTTCGTCACCAATCGCCATGCTACTATTTGAAACTTATGTCAAATGACTGCACGTTGCTAAAGTAAATTTAAATTTTTACTTAGGCAGTCGCGCCTCTTATTACGTAGTGTTAACATCCTCTTTGTAAACCATTGTTAAAACTCCTGGAAAACCGCCCAGGTAGCCATCTTTTTTTACTCCAAATGGTTGAACTATAGTAGATCAACGTTGGAGAATAGTAGGTACGTTCCCTTGATTCAATTAAGCTTCATTTCCGTGTTCAAAAATAATCCTTTCAATTAGCTCAATTCAACTGCTACTCAATTTAGACAATTTATATGTACATAACACGTACTACTGGTCACTACCAACAAAGCATCTAGCATACGAGTATCTATGATTACAAGGTATCCATTGCTGTGTTAGTTTGACACAATATGTTTTTTTATGTGAATATGACGAAGTCAAAGACAAACTAGCGTACGGCTTCGGGTCACCTGATGTTAAGTGATCACCGCCATCTGCACATTTTCCTTTAAGGCGAAGAGTAAGCAGAGAACACGAAACGTTAATTTATTCAGATTAGTAGTGAATAACGAGGATTGTAAGCATATAAACTGTTTTCCATGCAAGAATTTTGAAAATATTGGCTTTGTTACATAGATGGCGGGCCGGCAGTCGTGAACTCATATCGCTCAAGGTCGCTGGCATTTAGTGTCGCCTTAACACCAAAGGAATTGCAGGAGTGTGGCCGACAGAAAGTGATTTTTGAAGTGAATCTAACTGATTTTGTATCTTATATTTCTACGCATATATTTGTATTATTATGACGTTCATTAAACATATAGGTAAGGACATAGGTACTCTTAAATCATTTGTACGTCTAGATAGACTGACTATGAAAGCGTCAAAAAAAATGAGTTTAGAGTTCTCTATTTTGAACAATGCACGCACACTAAGACACACTTGTTGTTACACATACAAAATCGCGAGTGTAAGACGTAGCTAGTGTGTGTGTGTCACGTGTCACGCACACTTGAGTATTAAACCTGGTCTGTTTTCATCGTTGTCTTACAGCAAGAGGCTCTATCTAGACGTATAAATTATCTAAGGACATACTATTCGCAGTCTGATACCGGAACGGCAAGTGGGCTTAAAAACAATGTAAGCATACTTTTCTCCTTAGTCGTGTGTCAACTGTCACTGTCTGAATCGGGTTCTGAATACAACATACGTAACCTGAACTCAATAAATGTGTTACATTGCTGCTTATTGATCAAGAATATTTGAAACAACTGGAGTAAATGCGGCAATGTATAGATATCTCTTGAAGTTTATTATGGTGTCTTTTTTATGATGTTCTGTAGTTTTACTACCCAGTAATTTACTGGGAAGATGAGACTAGCTACGGCGCCCTTCAGACCGAAACACAATAATACTTATACATTACTGCTTCAAGGTAGAAAAAGGCGCCGTTGTGGTACCCATAATCTTGCTGTATCCTGTGCAAAGAAGCCTCCCACTGGTAAATGTCGTAAGTCACCTCTTATGACACCTTTGGCCTTGGGACTTTCCTTTTCTTCTTATGCCCTGGGGAAGCACATTGCAAAAAATATTGTAACGATTAATAACCATTAAATTTTAACCCGGTTCCAAGTTTGCTTCATAAACTTACCTATAATTTTCGATATCACTAGAATTCGCCTTGGACACTTCAGCAGTTCGCGATACATATATTAAATAGAGGCCTTGAATATTCAGGCCTTTTAGTAATAACGAGCTTGTGTATATATATATACCTCTGGCCAAAACAAATAGATTATACTCGTAGTTAGAAGCAAATAAAGCAACAAGTCACACACATAAACAGCCCACGCGCACTCACACAGACGCGCCGAGGTTCATTCACACGGGAGTCGGGACCTTGACACACAAACTGTATGTTCTCCTACAAATGCTGGTGTATACTCACGTATAGTACACAGTACACACCATCCGTTATGTAATACAACTAATTAATACCTTATTATTATAATACATAATATTATGTTGTTAGTATTTACCTAATTGTATTACGGATACATATTGTAATAGGTCGTGATTATAATTCAATTAAGATGTAGCAATCAATGTGTTATCGGTCTTCGGGTTCATACGTTTGTTTATTTCACACTTGGAAGTAGATTGTGAGGAATAAATACACGCTTATGCAGAATATTCGATGGTTTTGTGTCATCATCATCATTATCATCAGCCGGATGACGTTTACTGCTGGACAAAGGCCTCCCCAAAAGATCGCCATGACGATCGGTCTGCATCTTGACCAGATCGTCGGTCCATCTTGTGGGGGGTCTAGCAACACTACGTCTTCCGGCACCTGATCGTTATTCGAGGACTTTACTGCACAAAAAGCTGTCTGTGGAACTATGTGCCCTGCGGACTGCCACTTTTGTTTCGCAATCATTTAGGGCTATGTGGAAGACTTTGGTTCTCCTATGGATCTTTCTCATTTCTTATTCTATCTCGTAGGGACACTGTGAGTAGGTATATCCCTCTCCATTATTTGCGCCGCTCTTCGTTTGCTCGGCGCTTTTCTGATTTACCTCAGTAATTTTGGGCGTATAGGTATATAGTTCTGGTATGAGGACATACGTAGACGTATGTTAATGTATATATTACCAAGTTTTACATAATAATATATTTCAGCAAATATTTTTATTACATTCTAAATTCAACAACAATCGAATGAGGTTTTTAAATAAGCGCTTTCTCGAAATACACTATTTTATAATTTTACACAACGATTTATTTCAAACACGAGCAGTCGCCACAAGGCTTAATGACGTCATACGGTCATGCGCAAAACAAACGCTACACGACAAACAAGTCCAGACATGCCCTATCTTGGCCCAATCCGTCGTGACATTAACCGTTGTTATCGCAATATTAGTCTCGTAGATATGGTACGATACAAGAAAGTTTGACCCGCTATCACGCAACAAGCGAATAGACATTTTAACCTCAAACTGTTAAAACGTGGAGGGCATAGCTGCGCATAGGTACTGTCGCGCACAATTTACAAATATAACTTTAATAATCTAATAGTAAAATAATATAAATGATTTAATGAATGAATTATTAAAATTAACAGTAACGTAATAAATATATAGTGTGTGTTGGATGAATCCCGCTCTAGGATGAGTATTGAATAGCACATAAGTCTTATTTTATTGTAACTTAGCTGTAGAACATTCGATAACCATTGTTAATTGTTTGAGAAAAAAAAAACGCTTTGATTACTTACAGCTTTCTATGCAAACTTATTACTGTCCTCAACGTTTTTGTTAAATAATAAGATAAGTAATGTTTTAATTTATTATCATAATAAAGTGTTTGTTTTTCATTATAATATGTAAACTACGTTCTGCTTTGCCACGTCGACAATCTCGCCACTTTGCACCAAGTAGGTACCTACGCAATCCTCGAGTTGTCGATTTGTGCGATTTTTATGTTATGCTTGCGGGTTCCGTGTTCTGAAAAGAAACAACAAAATTAAAAAAAAAAAATGAACCGCCAATCGCTGCTTTATAATTCCAGGTCCTAAGTTAGCGCCGACGTTGAACCTGCCTTGGTGCTTGTAGTTCTGAGGACGTCGCTCCACATCGAACGATTCCTATCTTCCTGGCGCAGCTAGATGGAAGATCACCGCATCCAGATTGCCGAGGGTGACCGATCGGGATCTCGCAGGATAGTACCGCCTGTAGCAAGATCCGATAGAACCTACCACGACCTTTTCAATTGTGTTACCATATCAAATTTTATTATAAATTCTTATAAAAAATAATATAAAAATTGTTATCAATATTAAAAATTTAACCTAGGCAACTATCGTTTTGTTTTTTTTTCTGATTAATTTTTAAAATATCAAACGATAGGTGTCGCACATTATTTTAATGTAATAACAAATCTAGCACAGAACGAAATACTTTGAAAAATATTTAATGTTGAAGTATTAAGTACTTCTGTACAAAGAAAATTTTTAAATATAAATATAGACAAACTTTTACACAAATTATCTCGCCCCAAACTAGGCATATCCTGTATTATGGGTACAAGACAATTACGATATATTTAATAGAATATATTTACTTAAACATACATAAAAACTTATAAAGATCCATGGCTCGGAAACAAGCATTCATATTCATCATATAAATATTTGCACCTACCGGAATTCGAACCCGGGACCTCTATAGGAGTCGTCAAATTACATGCCAGAGTTTTCAAAAAAATTCTCAACTTAACAATAAAACTAACAAAAATAACAGCATATAAAAATACAATTTAGAACGTGACTGTACACAGGAAGTGCCCGGGGTGCCGTATCGGTACGGGGGACGGAATACGACTGGCGAGCCAATCGGCAATCGGCACTACGCAAGCTCGCCCTTCATCCCTCTAGCTCCCCGCAGATACCTTACTTTTAACTTCTGCATCATAATGGTCAGCCTTAGACTTACGTGACGTCACTTTATAGTATGTGGTTGACACACGGTTGACAGAACTAAAGGACGGAATGTTGAGTTACCAACTTGTGTTGCATAAGAGGTTGTGGGCGAAGATGATCTCGTCTACCCACGGGTGTACACTAGCAGGATGTTCCGCAACCAAATTCTGTACACTGACCTGCAAAACCAAATACTACACTTTTAATTTTTTTTCTGAATTCTAGCTACAAATTAACTTGGTATAAAGATATACCTTTTAGATTTAGATTAAGGATAAGCTGGCGTAGTAGCAATGTGCGGCAACTAATACTACGCCCGAGCGGGCGTACACGAGCCAGGCTAGAACAATGTGTGACGTTGACGTACATGTTCTGGTAAACTTTGTTAATAATTCAAATTAAAATACCAGGTTGCATAGTAAAATTTTGTAAAAATAATAGTAGAAGAAATAAGAAAGATACTGGGATATAATATCAGAAAGTATTTTGTATTTTATTAATTTTATTGTAAAATAACACGAAGAGTATGTTACTAAATGTGAAAGATGCCATTGAGTGTCAAGATGCCACGCACACAAGCATCTAATAGTTGCCGTACTAAGAATAACGTATTAAGTTGGAGCGAAGCGGATACCAATCCTTAATCTAAGGATATATCTTAGAATAAATCAAAAATATGCAAAATGTTATCTCGCTGGCAAGACTGTCAATACAATGATAATTCTGAAGTATTCCGAATGTCAAGCAGCCTTGCGGGAAACGTTATACAGTCGAATAATCCAATCTTAAGCAAAATTTCTATTTGAAAACATTTTGCATAATAATTATTCTCAGGAATAATCTATACTAATATTATAAAGAGGAAAGATTTGATTTTTTGTTTGTGTGCATTGAATAGGCTCCGCAACTACTGAACCGATTTGAATAAGTCTTTCACTGTTGGGAAGCTACATTATCCCCGAGTGTTATAGGCTATATTACACATTCAAAAAATTAGGGATCCCTACTAAAAGTCCAGTAATGTAACCCAAGGTGTAAAAATACGTACGCGAACGACGTCGCGGTGTATCAGCTATCATATTATAAATCCGTAGAAGTTAGAGATCTAAAATAAATAACGTTTCTTTAGCAAATTTTATCAGCTTTCCTTGAAGTAAATAACACATTAAGAACATTCTTATCTTTAAAATAAAGATAAAATAATATAAAAGCCATTTTTAGCTCAGAGTCAAAAAACTCAATTAACATTTAGAAGTATGTTTTACATGTTTTTATATTTTTAAATAACTTGTATTGCTTAGTTTGCGTAGTACGAGACTTCAAGACATCAATTATTGTTTTATTTTACAACTTTTCTTATTGGAATTTATTTAATTCTAGTCAATTGGTTGAGGATTTTTTTCAAGAAAATAAGGGATGAGACGAGATGGTCCTTCAGCTAATGGTATTTGATACGTCCTGCCCATTACAATGCAATGCCGCTCAGGATTCTTGAAAAACCCAAAAATTCTTAGCACTACTATGTGCCGTTATGGTACCCAAAATCTAGCCGGCATCCTGTGCAAATGAGCCTCCCACTGGATTTGGTTCAGTAGACATATGAATTACAAGAGGCTTATGGTTAGATGAAGTAGTCAAATGGTGTAATAGACCAACTAACGTAATAATTTCGAATTTGGGTGTCGGTGTGCGCGCGCATCTTAAAATTCACGGTGATATTTTTTCTCTGATGCACCAACAGAAGTAAAACGTAAAACAATAATTCATGTAGAAGCCAGGCGATAGCGGCATATTATCAATACCGACGTCAGTTAACAGAGTTTGACACAGCAACGGTCGGGCTATCGCGCTATCAATGAACCGACCGAGCTCCAGTTTCACAAACAACCGGTTTCGCTCAAAACTTAGCTGCTGATAATTACTGATTAATAAGGTACACTTCGTTCCTGTGATTCCTCTTGTGGTCTTACAAGACAGTATGGGCTGAGGTGATCACTTACCATCAGGTGACCCGTATGCTCGTTTGTCCTTCTCTTCTATATAAAAAACCAATCCTTCTGATCGGTTCATATTCATCGGAAGCCAGAAGACGTCCACTGCTGGTTTTGTCCAGTCCTATCCCAAACATCTCCGCAAAGATCGGTCCTGCGTACCCTCATCCAACGTATTTCGGTGATCTTGGATGTGTGGCGGTCCTCCACAGTGCGGTTTTCAAGGAGCTTTCTTCCTCGTACTACGAAGCTGTGGAATGAGCTTCCTTGTGCGGTGTTTCCGGGACGATACGACATGGGTACCTTCAAAAAAGCGCGTACACCTTCCTTAAAGGCCGGCAACGCTCTTGTGATTCCTCTGGTGTTGCAAGATAAAGTGGGCGGCGGTGATCACTTAACACCAGGTGACCCGTACGCTCGTTTGTCCTCCTATTCCAAAAAAAAAATCTTGATCAGATTGTCGGTGACTGATGTGGGGCGGGGCCTACCAACACAGCGTCTTCCGGTACGTGGTCGCCATTCGAGGACTTTCTTGCCTCACCGGCCATCTGCCCGTTGAACTATGTGCCCTGCACAATGCCACTTTAGTATCGCAATCATTTGGGGCTATGTGGAAGACTTTGGTTCTGATCGGTTGTCTTCAATCAATTAATTTTCAAGGTCGTCCTGTTCAAACTTGATGTTGGTAAATATTTTTAATCGGCAATTGTTAGTTCTTAGACCAAAGGATGGTTAGTTAGAACTCGGATTATTTAGAGTTTAGACCATAGAGTAAAATCTCCCGGGGATCATTTTGAAGATGTACTTACAAATAATATTAGTCAATAAGTTGCTTTAAATCGATCACTAGAACCAAATAGTATGTAACTTACAAATTATTTTTTTTACTTCGTATTGTTTAGTTTTTTGTGGTAATTTTAAAATGGTACCACCATTTATTATTTCAAGATTGGTGTAGGAAGCTATTGATATAAAAAACACTTGAATTTCAACCAAGCAGACTTTTTAAAACTGTATAGAAGAGTTATGTTGTGTGAATATGAACGAACCTTAAATACTATTTGAATTTGAAGAAGTTCTTTGTTAACATGTTTCCAGTGGGAGGCTCCTTTGCACAGGATGCCAGCTAGATTATGGGTACCACAACGGCGCCTATTTCTGCCTCGAAGCAGTAATGTGTAAGCATTACTGTGTTTCGGTCTGAAGGGCGCCGTAGCTAGTAAAATTTCGGGGCAAATGAGACTTAACTTCTTATGTCTCAAGGTGACGAGCGCAGTTGTAGTGCCATTCAGAACGTATTGGGTTTTTCAAGAATCCCATATTTCCATTAAAAAAAATCTGGCCAAGATACTCGCCAGATCGAAACCTCAAATTCAACATTTATTTAAACGTTATTGATATAGAAATGTCAATACAAGTCAAGATTTGCAAGCAATTTGACGTAGAGTGCGCCTATACTGTGAATCTAGTCTAATCCAGTTTATCCAGTCAGTTATCAGATATACTTTACTTCTTCCAGAAAAATTGGCAGGCCTAGTTCGAGAAACGTCTCTCAAACACAATATTCTCCAACGCATTACCACTTGGATGCTATTATTACAATAAAAATAAACAACGGCCTTGATACATCGAACATTTATACAATAACAAACCTTTATCCGACGCAACAGAGCTCCAAATGTTATCTATTTAATTCACGTAAACATGTTTACAAGAAGATCGATATTTTTTAATTTATCCTTGAGATAGCGATACCAGCATAAGAAAATTTGAATAATTTTTTTCGTTCGTTTTGTTATTAAGTATACAATTTGATGCCATAAACGATGGCTGTGTTATCATTGGTATTTTAATTGAAATAAAAACATACGAAAATAATATAACTAGGTACCTTTTTTTTGTGAAAATAAGGGACGAACCGAGGAGGACGTTCAGTTGATGGTATTGATACGCCCTGCCCATTACAATGTAGTGCCGCTCAGGATTATTGAAAACCACAAAAATCTGAGCGGCAATACAATTGCGATCGTCACCTTGAGACATTAGATGTTCTCATTTGCCCAGTAATTTCACTAGCTACGGCGCCCTTCAGACCGAACCACTGAGTGGTGGCCCATTGGCGTCCTTAGATCATAATTAGATTAGTATAACTTTAAGAACTATTATCAGAATGTATAATGACGTCAATAAACATTTTTTCTTTCTCTCTTTCAAAAATGCTAACACATTACTGCTTCACTACAGAAATAGGCGCCCTTGTGTTACCCATAAACTAGCCGGCATCCTGCGCACAGGAGCCTCCGACTAGTAATTAAAAAAAAGTTTACCTTTTATTTACACAAAACAAATATTATATACTACATGATCTAAGGATAACCTGTTTGATCAAAATAATTTAATTTAATTTGTTGATGTTTTTTTATGTACTTACGTGAACATTTAACGTTCATCCATACAGATCACTTTATGGCATCTGATCACTTCGGCCCATAGATATGGTTTGTAAAGCATGTAATCTATTGTAATAGTCACTGTTAACTATAACTCACTGCTGAGATTGATTCTTTTAATGAATCTTATTATATCTTTTGCAGTAAGCTGACGTATCTCAAGTGGTTGAAGAATTGGGCTTCCCAAAGAGATGATACGTTTACTCCTTAGATAATTTATACGTCTAGATGAGTCTCTTGCTTTTAGACACCCGATAAGAACGGGCCAGGAATATTAGTTTAGTATGCGTGACAATCTACTTCTTACACTCGCGATTTGTATGACACTTTGTGATAGCGGGCTTGAATTGCTCAAAATAGAGGTTAGTTCTAAAGTCTATTTTTTTTCGACGTTTTCACAGCTGTCTGTTTAAATGTATAAATGATATAAGGTTTACGCATTAAAGAGAACACCACATACAGAGAATCTGTCGCAATTACTAATGGAGTTATCATCATCATCATCATCAGCCGGATGACGTCCACTGCTGGAGAAAGGCCTCCCCCAAAGATTTCCACGACGATCCTGCGCTGCCCTCATCCTACGCATTCCAGCGATCTTGACCAGATCGTCGGTCCTTCTTGTGGGGGGCCTACCAACACTGCGTCTTCCGGTACGTGGTCGCCATTCGAGGACTTTACTGCCCCACTGGCCATCTGTCCGTCGAACTATGTGCACTGCCCACTGTCACTTTAGTTTCGCAATCATTTGGGCTATGTGTGACTTTGGTTCTCCTTCGGATCTCCTCATGTCTGGAGATATTTATGGAGTTATACTCCCATTGTAATCTACCATTATGTTAATGTGTTGAATATATGTGCAGGAATATAATATATATATATATGGAAATGAAGTTATATTATATATATATATATATAATATAACTTCATTTATTATTTATTTATTATTTATGTTTTCATATTCATATTCATATATATATATATATATATATTATATTCCTGCCTTATTGTGTTTCGGTCTGAAGGGCGCCGTAGCTAGTGAAATTAGTGGGCTAATAACTGACTTGAAATTAGTGACAAACGCAACTGCAGTACCACTCAGAATTTTGGAATCAATAAGAATTATATGGCACCGTGTCTTGATCGTCTCGAAACTTTTACTTTTAATTTTTAATTATAATTTTTAGTTTTTTAATTATATATTCAAATTCAAATACTTTTATTCAAAATAGGATATAAAATCACTTAATAAAAGTAAAAAACTACCACTAATTCCAAAAGGTATGCCTCAGACCAGAGAAGAACGTACAAATGAACAAATAAGTTTTAAGAACAAAATATATGAACGAATATACAAATTGTCAATTGAACAATCAAGTTTTTGACAAAATTGAGTGACAGTCTCAGTTACCAAAAACTATCGGTCTACAGCAAATACCACCTCCGAGGCAATAAATGGCGCTTAACTTCTTCACAATGGCGACTATGAAAAATACTATCTTGACTCGTGTCAAACGCAGCCCTGAACAAAGAGGATGTAAATACTACGTAATAAGTGGCGGGACTACCTAAGTGAGAATTGAAATTTAGTTTAGTATAAAACGTGCAGTGATTTGACATAAGTTTGAAATAGTAATTACCGTATCGCGATTGGCGACGAAGTGTAATCAGGCTAAGTTTGAAAGCGAATAGTTGCTTAAAATGTAGTGGATTTCGGTTATCTCGATTTTTTACAAGATTATAACCGTCATCTGTCAATCCATCAATGACTGCACGTTTCATACAATCGCTTTTTTCGTAGAGTTTCGCTAGACTGACCCTGAATGCGTGCTCTGCAAAGGTCACGGAAACGTCGGCTCAAATGAAATAATAATAAAAATGTAACTTACGCCAAACCCTAATCTAAAAATACAGCTGAAATTACACGCCTTTTAATCCCTTGAAAAGTATTTTATTTAAAATAACACATTCATTCTTCTTCAGCCACGCCCAGCTTTCACTACCATAAATATACGTTGGAACGAACACGCCTCCATAAATGTCCATTTCTTAATCATAAGAAAACATTTTTTGCGTCATATTGACAAACACACTCGGCTCTAGTAATTTTAGAGCTAAAATACTATTTGTTTAATTTAAATTGCACAAAATCTGAACACATTGCTAAAATAAACCATGTTATCCCAGTTTATATGAGTCCATTTTAATTGAACCAAGTAAATTAGACTCTATAAAAAATAGCTAAGGAATAGAATCGCTTACAGTGTGATATTATTTGGTTTTGTGTATTAGTTGGTCGAGAATAGCACCCATTACAATAAGTTATCTTGTTTTCCACCCGGTCGGACAGAGCGTCGACCTCTCTCTTACGTTAGCGGAAACTATGCCAAATAGTTTGTATGCGTTCGATCATATCAGTATATCCCAACTTCTATAGACATACAAGTGATAAAATACAATAAAACAGGAGCACAATAGGCTATCTATATTTGTTTGCAGCACGACACATTGACTGCTTTCATATTTATCGTTAATTCTATATTGATGAAATAAATAAAATTGGATGTGTTTGTGTATGGATTCAAATTGCACAGAAGGTTTGAAGTGATATGGAAAATGAATTATGAAATATTTGGAAACAAAACAGCGAAAGAATTCAAAGAAACAAAAGAGAAAAAGTGAGTCGAGTGCGAGAGCGAATGGAGCTTAAGATGCCAATAAATACAGGTAGTTATGGGGTTTGGAGATTTAGCTGATGGCAATTGGTCCACCCTGCCCATAACAATGCAGTACCGCTTAGGATTCTTGATAATCCCCAAAAATTTGAGCGGCACTACAATTACGCTCGTCACCTTGAGACATAAGATATAAAGTCTCATTTGTCCAGTAATTTCGACCGAAACACAATAATGCTTCCACATTACTGCGTCACGGCAGCAATAGGCGCCGAAATGGTATCTACCCATAATCTAGCCGGCATCCTGTGCAAAAGGAATATAGTATATAAATATGCCCACTGGTAATAAAATAATATGTAATGAGTGATATGTAACAGAGATTAAATTAAATATATAAAATTCTCGTGTCACGGTGTACGAAACGGCTCGACCGATTCTCATGAAATTTTGTGTGCATATTGGGTAGGTCTGAGAATCGAACAACGTCTATTTTTCATCCCCCTTAATGTTAAGGGTTAACCCCTAATTTTTTTTTTATATTGTTGACATTTTTTTTATATTTTACAATTTCAAGTTTCACCCTTCTACGATCTACAACTATTTTTGTATCGCGATTTTTATATTATTCTGTTCCATCCACAAATCTTCTATAGGGCTGCAAGATGGCAATCGAATACGATAAATTTGGTAGGTCTGAGAATCGGTTGCATCTACTTTTTATACCCCAAATTTTTTTTAATTACTTTATATGGCAATACCACGTTTGCTGGGTCAGCTAGTAAAATATAAAATAGAAGAAAGAAAATTTATGTTTTGTTCTACGATCCCAAGTGTGTTTACAGGGCTCACATGTTACAGTACCTACTTAAGAGGAAAAAAAAAATACAAATGAAAAGAGTAAATGAAGCAAAAAAACATATCGTATTTTCCATCTTCTTTGTATAGAAAAGGCGATTTGCAACGATATTGTTACAAATTAGGAATAGCAGATTATAAGAGTAATTTTGTAGAATTATACAACTAATGTGGATTTAAGTGAAGGCTTTGATTGCGTAGGCCGTAGACATTAACGATGCTATTTTCATAATCCAGCTCAATTTAATTAGACTTCCAACCATTTGTCTGCCTTGTTAAAATAATTTTACAAAAAAAGTAAAGTATGAATGTCAATACCAAGGCTTACAGATAAAACTCTTCAAAAACTTTCGTTACTTTTGGACTGGTATCTTACAAGGATGTTTATTCGGACCAATATTCTTGTTTGTATGATTTTGTGTCATTGGCTAAGCGACAATAGCCGTTTTCACTGTATAGTTTAAAATAAAAATAGCATTAATCATACATTATTGAGTAGATATTGAATTAATAATTATGCAGCCGATGAGTCAGTGCTCGTTTGCATACAATGTTCGGGTCAAGCGTTTGAGTTCCCGAGGGTGACTTCATTTACTTAACTAGAACGGAATTAACTATTGAAGGTTACACGCATAAGATATTTTGTCGATTCTGACCATAGTACTTATGTGTGCTCTGCTAATTCAATATATAATTGACAGAAATAGAAATATATATATATATTTTTTTATGAAAATAAGGGACGAGACGATCAGGACGCTCAGCGGATGGTAATTGATACGCCGTACTCATTACAATGCAGTGCCGCTCAGGATTCTTGAAAAACCCAAAAATCCTGAGCGGCACTACAATAGAGTAAGCCTTCTTTGTCAATGGAAATTTAAAAAATACTTTGTCTGAATGTTCCTGTTAATTAGGGGTACTGGCTGTTATCTACACTAATATTCCTTACAGAAAAGATTTGATTGTTTGTTTGTTTGCATTTAATAGACTATTTAGTAGTTTACTGAACTGATTTCAAAATTTCTTTCATTGTTGTGAAGCTACACTATCCCCGAGTGACATAGGGTATATTAAATTTTCAAAATGAATAGCGATCCTTACTAAAACTCCAATAATGTAACCCATAGTGAAAAAAAAATTACCCAAAATATTCTTAACATCGCGTGCGCTTCAAAAAGTATTGCTGATAGAGGAATAAAATAATGTACTACGACTTTGTAGAACACATTATTATTTACAAAAAGTATCGCGACAGCATATAAGTTATAAGTGTTCTTTTGTTTTAAAAAAAATTTAGATGTCGCTACTACGTGATGAGTTCTATGTGCACGCAGACGAAGACGTGGGGTATTAGTTAGATATTAATAATTAGTCTCATTCCGGTGCGATCCCGCTACATCGCTCGCTATCACCAGCCACTACGCGACGAGACGGGCTATTAATTACTGATTGTTCCATATACTGTGTGTATTTGCTTACTCTACATTATCTGTGATACGGTCGACGTCTGTGTCGATTAAAATTTATTAACTACTGTTATCTTATTTATATTTTAATGATAGTGTGTTCTTATTGTGCTGTATAAATTATTATGCATTCATTTAAATAAGCCAATGTTTATATGTCCCCAGTTGTCATAACGATCAGCAGATAACTATTGAATTCGGACTGAGGTGTCAAACCAATGACCTCTACTATATACAAGTACCACTGGTGTGCCACTGGACTGGCAGCTGTCAAAGTTCTTTTGCGCCTGTTTGATATTCGCCATTTTGGCGCTGTCGGCCTAGTAGCGAGAGTCTGTGGTACTAAAACTAGTGATGACAACCTCAGCAAACATTGATATATGGTGGGAAACTATTTACAAAAACAAAAAAACGTGTATCTACCTTATTACGTTCATTCCTGAAGTATAAATAAAATAAATTCAAAATGCAAAACTACTTCAGAGTACTGTACGCTTCTGTCGCAGCCATTTGTATTATACGTCAAAATTAGTCCCCTGGACGCTCGCGAGTGGCGCTCCAAAAGGCACAAAAAATTTGCTGTCAAACATATGGAAAAGCCTATCCAGTGGTATTTATACAGTTCAGTGTAGAGACTGTAGAAGCAGAGTAGGTACTCTGCTTGTGCATTGTGGATCAAAACTTGCATCTTTAGAAGCCGAATCCAAGGTTTTCTTCAACAAACCACCGTTGATCAATTTAGATTTAGATTTAGAGAGAGAGAGATAAGTCATCGTAATACTTAGAGATAGAAAGTGTGTCCTTTAAATTTATACCTACGTCAGTGCGGAGCGTTAGGGTTGGTACAAGCCAAAAGATTGACGAAGCGTATCACGTGGCTTAGATAATTTAAATCGGACAGCGACCAGTCTCGGAGGCGCACGTCGGGGCACTCAATAGTTTTGTCTTCCCAAGATTGCTTACCAGCTGTGTAAATCGTGTCTATGTGTGCGTGCGACGATTCGGGCGCTCTAGTATGAAGCTAAAATACTTAGCTTATACTGAGTGGCAGTCCCGACCCCGACGAGCACAGTACGTTCAGTTTATCAGTACAGCTTTCGATCATAATAATGAAAACCGCGTCATGCTTAACCTGAAACACTAGCATAGTAACAACATCATATCACAGTACTTAATATGTTTATATAAGAGTGTCTTAACAAATTGCAAGATGAATAAGAACTCCTTAGTCTGCAAGCACGACGGTTACCTTGGGTCTAAATCACTAGCGGCGGCATGTGTACACAAGTACGTACACGATGTAAAATTAATAAGCACTGCCCTCGACATATAAAATCCAAATTTTAAGCTATACTTTCGTTGTGGCAGCCTATATCAAATGTTGGATGAGAGCCTCAAGGCTTAGTCTTGTTTTAGATTCTCTTATATACGTCAGTATTGTCTTATATCTGAAAAATATCATGTACATAACAAATACATTCGTCTTCTCCAAAGTGTATATCTCAACAGTACTGCACAGGTCAAACTGGAGGCAGCTGGTGAAGAGTTCCGCATCGAGAGGGGTGTCCGTCAAGGCGATCCTATTTCTCCTAAGCTCTTCACAGCAGTGCTAGAGATGATTTTCAGAAACCTAGAGTGGGAACGTTTTGGCCTAAATATAAGCGGCGAAAAATTGAACCATTTACGCTTTGCAGATGACATCATTCTATATTCGGAGAGTGAAAACCACCAAGAGCAAAATATGTTGCAACAACTTACAAAGAAAGTGCTAGAGCCGGCTTGCAAATAAATGCTTCAAAAACGAAAATCATGACCAACTTATCCGGCACAAGTGGTTCGATAGTAGTTGATAATGAAACAGTAGAATACGTCACAGAATACATCTATTTAGTACAGTTAATAACCCCCGAAAATAAAATGAAAATGAAATAGACAGACTCATTTATAATAAATGGAAAAGATATTGGTCTTTGAGTGAAATCATGAAAAACCCTGAAATATCTATAGGAATAAAAAGAAAAGTCTACAACACGTGTATACTCCCATGTTTTACATATGGATGTCAAACTTGGGCTCTAACAGACCATCTCTCAGAAAAAGTTTAAGTGTGCTAAAACTCCATAGAAAGAAGCGTAATTGGAGTTAGGAGACGAGACAAAGGAAAGTTAGAAAATATTAAGAGTAAAAAAAAATTCAAAAACGCACACAAGATGTGTCAAAGACAAAAATGGAAATGGACTGGACATATTCTTAGGGAAAAGAAAGAGTAGACAGATTAGAAGGTGGGAGGATGATTTCAAAAGGATAGCAGGACCGGACTGTATGAGAGTAGCTAGAGACCGAATAAAGTGGAAGTCCTTAGAGGAGGCCTTTGTCGAGAGACAAATTACTAGTTAAGCTAATTTAAGTTTTATTTATAAGAAAAATTAAGTTACTAGTAATACATGTACAGGTAACGAACGACCAATAAATACGATACAATACGGCTCGAAGGACCACTAAAATATTAGATTATAAATGGACTGCATATTTGTGTGAAAGGAGAAAAAAGTTCAACTGTGAAAAATTTTAATTCTTATAGCATTTATTAATTGTTCCTCGCTACAAACAAAATTCACCAGCACAACAGAAACCCAACGTGGTTTTCAAGGGGTAGCTGAGAACGGAAGATGCTGCTTCTTCTGCGGTGACTGCAACCAAGAAAAGAAGAGGTGTGCAAGTTTATGGCCAGCTCAAAAAATCGTCACCGCAACTGGCTACCGGCTTTAAATATTTGGAATAGGCAGCGATAGATTGCACTCGCTCGTAGCTAACTATGGGCCTTATGAGAAAGCTCATAGTCGCTCAGAGGGCAATGGAGAGGGCTATGCTCGGAGTTTCCCTGCGAGATCGAATCAGATATGAGGAGATTCGTAGGAGAACCAAAGTAACCGACATAGTCCAAACGATTGCGAAACTGAAATGGCAGTGGGCAGGGCACATAGTTCGACGACAGATGACCGTTGGGGCCGTTAAGTCCTCGAAAGGCGACCACGGACCGGAAGACGCAGTGCTGGTAGGCCCCCCACAAGATGGACCGACGATCTGGTCAAGATCGCCGGAATACGTTGGATAAGGGCAGCGCAGGGCCGATCGTCGTAGATATTTTTTGGAGGCCTTTGTCCAGTAGTGGACGTCTTCCGGCTGATGATGAGATTGCACTCTAGTAGTCCGATCGTAACAGATTAAATTAACTGTAACTCGATCAAACAAAGCACAATTAAAAAACCAATGAGGATCTATAGCTCCATGAAATGGTAAACTGTAGACATAAAGCTATTTAATTTCGCATTTCTCAGCTAAGTTAAAGCAATTTATTAGTCCTCCCTGCGTCTTCCCGCCCATCAAGGGATGTCCAATTAAAGTGACATTTGTTTCGACCCTTCATTCCTATTTCACTATATAATTGGGAATGTTGCTTGCCTGAATTAAATGCTAAAATACAGGGTGAGATATTTTTAATAGTTGATAATTAATTTTGGTTACTGAAAGTAACAGTATAATTTATATACCTATTATTATATGTCGCCTATTGTTGCCGTGAAGCAGTAATGTGTAAGCATTACTGTGTTTCGGTCTGAAGGGCGCCGTAGCTAGTGAAATTACTGGGCAATTCAGACTCAACAACTTATGTCTCAAGGTGACGAGCGCAGTTGTAGTGCCGCGCAGAATTTTTGGGTCTTTCAAGAATCCTGAGCGTCACTGCATTGTAATGGGCAGGGCTTATCAATTACCATCAGCTGAACGTCCGGCTCGTCTCGTCCCTTATTTTCATAAAAAAAAAATTATATCTATTTTACAAAGTTTGCATAAAGTATTTGTTAACTGAGTAACTTTGTGAAATATATTAGTATCTATAGAGAGATAGAGATTAGAGGAATTACAGGGGCGTTGCCATATATGTATTCCATAATTATATTCCACAAAAAAAAATAAGGCACGAGACAAGCAGGACGTTCAGGTAATAGTAATTGATACGCCTTGCCCATTACAATGCCGTGCCGTTTAGGATTTTTAAAAACCCAAAAATTCTGAGCGGCACTACAACTGCGCTCGTCACCTTGAGACATAAGATGTTAAGTCTCATTTGCCCAGTAATTTCACAAGCTACGGCGCCCTTCAGACCGAAACACACTAATACTTACACATTACTACTTCACGGCAGAAATAAGCGCCGTTGTGGTACCCATAATCTAGCCGGCATCCTGTGCAAAGGAGCCTTCCACTGGTGTGGGAATACAAATTTAAAAACGATTATATTATTTGTTTTATATAAACGTTTAATAAAACAACTGCAATCAAATTAATTGTAATATATTCACGGTTTTATGAGCGTTCTTTACAACATTAGATTATTATTCCCCAAGAAATAATAAAAGTTTGTGTGTCAGTTAACTTGTTTATTAGGAAACCGGTTTACGACGTGACGTGTCATAAAAGAAATTATTTATTTACGGTGTCCAATCTCTCGTGTCTCAACTTTGCGTAACATGTTTAACTTAATAATTAAAATATATCTGTTATCTTATAGATATTACGAGCGGAAATTAAATATATTTTAATAGCGAAGTAATTAAGGCTAAGTTACGTTATTAGAGTTGTTAGTTATATTTTATCTGTCATTTATGAGAACTTATAAATTATTTTTTTATTGCACCACCAGCTTGGGATACTGATACAAAGGGCTGCTAAAAAAGTTATTCTTCAAAATAATCTATATAATAATATTATGTTTAATGTAAATTGGAGTGATCTTGGAACCTAGAAGCATGAGGACTAATCCAAAAATGTTTGCATAACACGTGTTTTATACTCAATAAAATTAAAAAAAAAACAGGAGTTGAAATTAATGAATTACGACATGCGAAATGAAATGATATAAAATATATTATCTTTAATGCACACCATTAAAACTTTAAATATAACAAAAAGACATATATTACATAAGAAGCAATAGGCGGCCTTATCGCTTAAGAGCGATTTCTTCCAGGCAACCTGCGATAGATGGACGAAAAAATTTGAGGTGAAGATTAATTGAAAGTGTTCCTGACATACAACAAGACCTTCATAACTCCGTAATGTGACATTTTAGGTGAATTTGATTAAATGTAAATTCATTCGGGGTATAACAGTAGAGTCACTACAGCATTAAAATAAGAAACCCTTATTTGTTATGGAAATTTATCAACAATATACTTATTTAAAGTCAATGGAAAATACAAAGTCACCGACATAGCCCAGTTGATTGCGAAACTGAAGTGGCAGTGGGCAGTAAAGTCCTTGAATGGCGACCACGTACCAGAAGACGCAGTGTTGGTAGGCCCCCCACAAGAAGGACCGACGATCTGGTCAAGATCGATAAAAATATGTCAACAAAAAATATTTCAAACAAAATTATTAAAAAAAAATGTGTTAACTTAAACTTAAATTCCCTTTGCCTCGCCTGATCACATCTTTCGTAACGCTATCGTCGGGCATTCACCAGATTACTTCCCAATCCAAGCGTGCGCAAAGAAGTCTTACTTCAAAAATATCAAAATCCATCTAAAACTTACCTCTGAAGGTGACGCAACTCTTAGATACTTTGGGTTCAACGCACGGCCGCGGCGTGGAAGTGCCCGAATTTCTCTAAAACAACTAAATTTAAACGTCTAAACGTGACGTCGATGCTACTGGTTAGCAATTCAAATTCAAATATTTTTATTCAAAATAGGACCCATTCCAAAAGGTATGCCTCAGATCTTAAATCAACGGGCGCAAAAGACACAGCGGGCTTCTTTTTTTTATAAAAATATGGTTACAATGTAAAATCATATAACAAAATTAATTGCCTGTTGGATGTCGCTATATTCCCAATCAGTGGTATCATTAAGAAAGTCATTTATGTTATAGTAACCTTTAGCACACAAAACTTTTTTAAACAATTTGTTTGAATTTCGTAATACATTTAATTTGAATATTATCTGGGATCTTGTTGTAAAAGCATCAAATATTAATTATGGTTAAAAGCAAAATTCACTTATGTACCTATGTACATACATAAGATTATGTCGTTTAACACCACGCACACTCACATCACAAATCACACATCTACAGTAACACTACACACAAATAGTCACACACTTACATACATACACACATATTTACAAACACAAATACATATAAAACCGCACTCGCCGGCGAGTGCGAAGTCTCTTCAAACCTATAAAGTCCATGGGACTAACAGATATATTAGATCGTTAGTGATCTTCTATCCATTCAGCTTAGTGAACAGGCGGTCCGAGGTTCGAGTCTCCTTCCGAGACGCCCCGCGCCTGTGAGCTACATTTTCGGCCTCCAAGGCCCCCGTCCGGCTTCGCTATAAAAGCCTTTAGGGCTATCAGCACATAGGAAGTTTTTAGTCGGTATTTACACCCGAGCCCGACATTGTTCAAAACGTAAGTGTATTTTCCCCCTCTCGAAAAAAAAAACCTAAGATTATCAAGAATATATTGAGAGGCAACAGTCAAGATGTTAATTCGATACGATAATAATACAATCTAACATCGATTTGCAAATACATTGAAACCGGGAAGTTATTTATTAATGACTCGAATGCGGCTCACTTTAGTTTCCCTACGTACTGTTGCCAACTGTTTGTGTCATTCAGGGTTGCGTGGACAGTTGAGAGAACTATTATTTGCATCAATGATGACGTCACACTCTTAATTCAATTATTGGTAACTGAAAGAGTCAAACTCAAATAAACTTTATTGAAGTGAAAATTTCTTTTGGCGCATCACTCACACATTTTTTCGTAGGTACGATATGACTTACGGCCGTTCCCAATATAATATCTACAGATAGAGATAAATTACTACCTTCTACTATCAGTAATTAGCTGTCAATAATCTCAAGCTGTCCCAATATACCTGATAAGTCATTCATATCGCTTTATATTGGGACGCGTGAATTTCAATTTCCATACAAACTTTATATCTCTGGTAAGCTATACGTAGTCGTCGTCGTGAGTTACCATCGATAAGTTTATTGGGACAGAAAAGTCAACGATAGTTACGATTTTTATCTCAAGTAAGAGATAGACTGAATATTGGGAACGGCCGTTAGGGAACCTTTAAGAAAAGAGCTTACTCCCTCCTTAAAGGCCGGCAACGCATCTCTTAACACCTGTCGTTCCGGATATCTTTTTCGGAAATCTGCCTTCCGAACGAGCTGTAAGAAAAAAACAAATGACAGATTTCAAGTGTAATGCAATTTACCTACGAAATAAAAATATTTTTGTTTGTTTGTTTTGTTTGATGATATGTGATCCAAGTGTCTTTCTTATTTCTTGTAGTACTTTTACAAAGTTTCTTACTACGAAATCCGAAATACGAAATGTATGGCACCTCAACGTGAATTATTGTTTGAGACTGGTTTTCGAGTTTTGATTTGTGTTTTAGCTACTGGTTAAAAAACACAAAGCCAGGCTCACTGCTTACGACATGTCAATAACAATCGGTTACATTAACAATATATACAATTAACTTTAAATTGTCTATAACTCTATATGCGAGTACAGTGTCTGTGTGTGAAAAATATGTTAATAGTAGAAAAAACAAAACAGAGCAGTCCAGACAAAAAAGAATAGCATTTACAATTTCTTTCTCGATATCCTCGTATAATAATTTCGTTAGTTATTTTTATTTTTTTATTTATAGCTTTATTACCTTACATTTATACATTTAGATATTTACTTATAATTATTGTAATTGTTATTATGTGTTAGTATTTCACTATTTTAAATAAAAAATACAAATTTTGTTAGTATAATTAGTTATTATTCTCGACATAAGGACCGCTTTTAGCGGTAAAAGCCTCCTCCATTGATTTCCACTTGTTTCTGTCTCTTGCAATTCTTGTCCACATCTTTCCTGCTGTTTCTACTATGTCATCGCTCCATCTCTTATTAGGCCTGCCTCGATTTCCTTTCCTATTGATAGGGTACCAGTTCGTTACTACTTTGGACCATCTTTCGTCTTTTGTTCTTTGTATATGTCCAGCCCATTTCCATTTTAAACGCAGAACAGATAAGGCATACATCTTTTGTTTTGGTTTTATTTCTTATTGTGACATTTTTAATTTTGTCTCTTATTCTTAGCCCCATATAACTTCTCTCAATTCCTCTCTGAATAACTTTCGTTAGTTATACATACATATAAATAAAATTGGAGGGTCTGTTTGTAAAATTGAATTAACCGTTTTTTACTACATGTATATGAATATATATATACACCAAATTAACATTTTTTACAATTTTTGTCTGTATCTGACTGTCTGTTTGTTCCGGCTAAACTCTGCAATGGCTGGACCGATTTTGACGGGACTTCTATTGGCAGGTAACTGATGTAATAAGGAGTAACTGGAGCTACGTTTATTTTAAAAAAAATCTTTTATTTTAGAAAAATAAAGTAATGTTGCAATGTCCAAGAAACGGTCTAAGTCTAAAAATAATTTATATGGCACAACAACGTTTGCCGGGTCAGCTGGTTGTATTATAAAAATACTTCCAAATTCTATTTCATTAAGTCTTCTCCTAAAATGACAAAATAAATACGACTCTATTTCGATAATCTACTTCCTTGTACGTCATCTGAGTAAGGCGAGGAAAATTTGTGTTTTTCCTTGTTATCCTCGAGATATTAAACAATTATATTTATACAAGATAATGTCCGCGGCTATCTTTCTTTACAGATAAAGAATTCCGTTTCCATACGGAAGTGATTTGATAAAAATAAGTATTGGATTATATATTCTGTATAGACAGTAATCCTTACACATTACTGCTTCACGGCAGAAATAGGCGCTGTTGTGGTATCCATAGCCGGCATACTGTACAAAGGAGCGTCACACAAAATACAATACAATTTAAATGTTTATTTCTTTCTATTTTTATCTTAAAGATTCTTTAGGACCTAGGTTATAAATAGCACGAGTATCCCTCTTCTTAAGGAATATGTATTAATTAAGAATCTTAAAGGAGATCTATTTTTAAGTGTTGTTTGAGTAGGTGATATCCCTTTAGGTATACTGTGTCGTAGTTCTAGTTGAATTTAACTTGAACCACTAGGCATTAAAATAACGACCACGACATGATACGCACGTCCTTAATGTTGTAGGTCCAGTTTTTTTTTAATGTAACAAAGGGGGGGGGGGGGGCAAACGGACAAGAAGCTTACGGGATGGGGAGTGGTGAGGCAACCGCCCATGGACAACAGCAACACCAGGGGCCAAGACTTGTGTTGCCAGCCTTTAAGCTGAGAGTATGCGCTATGCTTTAAGGTCGAACTGCATTAGAGCGGCGTTGCGCGGCGCGTCGCTTCACGTCACTCGGCGGTACCTATCGCATTATAGCTGCAATAAACAGCAGCTCGTGTCATTTCTTCAATGGAAGAGATAAAAAATAAAAGGCTTTCCCTTATACACAAGGTCACGTTAGCAAAAATGCGAATATAACTATTTGTTTCCTCGCCTTCTTGATGACTGCACGATTTTTCACTTACTTCAGAATGTTGAAGACAAAATTCTATAAACTTAACAATTAACAGTATGCATACTGAATGTATACTGAAGAGACACGCCGCTAGCTGTGTCGCACTGAGCGTCGCGGCTCTACGCGTCGCGGTGCTGCGAGTCAAAATATTCTCTTGGAGGAAATTCTACCGCGACGCCCAGCACGACTCTAGTCCGACATGCAGCATTCAACGAAATAATATTTAGACGCTTTGAGCAGCACTGTGCAGTGCTGCGCGGCGCCGCTGTAATGCGGTCCGGCCTTTAAGTTGTATCGGTTTTTGGATCAGGTGAGCTCCGTTCTCAAGGTTAGAATATCTTTAATGTCCATTAAAAAACAATTAAAATAAGGTTTTAAATGTAGTACATCCATACACACACGGAACAGTCACAGTGAGTGAACGCCTGCACCTGAGTTAGTAACAGATATCATTAACAGACCCACTTGTTTCAAGGGTTTCTGCTATGTATTGTTAAAAACTTATCGAGTCATTATACCTTCCTACTTTGTAATAAAGTTCAGATTTGAAGTCAAAAAACACACGATAAAAAATGTTCGTTTCTTAAACTACGCCCGAGGCTATTATAACTAATGACGTCATAAAACAAGTCTTCTAATGGAAGCCATAGATACATTATCTTTTTTTTTAATATTTATTGGTACTTTGGTAAGTTGTTAATGTAGCCGTGGAATATGGAAGCTGGAAGTCGAGCGTGTTCGTGACGCTCTTAAGTAACGACCGGTTATTGGATGTTCATAATGTTAATAACCAGTTCTCGCTCATCTATTGATGTAGGTTGGGCAAGGAGATTTAATGTTTTAAATATAAGCATGTTTACATTTAGTTGATTTTGTGTAACCACTCGTTTAAAATCGGCTATTGAAATTTGAAGAAAAAAAAAAGAAAAAGTATTCTTATTTACGCACTCAAGAAAACACTAAAAAAAAATTATTCTTTGTGCTTTTTAACGTCTGTAGAAAGAACAATATTGTAATAAAGCAGATATTAAATACAGCCTATGAAGGTAATTTTTTTACCGCATAGTTAAGTTAAGTAACATTTGTTTAAATATCATTAAATTATTTAATAGAATTTGAAAGAAATTACTTTTTTTTATTTACATATTACACATACTGAAATTTATTTAAAACTCGAATATATGTTGTGGTTCAGTATATATATGAGTTAAAAGAGGATTTTGGTAGCTGAAGTATGATACAAATGGATTAGTTGACCAACTAACGCGTAGGTGTCGAATTTAGGTATAACTGTCACAAAAGACAGTCTCTCAAAGATTAATTTAAAGAAATAAATATTATGACTGTTCATTGTCAGTATATTTATGAAAATTATTTAATATACGTTCACAAAAATCGTAACCTTTTGGCTCTGAATAGTGATTTTCATTATTATAACACTAGAAATAAGGGATTGCTTGAAACTAATTCTAGTAGGCTTCATAAGATACATAATAGCTTTAAGGGTAAATGTATACACTTCTATAATAAAGTCCCAGCCACTGTTCAGGCATTATCTATAAATAAATTTAAATGTTTTATAAAAAAACGGCTCTGTCGTAAATCCTATTACTCCAAAGCTGAATATCTAAATGATCGGACAGCCTGGGACTAGATTGTGATTATTTGATAGCGATAGAAATGACTGTACAATATTGTATATTTTTATTGAAAAGAGCGCAAAAAAAGAATGCTGGGAGAGTCTCTTGCGCCGCTTCTTATCTCTCAGTGCGCCATTTGTTTTCGAAGCGGTAGTAGTATCTAGTATATTAAAAATGACATCAAAAAGAATTCTAAAGGAATCAATTTTGAGAAAATAAATGCCTTTTATAACTTTTAAAAAAATCACAATGATAATTTTGCCTTAACACGCCAAAAGTGTATAACTTCAAAAATATATTATAACAGTGATGTTGATAAGTTAAATTACTTTTTTTTGTTAGAGGGAAGGAAGAAGGGAAACGTTCAACTAATTCAAATTCAAATATTTTTATTTAAAATAAGATTTGAAATCACTTATTGAACGTCAAAAACTACCACCCATTCAAAAGAGACTGCCTCAGACCTGAGAAGAATGGGCGCAAGAAACTCAGCGGGTTTTTTTTTTAAATATAAAATATGGATTACAATGTGATATCGTACAACAAACATTTATAATTAAAGCCTGAGGGTGTTCGCTTTATTACCAGTCCGTGGTGTCATTAAGAAAATCTTTTATGCTATAATAACCTTTCCCACACAAACGTTTTTTAACAATTCTTTTAAATTTCGTAAGACATTTGTTTTGTACATTTTCTGGGATCATATTGTAGAAGCATATACATCGCTCAACAAAAGTCTTACTAACTCGACCCAACCGAGTAGTAGGCATAACAAGTTTATGTTTGTTCCTCGTGTTAACATTATGAATGTCACAGTTTCTAGAAAATTCCTGAATGTGCTTATGAACATACAGAACATTATCAAAAATGTATTGAGAAGCAACGAGGCCTTTGTTTGCGGAGGCCTATATGATTAAGCAGTTTTAAAAGAGGTAATTTGACGAGTGTCTTTTTTATTATAACATATTAATATTGAAGTGAAAACAACTTCAGCGGCATTCAGCACTATTGTGTATAAAATGTTAAACTCGCGTCAGGACACGTGACCTGATCGAAAATTCGTAAGAGAATTGTTGAAATTATGGATGAAAGTTGATTTTTCTGAGAGATAAACGTTTTAATGCAAAATAATTGTAATAGTTCTGAAGCGTTAAGTTTTTTATGCAATATAAATTGTCACTTTTGTGTACGATAGCGCAATAAATGAATGTTGTATTTAGTCAAATAAATGCTAGTATGTTTAAACTGATAAATAAAGTAATTTGTGCAAAATTATTCCCTAAAAATTCCAAAATATTCAAAAATGTTAATGTTAATGTTGAGGTTTTTACTTCTACCGTCACTCCCTCTACAGATACACTTTGATATACGACTATTGAAACTGACTTTAAGGATAAGGGAAGATGAAGGCCAGAGTATATTTATAGGAAGGAAGCTGATTGGTCTTCTTGTTCGACTACGGGCAATATGTCTAGACATTTTTTTTTATTATTATAAGGGACGAGACGAGCAGGATGTTCAGCTGATGGTAATTGATACGCCATGCCCATTACAATGCAGTGCCACTCAGGATTCTCAAAAAACCCAAAAATTCTGAGCGGCAATACAATTGCGCTCGTCATCTTGAGACATAAGATGTTAAGCCTCATTTGCCCAGCAATTTCACTAGCTACGGCGCTCTTCAGTCCGAAACACAGTAATGCTTACACATGCTTACACATTACTGCTTCACGGTAGAAATAGGCGCCGTTGTGGTACCTATAATCTAGCCGGTTTTCTGTGCAAAGGAGCCTCCCACTGGTAAGACATGTATGGGGTCACGTGTCTTTTTAATTTATTAATTGAAATATTCACTATTAAATATTAAAATGTGGTTCAGGGACGGCAACGGTAGGGAAAACAACTAAAAATAACATCCAGAACACATTATAACAAGTCCGTGCATATAAACGGTCGGTAATGTGTAATTAAACGCACATCATTAACATGTTTACATTTAAATTAAAAATATACTAATCGCGTTTTAAAACTGTTATTGGCTTCATGTTTCCTGCGATGATATTGGCGCGATCGAGTGATTCTCATATTTTATAAAATACTAGCTGACCCGACAGACGGTGTTATGTAGATAATAAAAAAAATCTGTTATATAGGAATTTGCCAATATTACAAAGCATCTTGTTGTTATAATGAAATCGTTTCACAGCGGAACTATCAAACCGTGCGTCACTACATTCTCTCATAGAAAATATGTCCATATAAAACAAATATTGAAAATAAAAATAATTATGGGTCCCAAATCGAAATAAAAACTATCCTATCTCTCAAGTTGGACCAATCTGCACTCCATGAAGTAATCCCTATAAAAATCCGTTCATTAGTTTAGGAGTCCATTAAGATTAGTTCTCACGATATACTCGATTAACCGCTATAATATCGCCGTTTATTGATTAGAAGAAATCACATGACACAGATGCATAGATATGTTAATAAGAGGACCAAATTTAAATAAATTAATCATCAGCCGGAAGACGTCCACTGCTGGACAAAGGCCTCCCCCAAAGATTTCCACGACGATCGGTCCTGCGCTGCCCTCATCCAACGTATTCCGGCGATCTTGACCTGTCAGTCCATCTTGTGGACGGTCTACCAACACTGCTATCAACACAGCTAATTATCATATTCAGAAACGGAAAGTCTACTGTTATTTCTCACTAAGAATTACATACACACACACACACATACACACGCATACACACACATACATTCACATTCACATTTAATTTTAATTTTTTAATTTTTTTTCGTTTGTCATTGTCATTTTTCGAGGAATCACTGACCACGAAGATACAGTTTTAACTAGTTTTGGGGTCAGAGTTCAACCTCTATTAATATCACTGCAAAACCGTTTTTCAATGTTCAATGTATTATTACAATTAGCGATAAAAAGATGTAAATAATTGGTATTATGTAATAAATATTGTTCATTTAGTAATTTAAGTTATTTGCAGTGAAGGTAAAAGAAAGTGAAATAAAGTATTATTATTATTACTGCGCGTTTCGGTACGTGGTCGCCATTCCAAGACTTTACTGGACCCAATATACAGATATCCTATTAATATTATAAATGTGAAAGTTTTTATGTCTGAATGTATGTTTGTACTTCTTTAACGCAAAAACTACTGAATAGATTTTGATGAAACTTTACAATAATATAGCTTACACACCAGAATAACACATAGGCTATTATTTATAAAAACTATCGCGTGAATTATACTTTATATGGCAAAACAACGTTTGCCGGGTCAGCTAGTAAAGACATATAATTCGCAGTCTGATAGCGAAACGGCGAAAGATTTAAGCTCACTTTTCTCCTTAGTCGTGTGCCAACTGTCACTGTTCTAATGGTTTTTAAATTCAATATACGTAACCTAAACTGAAGAAATGTTTTACATAGCCGCTTAGTGACCAATGATGTTTTAAACAACTGGTGTAAATGCGGCAATGTATAGATATTGCTGTCGAAGATTAAGCATTATGGCATGTTCCATATTTCGACTTTGTTTTTATATGATTTGTGTATGTTTAGAATGTAATTGCAAATTAATAATATTTTTTACGACACCTCCGCGTAAAGTCTCAATCCGACCTAGATCTACTTCACCCCATGGTTGCGTAATATGTAGACTAACTACTAAGCCCAATGGTTAGTGATCATGACTGGAGTCCCGGGTTCGGATCCCGGTGCAAACATTTGTGTAATGAATATTAATGTTCGTTTCCGAGTCATGGATATTTATATATGTATATTTACTGTATTAAATATATCGTTGTCTAGACCTCTTTTTTTCTCTTCTTTCGGCAAACATTTACTGCTTCAAATAAAAAATACTACTTTTGACTTTTTATAACTTATTTATTAGTACATTAAAATGTTCCCAGATGGCGTGGTCACGTGCGATTGCGTATTTATACTCAAAAGTTTACACCACGATTACCAGCGGCTTACTGTCACAACGTTGGCACATTTTATTTTAACTTAAATATTAAAAAAAAAAAACAGATTGAGAGGATCGACTAACTATTTTGAGAGGAGAGATAAGTTTAACTAAAATTAGCTATCCTCGTAACATAGTGTTTGGTCGAACCCATTCTAAGTACAGCCCTTAAACCGAATAATTATTTTTTCGACCATATCTATTCGAGAGCATACATTGATAGTAGTAATTTACATATTTAGTACGGGTCACCTGGTGTTAAGTCATCACCGTCGCCCACATTCTCTTGCAACACCAGAGGAATCACAAGAGTGTTGCCGGCCTTTAAGGAAGGTGTACGTGCTTTTTTTGAAGGTACCCATGTCGTATCGTCCCGGAAACACCGCACAAGGAAGCTCATGCCACAGCTTCGTAGTACGTGGAAGAAAGCTCCTTGAAAACCGCATTGTGGAGGACCGCCACACATCCAGATGGTGGGGATGATATCTTAACTTGTGGCGTGTCGTGCGAAGGTGGAATTTGGCGGCAGGAATCAGGTTAAACAGCTCTTTGGAACACTCCCCGTGATAAATGCGGTAGAAGACACACAATGAAGCGACGTCTCTACGCAACGCCAAGTGATCCAGCCGATCACAGAGCGCTAGGTCCCCGACAATTCGAGCTGCTCTGACTAGTTATGACTCTTATAAAAACACTCAACACACGTTTTAGTAATCACACACCACATCATGAAATTCGTGTCGCGGCTATAATGCTATATGACCACATAATAATAAACATAATATACTAATGTCTACAATTTTTTCACCATTCTTGTATCATATAAGGAAATACACACTGACAGATAAGCGGAGAAGAAGCGACGCTTGTGAAAGGTGAAATTACTAATTAAAAAACAGCAACGTTTTTTTTTATATCTCTATTTTATGTTTTTTTTATGAAACAAAGGGACGAGACGATCAGGACGTTCAGCTAATTGTAATTGATACGCCTAGCCCATTACAATGCAGTGCCGCTCAGGATTCTTGAAAGACCCAAAAATTCTGAGCAGCACTACAAAAGCGCTCGTCACCTAGAGACATAAGTTGTTATGTCTCATTTGCCCAGTAATTTCACTAGCTTCCACTTCTCATTCATTCAATATCATTAACTATTGTATAAAGAATTAAAAAAAAAATATTGATATTTTATTTATTTTTCAATATATTTTTCAATTAATAAAAATTTAAATTTTTCGAATCTTTAAAAATCATGTCTCTAAAAATATTAACTTTATTGTGAAAAGTTATAGGACCTTTTATATTTGTATTTTAATAAAAAATATGTAAAAAAAATATGCGGTTGAAAAATAACAATTCCTTGCAATTTGTAACATATCCGGTTTTTGCAATATGGTAGGGCTTTGCCCCATGGAAACATGATGAAAATTTGAAGAGGATCGCATATTTAGGTGGAATAGTTTTCGGTACACATGCACCGATTCCTCCTAGACAATGCTTGTGAGAGGGTAATGAGTAATCTCTGGATCTACTGAACCAATTTTGTAAATTCCATTACCAATAGAAAGCCACATTATTGGTGAGTGTCATAGAATATATATTAAACCGAAAAATTTAAAGAATTTTTCGTGATAGTCGAATTTGCAAAGTGAACGGTCGAAGGAAAACGCTTCTTACGAACGCTGAATTGACGATGTTTATATATATATACTAGCCGACTCGACAGACGTTCTGTAGATAATAAAAAAATACTGTTTTATAGAAATTTGACAATAATATTTCAAAACATCAAGAATTATTTCGTAAAAAATGCTCCCTGTTGTTATAATGAAATTGTTTCACAGCGGAACTGTCAAACGGTGCCTCGCTAGATTCTCTAATAGAAAAAAATTCCATTCAAAACAAATATTGAAAATATAAATTATTATGGGCCCCAAATCGAAATAAAAACTATCCTATCTCTCAAGTTGGACCAAACTGCACTCCATGAAGTAATCCCCATTAAAATCCGTTCATTAGTTTAGGAGTCCATCGCGGACAAACAACGTGTCACGTAATTTATATATATTAAGATATATATGATGATATATGATTGTTTTTTATATAATATACATGTGGCAGCTTTGGAACACCAACTAATATGGTTCACTGGCAATGCGGACGAGGTCGGGGGTAACAGCTAGTACAGTGATATAAAGATTTCTAGGAAGTACATTTAAAGTACTTTCTGCGCCACTAAAGATTATGTATTAGTACACATAAATAATAAGTCTTACTGTGTTAGTACAAAAAAAGTTAAACGTGTGTTGAACACTTGTTCTAAAATGGTTCTTATATTAATCCGTGTCTTTTTGTTATTTAGAATTCAATAATCATTTGCTTACGTATATTGCTGTGACTTGGGTTTTTACTAAGGAGATCCTCCGCAAGCTTCAGGTGGCTCAAAGAGCAATTGAGAGAAAACTGGTAGGAGTTACACTGAGAGACCGTAAAAGAAACGAATGGGTCAGAGAGCAAAGCAAAGTGAGCGATGTAACCAAACGTGTTGCGAAATTGAAATGGGAGTGGACTGGCCATGTCGCTCGCAAGCATGGCTCGTGGTGCAAGGCAGTGATAGAATGGAGACCGTGGGGTGAGAAACGCCCGAGAGGAAGACCGCAGATGCGTTGGTACGACGATATCAAAAGACTGGCGGGAACAAAGTGGCTAGAAACTGCTCAAGACCGGAAAAGATGGCATAAGCTGAAGGAGGCCTACACCTTAGAGATTGAGAACGGCTAATGAAGAAGAAGAAGTATCATTTGACATTGCATATATTTAATCACGATTCGAAGCTTGTCTAAGGTGTGTCTAACGGATAGATCATATTCATATGGAAGATTATATGACATATAGATGACAGCAAAAATTGCGTTTCGTTCCATGAATGATTGTTCCTGAACACTTTAGTTTATGTTGTGTTTAATGACGTTTTAGTTAAACACAAGCTAAACACTGTTTTGTAATAGAAAAAGATGAATTTTAGATGTCGTTACTGTTATCTCATATATAAATAATCGAAAAGTACCAAGAATTTAAAAAACCTCTGTACTTTGGTTTTATCGACTATACCAAAGCATTCGATAGCATAAGCCACAGCTCTATATGGAAGTCACTAAGCAGTTAGAACATCAACCCAAAGTATATTAATACCATAAAACATATTTACAGTAACTGTATTAGTAATGTTCGACTAGAATCGAGGAGTGAAGCAATATGCATTGAAAGAGGAGTGAGTCAGGGTGACCCCCTGTCACCTAAGCTATTTATTGCTGTGTTAGAAAACATATTCCAAAACATAGACTGGAAAGCCAAAGGACTAAAATTTAACAACAGCTATTTAAGTCATCTCAGGTTTGCTGATGATATAGTTATCCTGTCTGAAACATCCAAAGATCTATGCGAAATGCTATGCACACTTGATCAAGAAAGCTCAAAAGTTGGATTACAAATGAATGCTACCAAAACCAAAATAATGACAAACAGCATCAAATTACCCATCAGAGTCAAAGAAAACAGTATAGAATATGTTAACAGCTACATCTACCTGGGTAAGCAGGTATCATTTAATAAAACAAATAACGAAGACGAAGTCGAACACAGAACAAAAATAACCTGGAAAAAATTTTGGTCGCTCAAAGAAATCTTAAGAGGAGACTATTCGCTGAATTTGAAAAAAAAAACAGTATTTGATACCTGCATAATACCCTGCTTGTTATATGGCTGTCAAACATGGGTATTCACGACAAGAGCTAAACAGAAGATCAGGACAACACAAAGAGCCATGGAGCGAAGCATATTAAAAATAAGGAAAATACACAAAGTCAGAAGTGAAGAAATTAGACAAAAAACTAAGGTAACTGATGCCCTCATACAAGCCCTTAAATTGAAATGGCAATGGGCTGGTCACGTAACTCGCTATAAAGACAGCAGGTGGACACTCAGAATCACGCAGTGGAAGGGACCTAAAGGAAAACGACGAGTAGGTCAGACCGAAAAGTAGGTGGGCTGATGAAGTAATGGAAATAGCCGGGAACGACTGGCAAATAACGGGTAAAGACAGAGACGCGTGGAAAAAGTTGGAGGAGGCCTTCACCCGAGGAGGGGTTCATATCCAAATAAATAAATAACCCATACAAATAAGTAACACGTACTAACATATAGATATTAAGAAAAATATAAACTAACACTAAATAACAACATTTGAAATGTACATATATTAAGGATATGAAATAAAAAAAAGGCTTTATTATTATTATTATTATACTGTTATCTCACTGACGTTGTTATAGTCACTGTATAACAAAACCCATGTCTAAGCCATGTTTAAATTATTTTTAGTAATAACACCCTTACGGCCTTATAAATAAACTTGGCATAAAGTTATAACTAAGCATAAACCAAGAATATGTAAAATGTTTACAAATAGACATTTTGCTTACGAATGGTTTGTTCGGACGTATAACGTTTCCCGCGTTTATTTGCAAGGCAGCTTGTCATTAGGGAAACTTCAGAATCATCATTGTATTGACAGTGTTGTCAACGATATTGTAAACAATTTACATTTTCTTTGTTTATCATCAGTTATAACTTTATACCAAGTTTATTTGTAAGGCCGTTAGATTTTTAGATATTAGTTAAGCTTTAAGATATACCACCGAATTATTGTATACATAAAAATGTAATTGTTCAAAACGTGTTTTGAATAATACTGGTTTTAAATAAAATAATAATCAATATTACTGCGGTAATACGTATTAAAGACCTATATAATACCGGTTTAATCTGGTTCGTTTAACCTACTTTAATACTATCTTCCTTTTTGCAAATCGTCCATTGTAACATCAACAATGTATACGTAAAAGTATTCTTATCGCGTAGTAAATAGAGTACATAATCGGTTATCGTTAAATTCATTTGTAACTATATGGAGTTATGATGTAATTTAAATATGTAGATAAATAAATGCAAAATAAAGGCCATCGGGCCCGAATGTTATCTCAAGTGTGAGGTGATGCAGATGTCGGCTATTATTATTTAGGGTTTATTTATATATGGCATTGATAAAGATATCACGGGCCTTTGGTTATAAGGTTACTACTAAAAAGCAACGTGCTGCAATGAATCTAAACCACGGGAAATTCCTATCCCCAAAATATATTTTCTTATGCGGACATTATTACACGTCCACACTTAACACAAACACTCACCCTCACACACATACACTTGCAAGGGTAATAATTATAACAACACATTTTTTTTAATATTACGTAGCCTAAGAAGGTAATCGGGAAGGCATAATACATCCACTCGCACTCAACACTTTAGGGAGGAGGGGATGGCTGAAAAACAGCGCTGCATGGAAACATAAATCCATGATTCCATGTCAGGTGAAGCTGAGCCTTCTCCTTTTGCCTATTGTTTTATCGCCTAAGAAGGAATAAACTGAAAACCGTCGAATAAACTGTCTAATGAAGAAGAAGAAGACGAAGACTAAATACCTCGTCGTGACCATCGACAGGACCCTCTCGATGCAGTCCCATGTGAAGAACGTGGTCGCCCAGACGCGCGTCGCGCGGAATATTTCTCCTCCCCGTGCTGGCGTCCCACCTGCCCCTCCGTACGAGGTTGTGCGTATACAAGGTGTACGTTCGCACGTGACGCACCTACGCGGCCCCCGCCCGGTTTGCGCTGACAAGCGAGACGGGTTGCAAGTCGCTGCGAGCGCAGCAGTCGCTGACGCTCTGCACCATCTCCGGAGCACCACGCTTCGTACGGCATCACGTCATATCCAGAGCCTGGACGACTTCGTTCGTCGCCTGAGCACCTCTGTATTCGCACGGGCCGATGGAGCGAGATCCCAGCATTTGCGTGGCATTGCGCCAAATCATCGACGACCACCGGACATAAGAGGACTACTACGTGACCTAGTCTCCTAGGACACGACGGCTTCCTGAGCTTCTGACCTCGCTGAGCGGCGGGCGCAAGCCATCCACTGACCTACCATCCTGCCGTAGTCTGCAGATCGCTCGCGTCACTGCGCGGGCTCGGTCGCACTGCAGCAGGATTCCACCGGTTATGACACCATGGACAGGACAGCCTGTAGTTGCAGGCGGCGATGATCTTACTGAAAGAGGCCATCACCCCGAGCAGTTACCCCTCGGCCCGTGAGGGCCTACGCGGATGACCCATGAGGAATAAACTGTACGTCCCGTGTAGTTAGCTAGGATTTAGGGCTCCTTCATAGGTCTTAGTATTCAATTTGAGAAATTAAATACCGGACAGTCCGGAGTGAAGTATGTATGCTCCTAGTAGTATACTTACATTAAGGCTGGGATCTAAGCGAGCGTACTTAGACTTTGCTCAGACTTTACTTACGTAAAACATAACTGAGTGTAAGCTTAACTTAGTCATTGCTGTCGTTTTTATTTGACAGCTGAAATTATGCAGAGCGTAAGCTAAAGTATCCCAATGTACAAATGAAGTCGCCGTTTTATCACACTCAGCAAAGTTTTACGTGTGTAAAGTCTGAGCAAATTAAACAATATACCGCCACCTTCCAAGCCTCCATAACAGTTTATTTCCTTAAATTAAAAATGATAGGATGTCTTTTAAATGAATATCGAAGTCAGTATTCCAGCATTAGTTGCGTTCAAAGAGTCTAGAAGCTTTTTGTTTTGTTTTATTTTATTATTTGTCATTATAAGGTATTATTTTGTTTTCATTATTAATCACTTTTTATAATATTGTTTTAGGACAGTAACGGACGAGATGAGCAGGACGCTCGTGTGATGGTTATTGATACGCAATGCCCAATACAATGCAGTGCCGCTCAGGATTCTTGAGAAACCCAAAAACTCTGAGCGGCACCACAATTGCGCTCGTCACCTTGAGACAAGATGCTAAGTCTCATTAGCCCAGTAATTTCACTATCTACGGCGCCCTTCACACCAAAACACAGTAATGCTTACACATTACTGCTTCAAGGCAGAAATAGGCGCCGTTGTGGTACCCATAATCTAGTAAAATATGTACTGGTAAAATATGTATTTTTGTTTTTCAAACAAAACAAATCTATTACATCTATTACATCTACATAATATTAAAACTATAATTACGTGGAAGCGTACCAAGAATACTGGCAGCATTTCCGCGTTGGATAGCTAGGCTGATCCGTTGACCGATATAGCTGCCAGCGCTTGGGTTTCCAGTAGCCTTATTAGTCGGCCAAGTGTCTCGACACCAACCGGCACAAGGATGTATGACTCACTGAGACCGATGTATTTGCGATGCTTGCTGTCTTCTGCAGTCGAAGCAGCAGCCCCAACACCAACTGACGTAACTTGGATATGAGAAGGAGCCAGAGCGTCGTCGCAAGTCGAGTCCCACACCAGCGCCCTTCCCCGTGCCCAAGCCACCAGCGTCATTCCATCAGGACGCTTGCCATCGCGGCGGGTAAATACCAGTTGGCTCTAAAACATTAAGAGCGGCAAATGCCTTGCGGATAACTTCATTAATGCTGGCGTGACGACTGATACGGCCTGCCGATTTTAGGCAGGATAGCCCGTAACGCCCAGGAGCATCTACCTGAAAAATTTTTTTTTTGTTCTTATTTTCAAGTTTAGTTTAGTAGTAATAATTCAGGCGAGGTGTCGCCCTTTGAGGTCATGTGCCACGTGGGGGTCACAGAAGATCAGCAACGCATTTGTGTTAGAACACATGCTGAGTGGCTTCTTTTTTGAACACCACACGTTTTTTATATTTTTAAGTTGCTTCATTATTGTTATTATTGTTTCTTTCTTTCATTCAAAGTCTAAATACGATCTATAGATCTCAACCTCAGCCTTCACATGTTTATTTTGTTAGCAATTACCACAGTTTCATGATAAACAACAAATTTCCTTATTTTTCATTGTATCGACTTTAATTAAAGCCGTGAATCATAATATAACAATGTAATCATTGTGTACTGTTTTGTTGAACCCGCTGTATATCAACGTCTCACCTGTCCAAATATTTAACTTGTATGTTTCATGTATTTCTAAGCAGAAATGATACGATATTTTAATTTAATTTCTACTTCTTCTGTGGTCGGTATTACTTGACTTAAGATCGTTATCGCTTGGACTTCTTTGCTGTACCGGTGAGAGTGGCTTATCACAAGCGGTTCCTTTTGTTTTATGGAAAAGGAGGACAAAAGAGCGTGTGGGTCATCTGATGTTAAATGATCACCGCCGCCTACATTGTCTTGCAACACCAACGGATTCACATGTGCATTGCCAGCTATTTAAAATGGTGTACGCACATGTTTTGAAGGTACCCATTTCGTATCGTGCTAGACCCAACGTAGAAGGAAACTCATTCCACAGCTTGGTTGTAGGTGGAAGAAAGTTCCTTGACCGCACTGTGGAGGAACGCCTTCCAGTTGGTGGGGATGATATCCAAATTTAAGGCGTGTCGTGTGAAGATGGAATTCGGCGGTTGCGAAAGGAAGGTGGACTAGCGAACGGATCAGCTGATATTATATAAACGTTGTTATTCTTTCTTGTTTCATTAGTCTATTACTTTGACCAGGTAATACTTGAGCATTAAACAATAACCTGCCGGACCTGTCTTCGCTACAAACATCGAAATAATATTGGTAAATACAACGGTGCAAAAATATTAGAATCAACTGTGTTGCTCATAACGACCAACCCGTCATATGTTTTATATAATATAATATAATATAATATAATATAATATAATATAATATAATATAATATAATATAATATAATATAATATAATATAATATAATATAATATAATATAATATAATATAATATAATATAATATAATATAATATAATATAATATAATATAATATAATATAATATAATATAATATAATATAATATAATATAATATAATATAATATAATATAATATAATATAATATAATATAATATAATATAATATAATATTGACACACTTTTACCCAAATTATCTTGCCCCAAACTAGGCATTGCCTGTACTATGGGTACAAGACAACGACATATTTAATACAATATACTTACTTTAACATACATAAATACATATAAATATCCATGACTCGGAAACAAACATCTATATTCATCATATAAATGTTTGCACCTACCGGGATCCGAATCCGGGACCTCTAGCTTAGTAGTCAGGGCCACTCACCATTCGGCAATATGGGCTATATAAACGTTTATACGTGATTATGGCGTTTTAAAGTATCTTTAAAAAAAACTACTGATAGGTAGGTAGGTAGATAGGTATTTTGTGCATTGTAGGTTCCTATTGAAGCAGAAAGTACAAATTTCTAGAAGAAAATTCAGTAAAACCCTTTTAATATTTGCTTTTTTGCACAAATTTTACTTCAACCTTAGCCGCTTATAATTTACTTAGTTCATTCTAGTTATTATTTATCATTATTTATTATTTATCATCATAGCTCATTTATTATATTCTGCCGTTATGCCGCACGATGTATTACATAGACACCAGGAGAACATAGTAATGGTAGCGGTGATAGTAATGTCTTTCATAGCGGTTGAAATCATGTGACATCCTAGCAAGATGTACCTGGTACATCTTGCTAGGATGTCACATGATTTCTTTCATTCTACTTCATATACAGTTAAGAGGCTTAATGTGAATTTTGCATCGGATACAGCGATTCCGTTGATTGATTTGGAAGCAAAATTTTATTTAAAAATGTGCAGCAGTCGCACTATATTAACAACAAGATCAAAAACAGTAATTGACACAGTATTCCAAAGGTATATTGACCATATTAAGACCAAAGTATTTTTTTGATACTTTCGTTACCATAAGCATTCATATCGAAAATGTAAGCTCTGAGTCTGAATAACTCTATGTAATATATACGAATAAAATGTAAAGTAATTATCAAACCCTGTATCACTGTGATCATAACTAAAAGCAACAATTATCATCTTCCCGAAATTTTACATTGGTCTCATTATCTTGGAGCCAAATTTTTGAAGATTCCACTTCTACCACGTGTGAATTGCACACAAGTTTGTTTTTTTCAGCAGTAACTAGTTTGAACGACCACTCAGTGGAGTGAGTGACTTATATAACAGAGGTTGATTATTCATAAACCATGAAATGTAAATTAGTGTTAAAACTATTTAAAAAAAATAAACAGCTGTGTATACAATGTTATTGTTGTTTGAGTGTTGTGCTGTGAGCAAGCTTGTTGACATGTTACATAAGTCACGTCCCGCTGACTCATTACTTTCAGAATTCAATATGTTTCAGCCTTAGATTAAGGATTGATCTAATTCTAGTAACGGTTATTATATCCTTTCCAATAAAAAAAGAATTATCGAAATCGGTTGGAGCGATATTGAGTTATTCGTAAATTTGTCGCGCATTAATTAAAATTGCAAATTTAAGACTTTTATGGTTTTCTCATGTTTGCCATTGTCAGATCTGGACCAGATTGACCACATGGGAAGTACTAGCTTTAAAAAAAAATATTATAAAAATCGTTTCACCCTGTGGAATGTTCTGAGGTAACAAACATATTGAAACAAAAACATACCGACGAATTGAGAAACTCCTTTTTTTTGAAGTTGGTTAAAAATTGGATTTAAAGAGTGTCAGTCTCAAATCTCAATATATGACAAAATTACCATAACAGTGAATAACCATAGAATATGCAGAAGAGTATATTAATCTCGAACAGGTGATAGCTAAGAAGGAGTCAACAGAAAAAGAAATCAACAGAAGGGTATTGGAAGAAGTATTGGTCATTAAAAGAAGTAATGAAGAATACGGAAATCCCTATAAAAGACAAGAGAAAAGTATACAACTCTTCCATACTACCTTGCTTACTTACCTATGGTTGTCAGACCTCGGCCCTTAACGAAAAACAACAAAGTAAGTTAAAAGTTTGCCAAAATTCAAAAGAACGTAACGTAGTTGAGGTAAAGCGCCAAGATAAAGTGCGATTGGATCATAAAATCAAAGGAAATCATATCAAAGGAAAAATTAAGTTCAAAAGCATAGACGCATTGAAATGCAGATTGCAGATGCAGGCCACTTTACAAGGCATGAAACACCAAAATGGACTAGAGCAATAACTGAATGGTACCCTAGAGAGGATAAGAGGAATAGAGGAAGACGGTTCATACGATGGGAGAATGAACTGAAACAGCTAGGAGGATCACTATGGACTAGGATAACAAGGAACCGGAAAGAAGTGAAGACCTTGGAGGAGGCCTTTGTCGAAGGACAAACTGTTAACAGAAAGAGGAAACAGACCTGTTTTTTAAATTACTGTACATAATTACTGATTAAGTTAATATAGTTATGTAAGATAAGTTATTTAATTAAAATGTTACGATATGCCACCAACGAATTCCTTCGTATTTTGGCCACAAAATGCGAAGGGGTAATGAGAGCCTGGAGAAATGAATTGTAGTTGGGCAAACGAGCCTCAGGCCGATCTCCTACCAGATGGACCGACCAAATAAAAGACTCCAGGCTCCGTCGTCAAGGCCGCGATGGACAGAACCCGATGAAAACAAATAGTTCACTCCAAGTGTGGACCACTTGTTGATGACCACGATTCTCAGTCACGAGGGAACGACTAGAGAGAGTACTATATTGTGTGTATTAGTTAGTAAGTAATTATTATGTTTGTCTCAATATGTTATCAAGTAATAAAGAAAGATGTATAAATTTCTTGAGTTAAATATTGGCCGTTCATCATTCTGGACCAATATAATTGTACTATTTATAATATCGCAAGCAAAAGTTATCATTCATAACATAAATTAGCTCGCAGTAAATACATTGTTACCAGCTAGGGTGCGCACGCGGCATGCTCCCGGTATTCGTCCTAATAATTAATCTCAAATTTCTTCAATAACACTATCTATAATCTTAGTTTAATAAAACTTAGTTCTTCAAATCAAATATCGTTCTTGAACTCGGTTACAGATAAAGCGATTACACCAATATAAATGTTATCTATGCCCTCAATTAAATTTTTATTGGTCCATGTTTCTAATGCTACTAATGAGAATGGCAGGTCTTAAGGGCGTTGAAATATAGTTATTAATATATAGATATATATATATTCAAATAAAACACTTTATAAAGGATTAAAACGCGTGTAATTGTTGCTGGGTTTTTACATTAGATTTTTGCGTTAAAGTAACTTTTTTTATTATTATTTTAGTTAACCCGTCCCGATCTGGAAAGGTCTTTTAAAGGTTAATTAAAGTAATAAAAAAGTGTGTGTGTACTTATGTATGCAGGCCAGAAAGTATACTTCTTTGGCCTAACAAAGCAAAAATTTTTAAAATTATCTATTTCTCGTGCTATTCTACGTTTGTAGAAAGAACAATATTATTAAAATCTTGCAACGATGGCTTTGAACGGGCTTGAACCCTTTGCCTATCCTAATAATGGACGAAGAAACCCAAAAAAAAAATAACGAATGTCGCAAACGTCAGAAAATTTTAGGAACCAATTTCACCCTATGTTACTTATGTGTTACAGTGATGCGCGCGCATCTTAAAATTTCACTCTCATCATTTTTTCATAACGCGCCTAAAGAAGTATAACTTCAATAAAAATGTATCTTTCACGCGAAAATGTAATGTTAAAACACAGTTACAATTACACGCGTTTTAATCCTTTAAATGTCTTATTTAAATGTGTTACACTCGCGTTAATCAAAAAAAATACTGGCCCCCTTATTCATAATAGTCTGCTAACTTAACGCATTGCTAATTCACACTCAGTCTTCTTCTATTGACCTAAGTCAGAATGAGAAAAAACACTCCTTGGCGGCTATTTTAAGTTAGCGGACCATTATGAATAAGGGGGCTGATGATTATTATTACGGCATTCAGAATTCTATCGCATTTTACCTATAACTACGTTCACTTTGTGTTGATTGTTGTAAGCCATGATTGTAAGCTATTATTCAAATTGAAAAATCTCGTTTAGGTTCAACGCTAAAAGGATTGATAAATAATAGCGTTTAAATATTTTTCTCTTGATCTCAATACAACATAAGTACCTTTTATGTAGTCTAATGACCGGTAACTCTTACAATTCCTCAGGTATTTGTAGGGATGTCAGCGTTTATGAAGGGATTGGTCAAGGTACTGTTATGTGACCACAACATTGTTATGATCCAATAGTACCTGGTCTTAAAATATTTTATGAATTTATTTTGGATACTGGTAATTTAAGTTACCTTATAGTTCTAGGAGTATCCTTCACACGGCTCCGATCCGTATGGCAATCACGGAAACTGACACGGAGAGCTATATTCACAATATTCCGGTCCAACGTGAAGACCGTATTGTACCGTCTGTATGCGTGTGATACTTGGAAGGTCACCAAGCCCATCTCTCATAAACTTCAGGTTTTCGTTAAGCGATGCTTTGAAATATTCGCGGTATTCACTTGCCCCGACATAATTTCCAACGATCATCTTTGGCAACGCTGTCATGTCAATCGACCAACAAATAAAACACCGCAAATGGAGCTGGATAGGCCTAACAAATCCGGAGGGATCCCAACCATATACCGAGGCAAGCCCTAGATTGGAAGCCTCAAGTAAAACGCAAACGTGGCCGTCCAAAGCAAACCTGGCGGCGGACTGTCATTGACGAAGCGAAAGACATTGGAAAGACCTGGAGTGAAATTACGAGGGATGCTCAGGACCGATCGCGATGGAGATGCACTGTGGATATCCTCTGTCCCAGTTAAGGGATACAGGAATTTAATGATTAATGATATTACTCCGAGCCTTAACAGCACTTTATAAAACTAACTCTACAAGTAAGGCACCAGGAACGCGTGGCAACCCTAGCGACTGCATATTAAAACATAATATGTGCTGTGTTGATACAAATTAAATGTTTCATTGCTTTCCGCTGATAACAACAACTATTCTGGTTTTAAACGCGAGTTGTTATTCAACAACTTTATATTTAACTAGCATATAATTTAAGTAGATAGCTTACAATGTTGACTTACGTAGTCATGCCAAAGATTACTGAGGATAATTTTTATCTAACGCCCAAGTCGAAGGAGAAAATTTGTACTAATTGGAAGCATTTTAGGCCCTCATGGTAGATAGTCCCCTATGAAAAGGCAGTGTAGAGAGATGGAAAACTACCGGGCTGAGCACCAGGGTTCACCAGGCACTCTCCAGGATATTTTCAGCAACGTAAGGAAGTTGAGTGACTTCCTGGAGAAGCTTTGCTGGTTGAACGTAAAATAGGCGCATATTGTGTCGTATTGCTGATACTCTGCAAAGAAGATTCCCTCGTTGCTTCGATTTGGATAAAAAAGACCAAGTAGTTCTCTAGTTAAAATTTAGTTAGTATATGTATGATATACTCAAACGAGTGAGACAGACAGGGCCTGGTGTTGATTACTTCCCGTCAGATAATTCATGTGATTGTTTATCCTTCTCTTCCATGCACTACCAGTGGGAGGCTCCTATTCACAGGGTGCCGGCTAGATTATGAGTACCTCAACATCGCCTATTTCTGCAGCAGTAATGTGTAAGCATTATTGTGTTTTGGTCTGAAGGGCGCCATAGCTAGTGAAATTACTGAGACAACATGTTAAGTCTCATTTGCCCAGTAGAGCCTCCCACTGGTAAAACTGCACTTTTCCCTGCTGGCCGACAGTCTGGTACACTCGTTCAATGGACCGCCCGCAGGATATTATATTTGCCAGAATAAAATAAATGCTTCTTATTTGATTCACTGTTAAAAATAAGTTGTTATTAAAGTGATACAATCTTATATATATAAGAGAATGAATGTTTGTATGTTCCCTAATAACTCCTAAGCCACTGATCGCATCGACATGAAACTACCACCATTCGATGTTAAATTTATCCTAGATAGTTTACGGCTACTTATTTCTTTATTATTTAATTTACTTCCTCTTAAATTTCGCCCAGCGAAGTGGGCGGGATCAGCTAGTCTGCCATAAAAATCTAACAACATATTCATGGCGTTAATAAACTCAATATGGGAAATATTGTTTAAAATATGAATAATGTAAGTAAAGTCGACAGTCTATAATATTATCTTATCGTCACAAGTATAGTCGACGTGTTACGAACAAACTAAACGCTAACGTGGTCAGTTCACATTTTTTTTAAATGAAAATAAGGGACAAGACCAGCAGGACATTCAGCTGATGGTAATTGATACGCCTTGCCCATGACATTGCAGTGCCGCTCATGATTATTGAAAAACCCGAAAATTCTGAGAGGCACTACAAATGCGCTCGCACTTTTAGACATAACATGTCAAGTCTCATTTGCCCAGTATTTTCACTACCTACGGCGTATTTCAGTCTGAAACACAGTAACGTTTACACATGACTGCTTCACGATAGAAATAGGCGCCGTTGTGGTACCCATAATCTAGCCGGCATCCGTTACAAAGGAGCCTCCCAATAAAATTGTTCATTCATGGAGAGTTGCAAAAAAAATGGTGGCCACGTTTGTCTCCAAAACCGGCCATGTTGCAAATATTCCTCTTGAGGGACAAACGGTTAATGCAGAATGGTATGCTAGCATTTGTTTGCCACAGGTCGTTTCTGAACTCCGTAAAGAGAACTGCAACCGCCGCATCATCCTCCATCACGACAATGCGAGTTCTCACACCGCGCACAAAACAAAAGAGTTTTTAGAGCAAGAAAACATAGAATTATTAGACCATCCGCCGTACAGCCCTAATGATTTCTATACTTTCCCTAAAATAAAGAAAAAATTGCGTGGTCAGAGATTTTCATCACCTGAAGAAGCTGTGGACGCCTACAAAACGGCCATTTTGGAGACCCCTACTTCCGAATGGAATGGTTGCTTCAATGATTGGTTCCATCGTGTGGAAAAATGTGCCCTTATACATTACCTTAACTGGAGCAACGTTTTACATTGCTGCGTATTGACCAAGAATACCTTATTCAAATGATTGGAGTTTTCTTAATGTTAATTCCGCCAATATTTCTACACGTGTTAGTCTCGTACCAGATTTTGGCGACTCAACATGTCCCGAAGATGCCTCGTGTAGAGGCGAAACACGTGTCGAATTGTTTAAAGATAAATATTGGCGGAATTAACTCTAAAGAAAACTCAAATCATTTGAATGATTATGGATTTCTGCAAAGTAACGCCTACTTCAATAAATTTTCAAGAATACTTTAAACAAGTGGAGTAATGCGGCAATGTATAGATATAGCAGTCGAAGCTTATTATGGTGTGAATGTTCCATATTTCGGCTTTGTTTTTAATACGATGTGATTTGTCAATATGTATAGAAGGTCATTGATTGGATCAAACGAATTGGTGTCGCAACTGGGCAACATTAGTTTAGCCCTGAGCGTGTTATTGTACCGCGACATGCAGTTCATTGCGCCGTCCCTCACCTAGATAGCGGTCGACAACTACTGGCGAACCCTGCACTCTGTTGCATACGAATCTACTGCCAATATTTATGCGAATAGACGGCTAATTCATCTTAATATAACATGCTAATAGACAAACTGGCTGGCACATATAATGTATAAATAAACTGGTAGTATATTGTAATTCATCTTGTAGAGGGCCTAACAACAATACTTCTTCCGGTACGTGGTTGCCAGTGGAATACTTTACTGCCCCAACGGCCCACTGTCCGTCGAGTTATGTGCTCTGCCACTTCAGTTTCACAACCATCTGGGCTATGTCAGTTACTTTGGTTCAAGATGACAAGCTGGACCGACGGCCTGGTCAAGATCGCCGGAAGCGCAGAACCGATATTCATGGTGATCTTTGGGGGAGGCCTTTGTCCAGCAGTGGACGTCTTCCAGCAGAAATGATGATGATATTGTATTTCTTCTTGGGGGGGGGCTAATAACACTACGTCTTCCCGTACGTGGTCGCCATTCGCGAGGACTTTACTGCCCCAACAGCCCTCTGTCCGTTGATCTATGTGCCCTGCCCACTGCCACTTCAGTTTCGCAACCATCTGGGCTATAACATTTACTTTGGTTCAAGATGACAAGATAGATTGATGATCTGGTCAAGATGAAATATAGGTTGGATGAGGGCAGCGCAGAACTGATCGTCATGGAGATCTTTGGTGGAGGCCCTTGTCCAGCAAGCAGTGAACGTCTTCTAACTGAAATGATGATATTGTAATTGATTTTATTTTATAATAGTATATGACCCGGCAAACGTTGTTTTGCCATAAAAATTAAGTTCACGAGCCCGCTCAATGTATTAATTCTCATATTATGTAATGTAATGTAAATGACTGAATTATTTTATTACGAATATATAGGTATTTATAAGTAAAAAAATATTAGTTCTGGATAAGTAATCACCATAAATTATATACTAAAACCTTCTCCAAAACTCGCTACATCTAATGGTAGAGTTTTTTTTCGTTCGATCCAGTAGTTTTCGCAGTTTAACCGATGGAAAAAAACGGCTCTCCATTTAATGGTCTGGTGGAAGATTTCTTTTTGAGAACACAGTTGCACCTTCCTTGCTGCCAGACCAAGGTATAAAAAGGCATAAAAGGCATTTATTTTCTCAAAATTGATTCCTTTAGAATTCTTTTTGATGTCATTTCTAATATACTAGATACTACTACCGCTTCGGAAATAAAAGGCGCTCTGAGAGGGAAGAAGCGGCGCAAGTGGTGTGCAGGCACCATAGCTACTGAAATTACTGGGCTATAGAGACTCAACACCGTTTCAAGACGTCAAAACTATACAAGTAATAGAACAAAAGCGAAACTCAGCTCTTGATATTTCTACGTCTGGGCGGAGAGCTAGGGTTGGTATCTTGGTACAAACAAAAAGATTGACGACGCAGATGGCGCGGTGCAGCTAATTTAACTCGGATAGCGACCAGTCTCGGCGGCGTACGGTGTGGTACTCAATAGTTTTGTGTTCCCGTGATTGCTTAGCGGTCGTGAAAATTGTGTGTATGTGTGCGTGCGTCGTCGTACTGTTCTTTTACTGTATTGTAGCACTACTGTGTCATTCAATTCACACCCAGTTTCTATATGTATGTATACATATACTTACAATATACTAGCTTATAAACGAACAAAGTGTGGGAGAGAGAGTAACATCTCTAACAGAGATACAGCAAGATTGAAAAGGAAAGTTACTCTATTGTTGCTATAACCGATTTTATTTATTTATTTGCATGTAATCTACAGCGTCACAATCAATATACAGTATAATTATAATATAAAGTAGAAAAATAAGGCCCAAACTGATTACAGTATATAGGTATTAAACAAAAAAAGTAACATTTTATGATTTTAACAAGTCAGAATAAGATAACAAAATATTTACAATTACTATAATAAGCAACTTAGAAAATAAACTTTACAAAATAAGGTTACAGGAGTGTGTGTGCGTGTATGTAAGGTTGTGTGTAGTGTATTTGAGGGTGTATGTAGTATGTGTGTGTGTGTATGTTTGGATAATCATTGCAGTCAATGTGTATTTCTTATTTCTTTTTTTAGCTGTACTTTGGACAAGCAAAACATATCTTATTTAAATTAAAAAATCTCCTTTATTGTAGGTGAGAGCCAGACGTTGCAGAACAGAGTTTTGTGTGTAGTTCGTGTTACCTTTTGGTATAGCCAGAAGGTGATTGACAAGTCGTAAAAAGTCAGCCACGCTTAGCATTAGCTCTTTAGTATTTTGAATATAAGCCACTAGATAGCGCATACATTTACAAATGGGCATGAACATTTTCAATAAGATCCCTGATACAGTTAAGATGTTACCATTTTCCCTAACTGTGTAAGGAGATTTAAAATATCCTTACACAGTTAGCTACTTCAATATTCATTTTATTCTATAGAATAGTTTTTTGACCACAAAGATTAAAGTACTCACTGCATGCTAAGTCGATAATTCTTATCTTGACTTTAATATTTTTTTATAATATATCAAATTATAATTTTGTATAAATATAAAATTAATTAATTTAAATTGTAATAAAAAAATTGACCACGACCAAATTTGCATGATGTTTCGTAACGGCTAATTAGGACATACTTTAAGCCAGGGGTGCTCAACTGCTGGCGATCTACCTCAAAATTGTTTGACTACGATCGATCGACTCTGAGAGGCTTCAAGTATGTGTGATGAAGGATTGTCGTCTAGGTAGAGTGCCATGATGACATAGATATTATCTTTCCCTCAATAATATGCATTTTTAAGTGTAGGTTTGCTCTAAAATATCAATGTAAAATCTCAAATTATTCAAAATTGCGAGTTTATTGGTTCTTACAAAACAAACTTGTTCTAGTGTCCAAATTCCTAAACTTAACTAAAGAGTGACTTTGAATGTTGAATCTGCATGACACTGCATGACCTGAGCATACTTTTCATAAGATGGTACGTAATTACCGATTTTAGTTACCTAAAACAAAATCTGTGAATAGTTCTATATCGTGTTTGTTCTCGAGATCGACTCAAAAAGCATTCGATCGACCTGTCGATTGCCATCGACCATTTGAACACCCCTGCTTTAAGCTATTGTAAGACAAAATTTGTACCACTCTATTTAATCTATATATATAAAAATTAATTGCTGTTCGTAAGTCTCGCTAAAACTCGAGAACGGCTGGCCCGATTTGGCTAATTTTGGTCTTAATTTATTTGTGGAAGTCCAGAGAAGGTTTAAAAGGTGAATAAATTTGAAAATGCTCGGAATTAAATAAAAACAACAATTTCATTTTTCCTTTGATGTATTCCCGTCATGTATCATGTCAGAAAACAAAATGAAAGATTAGTTTAAAGTGAATAACTAATTAGAATTTTTATATGATTCCAACTTTCTCAGGGGGTAAAAAAGAAACTTAATTTTAGCTAACTTCATTAAGATTATTTTTATATAAATTGATAAAATATGCCGTTATCTTCTTTTAATATAAAGTTAGTAAAGTTTTAAGACATAAAGATTTTTATAACTACAACGTGGTTCGTCATGTGTGTACGCGGACGAAGTTGTGGGTGTAAGCTAGTAGCAAATAAATAAATTAATGTACATGAATATAATCAAAATTGGTCACAGATAATCACGCTGTTAGCTCGTCTATACCAAATTATATTCTAAATCTATGATGTATACGGTAGCTAGCTTAAAGTGGTACCTAGTACATTGCAATAGACAGGTTGTGTACCACAAAAGTAGGCTAGTAGCCAGTTACACAAGGTAACGTCAACCTGTTCTCTACTCAATGTTTTATATTACAACTAGTTCGCTGAGGGCGCATTGGTTATAAGAGTACATAGTTACATCTCCGTGAAAGTTACTTACAGGTTTGTTTTTCTGATCAGACCTTGTATAGGAAATTCAGTGTTAGTTGGATGGTAAAATATTAAGTTAAAGTCAAATAAACTTTATTCAAATAGGCTTTAACTAAGCGCTTTTGAATCTATATATATAAAAATGAATAGCTGTTCGTTAGTCTCGCTAAAACTAGAGAAAGGCTGGACCAATTTTGCTAATTTTGGTCTTGAATTATTTGTGGAAGTCCAGAGGAGGTTTAAAAGGTGAATAAATATGAAAATGCTCGGAATTAAATAAAATAAAAAAAAACAATCTTGTTTTTCCTTTGATGTGTCCCCCGTCGATCAGAAATCAAATTGAAAGAAAACCTTAAAATGAATATCTAATTTGAATTTTTATATATTTGTAACTTTTTCTATTTATATACACACAATATTATTTTATACTTTTGAGTTTTTGAAGTCGGTTTTTTTAACTTTTTTTTTTAAATATTTATTATGTACCTATAGAACAACGTCTGTTGGGTCAGCTAGTCGTCACTAAAAATATTACTTTTAAAATACTGAATATTTTCGTAAAAGTTGAGCTCGTGAGAATAACATACAAGAAACACAGCGGTCATTCTTTTCAATCAAATAGAATATTTCACAATGGCTGTAATATACATAACAAATTAGTTTATGAGGAGCTGCATACAATGTATGAGTAATAATATACAATATTCATGCCATTTACGGATCAGCCCATCCGAGTTACTGTAACAATTGCTAAAGTGTAATCTAGTCTGCCTGCTAGGATGCCAAGGATACTTTCATACCAGAACTCCCACCCACCCGGGCACCAGAGACGCGTAACTCTTCATTCTTGACACAATCAATGCCACTCAAAAATTTGGCCTCACTCACGTGGGTAGAACGTATCACCATCAGCCCCTGTGCTTCCCCAAAGATGTCGTAAGAGGCAACTAACGGCATTGGCAGTGGGAGGCTACTTTGCACGTTATGGCAAAATTACAAATTTTATATACCCCAAGAATTTTAATTATTGATTTATTTTTTAATTTAATTAAATGGCATAATAACGTTTGCTTGGTCAGCTAGCAATTTTACCTACTTTTACCAGTGGGAGGCTCCTTTGCACAGGATGCCGACTAAATGACGGGGACCACGACGGCGCCTCTATCAGTGCTGAAGCAGTAATATGTAAGCATTATTGTGTTTCGGTCTGAAGGGCGCCGTAGCTAGTGAAATTACTTGGCAAATGAGACGTAACATCTTATGTCCCAAGGTGACAGTTTAAGGGTCAAGAATCCTGATCGGCACTACATTGTAATGGGCAGGGCGTATCGATTGCCATTAGCTGAACATCCTGCTCGTCTCGTCCTTTATACCACCACCAACAGGGTCTTTGAACTGGCTGAAACTAAGAAAAAGAATTAAGCCATAAACTTAATTTGATAATTTATATTTTCAAACAATTTGTTATTTTTTTAAAGTGATATCCCTTTACTTCCGGGACTAATTACACAAATTACATTAACACGAACCCGCGTCCCGCTTCCAAAGAAAAACAAATTGTTTAGATTTGAAAGAGCGACATCTCAAGTCAATATCAAAGTAATATGCAAATATTGGGGTTGAGCAGGTTATCAACTGTAAAGTAGATCCTGTAGATGAAGCCACAACCTGAGAGTTGAACAAGACATTTCTTGCGTCCTTTACGTCCCTCGAATGGTTGGCTCAGTGGAAGAACCCTCGCACGGAACGTGAGAGGTCGATGGTTCGAATGCCGCATCGTTCATAATTTTGTTTTTAAATTTAATTTGTGTAATTTATATTTTATTTTTTGAGAACAGAATCATCAAATCAAAAGTTGCATGAATATCATGATTCATATGATCTATTTCACAAGACCTAAACAGCTCATTATAATTTTTCAAATAAACAAGAATAGCAATTATTGTGCATAGAACTCATAAAACATGCAATCATAGTATTGTGCAAATGCAAAATATATTATAATATGAAACAACAATCTATTGGCTACGGAGAAAACTGTACTCTATCTGCTACAGCTTAGAGTCGAGAACGAGTGCTGACAGTGATGTAGGTCGCAATATCCTTGCGGTAGGTCAGTGACCAGGTTCATTAAACCTGACTTAGCAAGTATTATGCACTTGTACAATAATGTCTATGAAAGTCTTTAATCTCAGCTGTTGTATCTCGAGGAACCAAGTTTACCTTAGAACTAAGACCCCAAATGCTTATGATAATATACCATTTTAAATACTTTTTTTTAATGAAACGGACGAGACGAGCAGGACGTTCAGCTTATTTTAATTGATACGCCCTACCCATTACAATACAGTTCCGCTCAAGATTCTTAAAAAACTAAAAAAATCTGAGCGCCACTACAATTGCGCTCGTCACCTTGAGACATAAGATGTTAAGTCTTATTTGACCAGTAATTTCACTAGCTACGGCGCCCTTCCGAAACACAGTAATGTTTACACATTATTGCTTCACGGCAGAAATAGGCGCCGTTGTGGTACGCATAATCTAGCCGGCATCCTGTACACAGGAGCCTCCCACTGTAACGTCTGATATATAAGGTAAATGGGGTTTTTTTCCCACAGTTTATATAGTTCTTAAACTTTAAAAATAACAAGAGGATGTCACTAATTTCACAGCCTCTATTAATGCGATAATAGTAAGTACCGAATTGAGATGTGTGACGTAAGCATGACTCATCGGATTTCCGACAGATTCGTTGCGGACGTCAGCCTTAATCTATAAAACATTATTATTGCTTCCATCGATCAGACACTTCACCTACAAAACTTAACACGATTTTACGTATTAAGTATTATTATTCCATTAAAATGAGCGATAAAAAAAGAATACTGGGAGAGTTTCTTGCGCCGCTTCTTTTCTTTTAGAGCGCCATTTGTTTCCGAAGCGGTAGTAGTATCTAGCATATTAGAAATGACATCAAAAAAATTCTAAAGGAATAAATTTTGAGAAAATAAATGCCTTTTATGCCTTTTAAGAGTTATTATTATTATTAACTAAATCTTAGTGCTTATTTTAAACCTTTCAAAGGTTCTCAATTCTTTACTCCTATTTTTAATGTTATAACTTCTTATGGGAGGGTAAGTCGCTTCGTAACATAACGCGTTACGGCGTCAGATAGTCTGGCTTCTTTTTCTCTCACGCATACGGCAGCAGTAGGCAGGCTCCTCCTCTCTCACTCTAACCAATCGTTACTTTTATAGGATTATACTAACAATGTAAATAATACACAAAATTCTAATGTTTAAATTCAAGAATTTGTTACTAAGAATAAAAATATATTTTATAATCAATAAAAGAATTTTTTTATAAATATTCTTTCCTTACATTATCATTTTTTATTTTATTTTATTATTTTTATTCTTTTCAGAAAACTTACAGCAAGGTTATTAACAAGTACATATTTAAGTACTGAAGGCTAATTACAAATTTTCAGTAATAGTGGTTTGAGTAATCATATTAATTAATATACATACAATTTAAGTAATAACTTAAGCTTTTCTAAAGTTAAACAATTTCAATAATAAATAGTTCAAGTTAGATTAAGTAGAGCCTAAATACTTAAATATATTCTCCTCGTCTCGAAAAAAAAGTCACATCAATACAATTAATATTACCTCATCTATACTAATATTATAAAGCTGCAGTGTTTGTTTGTTTGTTTGTTTGTTTGTTTGAACGCGCTAATCTCTGGTACTACTGGTCCGATTTGAATGATTCTTTCAGTGTTGGGTAGTCCATTTATCGAGGAAGGCTATAGGCTATGTTTTTTTTTTCAAAATTAGGGATCCGTAATAAAATTGCTATTTTGTAACACAAGGTGTAAAATCGAAAACCTATTTTTGCGTGCGCTGCAAAAACTATTGACAATAGAACAAAATGATGTACAGGCTATAATATAGCCAATATTTTATTACTTATAAAACTATCGCGTGAATTATACTTTATATGCCAAAACAACGTTTGCCGGGTCAGCTAGTTAAATATAAGTTGAGATAACTATAAATTAGGCCCCAGGCCCCATGTACTGAGTTTATAATTAACTTATTATTTAAATAAACATATTTTTTTCATATCCGCTAGTGTAATAAATTTTTACATTCTAAAACGGAATAACAAATGTTATTATGTTCAAACATGTTGTTACATGAGCCATAGACATAGGCAATGATAGATAGAACAATACAAGGATAATGGTAGAAAATTTATCTATCAAACATAGACCATATCACATAGAAATTTTACCAGTGGGAGTCTCCTCTGCACAGGAAGCTGGCTAGATTATGGGTACCACAACAGTTTTTCTGCCGTGATGCAGTAATGTGTAAACATTACTGTGTTTCGGTCTAAAGGGTGCCGTAGCTAGTGAAATTACTGGGCAAATGAGACTAAACATCTTATGTCTCAAAGTGACGAGCGCAATTGTAGTGCCGCTCAAAAATTTTGGGTTTTTCAAGAATCCTGACCGGCACTCCATTGTAATGGGTAGGGCGTATCAATTACCATTAGCTGAACGTCCTGCTCGTCTCGTCCCTTATTTTCATAAAAAAATAGACCATTCATAAATTTTTGGATTGGAATCCATTCAGTAAAAATATTTAAAAATCGAACACTGGTGCTCGTATATGTATTTTATATTACTATGTATTGTGAAAATTTAACATCCATTTATAAGAAAGTTATCAGGCACAGGGTAGTGTAAGACTTGGTGTATGAAAGTGTAAAGAAGAAGTGCAGAAAACTAAAAGAAAAATTGTAGCTTATTAACAAGAAACGAAATTAAATAAGTTATAAATCATATATACCCTCTCTTTAACAAGAGTCAGAATATCTGATAATAAAGAGATCACTCTTTTCTACATTGATGAATAAAAATATCACATTAAAGTCGTGTTTTTAGAGAAATAATAACTCCTCATAAATTTCTCAACCAAACTCAAACGGCTTTAAAAATAAACTTGGTATAAAGTTATAACGAAGCATAAACAAAGAATATGCAAAATGTTTAAAATATCGTTGACAACACTGTCAATACAATGATAATTATGAAGTTTTCCGAATGACAGGCTGCCTTACAAATAAACGCGGGAAACGTAATACGTCCGAATTATCATTTTGCATTTTCTTGGTTTTTGATTAGTTATAACTATATGCCAATTTTATTTGTAAGGCCGAAAGTGTTTACATGGTAAGAAACTATATGAAACTTTATTAAATCTTTGCAAAAAAGCTTTAAATGATTGGCTAACTTATCTTACTTATGATACAGTGGAAAGTCTTCTGATCATACTGATGGAACCTATTTAAAGGTGAAAACTCAAACCCACACGCACACACACACACACACAATTGTGCGATTATTGTAAAATTTGGTTTTTAATCATTTTTTTTATTTCCATATTAACAATATTGATATGATTAAAAACCATTAGAATTTATAGTTTTTAAGTATCCACGAAGGAAGTTGCAAAATATTCCCAATACAAGTGTCCTACGAGAACTTACTAGGAAGTCTCAACCACTAAAATCTATGCGCAATCTTTTGAAATAAACGTAATTAAACAACACAGGCGGAGGCTAATGCTAATTGGAAGATTAAAATCAATTGCTACCAAACTTACATCTGAACCAATAAGTTGTACATATAAATATTTTATTGGTTATTGGAAAACAATTGTTTTGGTTTTGGTTATGAAAAAAAAAGAATCATGTCTCAAGAGAACGATTATATTATTATTGAGATTAAGTACAAAACTTAGCCTAGAAATGTCTAGCTCTATTTAATGAAATATATATAGAAGAAACACGCGAGAAAAGAGAAAATAGAGAAGAAAACATTAAAGAAAGTATCAGATACAAAATAAAACAGATTGAACAAACGTAACCTTGTCACGTGTGGACTCTACCAGTGGGAGGCCCCTGTGCACAGGATGACGGGTAGATTATGGGTACTACGGTTTCTGCCGTGAAGCAGTAATGTGCAAGCATTACTGTGTTTCGGTCTGAAGGGCGCCGTAGCTATTGAAATTACTGGGCAAATGAGACTTAACATCTTATGTCTCAAGGTGAAGAGTGGAATTGTAATGCCACTCAGAATTTTTGAGTTTTTCAAGAATCCTGAGCAGCACTGCATTGTAATGGGCAGGGCGTAGCAATTACCGTCAACTGAACGACCTGCTCGTCTCGTCCCTTATTGTCTTAAAAGACACAATCAAGATAGTCTAAATAGTCATTAACGAACTCAGTTGATACGGAAAATATTCTATCTGTGTTTATGTATCTCGCTGAACTACTAATATTTGGAAAAAGTGAAAGAATATAAACGTTACACAGTATGTATTAAATGAGTTCATTGCTCGTGGGAGACAGTGAAGTCATAAATATGTGTCAACTGTTAAGCCAATAGTTATACCATACAAGAATTATTGTTTACCTTAGTTTAGTCTGTTAAATCTTTTTGCACCGCTTATTCTTCCAAATTATTGTATTGGCTTTCAAAAATATTCACAGAAAACATTAGTTGTGCTATAATATAATATCGACTAAGAAACCACGCTCCATCTAAAAAATCATACATCTAGGAATATACAGCATGATTTTTTTTCGTTGTAATTCAGGTAGGTATAATATTATTATAATAATAAGTAATTCTAGTGTTCGGTATTGTTAGCAAGTGACGGGGATTGCCATAATAAATATTGTGGTGCCTGTGAGAAGATAATGTGTAATCAGAACTGCATGAAAAAGAATATTATTAGTTATTCAACTAGTTACTTGCTAATGGCAACTGTATTACTAAGACTCTGCTATCCGTCCGTCCGTCTGTCTGTGAACAGAATCTTATACAACGCAAAAATTAGACCTATATTATGATAGTGTGAAAATGATATTTTATTATTATTAACGTTAACTTATAAAAGGATGACAAGTACAATACAATGTGCGATTTAGGTACAATATAAATTTAGGTACGCTACGATGTATTTATGTGATTCTACAATATAACCTCCATAATAATAAACCAAACTATATAATCATATCAGATCTATAAAAAGTGGACCACCAGTATAAAACATTCTTAAAACCTCCACCTTTTGTATCCGGCACTAAACTGGGCTATTTATCATGACAGTTGATGTAAGCTTTCTGAAAGAGTGTCAATATGTTACAATTAACATCCAAATATCAAATTACAAGTATATATTTTCCATGTAACTTACAGCCATCAAGTTACTTATATCGTTATAGTGTTGGGTATATTTAGACAGTCTTAGGCAGCCCCTCACTAAAAGTTACGAAGGAATGCGTCAGATATTTGTTAGTAAAAACAGAATCAGTATCCGATTATATAAATCGATGTTCATTCTTTTCAAAACCACTTTAAGAGTGACGGAAGCAATAAATATTGAAGGGAGACAGACGGCCCTGTTGAGAGACAGAAATTGTTTGAATTAATGCCTGTTAGAGTATTAACATATTTCCATTTATAGATGGCGTTTTCATTTAGCTGCCTTTTTTATGGAAGGGGCGCACAAATGAGCGTACAGGTCACCTGATATTAAGTGAACACCAAGGAATCACAGGTGCGTTGCAGGCCTTGTAGAAATGTGTACGCAATTTTTTTGTGTGTCCCCATGTCGTCCTAGAAAAACCGCACAATGAAGCTCATACTACAGCTTTGTAGTACGTGGAAGAAAGTTCCTTGAAAACCGCACTGTGGAGGACACACATCCAGATGGTGGGGATGATATACTAATTTATGGCGTGTCGTGCGAATATGGAATTAAAATATGTAATATGTCTTTTTTTATGACAATAAGGGACGAGACGAGCAGGACGTTTAGCTGATGGTAACTGATATGCTCTACCCATTACAATGCAGTACCACTCAGGACTTTAGATAAACCCAATTGATGATCCTGAGCGGCACTACATTTGCGCTCGTCACCTTGAGACATAAGATGTTAAGTCTCATTTGCCCAGTAATATCACTACCTACGGCGCCCTTCAGATTGAAAAACAATAAAGCTTATACATCACTGCTTCACGGCAAAAAAAGGCGCCTTTGTGGTACCTATAATCGAGCCTGCATCCTGTACAAAGGAGCCTCCCACTGGTCCCCTCCCACGTGTATAAATTATCTAAGAATATAAGTACAACGCGATATATTTCGTTCAAGAAGCGTATTTTTCCGTGACCGATTCAGTACATTATCTCGAGTTTTAAATCGTAAATAAAAGAGTATCGCATTCAAAAGTCTTTACAACGAGCCCCCGGTATTTATGACCTCTTTATTATATTAAGAGGAAGCCACCAGACATAAACAAGAGTGAACAGAGAACGCATTAGCATAACAAACGGACAGGCGTACGAATAACGCACTAAATAACGTTCCTTGCGTGTGTTGGAAAATGAAACAATGGCTGTTGAGAGTTAAGGGGCTCACAGACAGCCCACGCCCCGGTTTTATACTTATTATCTTACGGCCGTTCCCAATATACTATCTACAGATAGAGATAATTACTACCTTCTACTGCCAGTAATTAAATGCCAACAATCTGAAGTTGTCCCAATTTACCCGATAAGTAATTTTTATCGCCTTATAATGAGATGCGTGAATTGTAATTTCCGTACAAACTTCTATCGCTGGCAGACTATACGTCCTCCCATTGACAGATAGCGTGTACGGATAAGGCGAGTTACCGTCAATAAGTTTATTGGGACGATTTTTATCTCAAGTAGGCCACAACCGGAGATAGACTGAATATCGGGAACGGCCGTTAGAATAATTGAGAGAAAAGTTTAAAGAAATAAACATCTTGACAGTTGCCTCTCAATATATCCTTGATAATTATGTAACCATAATGATAACACCAGGAACAAAAATAAACTTATAATGCCTACTACTCGGCTAAGTCGAGTTAGTAGGTAAGTCTTTTGTGGGGCGTTGTATATGCTTTTACAATCAGATCCTAGCTAATTAACTAACATACATAAGATCACCAAGAATAATTATGCAACACTTAAAATATTTATTTGTTTAAACTCCTACCGCCTTCCTTGTGCGGTGTTTGCAAGACGATACGACATGGGTACCTTCATAAAAAGGCTGTACACTTTTCTAAAGGGCCGGCAACGCTCACTATCACTTCACATCAGGTGACCCATACGCTAGTTTGCTCTAACTCTCTTCCATTAAAAAAATCTCTTAATGATTCTATTAACGTTACTTATCATAAAAAAAACCTTTGGTTGGGTTATACGTCTACCATGCAGTGAGGCCTGTGTTGCGTAACAGTGACCGAGAGAGCGTGGCCTAAGTACGTATTGTTCACAGTGTATCAGTTCGGCCCCAAAATTAAAAACCGTATTATCACAATAAGCATTATCGTTGCATCTCTATTGCCCGCTGCCTCTCGCCCCTCGCCCCAACCCACGCCGGTCATTTGTTACTTGATAACATCGCACCGCGGTGTGTTTCCACTGTTACGGAAATCAGTTTAATTTTTATTATTATATTTTATCGGTCTTACAAATCAACAAACCAAGCGCATGCAAAATGTTCACAAATAGATTTTTTGCTTATGATGAAGTACGTTTAATGTTTTCCGCGTTTATTCGGAAAACTTCAGAGTTATCATTTTATTGACAGTGTTGTCAGCGGTAAAGTCTAAATTTTGCATAGTCTTGGTTTATTCTAAGGTATAACTTTATACCAAGTTTATTTGTAATGGTTAGATATTCGTAAACGTTAGATGTTCAGGTAATATTTGAAAAAATCATTAATAATGGTGAAGGTAATGTAGTAAAAGTTTTAAAAACAAGTTCTTAAACACTCACTCATAAATAACAACAACTTCAAAAGTTCAAACTCACAAATAACAACATCTTCAAAAGATGTTCCTTTGAAGTGGTTTAAAAATTATTTTTCTTTAGTGCGTGCACTATGTTTCAACATATATCCAACTGATGTAACATCACAATGTACTCAACTCACACACCAGTGTTCAGTGTAATCACAACACTATACAACTAATTTGAACACGATATAATTGATTGGAAGCACTGGACAGGCTGTTCCATATCTTTGACAACAAATTTTTTGTGCCTATTAAAGCGCCACTCGCGAGCGTCCAGGGAAGTTATTTTGACGTATAATACAAATGGCTGCGAAGGAACGTACAATACTCTAAAGTATTTTTGCATTTTAAATTAAGATCGTTCGTTTTCCGTGTTATTTATACTTCAAGAATCAACGTAATAAAGTATAGAATTTTATTTTTGTAAATAGTTTCCCACCATCTATTAATGTGTGCTAAGGTTGTCATCTAGTGATGACATGGCTAAGAACTATTGTTTTAGTACCACAGACTCTCGCTACATGGCCAACAGCGCCAAAATAGCGAAGATCAAACAGGCACAAAAGCAGTATGACAGCCGCCAGTCCAGTGGTATATAGTAAAGGATTGGATCTAATAGTAAAACGAGAGTGACGTGTCGTGTGGAGAATGGAGTCGTGCGCCGGAGGAGATACAGTCCGCTGGCCACTTTCCACCTCTTGTACCCTTTGTGCCGAGCAACTGGCACGGCAAATTCAATTTATCGTTATCGTGATGTGTATTGTTCCCTGTGCTATGCTCGTGATTTTACTAATATTATAATTAGATCTTTATTTACGGAAATCGTAAAACTTACAGGAATTAGAGTTGGCCAAACGATAAGGTTCACGAAGAACACGCATTGATGAATTCAGTATTGTTTTGCCATCAACGGATGTAAATGCTTGCCGATTTGTTTACAATATTAATAGCCTAAACACATGGTCGGATTTGGTCCGGCCGAACCATCGGACGTGGTGTGGAAGCGGACCATCAAATTTTTTTTTATTTTATGGAATAGGAGGACAAACGAGTGTTTGTCCTCCTATTCCAAAAATAACATCAATAAAGTGTCAATATCATGCTGCTGCTTCGAATCCAAAATGAACCTGTTGTTAAGTGATCACCAACGCCCACAAACTCTTGCAACACCAGAGGAATCACAGGAGCGTTGCCGGCCTTAAAGGAAGGTGTACGCGCTTTTTTTGAAGGTACAAATGTCGTATTGTCCCGGAAACACCTCACAAGGAAGCTCATTCCACAGCTTTTTAGTACGTGGAAGAAAGCTCCTTGAAAACCGCACTGTGGAGGACCGCCACACATCCAGATGGTGATGATATCCTAACTTGTGGCATGCGAAGGTGGAATTCGGCGGCAGGAATCAGGTTAAACAGCTCTTCGGAACACTCCCCGTGATAAATGCGGCCAAGTGATCCAGCCGTTCACAGAGCACTGGGTCCCCGACAATTCGAGCTGCTCTGCGTTGCACGCATTGATGGTATGTCGCATTGTCTATCGCACAAATTGTTATTTTTAACATCCAGACCGTGCCAATTGGTATGAGGCGCTCACCCACGCTCACCGTACCATGGTCCACCCGTCAAATCCAAACATGTGCTTAGAATAGTCTATATTATAGTAAATCCTATAGGTACTGACTAATAGAGTCAGTACCTATAGGATTATACTGAATCAAAAGAAACTCTGTTCATCCAACTAGTTTATATTTTCCAGTGGGAGGGTTCCTTGCACGGGATGCCAGCTAGATTATAGGTACCTATTTCTGCCGTGAAGAAGTAATGTGTAATCATTACTGTGTATCGGTCTGAAGGATGCCGTAGCTATTGAACTTACTGGGCAAATGAGACTTAACGGCTTATGTCTCAAGGTGACGAGCGCAGTTGGAGTACCACTTAGAATTTTTGGCGTATCAGTTACTATCAGCTCCTCCTGCTTGTCTTGTCCCTTATTTTCATAAAAAAAATATTTTTTAGACTACCTGTATCCCGGCATTTTCACCCGCGTATAGTATATTTGTAACATAAAATACCCATGATGACTAGTTGTTAAATATATTACAAATTAATTAAATGATTGTCTTTTAGATTACTTATGCGTCTAGACCTGTGACATCTGTGAAAACGACGAAAAAAAAAATTGAGTTGACAATTATTATTAACCTCTATTACGAGCAATGCACGCACATACAAAGTGACATACATATCGCGAGTGTGAGACGTAGCTTGTCACGCACACTGAAGCAATAAGCCTGGCCTGTTTTCATCGGTTGTCTAGCAGGAAGAGGCTCTATCTAGACGTATAAATTATCTAAGGATTGTTTACGTTTTTTTTAACAATAACAAACAAGTCATTGACTGGTAATTGGCATATATGATAATTCGTTTATAATCAATTAATGAACTTTTAATAATAGATAGAGTAAATAACTCAATAGATAAATTGATAGAAAATAAGAAAGATTAGTAAAATCAGCACATAGACATTCACAACAGTTTGACGCATATATAAACGAGGAGCGTGTACCTTTTACCCCAAAACCGGATAATAGGCATAACAAGTGCAGAAAATTTGAAACGAATTATTAAACAACTTTTCAACTCGGCATAATCAAAACAATTAAGCTTAGATTAAGTATTGGTCTCCACTGCCCTCCACCGTAGGCGTAGTCGCAAAGTGCGGCAGCTAATACTACGTTCAAATGGGCGTACTCAGTCTCGAACAATGACGTGCCACATGTTCTGTTAAGTTTTGTTAATAAATGGAACTAAAATGCCGGGTTGCGTAGTAAAACTTTATAAAAATTATACTACAAGAAATAAGAAAAACTGTGATCACATATTATCAGTAGGTATTTTGTATTTTATTAATTTCAATGTAAAATAACACGAAGTATCAAGATGCAACGTACACAAGCATCTAATAGCAATAATAGAGCGGTATCTAGTTGGAGCACAGCGGAGACCAATCCTTAATCTAAGCAATTAAGTATAAAAAAAATTATGTCTTGTTCCAAGTAAGTGAAATCAGTCCATACTCAAACAGATTGACGCATATACATATACATAAACGAAGCACGAGTGAGTACCATTTACCCCAATACCAGATAGTAGGCATAACAAGTGCGCAAAGTTTGAGAGGAAATATTAAATAACTTTTGAACAGCACAGGTGTACCAAACTATATTTAAAATTCAAGTGTTTTTCTACTAAACTTGTAAGAAACATTGCGTCTGCTATGAAATTATTTTAATCGTAATTCGGCCGTATAATATATTTGAAATGAAAATATTTTGAAAATATTAAAAAACCAGACCCGACAAAACAGACATAATCAGATATAAAGAAAAATTTATTCAGAATTCCGAGAGAAACTCAATATATTCTGTCGCTGTGCTGAATTAGGTACTCGGAAATAAAAAAAATCAATGTGAATTATAATTTTAGTTTTTTTTATGACAATAAGGGACGAGATGAGCAGGACGTTCAGCTGATAGTTATTGATACGCCCTGCCCATAACAATGCTGTGCACTTCAGGATTCTTGAAAAACCCAAAAATTCTGAGCGGCACAACAATTGCGCTCGTCACTTTGAGTCGATGATGACCAAGATTATTTAAGGTCTTATTTGCCCAATAATTTAACTAGCTACGGCGCCTTTCAGACTGAAACAAAGTAATGCTTACACATTATTGCTTCACGGTAGAAAAAGGCGCCGTTGTGGTACCCATAATCTAGCCGGCATCCTGTGCAAAGCTGCCTCCTACTGATAAATTGATTACAGTTTAGTTAGAGTGTAGGGTATATAGCACGATTTACTTTTACGAGCCTCACAGCGGAACGATGTTGTCATAAAATGTTACGTCCCCCAGATATTAGTGGACTAATGGTGGATTAACACTTATCTGGCGTGTAACCCAGCTGATGTGCCTTCATTGATTCCTGATCACCAATGTAATGCCTCTTTAATAGCTGTCATAATAGTCTTTAGCATATCTTTAGTACATCTCTACTTAACACCGCGATAACACAGATATGGTGACCTTTGAAAGATATAAAGAAAACAATGTATACTTAGATATATATCTAGATGGAGCCTTTTGTTGTTATTCAACGCAACACAACAGGCCAGGCTTATTACTTTAGTGTGCATGACAGATACGTCTTACACTAACGACTGTGTGTGTCTTCTACCGCATTTATCACGGGGAGTGTTCCGAAGTGCTGTTTAACCTGATCCCTGCCGCCGATTCTGAATCGACATTGTAATGGGCAGGGCGTATCAATTACTATCAGCTGAACGTCCTGCTCGTCTCGTCCCTTATTATATATTTTAATTCCATATTCGCACGACACACCATAAATTAGTATATTATCCCCACCATCTGGATGTGTGGTAGACCTCCACAGTGCAATTTTCTAAGAGCTTTCTTCCACGTACTACAAAGCTTCCTTGTACGGTGTTTCCGGGACGATACGACATGGGTATCGTCCCGGTGTTTCCGTTTTCCTTCTCAAAAAAAGTACCATCACCTTCCTTAAAGGCCGGCAACGCTATTGTAATTCCTCTGGCGTTGCAATAGAATGTGGCCGGCGGTGATCACTTAACACCTGGTGACCCGTACGTTCATTTGTCCTCCTTTTCCATAAAAAAAGACACTTTTGTGCGTGTGTTTTTTTCAACATGTTCTTTTTAAATGAAAATAAGGGACGAGACGAGCAGGACGTTCAGCTGATGATGGTAATTGATACGCCCTGCCCATTACAATGCATTGCCACTCAGGATTCATGAAAAACCCCAAAAATTCTGAGTGGCACTACAACTGCGCTCGTCACCTTGAGACATAAGATGTTAAATCTCATTTGCCCAGTAATTTCACTAGCTACGGCGCCCTTCAGACCGAAACACAATAATGCTTACAGATTACTGCTTCACGGCAGAAATAGGCGCCGTTGTGGTACCCATAATGTAGCCGGCATCCTATGCAAGGGAGCCTCCCACTTGTGTTCACAGCTGTCACAGTTTATCTCGACGAATGCTAGAATAACGAGGTACACTCATCCAAAGCGTTCCTATAGTATTCATATATCAATCAATTTATACGATCTCATTGCCGCTATAACTTGAGTAAATGTATTTGTAATAAACACTTTAAATACAGGTTGTCTGTGGCTCAGTCCAATATCTAGCTTTATTTATAAGGAGCTTGTAACATGTAATTAAAACCTAGTAGGCTTCGACGCGAAAGTGGAGTGAAAGTGCTTAAGATATAAGTAATTGTATTACTGGTATCGTATTATTACTGTGAAAACAACATATTGATAAAACTGTTCGTAAGACTGCACAGCTTCACACTGTGTTTGTTCTCTATCTTCTTTATATAAATAATTCTTCTGTACATGTTATGATAGTGAACTCCTCCCAAACGGCTGGACCGGTTTGAATGAAATTATCTGTGTGTGTTCAAGTGGATTCGAGGATGGTTTAGATACACAATTGAACTACCTCCTAAATGGCTGAACCGATTTTGATGATTTTTTTAGAGTGTTCCAGTGAATTTTCCGATTTTTCAAATTTAACACGTGTGTACAGGACAACGTCTGTCGGGTCCGCTAGTATATATATAAAAATGAATTGCTGTTCGTTAGTCTCGCTAAAAATCGAGAACGGCTAGACCGATTTGGCTAATTTTGGTCTTGAAATATTTGTGGGAGTCCAGAGAAGGTTTTAAAGGTGAATAAATATGAAAGTGTTCGGAATTAAATAGAAACAACAATTTTGTTTTTCCTTTGATGTGTCCTCCGTTGTCCGATATTTGACAGTTCTGCTGTGAAACAATTTCATTATAACAACTGGTAGCATATTTTACGAAATATTTCTTTATGTTATGAAATCTTATTGACAAAGTCATTAAAAACAGTATTTTATTTATTATGTACAGAACAACATCCGTCGGGTCAGTTAGTTATTTAACAAAATTTTCACACCTTTGTAACAAACACTACAACCACTTTAAAAGATATTTAAGATGAAAGCCAAGTACAAATTAATTAGAACAAAAGGTTAGAAAGCATAATGATTACTATAAAAACACAATAAGACAATTTCATTGTTTAACCTCACAGTTAATGTTGTGTAAAATGTAAGGGCTCGCACACACCGACCGCGTTCGGGCGTTATCGTTGGTTTTGTTTATAGTATAAAATATATAAATTGAAAGTCTATTCAAGAAGTTCAAAAACGTGTTAGTTCTTGATATAGCCCCATGAGCGATGGCTTAAGCGTTTCGGAATGCCTTCTAGAAAAATGAATCGAAAGTATTTAATGCACATAAAAATTACAATTACCAAACAAAGATTTAAAGACAAATTAAGATGAAAAAAATATAGCATTTAGTATTTCGTCAATAATACATAAACTATTAATATTTAAGGAATTTTGAAAAGGGCCTTAAAGAGCAGGTAATTAGATATTTTGAAAACCCGTCCCTACTTTATTAGCTTTGTTTTATTTTTAAAATACCTTAAACAAATATTATTTGTCACGTGCTTGGTTCTATCATCATGACTAGTCTATTGCTATGTAAGTGTTATTTTATGTTTAAATAAGTTTACTCAAAAAAATTCTTATAAGTAAAAATAACAAAATCCTTTACATAGTCTCTACCTATAGCAATATAATTCAATAATATTTTATAATAATAACGTAAATAACAGTTAATAACATAATTATAAGTTAAGACTTATAACGTTTAACCCCCTTGTTCATAATAGTCTGCTAACTTAAAGCATTGCTAATTCACACTCTGTCGTCTTCTATTGACGGACCATTATGAATGAACTGAATATAACAATATAGTATTTAGATTGCTCTTAATGAAAAAGTAACAATTTTGGCTTTAGTTTGACGTAACACAATGTAGCCTTCTTCGAACATGTAGTATTCTGAAAATCCAATATAAATTAGCCTTGCAAAGTTTTCCACCCGAATGCGCAACGTGAGTTTTTAATATTTATCAATCTAGATTGCAACAAAGGAATACATTTCCTTTGTTACACTCTCGAGAACAAACACGTGTGCAGATTTTAACAATTCTTATGTCAATCGTATTGTTTTTATAATGTAAGACTCAAAGTCACATGATTGCGTTTTTGATTTAAGCATATAAATATGTTTTATTTATTGGTTAATAATGTCTTAAGAAAATTTAAATAGCATTAATATTTTATTACTTGTAATCTACATTTAGTATAGTGTTGCGAATTTTTGCGAGAGTATTATAATTTATATTATAGAAGAATATCATGCCACGAGCAAGTACGAACATGTTTCGGTACTCATCTTTGTTCTAATGTAATCGGCGTGCGGTGCGAGTGCAGTCAAGATGGGGTGCCCGGCGAGCGGCTAGCGGGCAGTCTGGGAAGAGCTATCAAGCGAGGCAGTTGTGTCGCACACACATGCCTGGAACACCAGTTTCTTATTACATAATTATAAGCCTTTGTGAAGTGATACTTCCAAAACTTGTTTTACTTGCTGTCATGTTCAAACACCCACAACGATAAGACAACCACGAATATCGTGACCATGTGACCGGCCTTGCAAGGTCAACTATATTGCTGACTGCCTAGATGTGTTATAAATTATTTACGGAATCCAGGTTTGCCAGGCTCCTTTGCACAGGGTGCCGGCTAGATTATGGGTACAACAACGGCACCCATTTCTGCCGTGAAGCAGTTATGTGTAAGCATTACTGTGTTTCGGTCTGCGCAATTGTAGTGCCGCTCTGAATTTTTGGGTTTTTTAAGAATTCTGAGCGGCACTGTATTGTAGTTGGAAGGGCGTATCAAATACCATAAGCTGAACGTCCTGTTCGACTCGTACCTTATTGCCATAAAAAAATTGTTATTTCCTAACCCTGTAGTCCTGACACGTAATAATATATGATTAATTTTGTTAGAAATCGTTGCGGTCAGTCTGTCTGGCCGATGCTTAAGTAGTTCAGGAGGTAAATTTATAGCAGGCAAGCAACGGCAAGTACCGTGTGTTTGCGTAAGCCGAAAGAGCGTAGCATTTTGATAATGTCACGCCCTATGCAAAGTTTAAATTTAGCGGTCGTGACTTGTTTCGTTGTGTTGTAGCCATTATTATAATCGAATACAATTATTTTGTTAAAACTATCAGAATGCTTAGGATAAATTACGGCAGTTAATTAATTTTTGATATCCGACGACTGTTTGTACATCACAGAAATAGAAATAGGAGCAATCATAAAAACGGTAATGAAAATAAATGCATAACTATACAGAATACAATCGGCAGTGTGGCGCACTGATTTTTCAGATACACCAAAACTGAGTGTGCCGTATGGCACAATATTCCCTCAACAAGTTCTGACCTTTATTATGTTTTAAGATAGTTTATTTTGCGTGGTCTTACAGCTTGTTTCAATAGCTTTCTGATACATTCGCCCAAATCATCATAATTATAAGCAGTCTATTGATAAGCGTAAAATAATACGCATAGACAGAGCGCTGCGCGAGCGCCAAAATCGCGCCGATCTACACCTTACCGATTCGCTTAGATACTTAAGGCGAAGAGTAAGCAGAAAACACGCAAACATGGTGTTTTTAGACAAGTTTTGTGGTGATAGTATAGCATTTTGAGCTATGAACACTACTTAATCCTGTTACACATATCCTTAAGTCTTATTTGTAGGTTGCTAATGCTTGCTGTTGGTTATAGTTAACACTGCCGAGCCTTTTTAAACTACCACGTTTCTTTGAAGTTAAACAAGTTTTTTGGCATGGCGTGACGCATTTTTTTGGTACTTCTCTCAGAAAAGTTATTCTTATAGCTTGTACTTTTTTGTGTAGGTTAATATATTCAGATTAGTAGTGAATAACGAGGATTGTAAGCATATAAACTGTTTTCCACGCAAGAATTTTGAAAATATTGGCTTTGTTACATAGATGGCGGACCGGCAGCCGTGAACTCATATCGCTCAAGGTCGCTGGCATTTAGTGTCGCCTTAACAAAGTTTACTAGTTGTACAACCGGGTGATTTGTTCAATATATCCAGAAAAAGGACGAAAGTTAAGGATACATAAATTTTAAAATTGCTGTATCATTTACTGGCGATAGTATTTTGACTTAGCAATTAAAAATATCTAACGAAGAATAAAGAGTTCTTAAAATTATGAAGATTTTATTTATATCATAATTTGGCTTGTGAACTAGTCAATTCATTCGATTATTTGAGAATTATACAGCGTTTTACTATTTTGTTTTTACAGCATAATAATAGAAACGGCAATGGAAATAAAATAACAAATATGTTTCAATCAGCCCGCGATTTGAATAAGATGCGACCTTTTGCAACTGAGACACGTAGTATCCTTCAACCACCCCTAGCTATGATAGTCAAACAAGCTTCGGGTCGCGTTGTAGCCCGCGAGACAGTAATAAGCCTATACACATGATCGGATTTGGTACGGCTGTATGATAGCGGACTTAGTTAAGCAGCGGAAATTATGTATAAATCTTTTAATGCTTGACTTAATGACTTTTTGGGTTTGTTGAGCACCAGTGGGCTCCTTTGCACAGGAAGCCGGCTAGATTATGGGTACCACAACGGCGCCTATTTCTGCCGTGAAGCAGTAATGTGTAAGCATTACTGTGTTTCGGTCTGAAGGGCGCCGTAGCTAGTGAAATTACTGGGCAAATGAGACTTAACATCTCATGTCTCAAGGTAATGAGCGCAATTGTGGTGTTGCTCAGAATTTTTGGGTTTTTCAAGAATCCTGACCGGCACTGCATTGTAATGGGGAGAGCGTATCAATTACCATCAGCTGAACGTTCTGCTCATCTCATCCCTTATTTTCATAAAGAAAAAAAAATAAAGAAAAGGTTATTATGTATTTGTGGCTGTCGATAAAGTGGTGATGTTAATTTTTCCATTTGTCGAAAAAAGTAAAGCGTTCCTTAGATAAACATTATCCTTCGACACGAAATCTAAATATCTTTGTTGCGATGGCCCAACTGCGACATCGCTTACGAAGACTTTGTTGATATATTGATTTGGGGGATTGGTCGGATACAGCCAGTGCCAGAGAATACCAGCTAGTATTGTGAAACAACAATGAGTCCATGTACGCTGTTGTTTACTTCGGCTGCGGCAAATTTAATGTTGCATCGACAACACGTGATCCGAGAGTCGTGATTGACACACAAACACACGAACGCTGTTTCATTCATATTAAAACTGATAGTAAGCTGAAATTTTTATGGTACCGCTTGGTAATACTGCAACAAATTACATTCTAACATACATTTATGGACATATAATTCGCAGTCTGAAAGCGGAACGGCAAAAGTGAGCTTAAAGAATGTAAGCACAACTTCTTTAGTCGTGTGTCAACTGTCACTGTCTGAATCGGTTTCTATATACAACATACGTTACCTGAACTGATTAAATGTTTTACATTGGTGCTTATTGAGTAAGAATATAATATAGAACTGATTTAAATGCGGCAATGTACAGATATAGCAGTGGAAGCTTATAATGGTGTAGTTTGTGGCATATTAATAAATATGTCTATATGTATAGAACGTCATTGACAAAATAAAATATTAAATACATTTAACTGAAGATAATAAATAAATTTAAATAAAAACATTTCTGTGAGTCTGAAGGGCGCCGTAGCTAGTAAAAATTACGATTTGTTCCTGTTTCACCCCAAAGTTTCGCCCCACACAAAAAAATTCTTGTTTCGCCCCAGATTTTATTCCTGTTTCGTCTCGAAAATAAGAATAATGAATAATTTATTATTTTATTCTTGTTTTGCCCCACTTTTTGTTCTTTATTCGCCCGCATTATAGACACATAGAAACAGGAGCCTTTTAACTAATTCAAATTTTACTAATTTTACTTATTCAAATTGTTATATAAATTGGTTTAAAACCTCAATATCTTTAAAAAAAACGTGTACAACGTATGCTCGCTAAACAAGCAAGCTTATGGCTTAAAATCCTAACTTTTATCTACTGCTTTCTCCACCTGCATGGACTTCGGAATCAAGATAATTTTACTATGTACTTGGTCCGTTTATGATATTTTTGTGCCAAGTTTTATCGTTATATTTTTGAGACAACCTAAGACAGCTGTGCCGCAATCTGCAAGAACATAATATCCTGTTATAGGTTTCATGTCATCTTTTGGTCTCGGGTAAACTATTGCTCTTATGTATGTATATCTAGAATATTGTTGTAATTCACATTTTTTTTCTGGCTGTACAAAAATAACATTTTAAAAAGTGGGACGAAACAGGAATAAAAATCAACGTGGGACGAAACAGGAATGTGGGACAAAAACCCGGGGCGAAACAGGAACAAATCGAAATTACTGGGCAAATGAGACTTAACATCTTACCTTGTCTCAAGGTGACGAGCGCAATTATAGTGCCGCTCAGAATTTTTGGGTTTTTTAAGAATCCTGAGCGGCACTGTAATGGGCATATCAATTATCATCGGCTGAACGTCCTGCTCGTCTTGTCCGTTATTTTAATTAAAAAAAAAGAAATAATTGACTGAACCCTTTTAAGAATATATTATAATATTGCATAATAACATCCTATGTTACGTAATTGACACAATGTTTGGAGCCACGTGACTGCGTGCGGTGGTTCATACCGCTGGAAACCTGATCTGTTGTTTGTTGTTTAAGAACCGTTTCTGTGTGATTTAGATAGTTAGTTAGATTGGTACCATTTTCTTTTAGAAGTGAAAATTTTAGGTGTATGTGTGAGATTGGAAGAAGCCATTGAACTCGGGACACTGCTGCGGGACTAACTGTGCTTAAGTATGTACATATATTGTGAATGTACGTATATGCATGTTGTCACTTTTTCAGATGGGAAAAAACGAATGTACGTATGAAATATGATCATCACTATCAAAGATATGTATATATATATATATATATATATATATATATATATATATGTAATATGATATCACCTCCATATACTATGGAGCACTTGATTTGAAGTATTTCATTTTCATGGTGAAATTATTTTTTATCCTCGAAAGCACTCTTTTGAGTTTCTTTTTAAGATTCATCACTGACTTTTTATTTACACGAGTAAGTCAAAACATTTGATTTATTTTGGTGCATCACTTTACATCATCATTTCAGCCGGAAGACGTCCACTGCTGGACAAAGGCCTCCCCAAAGATTGCCGTGACGATCAGTCCTGCGTATCCTCATCCAACGTATTCCGGTGATCTTGATCAGATGGTCGGTCCATCTTTTGGGGGGCCTACCAACACTACGTGTTCCGGTACGTGGTCGCTATTCGAGGACTTTACTGCCCCAACGACCATCTGTCCGTCGAGGTATGCCCTGCCTACTGCCACTTCAGTTTTGCAATCACCTGGGCTATGTCAGTGACTTTGGTTCTCCTACGGATCTCCTCATTTCTGATTCGATCTAGTAGGGAAACTCCGAGCATAGACCTCTTCATTGCCCGCTGAGCGAAAATGAGCTTCCTCATAAGGCCCATAGATAGCGAACACGTCTGCGTTCCGTCACTTTACATACATTGAATAAAATATAAAGTAAAATGCTCACTTTAAATATAGATGATGACTTTATTGCCACTTCCTTTCATTAAAGCTCCACATGTCCTAAGTGAAATAGGAAATCCTCAACATTCACAATGTCACTTCGGCCTTATTGAATAAATCATTTTTGTTCTTCTTTTTCAACAAAATCTTTCATTATTTCAAATATCTGATTACGAAACTTAAAGTTTCCTGTCTTTGTCTGTTCCTCAGAAGTATGATTTGATATCTGTATCGTTTCCAAATGAGGCCAACATAACAACGTATTAAAGTGACGAGAGCTATAATGGCTTATTTATGGTAAAGGAGGACAAACAAGCATACGGGTCACCTGTTGGTAAGTGATCACCTCAGCCCATACTGACTTGTAACACCAGATGAATTACCAGAGCATTGCAGATCTTATAATCCGAAAACATATTACTACGTGGCGGGCGAGGATCGAACCAGTTGCTCCGTGGTGAGAGACAACTGTTCAACTTACTGCGCCACCGACGCGTTACTTAAATACGTTTTCCAAAATCCCGAGCGGCACTGAATTGTAATGCACAGGGCGTATCAATTACCATAAGGTGAACGTTTCATTCGACTCGTCACTTCTATACAGATATAGCAATGTACAGACATAGCAGTCGAAGCTTATTATGGCGTAGATTGTGGCATGTTCCATATTTACATTATATTTTTTTTTTTTTTATTTATTTATGATTCCTTACAGCTAACAAAATGAAAAGAGTATATTAAAAATTATACAGAATAGATACGCCAATTAAAAGGAATACTATTAACAGTACAATAAGTATGTGACAAAGTAGTTTAAGACAAAAACGAAAAATACTAGAAAAACTTACAAGAAAAAATTAAATAGAAAGAAAAGAAGAAATCGTATCCATATTGAGTAACTGAAACGGTGAGTAGGTTGTGTGGTGTGAGTAGTGTGAGTGAATGTGAGTAGTGTGAGTGAATGTGAGTGGTGTGAGTGAATGTGAGTGGTGTGAGTGAATGTGAGTGTTCGAATATAATGTTTAAATTACGATGTGAGACTAATAAATTATCCTGAATATACTGATGATTAACTCCTGCAATTTAAACAGTTTAATATCAGTTTTTTGAACCTCAGACGTGATAAGTTGAAAATGTCGACGGAAGAAAATTTCTTATTATATATGTCAGGAATTCGAAATAGAGGTGAATATTTACGATACTTAGTAGAAGCAAAGGGAATGTTAAATAAATTAGTATGCCTAGTACGTAATGTTGGTACCTGGAATGATATTTTATTTAAGATATCTGGACAGTCAAATTTATTATGTAATATATCATAAAGGAGTAACATATCAATTACATCTCTTCTATCTTCCAAGGTATCGATTTTATGATAATTACAGGCTTCTTTGTAGTCTATAGGAATGAATTGAGATTTAAAATTCAATTTTTTTATAAATATCTTTTGTATTTTTTCAAGGCGGTCAATATAACATTGATATGTAGGCCTCCAGATAGGACTTGCGAATTCAAGGATGCTTCGCACGTAAGCATAATATAGCACTTTTAGGCACAAGATGTCATTGAAAGGTTCGCAAGTGCGAAGAATAAACCCTAGATTTTTATAAGCCTTCTGTGTTATTATTTCGATGTGGTTATTATGGGTTAGTTTGCTATCATGGATCACACCTAAATCCCTTATTTGAGTAATTTTTGGAATAATTTCGTTATTTAAAGTATAATCAAATTTTATGTTATTATGCTTTCGTGAAAATGTAATAATTTGACATTTAGCAATATTAACTGTTATTTTATTTATTTTATAATATTGTGACAGTCTATTTAAGTCATCTTGTAACATAAAGCAATCGTCTATTTGTGAAATCTTTTTATAAATCTTTTTATCGTCAGCATACAGCAAGAAGTTTGAACTAGCAAAACAATTACTGATGTCATATAAATATATATTGTATAACAAAGGACCCAGGTGCGATCCCTGAGGTACACCAGAAGTCACCTCAACAAAGTCTGATCTAAAACCACCGAGGACGACGGCCTGACAGCGATTTCTTATATACGATTCTGTCCATCTAAGAAGGTTCCCTCTGATTCCAACTGCGTAAAGCTTCTTTAATAGTGTACTGTGGTTGACTCTATCAAAGGCCTTTTCAAAATCTGTGTATATTACATCTATTTGTGATCTATCATTCATGTCGCACTTAACGGTATGAGTGAACTCAAGCAAGTTAGTAAGGACACTACGAGATTTAATAAAACCGTGTTGGTTGATAGGGATGCATTGTAGGCAATTTCTATAAATATGATCATATACAATTTTTTCTAACATTTTACCAAATATATTCAAAATGTTTAACCTCTATAGTTACTAATATTTGTTTTTGATTCCTTTTTATGTATTGGTACTATTCGGGCTTCCTTCCAACATATAGGGAAGGTCCCTTCATTAATGGAGCGCTTAAAGAGTGTTAGTAGCGGAGGTAATAGGCCCGATTCACATTTCTTTATAAAAATAGCTGGTATACCGTCAATACCGGCGCCCTTTCGGATATCCAATTTACTAAACAACCTCCTAAGTATTCTTTCATCGATCTCAATTGTGTGAAGATTTTCGGAAATATTTGATTCCTCGTTCAGGGTCTCATCATTTAGGTCACTAGGTTGGAATACATTTTGAAAGTATTCATTAAATGCATTGCAGATATCATGTCCATTCGTAAGTAAACTACTTCCGTAGTACATGTTGTGAGGAATACCAGAATCAGTGCTTATTTTTAATAAATTTCCAGAATTCTTTAGACGAAGTTTTGATATTACTCTGACAACGATTCATATATTTTGTATATGATTCGATTTGCAACCTCTTTACTCGGGCTCTCAGCAAGGAGAACATGGCATAGTCTCCTGGATTTTTAAACTTTTTCCACCTAGTGTGAACTTTGTACTTCTCTTTTATTGAATTAATTAGAGCTGGAGTATACCAACCATTTCGGGTATTGATGACGTGAGGAGATTTTTATAACAGGTATATGAGATTCTATGAGCGAATGAATAATTCTGTAAAAATTATCCACGGCCTCTTCAACGGAGCCATTTAGGATGTCGGACCAGTTTGTATTTTTTAATTTTAAATTTATCGTCTCATAGTCACCCTTAAAAAATTTCTTTATCACGCAAAAATGTGGTTGTAGGGCTTTCATAAAAAAGTCTTTTATGACGATAACCAGGGGACTATGAAAGTGGTCAATATTTACAAGTGAATCGCTACATATGTTACACTGTAAGTAAATATTTGATAAGACAAGATCAAGAATGTTACCACAGCTATTTTTGTTGAAATTATATTGTTTTAATCCCATCAGATTGTAAGTATTTAGTAAACTCAATGCCGATTCTAATAATTCTGAGTTACAGTATTTTGTAATGCTGTAACTATTATCATTACCATACCATGAAATGAAAGAAAAATTAAAATCTCCTATTATGAGAAAATTATCATTCGAATGTTTATCGTAAAATGATATTAGGGTCTTATTAAAGTAACGTAATAAATTATTCGCATCCGAGTTAGGGGGGATGTATGCCGCTATAATATGTAAATCCTTGTCACTACGTAGCGAGCGATTGCTTAAATATATACCCTTCGGAATAGTTAGCCATATACATTCTACTTGCTCGCAGTTTGAGTCCTGTGAAATAAACGCAGCAAGTAATTTCTTAATACATATCAAAACGCCCCCGCCCCTTCTCTTGTGTTTCCTATCAAATCTGAATACATCATAACGACTGTCACATATTTCCGTGTTTAAAATTCCATCACATAGCCAACTTTCTGTTAAAATTATTATATCATAATTGCTTGTTTCTATATTATTATAAAGTGAGTGTAATTTCGTGCGTAACCCGCGAGTATTTTGATAATAAATTTTGAGATTATTTAAATCCATCATAAAGAAACCTAATTATTATGAAGTAAACATATTTAAAATATAAGGAAATGTCAAAAAGAACACGGTTACGCAATATAATGTAAATACAATTACATAATTTCTAATATAAAAATTTGTTGCAATAAAAAGCAATTGATAACTTATTAAATGCATAACATGGCTAAAAACAATAACAGATAAGAAGGTAGATATAAAATCATTTACTAAAAATTGTACGGCAGTGATGTGAGTACTGAGTGTCAGAGGTTTTAAACAATTTAAGTTTTTGTTTCTTAAGATTAATAATAATGTGTAAGTGTGAATGAATATAATTAATTTGATTTTTTTTGAGTGGTAAAAGTGTGTGTGATGAATATGTGTGTGTGTGATGAATATACGTATTTCTGGTACATATATGTCTATATGTATAAAACGTCACTGACAAAAAAAATACAAGTCTTGCTTAAAAGTTATTTAACACTGCGCCTAAAGTAGGTAAATCTGAGTTTCAGGCATATGGAGTTGACAAAGAAACCAAATAATCACATAAGAAAAGAAAACTAAATAAATTAAAAACGTATAAATTAGTCTACAGTTTATGGTTAAAGGTTTTCAATGTCTTCAATGTAATTACTATTAATTAATACAAATGAAATATAGATAATGAATATTTTAAAACCATTATACTCTATTTTTTTTAAAAGTTATATTAGTTTAAAAAATATGTGTTAGCAAATAAAATATTGTATACGTGAATATGACGCCGTTTATCGATATTTGTGACAGGGATTGTCTAAAAGTATTGTATTCTACACACTATTCTACACACTTCACAAACTCACTATATAAAACTAGCACACATGAACCTTTTAAATTTAGTTTCGGCGATAATAAGGAGAGTGTTTGTCAACTAAGCTAGTATACTAAATTCATGAGTAATACTAAATGACTGCTGAATCCAGGAAACGCTAGCTAATATTCTTCAATATTCTGAGCAAAGAAAAACATAGCTCCGATACAGCGTCGTACAGCATCGCCATTTATTACAGAAAGCCGGGACACCAATCGGAGAAGCCAACCATGGTAATTTATTGGAATACGCTCTCTCGGTTCAGCGCTCGAAATATCAGGAAGTCTTTATGTATTTGCTCAGTTTTACCACGAATTATACTTAAAAGAGATAAGATATACCCTTATATATATCTTAGATTAAGGATGGATCTCCACTTGGCTCCAACTGGATACCGCAGGCGTACTCGAGCCAGTCTCGAACAATGTGTGACGTTGACGTACCACATGTACTGTTAAACTTTGCTAATAATTTAAACTAAAATGCCGGGTTGCGTAGTGAAAGTACAAGAAGAAAGAAAGACACTAGGATCACGTATCATCAGTAAGTATTTTGTATTTTATTAATTTCAATGTAAAATAACACGAAGCGTATGTTAATTAATTTGAATGATGCCAATGAGTGTCAAGATGCCACGCACACAAGCATCTAAAAGTCGCCGTGAAAAAAGCTATTGTTCTTAGGTAGTGCGGTATCTAGTTGGAGCACAGCGGAGACCAATCCTTATTCTAAGCCTTATAATATACATACTAGTTTTTCGCCAAATCGGGGGAGTTAATATTATTAATATTTCCAAACCTGACGTCTGTCAAACTGACGTCCTGTCAGTCATTGCTTCCGTATCCGTTCACAGGCTGACTGGAGTCCCTGATCCGTGTAGATAATACTATATATCTACGGGTGACTAAAGTGATATTATTATTATTAAAGTATTTCATTAATTAACATAAAATACCAATCATACAGATATATCCCTAGGAAATGGAGGGAAGTGAAAGTGAACTTCATAGCTAAACCAGTTAAAAGCGATTACTCTTATGCTAGATAATATAGACCCATCAACCTTACCTCTTTCGACCTGAAGGCTGTATGATATAGAACTCAGGGAGAATACCTTAAGAATTACCCTAACATCCAAATCAATATGCGTGCAGCCAAGGTAACAGCACTGAATCTGCACTTTACGCTGTGAATGACTTCGTTCGCATTTACCTGTGTAACCATATAAGTTGGTGTTCGAATGCCACATGCATTTAAACAAAACTATCATAATATCACTAATCGTTAAGTCAGCGTTTTCTTTCGATTATTTTTTCTCCGGTCGTAAGAAAATTTCGTTAGGACGTCATTAACTTATAGAGATAACATTGAAACATATAGGAACAATACAATAATAAAGGACCCGACAGACGTTGTCCTGTACACGTATAAAATTTAAAAAATCGGTTTAGACATTAGGAGGAGATCTCTAACATACGTAGGAGAATTATGTGTCGACTGTATCCCAAATTCATTGGAACACTCTAAAAAAAATCATCAAAATCCATTTAGGAGGTAGTTCAATTATGAATCTAAATCATCCTTGAATCCACTTGAACACACACAGAAAATTTCATTCCAATCGGTCCAGCCCAGGAGGAGGTCACTGTCAACACACGTACAGAAGAATTATATATATAAGTATGTTCCTACAAAACAAATGATGATCTATTTAAGTTACTAACAAGAAGACTCCAGCTATCTATTGGTACTAGACCGGTTTGAATTCACTATCGCCTTGGTCTTGCTGGGAAGGACCTCAATATCTACAGAGCGTACTTAGACATTACTCAGCCTTATCTAGCCAGTTGAGTCGAAGTCCGTACTTGAGCGCGCGCTAAGCTTAAACTAAGCTCACACTTACGTCGATGACTACTTACTTACTAGAACAACTTATTAGACTATAAACAGAACTAAAAGAGATCAACAATTCCTTGCGTCATGACAATTACTGTTGTCCAACGTTTTAAAATACCTGTATAAGACGAGAATCAGTAATGCCAATTTTATGTGGTTCTCATATGTATAATATAAAAATGAATTGCTGTTCGTTAGTATTGCTAAAACTCGAGAACGGCTGGACCGATTTGGCTAATTTTGGTCTTGAATTATTTGTAGAAGTCCAGGGAAGGTTTAATAGGTGAATAAATATGAAAGTGTTCGGAATTAAATAAAAACAACAATTTTGTTTTTCCTTTGATTTGTCCCCGATATTTGTTTTGTATGGACATATTTTCTATAAGAGAATTTATTGACGCACGGTTTGACAGTTCTGCTGTAAAACAATTTCATTCAAATCAACAACAGGGAGCATATTTTACGAAATAATTTTTGATGTTATTATATATTATTGACAAATTCATAAAAAACATTATTTTATTTATTATATACCTACAGAACAACGTCTGTCGGGTGTCAACTAGTATTTAAATAAATATCAATGATCTGACGAATAAACTGATTAAAATAAAATTAGTTAAATATTATCTTAAATAACGTATTTGGAATAATGCCCGTATTTGTAGCAAGATATTAAATAAATAAAGAATATTTTCTATGAAAATGCTTCAAAATATCGAGAATGTACTGTGTGTAATGAAACGCGCATATTAATTATTGCCTTACCTCAAGCTACTTAGCTCTATTACATACCACTGGACTGGCGGCTGTCAAAGTGCTTTTGTGCCTGTTTGATATTCGCCATTTCGGCGCTGTTGGCCATGTAGCGAGAGTTTGCGGTACTAAAACTAGTGATGACAACCTAGTGAACAAAATAGATGGTGGGAAACTATTTAGAAAAATTGATTCTTGAAGTATAAATAACACGGAAAACGAGCGTAATTAATTCAAAATTTAAAAATACTTCAGAGTATTGTACGTTCCTTCGCAGCCATTTGTATTATACGTCAAAATTAGTTTTATAGACGCTCGCGAGTGGCGCTTCAAATAGGCACAAAAATTGCTGCCGAACATATGGAACAGCCTAACCATTGGTATTTATACAGGTCAGGGGCTAAGCTAAGTTTTACGTAAGTAAAGTCTGAGCAAAGTATAAGTACGGTCTATAGATCACAGCCAGTCAAACAGCCTAAACATTCGAATTGTAAGTAAGCAGTACTATTTTCCTCCAGTTATAGTCAACGTTCAATTAGTGATCCCCGTAAAAAGTTAACCTTCCGACCCCGACCATGGCGTGACTCCTGTCATTGTATCAAAACTGAAGGTATAATACAATTCTCGTATTTATAGTCACGCCGTAAAACCTCCATAACATTGTTATTTACGAGCGCTCTATAAATTATTCTACATTTCCGGCGCATGTCTCAATTTTGATTTAACTTTAATTAAGAAGTAAATTACTTTGTTCTTGTATCGCTACTGTTGATATTATGTCTATTTACTATTATTATGTGCATTCTATGAAGGTGATATTGATGATTGGTCCAAGAAATATCAGTTCAGTTATTGCTTGCTTTCTTCGACGCAACTTAAACCTTACTAACTCCAGCGAAAATCAGATCCATCTTAATGATGGGCATATTCTATTTATAAGTAGATTCTATCAATACTAAATTTTATGAATATCAATCTGGTAACTTTTTATAGTAGTAGGTAGTAGAAGTTCTTACTCTAAATAGCCAGGACTCTAAATGGTCATCCGAGACAGTAGGTACTTCCGCCAAGCTTATTTCGGGCACTACACGGCCACATTGTCTTTGGACCTCGTTGCCCGTTGGAACGTAATTCCCCCTCCCGTTTCCCTTTCCCCCGCTCGCACTCGTCCTGTTGCGTCAGTACAATTTGCGGTTTAATTACCGTTAGGTACATGTCATGATATTTTAGTGTTATCACCGCAGACCCAGATTAACGCAGATTCTTTTATTGATTTTTTTCATTATCAACATCACAACTCCTTTACATTAATTCATTGAAGTTATTTTGCGGAAATCCATAATTATTCAAATGTTGTGAGACTCCTTGAGTGAAAATTACGCTAAGATTCGTCCTCAGTCAATTCGAATTTGGCGAGTCGACATCTCCTGCGGATGTCTCGTGTAGAGGCGAAACACGTGCCGAATTGAATGAAGACGAATCTTAGAGGAATGTACACTCAAGAAGGCTCACAACATTTGAACTTTTACATTAATTAAAAATACAGAAAACATAAATCGTAGTTTATTTATTTATAATTGTTTGACTTTGCGCTTTAAACACATTATACCTTTGTAAACAAAATTTTGGTAGATCATTTTCTAAACAATTACATAACTTTTTATTTGCATTGAATAATATAATTCTTAATCATCCCTCTGATAAAATAATTATTGTGGGTGACTTTAACATGAGTAGTATATCTTGGACAATAAGTTCTGATGGTCTTCTACTTCCCTCAAACTACTCGAATGCTTATAAATGCCTTTTTATTGACGAAGTATACACTCATGGATTGCAACAGTACATCTATATACATACCAACTTAGTTTTAGAATACCCATTAGTACCCTAAAGTGCTTATACTTTTCTTTGGTGGAATCCATAGTTGATTATGCGCTTGATAGCTATGGGTTTACTTTTAAAACATATATCGATAGACTAGAATCACTTCAAATGCGATTTTTAAAATTTCTCGTCACCAAAAATATTAAAAATAATTATTTAAAATATGTAAAGTTAAAAGTTTTAAGCTTAAAACATAAGTACTTATTAGCCATTAATAATCATGGCAATCAAGAACATAACCCAATTATGCACAACCACGATACTCGGTTGATGTCCGCTGGTAAGTTCGAGGTTCCTAGAATCAATAACTACTACGGAGATAGAACTTTGAAAAAACGCCTACCTTATCTATTAAACAGCTTGCCTGAGGACATCCGACTAGAAACCAGTAAAAGAAAATTTAAAACTAAACTTAAGAAATATTTATAGTCAACACTGCCTTAAAATTAAAATTAGATTTTTTATTATATTTTTATCAATATTTTTTAATTATCCTTGTATAAAATCAATGTTCTAATAAGCATTAATGTATTACAAGAGACATGATCCTGCAGAAAAGCTGTCCAAACAGTTTTGCGGGACTAACTAATAGCATAAATAAATAAATAATAAAATAATTATAACAACCGAATCCTCGACCTAGTGTTATCGAACGAATATCGGCTGTGACCGAAGGTCTATATCCACTCTTACCAATTGCTCCTCATCACAAAGCACTCATTATAGATGTACAACACGTTTACATACCGTACTTTAAATCAAATACTCGGAATAATTGTTATATAATAAAGGGGATTACGACTCAATAAATGTAGAACTACTTAAAATAAAATTATTCTGTAATACACACATACATCCCAAGTAAACCAGTAGGTAACAATAAATTTCCTATCTGGTCACCGGCTTTAACAAAGATTATTAAAGAAAAATTTAAATATTTCCGAAAATACAAAATTTAAAGAAACCTCAGTAGTCTAGAATCATATAAACTATTAAGAAAACGTGTCAAGACTGTATAAAACGAGTATTACCAAAAATATATCGAGTCTGTAGAAAACTCCATAAAGCAGAATCCGAAATACTTCTGGTCTCTTTTCAAATCTAGATCAAAATCGAATGGTTTTGTTAGCCATGTTACATTTAATAATAAAATACTCTCATCTGGCGACAACATTTGTATGCATTTTCAGAATATTTTTATACTACATTTCTAGCCAAAACTAAAGAGAACTTATTCAATTATGTATCTGGACTGGAATTAAGTAATGTTGAATCAAATTCTCACCTATATTCATTAAATATTGATTTAAAAATGATAACCGATATATTATCTCAACTAGATCCCTCAAATGCTGGTCCTGATGGAATCAGTCCACTTCTCCTTATCAAATGTTGGAACATTCGGTAGCCATTCCACTAGCCTATTTGTTTAAAAAATCACTAAGTTGTATGGAATTCCCGTCAATGTTGAAAAAAACATTTGTAAAACCTATTCACAAGAAAGGTTCTACTTCACAAGTTGTCAACTACATACCTATATCAAAATTATTTATCATAGCCAAGGTCTTCGAAAGATTAGTATACGATCAAGTTAACGCAGCATTTAATAACTCCTTTATAAGCCGTCAGCATGGTTTCTTGAAGAGTCGATTGACGGGGACTAACTTGGTGCTTCTGAATGATTATGTCACACATGCTATGGAGTCAGGACATCAGATAGACGTAATATACACTGATTACAGTACATGTTTTGACCGAATAGACTACAAGATTCTCTTGAAAAATTATATAAAATGGGCGTTAGAGGAAACTTACTAAGATGGTTTTCTTCGTATTTTCGTATCGATCTCAAGCGGTTGTTATAAGCAACAATATATCCAGTTAGGTTGTAATAACAGGTGGAGTCCCTTTTAGGTCCTCTCCTGTTTTGCGTATTAATAAATGATATCCCGGGTTGCATCAGATATTCTAACCTCCACTCCTTTGCCGATGACAAGAAGATATTTGTGACTGTTAAATCATCTGCTGACGTTGCTATGCATTAAAGTGACCTTAATAACTTAACTCTAGGCCTTATAATGAGAATTTACGCTGATTTTAAAAAGGCTAATATGTTTAAAACTTATATATATACAGAATAGAACGAATACAAATGAAATTTTTAAAATTATTATGCTGCCGATTACGTCCCTTATAAATCTGAAGATATTCAGATGTCTGCAAAAATTTCACTTTTTTTGCAATTTCACGGTGGTATTATAGAGGTAAACTCTATAATACCACCGTGAAATTGCGGATATTTTGTTGCTTATAGCCATTACAACTAATGAAATACATTATCCAGATCTCTTATCGAAAATATATTTTATACACCTTCAATTTTAACTCGTAAATATGCTCCTATCTCTATATCCACTGTCAGCAATAGCTTTAACAAATTATCAAAACAATTCGATCTTGACTTATTCTGTAGCAGCTCTGATTCCATTAAGCGTCAGTTAGGAAATGAGTTCTTTGGTCAATTTGGTGGTCGAGCTGATAATATGTAATAAGATAAGTAATACAATAGTGTTAAGCATTTGATTCGTGTACGTAACTCTCACATTGTTTTTGTTTTATATTTTACCTAGGTACCCGTGAGAATCTGTAAATGGCTTTCTGTTATTTTATCATGTGTCTATTGTAAAGTGTTCAGTTGTAGATTCTCCAATAACATAAATATATACCAACCAGAATATGAATCCTCTAAAAGATTCTGAAACAGTTAGCTTACTGCTAACATTAAAACACCAGTCCTAGTAGTAACCTAAATATCATTCATTACTGATTATATACAAATAAACTAAGTATTAATGAAACAATTATTTATTTTAGTAATTAATTAATTTACATTTTGTATAGTGCAATAATTAAAATTCATTCGAATATAATGTTCTTTTGTAGCGTTTAAAATGAATCGCTATTTTTTGTAAACAAAACAATAAAAATATCGAAGAAAAATGGCGGGGATTCGAATAACCTACTTTTTTTTTCACGCGCGACGTTCTGGTAGTGTGGAACGCACATAAACGAAAATGTTCTATTTTTGAAATTCATACAGATACCACGCATTGAGCAATAAGAATGTGGCTGTCTGTTGAAACTCCTTGCGCATGAAGGGATCAAAAAAAACATGAGTGTTGTTATGAAATTCAGTAGAACATTACAACACTCGTTTGGATGATGTAATGGTTATTAGAACATTGGGTGTTTTAATGTTGGCAATAGGCTAACTGTTTCAGAATCTACAATAGAGGATTTAAAGCATAGGTGTAGATAAAAATAATAATATTATAGCGATGCTTGTTTTGCACACTGTAAAAAGCGACGATGTGACGCCATCGACTTCACATCTAGAAATAATATAAAGTTGCCCGTGTAGTAACTGGCATATGTCTTTAACTCTCAAGGTGATGCATTATGCTAAAAATTAACCTTAAAATTTACATAAAACATTAGATCAGTGGGCCTCGAGCAGAGGGTCAGTAACGTACAACAGTAAACGGCGGTTACTGGCAATATGACGTTCGCTCAGCAACAGCGGTTACAAAGGGTGGTGATACCAGCTGGATCGCATGACCGTCGACACTTACCACACAGAGGGGCCCAAGTCATATGATATATACTTACTTGTATCATACTTCGCCATAGCTAGTGAAATTACTGAGCAAATGAGACTTTGACATGTCTCAAGGTGACGAGCGCAGTTGTAGTGCCGCTCAGAATTTTTGGGTATTACAAGAATCCTGAGCGGCACTTCAATGTAATGGGCAGGGTGTATCAATTGAACACCATCAGTTGAACGTCCTGCTCGTCTCGACCCTTATTTTCATAAAAAAAGAAAGGGCTGCTATAAGGAAGTCTTTTTCTGTGTTGACTGTCAAATGTTTGAATGATACTTACGTCAGTGTTATCAAATCTATACGTACTATAAATTTATCACTGACAAAAATGATATGAAAGTTGATACTGTATTTATATAAAATCGAATCAAAATCACTTTATTCATGTAGGTCATGAAAATGACACTTAGGAATGTCAATAAAAATATTTTTCATTATTGAATTTACCGCCACTTCGTAAATGATTGACCTAATGAGAAGCGGCATGAAACTCATTGTATAAAAAAGGCTGAATTGAATCTAAGCATGCACATTCCAATGAGAAGTAATCTAAACTCATAACAATGACAAGGGACCCTGAATGTGTTTGAAGAAATTTAATTTAAATAAGTTAAAAATATAATTTACAGTTATAAAAAATCAATAAAAATACACCGTTCTACATGAAATTAATAGATGACCTTTAAATATATACATGAGTAAGGCTTTTTAGGTTCTATACTACAATTCATGTCCTCCACAATGCGGTTTTCAAGGAGCTTTCTTCCTCGCTCGCTTGCTCGTACTATAAAGCTGTGGAATAAGCTTCTTTGTACGGTGTTTCCAGGACGATCGGACATGGGTACTTTCAATAAAATCGTGTAAGCATTCCTTAAAGGCCAGTAAAGCTCCTGTGATTCCTTTGGTGTAGCAAGAGAATGTGGGCGGTGGTGATCATTTAACACCAGGTGACCCGTACGCTCGTTTGTCCTCCTTTTCCATTAAAAAAATGACATGATCAAGTGAAAAAATCAGATTTTTAATATAATGAACCCGCTTTCTCTTATGACGCGGGCCAAACGCCTGATTGAAACGAATCCACTCATTGTTGGCGCGATAATATAATTTATCAACAATTAGCTTGCAAATGTACACAGACAATCGATTGTTGCTTTATTAATTGTGGAGATATTTTGTGCAATTTCAATAATAACCAACTGCTTTGTCGGTCGGAAAATTTTCCACGGCTTCATGTTATGTGTTAAGAGGAAACAGTAGTGCCGATTTTTCCATACAAAAGTTCTTGACACTTTTCCTCTTGGATCATTTTTTATGAGGGACGAGACAAGCAGGACGTTGTTCTGATGGTAATTAATACGCCCTGCCTATTACACTGCAGTGACACTCAAGATTTTTGAAGAACACAAAAATTCTGAGTGGCACTACAGTTGCGCTCGTCATCTTGAGTCATAAGATTTTAAGTCTCATTTGCCCAGTAATTTCACTTTTTTGAATATATTTTATTCTTAGTTACAATTCTTGAATATGTACTTAAGAATTTTGTGTTTGTACATTATAAGTATCATTATTTAATCCAATTAAAGTAACAATTGGTTAGAATGAGAGAGGAGGAGCCTGCCTACCACTGCCGTAAGCGTGAGAGAAAGGGAAGCCAGACAGATTGGCGCCGTAACGCGTTACGTTACGAACCGGCTCCTACAAGAAGTTATCACTTCAATAAGATTACTGAGAGTACTCATTATGTATCTCTCTGTTTTATTTTTTCGTTTTACACAGTTAAAGCAGGTCAGCACAGAATATTGCCTTGCCAATCATTTTACAAAATTTTATAAGATATTAGTTTGAAGAACACGTCATATATTTACTTTCTCTCATGCTACTTCTTTCATTATAGCTTCGCAATAACGAATTTACACTAAAGAATTGAACAAATGGTATAAGAATGCTGGCAGATATACTAGCGCCCCTTCTTTTATTATTATAATAAAAAATAAATTGGACATATAATTAATATTATGAATATTTATAATTTATATTTTGGACACCACACCCTTATACAGTGATGGTTTTCTAGTTTTTAAGTTTACTTTTAATTAGAATAAAGAATTAATGTTAACTATGGGACGTAATTGGCCTGAAATAGAAGAATTATTATTATTGTACATAAGAAAGTATAATATTTAAGAAATATATAATTCCCATACAACGCTTGACAATTTTAGTTAATTTAATTCTGGATTCTAAAAGAGTTTCGATTCATCTTAATATATATAAATCTAGTGTCCTAATGTTTGTTTGCAGTGAAGTCCTAAACTAATGACCGGATTTTAATGGGGATGAAGTCATGGAGTGCAATTTAGTCCAAATTGAGAGATAGGATAGTTTTTATTTCGATCGTGGACCAATTATTATTTAGTTTTTATATGAATTTGTCAATAATATATCATTACATCGAAAATTACTTCGTAAAATATGCACCCTGCTGTCGTAATGAAATTGTTTCACAGCAGAACTGTCAAACCGTGCGTCAATGAATTTCTCTCATAGAAATTATGTATGGACACATCAAAGGAAAAACAAATTGTTGTTTATATTTAATTTAGCAGCATTTTCCTATCTTTTTTGGTAACCTTCTCTGGACTTCCACAAATAATTCAAGACCAAAATTAGCCAAATCGGTCCAGCCGTTCTCGAGTTTTAGCGAGACTAACGAACAGCAATTCATTTTCATATATATATATATATATATGTTTTGTTTGGACATATTTTCAATAAGAGAATTTATTGACGCACGATTTGACAGTTCTGCTATGAAACAATTTCATTATAACAACAGGGAGCATATTTTACGAAATAACTCTTGATGTTATTAAATATTATTGATTTGATCATTCAGTATTTTATTTATGATCTACAGAACAACGTCTGTCGGGTCAGCTAGTGAGTTTATAAAAGAAGTCTTTTTCAAAAACGTATTTATAATTAAGTATAATAAAAGTTTCATAAGAATTCAAAGTCAAAGTTACAGTTCTTTATTTGCCAGAAACATTCACAAGTAAAGTTGTTCCAATTTAAGAGCAGGCGCAAGTTTCGCCTTAACAGACATCCAAAAATTTTTTGTGGTTTCACTTCACAATATTATAAACCTAACACAATCAATAATTACTGCTACAACTAATCAACTTAAAGCCTACTAAAAGACCCTACAATACACATTTACAATAATATATGAAATTCTAATAGATAATGTAGTAAAAATAATCAAAACAAAATATAATATTATTGGTAAAAATAGTATTAGTGCCAGTTACCACTTCGATTGATAATATTCATTTATTGAGTAAAAACAATATTTTTTTAATAGTGTTAATAATTTAAATTTAAATCTATTTAACACTGTCTCCTCTCTTATTTCTTTTGGTAATTTATTAAATATTTCTACACACATAGCATGACAGTTTTTTTGGTACAAAGTAGTTCTAATGTGGGGTACTCGAAGTATCGCCAGTCAGCCGAGTGAACAGACTTGGATTTTTCTTAACAAATAAGCTAGCCTCTAGTACGTAGTAATTTTATTTATGCCTTCTTTTATTCTCTTGTAAGTCACGCAAAAAGGGCATCATAAACGGACCTGTGCCATGTTATATTTCTCTCGGGAACCAGTTTGCCCGTTGCTCGAAGATCCGTTACTGTAATGACATTAGGATATCGGCAATTAGCAGCCAGCTGATATAAAATGATATCGATCAGCTGTTTTCATTCAGCTGGCCGCGACTCGAACGCAGCTGTCGTTTCATTCATGCTTTCTGCCTAAAATATCACGTGAGGAATGTGGAATTGTTCATTTTATGGTCATTTGGTTACACCTTTTTGGGGTTGTATGACTAAAGGTGTCACGGGGCCCTCACAATATGTTGATACTACTTCTGTAAGCGTGTCAAAGGGTTTTATAATTGGAATAATATTAATGACATTTACAATGACAGTTTAAGCCGATTGTACTCTGCTCTGTATAACGTTTCCAATCTACGCTAATAGTCCTTCTTCACTTTTTTTTGAGCCTAGCTAGACACAGGCTATCCTCATGCTCATGTATACCAAAGCAATCAGCTGTGTTTATTATGTGGGACTCAGATGAAACCTAGGTTCCTATTCACTAAACACCACATGAGGCTGGCTTTGGGCAAGTTCCCTCTTATCCTACATCGAAGGACCTTGTCTTGGGGAGAGAGAGGCGCAAGCCGCACTCCCTTGGAAGTATCGGTGACCTTATAGTATTATATCTTACCAAGATTCGTTTAAATTCGTCATCTTTAGCACAGTGAGATAGTTTTGAGCAACTGACAAAACTATTTAGTTATATGTTATTAGTTATATTTATTTAAACTTTTATCATCGCGGAACTTTGACATTGTAATTATTATGACGGGTACTCACGACATATATTTTATTAATATGGTACCGATATTTCGATACAATTACATAAATCGTGGTCGCGGCGTAACTGCGGTGACGGCGAGAAACTTTTGACACATGGACACCTGAAACTAATAATAACAATGTTAAAGTTGCGCGATGATAAAAGTTTAAAAACATATAACTAATATATAAATAACATATTTATTTAAATAACTTCTCCAGTAGTCTCTTTACAAAGTTTAATGGGTGTCGTACAATTTTTCAGCCTGCCGCAGTAACATGCAATGCAGTAGCATTCTCGAACACTGTTAGCGCATCTTCTGGTAGTTAAACGTGTACGTATCCATTCCTTTCAGTTTTTCTATATTTATTTTATGGAATAAAAGTAAGACTCATATGCTTCAGAAAGAATCTTAAAAGCTACCATAGTCCCGCAAAATTGTTTGGTCAGTTTGTCTGCAGGATCAAGTCTCTTGTAATACATTAATGCTTATTAGAACATTGATTTTATACAAGGATATTGATAAAAAATATAATAAAAAATCTAATTTTAATTTTAAGGCAGTGTTGACAGTAAATATTTCTTAAGTTTTGTTATATATGCCTAGGGATATTGCTGTACCATAATATAGTGCGTTATTATGTCGATTTTATGAGATTTTTATAAAGTACTAGCTGACCTGGCAAACGTTGTTTTGCCATATAAATTTTATGTGTAAACCTTTCTTGAGCTTCAAAGAATCTATTACAAAAGATTTTATTGAGATCGGTCGAATAGTTTAGGAGTTATTAGGGAACATACAAACATACATTCTCTTTTATATATATAGATTCTCTTTTGTAGATTCTACTTTTTATCATTTTAATGTCACTTTCACGAACACGATTAAAATATGTTTATCATGATTTACAATGTACTTATTATTTCTCACATTTTATATTTCATCAATATTATTCAAATTGTAATATTTTGTATAATGATTAAGATTCAAATCACTTTAATTAACTTTTTTATACAATGTTGAATTTACCTTATCAGAATCACCAACTCGGAATTAGTGCGAACTTTCAATTGATAATGTACGTTTATTTCTTGTTGCTATATTATAGTTATATTTATTATGTTATTATAAATATATTTTGTATAGCAATATTACTGCGACATATAACGGATGGCGCAGAATGAGCTATATGGTTTGAATTCCTTATAACTTTTTTAATTATAATTCTTTCTTTGTTTTTTTTTCAGCATTTTGTGAAGAAGACTTGGTGAATTTATTATGAATCATTGCACGATCGAACAACGTACAAAAATAATTGAATTTTATTTTTCAAACCAACAGTCTATTGTTTGACACAGCGTGCATATCGTTGTCATTTTGATGTGCGCATTGCACCCACAGCGTCATCAATAAACCATTTGATTGGAAATTTTCGTCAACATGGGTCTGTAAGAACCCTTCCTGGAGCCGGAAGATTACCTACCGTGCACACTGGTGAAAATGTTGAACGTGTACGGGAGAGCGTGCAGCATAGTCTATCAACATCAACAAGGAGGCGTTCTCCACAACTTGGACTATCACGGCGGTCACTGCAGATAATTTAGATTAGCCTTGTTCCCATATAAACTTCAACTTTTGCAAGAATTAAAGACGACAGACTACCAGCAACGGCTTGAATATGCCATTCGTTTCCTTGAAAAAGCGGAGGAAAATCCAGACTTTACTCACAATTTGGTAATGAGCGATGAAGCCCATTTCCCATTGAATGGGTATGTCAACAAACAAATCTGCAGGATTTGGACTACGGAAAATCCATCAGCAGCAATCATACCCACTTAAGTGCACTGTTTGGTGCGGTGTATCCTCCTATATGATTATTGGCCCATATTTTTTTGAAAATGAAAGTGGTGTCTCAATCTCTGTCAGCGGTGGTGCATATCGGACGATGTTGGAAAATTTTGTTAGGCCAGCTGTGGAAAACTATCCAAACTTGTGGTTTCAACATGATGGAGCCACAGCACATACTGCAGGTGCCTCAATGGCTTTGTTAAGGGACATATTCGGCGAACGCATTATTTCGCGCACAAGCGATTTTAACTGGCCTCCACGATCACCAGATTTAACAGCTCCTGACAGTTTTCTTTGGGGCTATTTGAAAGAAATAGTGTACGTTAACAAACCAAGACCCATACTCCAACTAAAAACCAACATTCAAAATGAAATCATGGCTATTACACCCGAAATTTTGGGAAAAGTTATGAAAAATATGCCAAAAAGAGCACGTATGTGCGAAGCAGAAAATGGACATCACTTACATTATTTTTCAAAGCAAAAAAAAACCCAATAATATACTGTATTTAAAAAAATATATAATAATCGCATAAAGAAAAAAATGTCACTGACGTACAATAAACAACTAAAATCATCTATTAAAAGATCGCCAAAAAATTTTTTTCTGTTATGTTAGCCGATAATTTAGTTTTGTTTAATTTTAAAATGATGGTGTACCTACACCATACTTTTGCAGTGTGAGGCTTTTTTGCACAGGATGCCGTCTAGATTATAGGTACCACAACGACGCCTATTTCTACCGTGAAGCAGTAATGAGTTAACATTACTATGTTTCGGTCTGAAGGGCACCGTAGCTAGTGTAATTACTGGGCAAACGAGACTTAACATCTTGTGTCTCAAGAAGACGAGCGCAATTGTAGTGCTGCTCAGAATTTTTAGGTTTTTCAAGAATCCTGAAAGGCACTGCATTGTAATGGGCAGAGCGTATCAATTACCATCAGTTGGACGTCCTGCTCTTCTCGTCCCCTATTTTCATAATAAAATCTGGAATCCGATAACAAGTGAAGCAGGCCTCTTGCTGCCGGTAGCGGTTGTTAAGCCCACTACTAGTCTTCGATTGTAATTATCTATGGAAGTACCTTCTAAAAGCAACATAAAATAAAGTACGTAGTAATAATTGTCGGCAGCAGGTATAAATTACAGAGATAGTAAAATACACCGAATAGTTCCGCCGTGTCTGCTGGGGCTGCAGTTTTACGCGGCGAGTGTACTGCAGGACAACAATATTGTGACATTTAATATACGTTCAATATTTTATTTACGAAAAATTATATCTCACGAGAGATGTGGAATATTGAGCTTTAGTTGGTTGGTTAGAAACCATCGCATGACCCGTAGGTACTAAGTACAAGTGGCTTCCTGCCATAGGATTGTATGACTAATGCAATCATATATAATAACATATCTTTATCTAATATATAAAATTCTCATGTCGCGGTGTTTGTTGTTAAGCTCCTTCGAAACGGCTTGACCGATTCTCATGAAATTTTGAGTGCATATTGGGTAGGTGTGAGAATCGGACAATATCTATTTTTCATACCCATAAATGTTAAGGGTGGTCCACGCCAAATTTTTTTTTTAATTTCTTTGATATTTTTTTTTAAATTTGTTTGATTATGAGTCAACATTAAAAAATACATACTAGTTCAAATTTTCACCCATCTACGATCAACAGTTACTTTAGTATCGCGATTTTAATATCGGCAATACAACGTTTGCTGGGTCAGCAAGTATAATATATAATTCTTCTGTACGTGTGTTGACAGTGAACTCCTCCTAAACGGCTGGATCGTTTTCAATTAAATTTTCTGTGTGTGTTCAAGTGGATTCGAGGATGGTTTGTGTGTGTGTGAGTGAGTGAGTGACCTTTAATTGGGTCCATCTATACAATGCGTGTTTTTGTCATGTCAGTCTGATCAAAAGATTTTCCACTACATCATAAGCAAGACAAGTTAGCCAATTATTTAAAGGTTTTCATATATATATATATATATATATATATATATATATATATATATATATATATATATATATATATATATATATATATTAATATCTAGAAGCTTGTTGAAAAATAAATCAGCGTGATCGTTGCACTGTTTATCTTCCAGTCAGTTTATGGATTTGGTCATCAAATCTAATCTTGAAAAGCCACGCTGTATAATGAATAGAGTAAAATTACTTACGCACTAACCATAATTAACGAGCGAATGGTTAAATACGATATTGTCATACTCCATTTGTCAGAAACCACGAAACTGTGATGAAAAGTGCGAAAATGTTTTTCACAGAAATATGTGGATAGCCAGAAGAATTTAAATTGATTTATACCGTAGATATTACCCCTACTAAGGTTTACTATATTTGAAGCAAAATTTTTGCTCTTAATAGTGATTTTCATTACTTGTTACTAATTCTAGTAGGCTTTATAAGATAAATAATAGCTTTAAGGGTAAATGTATATACTTCTATAATAAAGTCCCAGCCACTGTTCAGGCATTATCTATAAATAAATTTAAATGTTTTATGAAAAAATGGCTCTGTCGTAAATTCTATTACTCCACTGCTGAATATCTAAATGATCGGACAGCCTGGGACTAGATTGTGATTATTATATAGCGATAGAAATGACTGTACAATATTGTATATTTTTATTGAAAAGAGCGCAAAAAAAGAATGCTGGGAGGGTTTCTTCCGCCGCTTCTTCTCTCTCAGAGCGCTATTTGTTTCCTAAGCGGTAGTAGTGTTTAGTAGTTATTAGAAATGATATCAAAGAGAATTCTAAAGAAATCAATTTTGAGAAAATAAATTTTATGCCTTTATCAAATACTATAAAAGAAAGGGTATATTACAAAAACTGTATAAATCAACAAAATGACATGAGACAATATGTGAAGTAACTTTTGATATCAGTAAATTGAAGGCCTAGCGCCTAATTGTAACTGTAATTGCTACATGTGTTTGCCACATAAAACTTGTTATATAACAACAACTTACCATTGGAGTTTTTCCATTATTTATGTTGTTGAACTAGGTATTCTCCCAAATGTCATGATTCCATTACAATGGAAGCTACCGTATAACTTTTTATTTATTTTTTAAATAACGCATGATACGAGCAGGACATTCAGCTGATGGTAATTGATACGCCCTGCTCATAACAATGCTGTGCCTCTCAAGATTATTGAAAAAACCCAAAAATTCTGAGCGGTACTACTACTGCGCTCGTCATTTGCCCAGTAATTTCACTAGCTACGGCACCCTTCAGACCGAAATACATTACTGCTTCACGGCAGAAAATAAAAACGCGCCATTGTAGTACCCATAATCTAGCCGGCATCCCGTGCAAAGTAGTCTCACACTGTGTATAAATAGCCGTATGATTTTGAACGCAGACGAGTAACAACAATCAAACCTAATAACAACATCTTAGCCTCGACACGAGGAGAGAAAGAATGGAAGAAAATTAGCTTAACAGAAGAACAAAGAGAATACAAAGTGATTCTGTAATTTAACTTTTTCATTAATGGTAAGGAGTATGGAAATTTGAACGTCATATGGAAAACTACATCTAATGCTGGAATAATTTACCACCGCCGCTACGGGGTTTATATACAGTGTCGAATTTTAGAAAAAAATACAAAAAATACTTATTAATGACCAATACCTCCCTATATCTCCTGCCTTGGTGAACACTGTTTAAATTTCATTGTATTATATAAAATAGCTTCTCATATGTATTATTATTTTTTCTTTCTTATATATTTACACATACGTTTTTTATTATTTTTGTTATTGTCATTATTTATTTTTAGTAACATTTTTTTTTTGTTAATCATATTTTTCTTTTTTCTCATTAGTTTAGTGCCACAATTAATTATATTTTACTTTTAAAATATGTCAGTTCAGCTCCAAACTTCACACAATGGGGTCACTGAAAATCAGTGTTGTGCTCATAGTGTATCCAGGACACAACTATAACTGAGGGGACTCCAGTTTTGGAAGACCACTGCCACATCAAGTTTTGCTTTTGTTTCTTTTATATTAAGTTAATATTCTTAAAAATTAAATTCTTTAATGAAAACCGGAAAAAAAATCAGAAATAATAAATAAATACTATGTAAGGTTCTTGAGATTATTGCAAACAAAGAGACAGACGTGGTGGGGACTCTAATTTGTAATATATAGTGATAATAATCGTTACTTAGATTGAGCATGAAGTAAGATGAATATGCATTCCGCTAAAGAAAAGAAACATCGGGATGGTATGTTGTTGTTAAAATTGATGTAAAGTTTTTGTTATAGTTATAGCCGTTCAATATTATTTATATAGTAGAACTTGCAATAATCCAAGAAATTATTATACATCTAATGAGTCATAATTTATATATTAACATAAACGGTACACAAACAACTTAGCGATGAAGATTTATTACGGAATATTGAACACAGAATTAATTAGAAGCGATCGGTAAACAACGATGACTGTCACTATATTAATATTCACATACCGCGACGGCCAGACACACCCACTATTGAGTATTAAAAACAAAATTAATTCAGTATTAATCAATGCTGAAAATTCATTATGAACATATATAAAACCGGCTTAATAGTAACGCCAAATCATATGCATAATTTTAAATAACTAGGAAACTAGGTGCTACCAAACTGGCTTTAAAATGATTATGAGTTAAGAATTGATTATATATATTTGTTCACTTACATTATCTGACTCAAATAAGTCGAAACGTTCTAGTAAATCATTGTATATACTAACATTTATATTTAAACGAGCAATTCTTGTATATAATATAATCTGAATCTCGGAAAGGGCTCTAATGATTTTCATAAAGTTTAGTATACAGGGGATTTCGGGGGCGATAAATCGATCTAGCTAGGTTTCAATTAAAAAAACATAGTCTTACCCGTGTTTTAATGAAAAACAGAATACAAAGGTAAATTTCGCCACTCTATACAAGACTATAATGGCTCAGATGGGACATTAGATGATCTGGAAAGCAGAGAAGACCTAGATTCAAATCCAGCTGTCCTATTAATTGTTTTTTGTTTGGGTTTTGTACCTTCTTAAAAATCCGAGCAAGGCTTGTTCGTCCAGGTATATAAAACCGGCTCAATATTAACGCCAAATAATATACAAAATTTTAAATATCTAGGAAACTAAATGCTACCGAACTGGCTTCAAAATGATTATGAGCCTCGAACTGGTCTGTTTTCTGTCAAACCAGTTAAGAATTGATTATATATATCTGTTCACTTACATTATCTGACTCAAGTAAGTGCGAACGTTCTAGTAAATCCTTGCATAAACTATATTAAAAATTTGTAAAACGCTGAAGCTATAACTATGTTGATTATACAGTTGCAACAAGTTGCCAATTTACTTCATTTTATGGTACAATTTCTATGATGGTAGAATATGGTAGAATTTATTATTTTGACACATAAGTTACCTACACAAACAAATTATTTTTAAATTTTAGTTTGAAATATATACCTACATAGTATAATTTTCGAAATTACTCGTTAACTTTTATATTTACTTGAAAATTATTGAGGAAAAAAAAATTTAGAAAAATAAATAAATTTGTAAAGTATCTTGCAATTAATTTTTATGAATTCAATATTAAATATTGACAAATTTTTTTCTTTAAAATATCCTTAATTATTTTATTTTGTAAAGTTTCTTTATTGTGTTGATTTTCTGAAACGTTTAAATGATATTTACATATTAGTGGGAATATCGAGCAACTTGACTTGTCTTTTGTTTTCTTCTTTCTTGTCTTATCTCGATAACTGCTCAATTGTTAAATTTATAACTAACTACGAGTATTTTTAAATACTTATTGCTATGAAGTGTAAAGCTCTAATTGTACGAAACTTTTTATATGTTTGTTGTGGTTTCGGAAGACATAGATCTAACGACACTCGTTATATATATATACAGATATTATGATGTAATAATAATACACCAGAAGTATATAAACTAATTAACATTGTAATAAAAGCGACATATAAGTGACCCTCCATTATGAAGATCCATTTATAAAGAGATGAACGGCAGATGTATCCGAATTGTGGAAGTGTGGAATTCTACATTGAAATAACAAGAAAAACCCATGCTTGGGTAATGGTTTAAAAAAAATAAACAGTGATAACAGCAACCATTACCCTATGGATTAGATAACTCAATTCAAATACGTGCTTTGAATATCAATTTGGCCATACCTTTTAAGAGATTATATATAAAATTATTTTCGTCTGTATATCTCATAATAATATACACTTTTTATTTTGATGATTTGCACTAAATTTATGTAAAAGCTGATCCAGTACGAACTCTCTTTTAATTATTTTACAATGTTGTAAGTCATTTAATTAAAATCAAAATATGGTCTCAAAAAAACAAATTTTAAAATAAGTTTATAATTGTGAGAGACATATAATTAATTGTGGGGTGGGGCTTGGGTAGTTAATAATAAATATAAAGTATGAATATAGCGCTATAACTCTAATAATAATATTAAAATATTGTCAAAACTATCATATATTGAATCACATACTCGTATCATAGCGCAATGCTGGGAGAGTTCTTTGTTCGCGCCGCTTCTTGTCTCTCAGACCGACATAAGTTTCCGAAGCGATACTAGTACCTAGTATACCGGAAATTACATCGAAAAAAATTGTAAAGGAATCAAATTTTGAGAAAATAACTGCCTTTTATGCCTTTTGTAAGTATTCGGTGGAATATGATTTAAGTGCTCAGCAAATATACTAACTTGATTATTAGATTTTGCATAATAGACTTTGTGTTTAAAAATATAGAAAATGGATAGGTAGTTCTAGAAGTTTCTGGTGCTCAGTGCGTTGACGTGCGTATTGATTGAGATTTTAATTGATAAAGACATTCACTTCCTAAGTTCATTCCTAATGGGGATCAAACCCGTCACCTGCATATATAATAATAAAAATAAATAAAATGTCATAATTAAATTAAACAAAACTTAAAAATAAAAGAAAAACTTATAATTATTGTTAGTAAACTTAACTTAAGCCTAATATTATAAGAATTTAAAAATAGAAAAGTTTTATGTTAGTAAGTTTTTTATCTATTTGATAGTAATTAATGTTTTAAGTAGTAGTATGGGTGAAGGCCTCCTCCATTTTTTTCCACACTATACAGTCTTTGCCCAATATTAGTTAGTCTTTTCCAGCGTATTCAATCACATTATCAACCCACCTCTTAACGGTCTTCCAACTTTTATAATGCCCACTGACCCTTCATTTCGTTGTCTGTATCGTTCATCTCTTATATATTCGCATATCTCTATAGGTAGTATTAATCAAGTTTTCTTCAAACGATTGCTGATGGCCTGCGGTGTACGTTATGGCCGCGGCAAACAAACTAGCTGTAATGGCGGCGCAGCACGCGACACCCGAAACTGTTTTTGTTATTTCCAAACAACTTCCGCGTTTTAATAAAATTTTTCATTACGCCGATCCTTTGTTTAAACTTATTAACAACTTTAATTATCCATGCTTGATAATTTCGGCTTTAGAACACGTGAAATTGTCATTTTAATGATTCATTGTTCATTTAGAACTGACCAAGTGCGTGTGTGTACACTCATTTATTGATAAATGCTTGCGCCCTGACTGTGCTCGGGTACGTTTTAAAAGATTTTATTTTATTTGAAAAGGGACGAGACGAGCAGGACGTTCGTCTCGTCCCAGCTGATGATAATTGATACGCCCTGCGCATTACAATACTGTGCCGCTCAGGATTATTGGAAATCCCAAAAATTCTGAGCGGCACTACAACTGCGCTCTTGAGATATAAGTTGTCAAGTCTCATTTGCCCAGTAATTTCACTAGCTGCGGCGCCCTTCAGACCGAAACACATTAATGCTTACACATAACTGCTTCACGGCAGAAACAGGCGTCGTTGTGGTACCCATAATCCTGCCGGCATCCTGTGCAAAGGAGCCTCCCACTGGTGTGCGGTTTCAAGTCCGGTTTTCAAGGAACTTACTTCCACGTATGTGGAATGAGCTTCCTTGTGCGGTGTTTTCGGGACGATGTGACACGAGTACCTTCAAAAGAAGCGCGTACATCTTCTTTAAAAACCGGCAACGCTCCTTTGATTTCTCTGGTGTTACAGGAGATTGTGTGACATATCCCGTACGCTCAAAAATAATCCTGATTGCACTGCATTCTTATGAGAGGCTGTATTGTTAATTATTATAGTATATTATAGTAGTTTTGCTTATCTCATTATTTTTTTTTCTTAAAAATATTACAATATACATATTTATATGATCGCTTATAGCGACTTTGGTACATTTTGGTCTTACTAATCTTACTCCTTTCGACGGCTCGAGCTGACTGACTAGTTCGGCTGAACCTAGCGTTATTCAGTCAAGCGTGACATTTCAGTCCATTAAATACCCACAAAATGAGGTAATAATCGTACCTGTAAGAAGTTTTCCCTTCAAAAGGTAGACATGTGTATCGAAGTATCACAAAACTTTAAAAATTCAGAGGCTTTTTTTTCTAATAGTCATAAGTTTAAATAACACGTGTGATAAGTGTATATACATACATAACGAGCCGACATAATTAACGAGCGGTCAGAGCAGTAAGTAGACAAACACACGCATTGTATAGATGGACCCAATTAAAGGTCCAATTCAAACCCACATGCACACACTCACTCACTCACTTACTCACACACACACACTCTCTCTCTCTCTCTCTCTCTCTCTCTCACACACACACACACACACACAATTAATTGGTATAAATATAAATTATAAAATTTGGTTTTTAATCATTTCTGTTTATTTCTATATTGTTTACTTAATAAAATGTATCTGCTAAGAAAGTTGCGAGATATTCCCAATACAAGTGTCCTAAGACAACTTACTGGGAAATCTCAAACACTAAAAAATGTATATTATGTAATCTTAGAAATAAACGAAATTTATTTAAAAAAAAAAATATATCAGTATATAGGTATAGTTCATTTTAAACGGAATGGCAGGATTCCACTTGAGACATAGCACTTAGGGCTGTAATATTAATCTATTGTTGTGTGAGTGCTTTATTACTGTAACACTTGCAGACAAGCATCTGTTTTTAAACTATCAAACTATATAGCTGGAATGATACATTTTGATACTTACTTGAATATTAAAACAAATTAATACACACGCGCATTTGGCAAGAAATTTCTTGCCTCGTAAAGCCACTTTGTGGAATCAATTACCGGCTGCTGTTTCTCCGAACCGATACGACTTAGGGACCTGCAAGAATGGAGCATACTCCCTTAAACCTGTCTCTCTTGACACCTGTTGTTGTGGATGTCCATGGGCGGTTCCGTTTGCCCCCTCTTATATAAAAGAAATACAGCAAAATCATTATTCTAATATTAGTAGGACTTAGCATTTAGGGCTGTGATGTGAATATTTTATTGTGTGAACTCGTTGCAGACACGAATCTGTTTTTAAACTGATCAAATATATAGCTGGAATGATACATTTTCGTACTTGAACTTTAAAACAAACTTAAAAAAAAATAGTAACAAAAAAACTAAAAATCTACATTAATTTTTGCTGTTACTAATAAGTGTTGTTTGTTTTATTTATATTGTTGTGGCGTTTGCTGATTGTTTCAAACAGTTTTTTTAGATCTTTATACCTAAAAGGTGTGTTCATATAACTCAACTGCCTAACGCTAAGTAGATACGCTAGTAAAACTTCCAGTTGGCATATTTTTCGTTTATAAATTAAAAGAATCAGTATTTAGTAACATTTTTATGCCAACCCTACTAATCGTGACGTCACGTCATACCTTCTGCACGCAGTGAATATATGTATCTACACGACTGTCGGAGAAACGTCGTTACATTAGTGCTGATTCAATGTAGAAAATCACGTGGCGCCCTCTCCCTTACCGCTCCCGCCTTATTACGTTAGAGGTAACAACGTTTGCTTGTTTACCTCAATTTCTTACCTGCCCCCGAATTACTTTATCTAATTTGTTTTCTTTTGCTTCAAGATTACATACACTATAGTTTTCCCGGAAGCTGAATATCCTTGTTTTCCGGAAACTTATTTTGTTTGGTTAACGGACTGATCGGCTTTATAGTATATTAAAAGTTGGCCCTGGTTGCTTGGGCATGGAAGGGCGCTGGCAGAAGGGACAAGACTTGCGTCGACACTCAGGCTTCTTCTCATGTCCAAATTACGCCAGTTGGTGCTGCTTTTATTTTGACTGCCCAAGAGGGCAAAAGTCGCAAATATGTTGGTCTCAGGAAGACATACATCTTTGTACAATGATTTAAATCTTCTCTAGTGTTAGTTCCGCCAACTGCAGTCTCGTGCCAGATTTTGGCGAGACAACACGTCCTGAGGATGCCTGTAGAGTGTAGAGGCGAAACACGTGTCGAATTTTTAAAAAAAAAACAAATATTGGCGGAATTAACACTAAATAAAACTTAAATCATTTGTATAATTATGGATTTCCGCAAAGTAACGCCTAATTCAATAAATTTTCATACATCTTTGTGCCGTCTGGTGTCGAGATTCTTGACCCGTGGGGCACAGAGGCGCAGAGAATGTACAAAGTACTATCTAAGCGCCTCTAAGGGCCTGGAAACTGGAAACCTAAACGCTAGCAGCCATTTCGGTCAACGGATTACCCTATATATCCAACGTGGAAGCGCTGCCATTGTCAAATATATAATCAAAGAGCAAAATTGTAGGCGAAACCAAGTGTTGGTTTTTTTGCTAGCTGTACTGCATTATTTCAAACAGATACAGGCTACCATTTTTGACATTATATCCCTATTAATTAGCCTTTGTATTGTTTAACGAGTTTGTATGTTCACCACTAAGGTTTGATTAAGGGAGACTCCTTTTGTCAAACCCTCTCGATACTAGAACTTCTCCAAATATCTTAGCCTGTACAGCATTTTTTTTTAAATAAGGGACGAGACGAGCAGGACGTTCAGCTGATGGTAATTGATTCGCCCTACCCATTATAATGCAGTGTCACTCAGGATTCTCGAATAACCCGAAAATTCTGAGCAACACCTCAATTGCGCTCGTCTCCGTGAGATATAAGATGTTAAGTCTCACTTGCCCAGTAATTTCACTAGCTACGGCGACCTTCGGACCGAAACACAGTAATGCTTACACATTACTGCTTAACGGCAGAAATAGGCGCCGTAGTGGTACACATAATCTAGCCGGCTTCCTATGCAAAGGAGCCTCCAATTGGTAAACACACAGCATACTTGGAGTCGATATAAGTTCCGTGGTCATTTGGTCTGCGGGAGCGCTCACCTGTACCAGCGTGTTCTTGTCTTGTAAAAGGAATAAATGTTAATTGCAATAAATTTTTTTTCTTTGTTTCAGTATCTATGGTAAGACTAGGCACTATCGAAGGAACTGCGTTTAAATCGGAGATTTATCGGTACTAACACTCTTAACCTATAACTTCAAGAGATTGACTAATAGCAGTATAAGTCTCAATAAATGTACCAGGAGAAATGACGTCATAAGACCAAGCAAGGATTAACACACAACACATCAACTAAAACCAATGAACCTGTCCAATCACTATATGTAACTAACAATATTACTTAATAATAATAATAGCAGAAAATATAAAGAGGACGATTACAAAGAAATTACAAAAGTAGATAATAATGATACAAATAGTTAGAAAGTAAAAACAACATAATAACAATTGTTATATTCCATCGTATAATTTACTATATTATCAATAGTAATAAGTAACTACATACGATACGGACCAGCATGATGCAATCTTTAATTCATTTTACATCAGCTTTAACTAAAAATAGTTTATAATTTATGTCCCTGTTAGTCATATTAAGTACTTGTTTAAGAACATAACTCAATAACATCTCTGGTATTTTACGTTTTATTTTATTTTTATATTCTACACATAGTATTCAACGAGTTATTGACACTACGACGCAATATATTCTTCACCCTAAATTTTAGACCTACTATAGACTGTGTGATGCTTTCTACATTTTCTTCCGCTCTTCGACAACACTTCCCTTAAAGCCTCGCCTAGTATCGGAATACAGGGTCTCGAAATCTCGAGCAATTGATAATTCCGTGGTCATCTGGAGGGAAAACCAAATTGGCTTTTTTTTCGTAAGGAAGCTGGGCGTCATTAATAGAGGCCCACATTCTAGCGTTCTACAAAGCGCAGGTCCGGCAACACACGGAGTATTGCTGTCATCTCTGGTCTAGCGCACCCCAGTATCGGCTCGATCCATTTGCAATCCAATCCAATTGACCGCGTGCACCGTAGAGCAGCTTGAATTGTCGGGGACCCAGTGCTCTGGCTGGATCACTTGGCGTAGCGTAGAGACGTCGCTTCATTGTGTGTCTTTTACCGCATTTATTACGTGGAGTGTTCCGAAGAGCTGATTCACCTGATTCCTGCCGCCAAATTCCACCTTCGTACAACACGCCACAAGTTAGGATATCATCCCCTCCATCTGGATGTGTGGCGGTCCTCCACAGTGCGGTGTTCAAGTTGCTTTCTTCCACGTACTAAAAAGCTGTGGAATGAGAATCCTTGTGCGGTGTTTCCGGGGCGATACGACATGGGTACCTTAAAAAAAGCGCTTACCTTCCTTATAGGCCGGCCACGCTCCTTTGCTTCCTCTGGTGTTGCAAAAAAAAAGTGGGTGGCGGTGATCACTAAACACCAGGTGACCCGTACGCTTGTTTGTCCTCCTTTTCCATAAAAAAAGGTTTCGTTTATAAATTGGTTTGTAATGTTATTTTTTTAATTTTAAAATAGCACTTCACTTACGAATTCCTCCAAATATTTTCTTACGAAAATAGAATTCATTTGTACAGTCTAGGGCTGCTAACTTTTTTAGATTATAAAAATGTATTGGACAGGGAATTCATTAAAAATAAATTAAATGATTTCTATTAATATTATTTACTGCTTTGAGCTTATTTCTATTTTTAAGGAACCCTTTGTTCCAATACTACCTTATTATAAGTTGCAGACCACCATTAACTCTGCTTTTATGAGATCAATACTGGCTCTATTAATAAAATTTGTTCAAAAAAAATACGCGCTCTGTATGCTGATAAAATATAGTAGTTTCGCCAACTATATTATATTTTTAAAATAATAGTAGGAAGACACTAGATAGTAGAGTTGGCGACTTTAGTACAGACCAATCTTGATTGTCAAAAAGATACGCTACTATTTATAGGTATCGAAGTTAGTTTGTGTATTTTTTTTTCAATTCTGGATATGTAAAATTGTCAGCGCTACGCCCACGTTCTAGGTCACTACACTAATTAATGTTGATAATAAACTAGGGCACAAACACACTTCCGAATATTATTTCTAATGTCAACGAATAAGAAAACAATTTGCACACGATTTAGTAAGATTGCTCAAAACGCTTCCGATATAAAAACCTTGGCGTGCTAGGAAATAGCCCCAAATATCACTTTCGATACATCTCCCTTATGGCCGGTAATCCATAACGGAGGCTCGATTATAACAAAGATGGCCGCCACGTGGCACATCCGTTTCCGGTGACAAATGGTGCAGTGACGTCGCGCTGAAAAACAACACGACCCGTAAAGCAGGTGCTAACAACATTTATAAGGGTATGTAATTATGGGTTAATTAAGGGTATGTATTTGACAGTTAGAAGGAAAAAATTAAACTCAGGCCTATAAATTATATTTAAACATTATTTAAACCTGAAGTTGAAAATAATTTACAATTTGTTTTAGAATACACATGCATACATTTGACAAACGACTTGTCCGATGTCAAATGAATTAAAAATGAAATTACTAGGTTCAATTTATGAAATTATTTGAAAAAAAAAATAATTAAAATAAAGTTGTAGTTCCATTATGCAGAACTAATATGGGCCAAAACGCACCTATTACGAGGACATTTGGGGCATGTTATATCACTAGAATTGAGACTTATTATACTTGCCATTAGCTTTAAAAAATACAATATTAACGGTAGTAATTGAATTTTTATTCATATGAAATGTTTATTTTTTATCTAATTTTACATTTTCAATTATAAAAAATACTACGTTAAACATAGTCCGCAGTGACTAATTTATAATTGGACTAATTCTTGTTTATAATATTACTATTTACGTGAGTGTGCATGTAAGTAAAAAAATAAATATAGTCATATTTAGTAAAAGTACCAAAGGTTTATATCAACTGACAATGACCAATTTGAGCGGAATATTATCGATAGCACTAATATATACGTTATGTACTTGTTTAATGTTGGATTTCTCACGGAGGAGGAACAGGCTCAGAAAATATTCGCGAGGGCCAAACTCATTGTTTTCAAAATTGGTCACAAAAGTAAGCTGTTGACCAAAAATTCGTTTAAATTTGCAATGAACTTTCAATTATTGTGACATTTATTTGTATAAAAAATTTGTGAAAATTTAAAAAGTGTTTGTTAAATTGCTTCATTATCAGCCGGAAGACGTCCACTGCTAGACATAGGCCTCCCCTAAAGATCTCCTCGACTATTGGTCCTGCGCTGCCCTCGTCTAACGTATTCCGGCGATCTTGACCAGACCGTTGGTCCATCTTGTCTAACACTGCGTCTTCTGGTACGTGGTCGCCATTCGAGGACTTTTCTGCCCCACCGGCCATGTGTCCGTCGAACTATGTACCCTTAATTAATTGCTTGCTCAGAAAATATTTTCGCTTAAATACCAAAAGCGCATCAGAAACAGATCTGAAAGCTAGTGATAATGCAAAAACTGGGTAGAGAGGACCTTTTTAACCATATTTACAGCTGGCCGCTCAAGCAAATCTAAGGAGTGCTCGGATGAAAAAATAACTGACGAAGTCTGACAAATAGCCTACAGGTTGGTACCCATCGAGAAAATAACATGATTTTTTAATCCTTTGACCGTTTTAAGTCTTCGAAAGTTCGAAAAAATTCGAAAAGTAAAAACAAAAAAACTGCCCACTTCACTGTCACGTCGGTAGCCGATAAAGACTAAAGCCCACGCACCCTAAACTTTCCGTAAACTTTTGTATGCCAACATCGTTGGTCCATCTTGTCTAACGCTGCGTCTTCTGGTACATGGTCGCCGACTTTTCTGCCCCAATGGCCATCTTTCCATCGAAGTATGTGCCCTTAATTAATTGCTAACTCAGAAAATAGTTTCGCTTCATGATATATTACGACTTTCGTTCATGTCGTAACAATTCAACTATGACAAACAGGAGTTCAAAGTAGTCATAGTATCATGACACTGTTATTTCACTGATAATTGGCGGTATGGACGTCATTAAGGATATGTTATTGCTATGTTAGTCATAATTCACAAGAATATGTTCGAAAACAATGCTCAGGAATTGGTGAGACATCTTCCTTACAATATCAACTTGGCAACTAGCCTTCATTTTTCCCTGAAAATAAACTCAGAAGGAATAGCTTTATAATGAACCCCGAGAAGCCGTAGCTGTAGTGGCAAAAAACGTTCTAGAGATCCCAGAGGAAGAGTGGGAACTTTGTACCTCCTTCTCAATTCGATCGGTATTTTTTTTTAAAAAAGAACAGATTTCTTTTTTCTCATTATTCCATTTTTGTTTCTCGAATATTTAAGTGTGACCCTAAAAAAGTTTATGTCCGTAAATTCATTCCTTTATTTCTTTGTGAAGAAATTATGTGTTATGAATATATTATGGTTGTGCAAATGGATTTAATTAGTTTTACATAGTTGTCACAGTATATTCGTGTCTGGGTTATTTTTTATTCAGATATCTATTTTTTTTAATAATAACCGCTAATTAATAAAGGGACCGGCTGCCATCTTGGTGACGTCAGCTCCAAGTAAGTTTATGTAAAATATTATTACTGTTTGCAATAATGTGGATTGTTAAGGTAAATCTTCGTTTGGATTCAGACATTAATAAAGTTTTGATATTGTTATGTTTTTTTAACTTATAAATTAATGTTGTGAATTGTTGCTACATTTGCGTCAAAAATTGTATAAACATAATTTACAGCCGTGCTGAAATATGGTGGTATGAAAATTTTAACCAAATAAGTAAATTTTTTCGCGTTTGATATTCCATTTAAATGACCTTTTATTAGCTGATATTTATAACTTTAAAATAATAATTAATATGTATAAACTTCAAGTTGGTACAAATATGTCAATATATTAATATTAAAAATATGTAATACTAGTGGATTCCGCCGTGAAGCACTAATGCTTACACATTACTGCTTCACGGCAAAAATAGGCGCCGTTGTGGTACCCATAATCTAGCCGGCATCCGGTACAAAGGAGCCTCCCACTGGTAAAAGTCGATTTCAATCATATACTTCGTTACAAGATATCAAAAACATTATACAATAATCTATATAAATTGTCAATTGCCAATAATCTCATTTGCCATATTCAACTAAGCATATATATATTCCACTAGTCAAAAATAAAAGAGAATCCAGTGCCCCGCTAGTGTTTGAATTTCAACCCTGTCATAAAGATTGTTTGAATGTCATTTGCTTTTATTTAATGCTTATAATATTTACCTTTCATTTAAAAGGTTATATACATCCAGATTGATAGCGTGTCGAAGAGGGTCATAGACACACATAGATAACAAGTCCCCTCACCACTGCCTACTCTGACACACCAAGGGCCCAGAAGAGACTCAGGAAAGTAAGAAGACATCTGAACCGCTTAATAAGCGCAGGCGATTAACATTGTGATAACAACAGTAACAATAGATAGTATGTTTAAATACCAAAAGCGCATCAGAAACAGATCTGAAAGCTGGCAGTAATACTGCATTGAATACCAAAAAGTGGGTAGGGTGGACCTTTTTAACCATATTTACAGTTAAACCTCTAGCCACCTCAAGCAAATCTATGGAGTGGTCGAATGAAAGTGTAACTGCCGAAGACTGGCAAGGTAGTGGTACCCATTGAGAAAATAAAATGGGCTATTAATCCTTTTCACTGTTTTAAGTCTTCGAAACTTCAAAAAGAAAAATAAAAAAACTACGCACTTCACTTTCACGTCGGCAGCCGATAAAAACTGAAGTCTCCGCACTTTTTTTTTCGTTAACTTTTGTATGCCAACATCCCATTGTCATTGTTCTTATTTCTACAGAATTTCACGAACTTTAATTCGAATAATGAAATATGGCGAGAAATCGAATGTCGTGTGTATTACTTCGTTGGGCAATATGTACCGGTGATGTTATACTACGTTCCTCAAATTGGTACTCATGGACCGGTGGCTTGCTAAAAGTTAAAAACACATTTCGGCTGAAGGATCTGTTCTCATTATTGACAGAAAAAAGCAGCTATGGTACCTAAATTGTCAGAATCCTATACAAACAATCCTCTCCTAGATCACCAGGTTGCTAACAGCCGAATCACACATCCTACCTTACGATATAAGAAGAAATCGAGTTTTAGAAGGACTTATGGCATAAGTTCTTATGACCCCTTTTTGAAAGAGAAAGAATTATATTTAAAGAAACCAAATTGGACCCATTGATATATTATGGCGAAATACAAGGTAGAATATTTTCCCCTACACCGGTACAAAATTGCTATGGTTAGTATAAAAATCAAAGTGAATAATATTATACTGCTGCCAAATAACTAAAGAATAACTATTCAACCAGGCTTTAGGTTAAGTTAAGGAAGGTCAAATCATTCGCTAGAATAATTATACTAATCGCGATCTATTGGTAATAAATTTGAAGTTTTAAGTTGCCTTTTTCATATTTTTGACCTTTTCTTTTAATATTTGAATTAATAAGTGCTCAACAAATTACTATTATCCTAATGAATGTGTCGGCATTTTGCTGTATTCTAGCCTTAATTGTTCTCTCATTTTATTGTTTGTTCGGTTGACGACATAAACGACGTAGCATGATATCTGTTTTTCTCAATTATGAGTAACAAATATAAGTTTCCTTCAGGTAAATAAATAGGCCACTAGGTGGGCAGAAGTCCGGCGTCACACCCCCGGAGTCCGCCGGGAGGAAAACTGTCTTGTTTTCGGCCAACCCCCGCTGAGCAGCTAAGTAGAAATAACAATAGAATAAATGCTTAACACTCCTTTGTTTAAAACTTTGCTAAAACTCAAATGATTGAAGACAAAAGTTGTGGGCTCATTGAGCACTTTATTTATGTTTTCCTATTGTATATTAATTACAGTTCTCTATTGTTTTAGAGTTATTATAAATTTATTTAAATAAGCGGTTTTCTTTATTAAGAGCAAAACCTTTTTTACTGAATATGCGATAAAAAGGTAATCTTTTATTTTTCTCACTACGTAAAATATATACTCGTAGCAGTGAGACAATTGCTATACTCGAGGGCGAGACATTTAGGAGGAGAGGAAGATATAATAAAATATAGTATGTTAAGATATCTCCCTCTCATGATATATATATATATAAACACACAAACACATACAAAATGATCGAGTAACTCCATAATGTTTAACCTAATGATGATAATTAACATTACAAATTGCACCTTTACAGAGTAAGAAAGGGAACCCTACCCATGACGTCAGCGATATGCGGCCTATCGATGATTGATTAAGTTAATGAAGGGTAAAAATTATATAATTATAATGATAATATACATATTTTGCAAGTAATTCCTACCAAAAAATGTGAACAAACTAGAATATTCTGAAATGGAAAATTTCATACATTTCATTTTGAAATATTGACCTCAAATGACACTATATACGTGTGGTCACTATTTCATTGTTGCTTGCTTGCCACCGATATAGCGCAGGTGATTGCGAAACCGAAGTGGCAGTGGGCAGGGCACATACCTCGATGGACAGATGGCCTTTGAGGCAGTAAAGTCTTCGAATGGCGACCACGTACTGGAACACGCTGTGTTGGCAGGCCCACCACAAGATGGACCAATGATCTAGTCAAGATCGCTGGAATAGCTTGGATTAGGGCAGCGCAGATTATTGTAGAGATCTTTGGGGTAGGCCTTTGTGCTCAGTGGACGTCTTTCGGCAGAAGTGATGATGAAATACAAAAGTTTGAGAAACTTAATTACATTTAAAATAGCTTTAAATAAAAATTTACTACTAAGCTTTCATTTTCTAAGATTAACTTATTATAGAAGACGTCCACTGTTGGACAAAGGCCTCCCCCATGCTCACCATGAAGATCGGTCCTGCGCTGCCACCATCCAACCTATTCCAGCAATGTTGACCAGATCGTCGGTCCATCTTGTGGGGGGCCTACCTTTGGTCTACCTTGACACCTTTTGCCAACAGGTCCGTGCCAATTTTTTGCTCGTTTCCATTTCGATGCCAGCGCGTGAAAATTTACTAGCAAGGTTTCAAAAAAGCTAATATTTGATGACCCATAAAGCCGAATGGTTAGTGACCCTGACAACTACTAGCTAGAGCTCCCGGGTTCAAATCCCGGTAGGTGCAATCATTTATATGATGTATATGGATATATTTTGTTTCCGAGTCATGGATGTTTATATGTATGTTTAAGTTAGTATATTGTATTAAATATCGTTATCTTGCACCCATAGTACAGGCTATGCCTAGTTTAGGGCAAGATAATTTGAGTAAAAGTGTGTCAATATTATTATTATTTATTTGAAATTTATTGCGTTCTTGTAAATCTCAAGTATCACAAAATACGTCGCAGTGAATTCTTATACTTTGACAAGCAACAAAAAGAGCTTCCAATTTTGTTCATCTACCCTACAATAGAGTAGGAGATTGGCGTAAAACGTACGTCTCGACCTGTACTGTATGGTTCCTGACAGTTTGACAGAAAGAAGGGCGCGTCACTTTTGTTGTATGTCGCGTTATGTCACTTCACACAGACTACTGTTTTATAGTTACGTAATCTTTTTTTCTTTAATTAAAAGGGTTTGATAAAAAGATTAAATTCCTTTTTAAAATCGTGACGAAATTTCGGGTTAGCTAAAATAATAATAAAAATGTAATTTTTAAGAAAAAAACCAATGTAAAAACACTGGTACAATTATTGCACGCGATTTCAATTAAAATTTGAAAACAAATACTCTAAGCTTGGTGGTCTAATTTAACGTGACATTGGCAAATTTTTGGTACACCTATAAAAGCCACAATATTTATATAAGGTTTGTTTTAGAGACATCCTCAAAAAAGCCGTAGTATTAATAACTCTTAAAAATTACACTCCATTTAGGATTTCTTTTTATATTGAAGTGAAATCCATACTTAAACTTAATATTAATTAATATTAGTAGTGATAGTAATGTCCTTCAATGCGGTTGAAATCATGTGTCGTCCTAGCAACACGTACCAGGACTACATAATTATGCAGTTTAGAGGTTCACGCACAATTGTGAATTCTGACATGTATACTTTGTACGCACGCAATGTTTTTTTATTTTTTTTATATAATTTATTTATGTAAAGCGACGTTTCGTGACCTTGCAGGAATACGTTTTCAGGGGGACTGCGGTTGACAAGAGTCGAGATAGTATCTATTAAAGTTGTCATTGTGAAGTTTAGTGCCATTTGTAGCCTCGGACCTGGTATTTGCCGACCTGTATAGCCGAGTGGTTAGCGATCCTATCTACAAAGCTAGAGGTCTCGGGTTCGAATACCGGTAGGTGCAAGCATTTATATGATGAATATGGATGTTTGTTTCCAAGTCATGGATGTTTAAATGTATTTATGTATGTTTATATGAATTTATGTATGTTTAAGTAAGTATATTGTATTAAATATATCATTGTCTTGTAACCATTATATATTATACCAATATTATATTATTATTATTATTATATTTGCGGTAGTCAGATTATTTTTGGCAAGATTTACTGACAGCGTCCTTTTCTTATGTAAATAAAGCTATAATTACACGCGTTTTAATCCTTTAAAAAGTATTTCATTTCAAATATATTATTATCACTTATAGTCTGTGTGAATAGGTCTTAAGCCAAAGACGGGAAGCCTCTCAAATAATAACCATTGTGTGATATATGTGTTCGCTACAAGTGAAATACGGTGTTTCATTTAAGTATTGTATTTGATGACGTCACTACATCACTTTCATTACTTTTCTTGCCAAGGGAAAAGCGCTTTAAGGACCATTACATTATTCTTGTCGCTTGTATTTATTTCTTTGTACTATCTGACCCTCGTCTTAATTTGCGACAATTTTTTTTCAATGTTTCTGACTGCTGGATCACCTAATCTCTTAAGGTTTTTGAGTGAGGCATATGTCCTCCTGCGTCCCGTAGTCCCAGCGACGTATATCTACGTCTCCCGCTTTCACCACACCACGAAGGCCTCCGACATTTTTCAGTACTTGGTGGAGAAGACAAGGTTCCGGTTGAGGGTCGAAAAGTTGGTGTGGCGTCACGCAGTAGTCTTTAACTCTTTTGTTGTTCGCGTCCCGACAGAACATATATCGACCTCCTGGACGTGAAGCTGTGGCCGAAGGGTATCGTGTTCCGCAAGTATCGCGGACGTTGCCGACCGCCAGAAGTTACCGAACCCGCGCCTCACATCGCCGCGAATATGTGACGTAGATTTAAGTTTTAAAAATATGTATGTTAGATTATAAGGTATTTATTTTATGGGCCTTTTAGCCTGAAATAAAAAAAAATGATGTGAATTGTACAGAGCTGTGTAAATAGTCAATCATGGAAGAGAAGATTATGGATGGTCATACTGTGAGTTATTGTTGCAGCACCATATATTTAATACAATATACTTGCATAAACATACATCCATATTCATCATATAAATTATTGCACCCACCGGGATTCTAGCTTAGTAGTCAGGGTCACTAACCATTTGGCTATATGGGTCGTCATATATTGCTTCTATTTCCAATAGGAGACTTATTTGGTCAGGATGCCGACATTTTTATCAGACTTTTCTGCAGAAAAACAACAGTGCATGAACACTATTTGTATTCTAGTTTGAAGGGCGCTGTAGTTAATAACATTACCACAGTACAAGTAATAGAACAGTAGCTTAACTCAGCGGTGTTATTGATATTTATACCTACGTCAGGGCGGATTGCTAGGGTTGATACATATAAAATGATTGACGAAGCGAATAGCACGGTGCAGCTAATTTAACTCGGACAGCGACCAGTCTCGGCGGTGTACGGCGTGAACAGTAGCTGGGACTTTATTATAAAAGTAAAATACATTTACCCATAAAGCTATTATGTATCTCATGAAGCCTACTAGAATTAGGTACAAGCAATCCCTTACTTCCAGTGCTATAGTAATAAAAATCACTATTAAGAGCAGAAATTTTCATAAATGTACTGACAATGCATAATCATAATAATGTCCTGTACACACATGTTAAATCTGAAAACTCGGTCCAGACGTTAGGAGGAGATCACTAACATACGTCGGAGAATTATATATCGACCGTATTGAGATCCTAAACCAATCTCAAATTCATTGGTACACTCTAAAAAAATCATCAAAACCAGTCCAGTTAGAAGGTAGTTCAATTGTGAATCTAAATTGTCCTCAAATAAAGTTCAACACACACAGAAAATTTCATTCAAATCTTTCCATCCGTTTAGGAAGAGTTTTTTTTTATATGAGAGGGGGCAAACGGGCAAGAGGCTCACGGGATGGGCCAACCGCCCATGGACATCCGCAACAACAGGTGTGCCAAGAAATGCGTTGCCGGCCTTTAAGGTGGGAAAATGCTTTTTTCTTGAAGGTCCCTAAGTCGTATCTGTTCGGGAAGACCGCTGCCGGTAGTTGATTCCACAAAGTGGTTGTGCGAGGCAAGAAATTTCGAAGAAAACGCGCGGTTGTGGAATGCCAATGTCTACGTGATGTGGATGGTACTTTGCACGTAATGTCCGATGGTGGAATTCGGCCGCTGGAATCAACCCGAACAGCTCCTCTGAGCACTCCCCGTGCTAAATGCGGTAGAAGATGCAGAGAGAACCCACATCTCTACGCAATGCTAGAGAATCAAGCCGATCGGAGATGACTTGATCGTCGATGATTCGAGCCGCTCTTCGTTGTATGCGGTCAAATGGAAGAAGCTGGTACTGGGGAGCACCCGCCCAGAGGTGAAAACAGTACTCCATGTGAGGCCGAATTTGCGCCTTATAAAGTTGCAGGCGGTGGCTTTTAGTGAAGTACTGTCTCGCCTTACTGAGTACACCAAGCTTTTTAGAGGCCAGTTTGGCCTTCTCTTCCAAGTGACCACGGAACTGAACGTCGCTCGATATATCGACGCCAAGTATGCCAATACAGGCTGTGGCAGTTAGAGGAGTGATCTCGAATCGAGGGGATACGACAAAGGGAGACTTTTTAGTGGTGAACGCACAAACTTGTGTCTTCTTGGGGTTGAATTGGACTAAATTTTGTCGCCCCATTCCGAGACTTTGCAAAGCATAGTCTCGATTTCAGACACAAGTTTGATCCGGTTCTCGTCGACGCTATCCCGGGACATGTTGGCACGGCCGGTGTAGGAAGCATACCCTGTGCTGTCGTCTGCATAGCAATGAATATTGCTGATTTGCAGCATATCATTGATATGCAGAAGAAACAGCGTAGGGGATAGCACACAGCCTTGCGGGACACCAGAGTTTATGTGTTTTAAGTCGAAGCATGCACCGTTGATAACAACCTTGATGCTCCGATCAGCCAAAAAGCTAGTGACCCATTTGCACAACTTCTCGGGAAGCCCATAGGATGGCAGTTTCGCTATAAGCGCTTTATAGCGCCACACCCCCAATTGAAGGCCTTCGCGATGTCCAAACTCACCGCCAACGCCTCTCCCTTCGACTCAACCACTTGCGCCCATTTATGGGTGAGGTACGCAAGAAGATCACCAGCTGAGCGACCCTGACGGAAACCGTACTGGCAGTCGCTGATCAGCTGGTGCCCCTCTAGGTATCCCAAGAGCTGGCGGTTGATGATCGACTCCATTACTTAGGAGAAAATGGAGGTAATGGCAATGGGGCGGTAGTTGGACGGATCTGAGCGTACACCTTTCTTAGGGATCGGGTGCACTAAAGCCACCTTCCATAATTTCGGGACTACGCCTGATGAGTAGGAGAGCCTGTATGCCGCATGTGCGCAGCACTATCGGGGGAATGCCATCGGGCCCGCTCGATTTGTGAATGTCCAAGGTGAGAAGCATGCCTTAAGCATGGCACCATGCCGGATTTTTACCTCCGGCATATATGAATCGCACCGCGGAATATGCGGTGGTGGTGCACCTTGTTCATCCAGAGTCGAGTTGGACGCGAAGAGGGAGCCCAGGAGATCAGCTTTCTCTTTTGCGTCATGGGCCAGCGAGTCATCATCCCTGTGCAGTGGCGGAATGGCTGGCTGGCAGAAGTTTCCTTGGACAGCCTTGGCGAGCGACCAGAACGCACGAGTTCCCGAGGGAAGGCGTGCAAGTCTCTCGCCAATTCTGCCAATGTGCTTCGATTTCGCGTCAGCAATAACTCTTTTGAAGGACCTGAAGGCATGATTGAAGTGTTTTTTAAGTTCGCTGGAATTCACATCCTTAGATACCACCGCATTGACCCAAGCCTGATAGCACTCCTGCTTTCGGCGAGAGGCCATTTTGCAGGAGCAGTCAAACCATGGTTGGGACCTGCCACCGATAGGCGCAGAGGAGGATGGAATGAAGAGTTCCATACCTTGCAGTACCACATCGGCAACAGCGTCAGCAGCGGCATCTGGATCTCCCAGCGAAAAACAGATCTGCCTCCACGGGTAGGATGCAAAAAAGCACCGCATCTCGTCCCACTCTGCCACCTATAGTGCCACACACGGCGACAGCCTAAGAAGCGGGGCCGTGTTAGGCGCGTGATCGGCACGGTGCTCCGGATCAGGCAGTGGTCCGACGATCCCAGAGGAGGGTCAACGTAAACTAGGTAGCCGTCCGGATGTGAGGTCAACAGAAGGTCCAACAGTGAAGGTGTATGATCTTGCACATCTGGGATTCGCGTTGGCGCAATAACCAGTTGCGTCAGACCATATGCTAAGGCGAAGTCGTGAACAGATCTCCCTGCATGATCGGTGGTACGTGAGCCTAGCAATTGGGCGTGGTGGGCGTTAAAATCGCCAAGAAACACGATCTCTGCAGTGGGGATCTGCTCCAACACGGAATCTGTAGCCATTTGGATGTGTTCGAGGAGCCGGTCAGTCTCTGCGTTACCGCTATGGGACCTATACAGGCATGCGTAGATTCGCGGATGGTCATCTTAGTCTACTCGCAGCCAGATGATGGATAGGTCCTGTCCTTCAAGAAAACTCAGGCGTCAAGAACAGACATCCTACCTGACGTAAACGCACACGCCAGCCCGTGGTATAAAGGAGTGTTCCAAATTATACCCCGGGTAGGAAAGGTAAGATGAATCAGCCAGGGAGGATATCTGTGTCTCGGTTAAAAAGAGCAGGGCCGGCTTCGCCGTCTCCAGGTGAAAGTGGACGGCATTTAAATTTGAGCGAAGCCCCCTGATGTTGCAAAAATTCCACAGCGAGTGTGGAGGAGGGTGGTTTGAGCCTCCTGCTCTGATTGCCCCGAGTCAGTGCAGATTTGCCCCCTCCAGAATACGCGGGGCAGCCTGGGCAACCACTGTTAGGTACAGGCCCTAATTGTGGACGCCCAGGGACGGATTCTCCAGGGCTGCATAGCCTGGTACCGTCCTGGAGTAGTCTCGTTTTAGTCTGTGCTGCCATTTGTATTTGGGAGGGGGGGTGTAGGCCTCCGGATACCCCACTCACCGGACGAAACACAGCAGCATAGCCGCTATTTCACGCCGGTTTCCGGCCCAATTCGGTTGTGTCCGTGAGGACCCAACATGGCACTACCACTCCAAAGTTCACTTCTGATAAGGGTAATATGCTTTTATATTCTAACGGTCGTTCCCAATATACTATCTATAGATAGAGATAAATTACTACCCTCTACTGCCAGTAATTAACTGTCATTAATCTGAAGCTGTCCCAATATACCCATACGTAATTCTTATCGCCTTATATTGGGACGCGTGAATTGAAATTTCCATACAAACTTCTATCGCTGGTAAGCTATACGTCGTCCCATTGAAAGACAGCGTGTACGGCTAAGGTGAGTTACCGTCGATAAGTTTATTGGGACAGAAAAGCCAACGATAGTTACGATTTTTTTTCTCGAGTAAGAGATAGACTGAATATTGGGAACGGCCGTTAGTCAACGGTATGTACCAAAATTTGAATCAATTTAATTGGAACTCCTGAATATCCACGCCACGTTTCTGTTTGATACAAACATGTCATAAAATCCATTTGAGTTCGTATAGGTTCGCGGTTCGCCACGTGTTGGCTCACCATCAAATGTCTATCAATAAGTGCACGTGTGGCTTGCTTACATCGTCGCACATGGCCGGCGTTCACAGCTATTACCATAGACCTAGAACGCACTAACTAATAATAATAATAATAATAATAAATCTTTATTTGTTGCAAAGAAAAAATACAATTTTGCTTAAAATTACCCTCGACCCCCAAACTAGGACAGCCCGTGACATGGGGGTCAGTCTCTTCCCAGTTGTGCATTCTAAAATGTCAAATAACAAACATCAACATATTTTAAGGTCTAACAATGGAAGTTATGCAACAAATTATGAACACAGAAACTATTTTATATATAATTTAGGGCGTGTATTGTGTGTGTTTGTGTGTGTATGTGTGTGTGTATATGTGTGTGTATATGTGTGTGTATATGTGTGTGTGTGTGTGTGTGTGTGAGTATGTGTTTAGCTTTTTATTTTTCAAATGCTATACCTGGTTTAAGTAGTGGTTATCGAATAAGATTTTCAGTAGCTTCGTAATTTAGGTTTCTTAACATGTTCTTGAGTTTATGTCTAAGTTCATATATATTACAATGCATAATTTTAAGTTTTGTATTAATATTTTTGAAAAGTAATCGTCCCAAATAGTTATATTGGCGTTGTGCAAATGAACTTTTTGTTCGGGGAATGTGTATTACAGGTCGACGTCGGGGAGTACTGTCCAGTGGTGGGATTCGGTGCATCCGATGGTAACGTGTAACGCTTCTGTCTATATACAGCTGACGTACCGTAAGAAGTTCAGTGATTTTGTATAGTTCCTCAGTAGAGAATCTATGAGGTTTACCGAGCATCACCTTTATGATAGCTCTTTGCGCTCTTTCTACCTCAATAAGGTGTGAGGAGGCTGCTCCACCCCATGCAGATATGCAATAGATCAGTAGGGATTGACATAGTGCTTTATAAACCTGTATTATCAATTTGGTGTCAGCATCGTCACGGAGGTTTCTTAATACGGGGATTAGCCTCCTGACTCTTTTAGCAAGTGCTGTGATGTGGGGATGCCACTTTAGGTTTTCGTCGATGACAACTCCCAAGTACTTCATGGTTACTTCTTTACCGAGTACTTCACAGGAGCAGTCATTAGGAGTGACTTCTAATTTGTTACAGGGAAACGTGTGTAAGAATAACTAATAGAACAGCTGAAAGTTTAATAATGTGTTAACAATATGCAAAATACTTAAAGGTAATGCCAAGCGTGGTTGACTGTTTATGACTTGTCAATCAAAATCTGTTCCAGTTACAATAGATTCGTTTACCTTTTCTATCTTGCTGTATCTTTTATATTTACCAGTGGGTGGCTCTTTCGCACAGGATGTCGGCTAGATTATGGGTACCACAACGGCGCCTATTTCTGCCGTGAAGCAGTAATATGTAAGCATTATTGTGTTTCGGTCTGAAGGGCGCCATAGCTAATGAAATTACTGGGCAAATGAAACTTTACATCTTATACCAGTACCGAGCGCAGGTGTAGTGCCGCTCAGAATTTTTGGGTATTTAAAGAATCCTGAGCGGCACTGCATTGTAATGGGCAGGGCGCATCAATTACCATCAGTTGAACGTCCTGCACGTCTAATCCTTAATTTTCATAAAATAAAATATTACTTCTATACTTATAATATTTTGTATTAAATTACATATTACGCCAAAGGTGAGCCATTCTCGCTTGCATTATCTATGGACCAACATCGATGACGTCACATCTGCATCGTCGCTTTTTTACGGCGTGCAAAATATTGAAAATGTTAAACAGGAGCAACACAGGTAACATATGGTATTGTTTAATACTTCTTAATGCATGGAATGATTGATGTATTAATTTAATAATACGTGTAAGTTTGTAAAAAGTTGCTTTCTCAATTAAATGCAAAGATAAATGAACCCAAGTAAATAGGGTTGGCGTCCAAATGAAAATCAATTTCCGTTAAATTTAAGAACCCTCCAAAAATACTTACCCTTACAATTCAAATCATGAGTGTCAGGCCGTGCTCATCTTTATATTTCGAGTGTTTTGCACAAAATAAGTTGGTTTGCATTTTCATTTTAAGGTCCGCTCTTCATATAATTTATGAGCAATGGGTATAACCATTCAATTTCCAATATTAATTACATTTCTCTCAATCATCGATATATCGAATTGTTTAAAAATGTTTATGTGGTTAGTAGAACATAAATGACTTTCTTAATAATACTCCAATTTAGGAACGGATCGACTGCCTTCAGGCTCATCAGCCGGAAGACGTCCACTGCTGGAAAAAGGCCTCCCCCAAAGATCGCAATGACGATGGGTCTTGCGCTGCCCTCATCCAACCTATTCCGGCGATCTTGAGACCAGTTCGTCGGTCCATCTTGTGGTTATCTACCAATACTACGTCTTCCGGTACGTGGTCGCCATTCAAGGACCTTACTGCCCCAACGGCCATCTGTACGTCAAGCTATGTATCCTGCCCACTGCCACTTCAGTTTCGAAATCATTTGGGCTATGTCAATGACTTTGGTTCTCCTACGGATGTCCTCATTTCTGATTCGATCTCGCATGGAAACTCCGAGCATAGCCCTCTCCATTGCTCGCTGAGACACAATGAGCTTCCTCATAAGGCCCATAGTTAGCGATCACGTCTGCGTTTCGTATGCCATCACTGGCAACACAAATTGGTTAAAAACCTTTGTCTTCAGATACTGTGGTATTATGGATGAGAAGATTTTACGGAGCTTCCCAAACGCTGCCCATCCGAGTTGGATTCGACGAGAGACCTCTTTCCTGAAATTTTACCTGCCCATCTAGACTTTTTCTCCAAAGAAGACGTACTCGTCTACAATTTTGAGAGTATAGTTCCAGAGAGGGAGTAAGTGCGACATGGGCATTAGACATGATCTTCGTCTTGTCCATGTTCATTTTGAGACCTACTCGTTGGGAAGCTGTACTCAGGCCATCAAGCATATGGCTTAAGTCTTCCATGGTCTCTGCCATGATTACGATATCGTCTGCGAATAGAAGGTGAGTGATGTATTCGCCGTTGATATTGATGCCCAGCCCGTTCCAATCCAGAATCTTAAAGACATCTTCCAATGCAACGGTGAACAGCTTCGGCAATATAACATCGCCTTGTCTGACTCCCCGCTGTAGTCGGATAGGCTTCGGGAACTGATCCTGGAGACGGACTGACATGGTGGCGTTACCATATAAATACTTAAACATTTGGATATATAGATAATCAGTTTGGCACCTCTGAAGAGACTGAAGCCTTCAGGCTATTCCATCATAAATTTTATTGTACGATCTTATATTGTAACGAAAATTATTAAAGGTCTGAGGGATTCTTTCCCAATGGGTGTAATAAGTGATTTTGAATCGTATTCAAAAAAAATGATTGAGTATATTATTTATTAAGTTATACATTTAACGATATTTTTTGGAGGTGTTGGAAAAAAATAAACCATCTGGGAGCTTTCAACGAAAATGCTGACTAAACCCATTGATATATTACAAAATAATGTATGCTGAATTTTTGTATCTTATATATAAGAAGGTCTACAGAAAAGTCTGGGATGGCATATGTCTATCTCTTAAGGATAACATACTAATTATATCCATTTGAATACCTTAAAAAATTGGTAATTATTAAGCGGTAATGTAAAAGCTGTTTTCACAAATACGATATTAATCCTTATCTATTTATTACTACATATACATTATTATAAAATCATTCACTAATACGTTTTTTGTTTTATTTTTAAATCATTAACTTTGATTAATTTAATTCTTATATAATGTTTAGGGTTCCGTAGCCAAATGGCAAAAAACAGAACCCTTTGTCTGTCTGTCTATCTGTCCGTCCATATGTCACAGCCACTTTTTTTCGAAACTATAAGAACCATTCTGTTGAAACTGGGTAAGTAGATTAAATTGAAAAATAAAAAAACAAAAAATTTTGGAGTCCCCCATACTTTGAACTGAAACTCAAAAATTTTTTTTCATCAAACCCATACATGTGCAATCTATAGATTAATCTTCAAAAATGATATTGAGGTTTCTAATACCTATTTTTCTAAACCGAATAGTTTGCGCAAGAGACACTTCCTAACTGGTAAAATGTGTCCCCTGTAACTTCTAAAATAAGAGAACGATAAAACTAAGAAAAAATATGATGTTGATGCAATCTTCAACCGAAAATTGGTTGAAACGAGATCTAGTAAGATTTTTTTTTTAAATACTCTATTATTAAAACATCGAATAAAGTTGCAATGAACTACAAGAACTTTTATATTATGTTACTTGCTCCTACGGAACCCTTCATGGACGAGTCCGACTCGCACTTGGACGCTTTTTTTTTCTATAGACAGGACAGCGTCAGTCGAGTCATCTAGTTAATTATAAAATAACTTAAATTATTTCAATTTTATACATTAGTAAGTTTTATTCCGTTCCCTGTTTTCCATTTCACGTTTATAAAGAACACAAGATGGCCGCCGAAATACTTGACCTCATGCTACTGGTTCATTCATACATCGCACCTAAAAACTTCCAATCCCAAGGGTATTTCCCGAAACCGTTAAACAAAAACACATGTATCGCAAATTAATTTACCATTAACAGATCGTAAATCTTGATCTCAGTTTGCTTGCGAGTTAAAAATAGTTGTTATAAACGTGTTCGAGCCGAGAAGTGAAGTTAAACAATGGCTTGGCTGCAATCCAAACTCAATATTGTACCATAAAGCGATCGCGGAGCGCTGAGCTACTAGATGTTTACTCTCTCATATGTAACAATGGATTTAGGAACAAAGTAGAAGGAATACATAGTTTCTGGAACTTCAACAGTTGCTTCGATGTCAATTACAATGCACGCTTACCTTAGCAGTACTATTTCATTGCAGTTTCAAATGTTCATTTCATTTTCTGGATTACACTCTCTAACTGGATTCCTATCACTTACTGGATTCTTCTTTTTTACTGGATTCCTCTCACACACTGGATTTATTTTTATTTTTATGGAATAGGAGCACAAACGAGCGAACGGGTCACCTGGTGTTAAGTGATCACCGCCGCGCACATTCTCTTACAACACCAGAGGAATCACAAGAGCGTTGCCGGCCTTGTAAGGTGTACGCGCTTTTTGGAAGGTATGTCGTATCGTCCCGGAAACACCGCACAAGAAAGCTCATTCCACAACTTTGTAGTACGTGGACGAAAGCTCCTTGAAAACCGCACTGTGGAGGACCGCCACACATCCAGATGGTGGGGATGATATCCTAACTTGTGGCGTGTCGTGCGAAGTTGGAATTCTTTCGTAAGTTTTCTCACTTACTGGATTGAAAAGCCATTTATTGGATTCAACCACAAATTAATATTTAAAGGCAACATCCCAACACTTCGATTTCAATGACAATGCACGATTACTAACCTTAGGAGTATTCCTACTGAAACAGTATTGTTTCATTGCAGTTTCAAATGTTAATTTCATTTTCTGGATTCACTCTCTTACTGGATTCCTCTCACTTACGGGATTCTTCTCTCTTACTGGATTACTTTCACTTACTGAGTTCCACTTACGTAATGATAAGTTGAATTTAAAAATATTCATTATAGTGACTCAGATAGCCCAGTGTATGATGACTCGAACTACTGAGCCCGCCCCCTTTATGGGGCCCGGGTTCAAATCCCGGTTTATGGCAAACTTTTTTTTATTGTATTAAATTTAAATCGTTGTCTGGCATCTGTATAAAGTACAAATGATTTAAGTTTTGTTTAGTGTTAATTCCGCCAATATTTGTTTTTAATCTGGCACGAGACTGCGAATTTGACTGCAGATTTTGGCGAGACAACACGTCCTGAGGATGCCTCGTGTAGAGGCGAAACACGTGTCGAATTGTTTTAAAAACAAATATTGGCGGAATTAACACTAAAGAAAACTTAAATCATTTGTCTAATTATGGATTTCCGCAAAGTAACGCCTAATTTAATAATTTTTTTTATCTGTATAAAGTGCAAAATAGGATCCTTAAACCATTTATTGAGTTCAACCACAAATAAATCTTAGAAGGCAACATCCCGAAACTTAAAAATACAGACAAGGGGCATCCAAGAGTGTGGCTAGGTTGACTAAAGATCGATGTATCTAAATAATAATACATACTTGTATAGGTAGGTACTTAAAAACAATTGACGAATTTTTGGTAAATTAACTTGCCCCAAACGAGGGATAATCTGTACTATCGTGTGTTCCAGTCAGCGATATATTATTAAACGTACATATAAATACAAAATACACACCCATTAACACGCTCTGAAACAAACATTAATATTAATCTTGTAAATGTTTGTACCTACCGGGATTTCAACCCGGGACCTTCTACTCAGAGGTCAGGATTATAACCCACCGGGATCATTAAATCAATGTTAAAATTACTGTAAAACTACAATCCTTTGGTTTCATTACAATTTTTGGAATTAAAACATCTCTTCTTCCCTCCCTCCCATTCCTATATTTTATCCCCGCTACATAGCCACAGATATTCCCAGTCTCCTGGATTCCCCCTAAAATATGTTACAATCATATAGAAGAATAATTTTCTAAAAATAATATGTAGGCCATATTTATCGGGCTTAATTGATTGCTGTTATTAACTAGATTATAAGCACTTTTGTAAATGTTAAAAAGCCAATAAAGATTTAAATAATTATTAAATTTTTATGTTGCTTCAAAGCGCTGCAATCGCACCAGAGCTTGCCAGTTTCAGCTAATTATTACTCGAGTGAACTGTTGAATAATTAACTAATGAAAAGTCAAGGCGTAACCTATTTTAAAAGGGTTAAGAACCTCGAACATGCTAAAATACCCGTTTCACTCCAATACAACATAAAAGTATAAAGATATTTATTGTACGGTATTAAGATTTGGAACGCTATCTGGTTCAAATCGCTTTTTGACACGTTTAAATGTTACCGGCAATCAGTATAAATTAGGTATTATCTTCAATACCTAGGATGTTACATATTTACCTAGGTAATGTGTTAAATTTCTAGGGATTGCATAAATTTCATTTATACTCACCGGCAATTTGTAAAATAAATTTAATTAATGTTTTTTTTATCTTGTAAACCAGCCAATAATAGTTAACAAGCATCCGGGGCTGATATTTCATCAGGCAATTTCGAGGGATTTGTCTCCCCTATGGCTGTGTCCTCGAATGGCAACCACGTACCGGAAGACGCGGTGTTGGTAGTCCAAGATGGACCGACTATCTGGTCAAGATGGCCGAGGGTAGCGCAGGACCGGTCGTTGTGGAGATCTTTGAGCGAGGCCTTTGTCCAGCAGTGGACATCTTCCAGCTGATGATGATGATAGCTATGTAAAACTTGATTACAACACCAACGAGAGTGATCCTACAGTGAGTGATCTATAGTCACTTTACTATGGTGACTTTAACGTAACGCCGATTGGGTTGGGTTGCGCACGACTAACCACGCAGGGCGATCCGTATTATTTCGCAGTGCCGTGTGGTATATCCCAATTAATTGACTCACCCACGCAGCTTCCATACGTGGGTATATATTCGGCTTCCTTATTGGATCTTCTGCCGACAACACTACAAAAAATACAAGGCAATCGCCCACGCCTCTATGGAACGTCTGACCATTGCCTGGTAAATAGTGTGATAAGTCGTAGAACACCAGCGTTCAGCCGCATTTGGCGCTACAAGTAAGCAGTTTATTTGAATCCCAGCTTTGGGCCAGATCTTCTGTTCCCTTTCTACAATCCCAACTATCGTTGGCAGATCACACCCCTGGTTCGTTGCGTCAGCAGAACTAACTGCAAATAACAGGCATATTAAAATCAATGCACATCGTTAAAATCGGCGAACAGATTACACGTCTGGAATATGCAAGCGCCCAGACGCTGATGAAATTTGCCCATAGTAACTTCAGTCATCTGACTCTGCCTCTGTTGCAAGCGGGAAAAGACACCATGGCCCATAGTGAAATGAGAAAGCTTCTGGGAACTCTTCATGCCTCTAACACGACTCTACAACAATGGGATAATACTGCCAATCATCCCGTGCGTAAATCTGAGATACAGTTACAACAGAAAACGCATTCACGGTTTCTTCTGTATTTCAATGATAATGTCTTAAGCCTCCTGCATGCATTCTTATGCAGATGACAGTATTGTAGAGGCTGTATCCGGTATATATCCATCATACATCATATCCATGAAGGTCTCTTTCCAGAAGTTGTCGTCCAGTGCCACAAGAAAATTGTATCTTATATCGAGTCCTCTTTTGAAAATGTTGTGGAATGAGGAAAAAAGAATCTTGGTCAATTTTACCATCAGAAGGTACGCGATAAGTACTAAAAACTCCTTTTGTAAAATCAACGTCCTGCGGAATCACTCCACTTAATGTCTGGCCTAGTATCGGAAAATTGGATCTCTGAATGTCGAGCGAAGGCCAATTCCGCGGTCATCTGAAAGGCAAAGCTAAATTGTCTTTCAGTTGACTTTCTAAGCGCTCTTGTGATTCCTCTGGTGTAGCGTTATTTGATTACAGTTTCTACGAGGTCCATTGTTTACTGTGAACTCCCGTTCTTTTTTTTTCATTAAAGCGTACCAGACTTGCATTTGTTTTTTTTTGTAAGACATCTAATGGCGAACTTTGCCAATTAAATACCATACCACAGGGTAGTGCCCTGTGGTTACAAATTCATCATCATCATCTCTTTTTGAAATGAATAATTTGTCCTATTCAATATTATTTAAAATATTCACTATATTTTTTTTGGTTTTTATTAACTATTTATCAGTACACTGAACATTCACTGGGATATTTTACATCGCCAGGCATTGCATGATGTCCAATGTATTATTTATCAAAATCTTCTTCTTCTTTCCGTGCCTCTCCGACTAGCGAAGAAAATAAAAAATTTAACTTTTTGTTCTTCGCGAGGCGAAATAGTTCTGCCGCACTCGTGATTCCTGTCCACTCTCGGATGTTGCTCAGCTAAGACTTTTTTCTGCGACCTACGCCTCTTCTTCCGGCAACTTTCCCCATCATGATGAATTGCAGGAGTTCGTACCTCTAGTGCCTACGCACGTGCCCCAAATATGGAAGTTTCCTCATCTTGATGGTTTGCAGAAGTTCGCGAATTTGATTGACGCGGCGCGAAACTTCCGATTCGATTATTAAAATAAATATGTAGTAGTTAAAAAAACCAAAAAATTCTTATAGAATTTTTAGTTTAGTTTATTAATAAAACCGTGTTTTTTTTTAGTTTTTGTTAAACTTGCACTAAATTTTACATTGTTGAAATAAAAATTCTCTTCGGTATTCGAAAATTTCCTAATAATTAGATAAACCGATTAAAGATAATGGTTGAAATTTAAAATTAACATCAGTTCCTGCTATATAGAAGATACAAAAATAACAAAAATCTTATTTCACAAATTGAAAATGTTGTCATCGGTCCTCCATAAATCTACAAAGTTTGAACGAAATCTGGCCGTTTAAAGTTGGTCAAATTTTACAAACAAATAAACATACAGGTGAAGCTAATAAAAAGCGTGTAATGATAGACCGCAATTATAAGATGTACACAGTGGATAGTCTGAGTATTAATAATGATTAATTATACTAGTAGTAATTTTGTACATTCATCTAAAATTAGAAGCTCTTCCGTGTTATATTGAAAAATTTCAAGAGGTGACCTTTCGGCTAACATCTCTGAGCCATATGCTTAATATCCCATTCTATTTTTGATTAATTTGAAAGCGATCCAATAAAAATAGCCTTGAAAGTATCAAATGTAAAAATTAATTTTAGTTCACAAATGTTTCGTAGATAATGTATTATTGCCAAAAATTTTATAATGTTTTACAGAATATATCGCTCGAATTGACTTCCGGAATAAGTTTAAGTTGCGAATTTAATATTAGCGTTACGGCCGTTTCCAATATACTATCTACAGATAGAGATAAATAACTACCTTCTACTGTCAGTAATTAGCTGTCAATAATCTGAATCTGTCCGAATATACCCGATAAGTCATCCTTATCGCCTTATATTGGGACGCGTGTATTGTAATTTCCATACAAACTTCTATCGCTGGTAAGCTATACGTCGTTCCATTGACAGACAGCTTGTAGGGATAAGGTGAGTTACCGTCGATAATTTTATTGGGACAGAAAAGTCAACGATAGTTACGATTTTTATCTCAAGTAAGAGATAGACTGAATATTGGAAACGGCCGTTAATCGCACTTGTACCAACATAAGTTAAAGTGTAGGTAATTCTCGAAGCTGCATATACGCTAATCTGATATAAAATGTAATTACGGTGAAACTATGCAGATATTTCCATATATTTATCAAGGTGAGTGCAAAAACTTCTGGCATTATAGTAATAGGACAATCTAGAATTATCAAACAGAGCTCTAGCTTAAAATATTTTGCCTAAAATAATTTTCTCTCTACCAATAGTTCAATCTATTTCAATAAAATATACACGTGAAGCTATTTTCTTGCCACGTGGCAGCAATATTGGCGGACATGTTTGCGCGGGAAATATGACAGTTGACGTCAGCGCACGGAATTCGTTAGCGGCCAGTAATTGAAGTGACAGTCGGCATGAGATGTAACCTCCAAATAAATAACATTTATTTTAGAAAACACGTGTGTTTCGAGAATGCTAAGTGGCGATTGGAGAGTGGATCGATATGCTAGCTATTTCTTGTGATGGTGGAGGTGCCAACACAATCACTTTCGATTGCATATCGCGTGTGTCAACACATCCACGAGCTTATTTATGTTGTTTGTGTTAATTAGAAGGCGATTTAATAAATAGATTTAATTTATGATTCTATTAACTTACAGTATTAGACCACTGAAAGGATTTCAACACACCTTCTCTCTCAACTCTAATTTTGTTTGTTTGTTAGTCAGTCGATTATAACAGATGTGTCCATTTCCCTTATAACTTTGTCAGCATTTTTAGTCGAAGTAAACGATTTAGTTGAGGTTTAAAGAGGATGTGAATATTACGTAATAAGAGGCGAGACTGCCTAAGTAAAAATTGAAATTTAGTTTAGTATGAAACGTGCAGTGATTTGACATAAGTTTGAAATAGTAGTAACGACGGTATGGAAATTGGCGACGAAGTATAATCCATCTAAGTTTGAAAGCGAACAGTTGCTTAAAACGTTGTGGATTTCGGCTACCTCCTTCTATCTGTCTGTAATCAAATTGCAAAGTGCTAACGTTCATTGTTGCATTGAAAAATCTAGTATATCTACACATATTTAGACAAATTGTTAGTTAGTTTACTTCAAGTTCACTAAAAATCAAAAAATAAAAAAAAAAATAACAGAAAAACATCCGACTAAAACACTTTTCCAAAACAACAGATAATATGCAATAAAAAGTATGAAAATAATTGTGTATTTTATTATTATTATACAATCAAATTAATTAATCGAATTCTAGTTACGATTATTGTAATTTTCGGAGTGTCAGCCAAGATAAGTGTGTAACTACATACATAGTTATAGGTGAGATGTGCTTGAGTCGTGAGGAGGCTAGAGGGCAAAGAGGGTCGCGGCGGAACGACACCGATTCCAAAAATTACAATAATCGTAACTACAGTTTGATTGTATAAAAATACACAATTATTTTTATACTATTTAGTGCATATTATCTGTTGTTTTTTAATAGTGTTATTGAAGTCCTTAACAACCGACTTCAATAATAATTAACAAAAAACATTAAACAATAAAAAATGTTCACAAAAAAATATTTTTGTGAAAGTTTTTTTTGAATAAAAATTATTTGAAATTGAATTTGAATCTATAATAAAAATTACGTAACATAAATCAGAATAGTAAACGAGCACCGAATCACCATACTTGCACGAGGTAATATAATCACCAATAATGGGAACAACTTTAGCATATTTTCAAAGGGAAAAATCGCAACCGCATAAATAAATATCAAAACGGAATTGTTCCCCGAATTAAAAAGGGAAAATAAACAATTGTAAGTCAATTGGCATCGTACTGAATTACAAATTAAATTTTACCCGCGAGAGAAATTCCTACAGTGAACATTGAAAACAAGGTGAAATAAATGGATCGGGATTTTTCCATTCCTTGCTTATTTTTGACGCTATTTTCCTTATCGTTTTCTGAAAGCAATGGAAATTGTTTGTGATTTTTTAAGTATTCTTCATCGGAGACTACTTTTTAAATATTTATTAATCTTTGCAAAAATCCTTCCTTAATTGATAAATACTTATGCCTATATTTAGGTCCTATTTGTAAACACGTAACCATTTTTCTTCGATATTAAAATACATTAAACAGCTTTCTAATCTTGATTAAAATACATATTGTGTGTTAAAATAAATTTCATTAAAGTCATTGTAATAATGAAGGTCTTAGATTAAGAATTGGTCTCCGCTGCACTCCAAACAGATACCGCACTACCTGAGTACAATACCTTTTTTATTACGGCAACTATTAGATGCTTGTGTGCGTGGCATCTTGACACTCAATGGTATCTTTCAAATATTGTAACATACGCTTCGTGTTATTTTACACTAGCTGACCCGACAGACGTTGTTCTGTTCATAATTAAAAAAAATGCGGGTGGCATTTCGTAAAATCCGTTCTTAGCTGACCTCTACTCGGCGAAAGGAATATTCCTACCAAATTTCAAGTCTCTACGGCTTATGGTTCCAGAAATATCGTGATGAATGACTATATTTATATATATATATATAAGAGATTTCCATGTATTCCAGATTCCATGATTCCGTGAAATTAATAAAATAAAAAATACTTACTATGTGATCCCGGTGTCTCTCTTATTTCTTGTAGTATTATCTTTACAAAGATTTACTACGCACCCCGGCATTTTTGTTTCAATTCAATTTCAGGTTTAACTGAACATATGGCACGTGAACGTCACACATTGTTCGAGACTTGGGCGTAGTATTAGTTGCCCCACTTTGCGACTATGTCTGCTGTATCCAGTTGGAGCGCAGTGGAGATCAATCCTTAATCTAAGCGTAAGGTGTTAATTTTCTTTTAAGTTCATTTTCAGTGACTCTAAATACCTTACTTGAATTGTTAGAAATATTTATAATAGTAATAAACACCGGAATAACAAATATTAAATAATTGCGCTGTGTAGGAGTATAAAAACAAATTAATGTATATTATTTTTAACAATACTTCATTTGCTGAAGGTTATACCGTATAGCATAAGTGACAATTTAACGATACTTCGGGAACTCTCCTAACAAGTAGGTATTTTTTTATGATAACTTATAACAGACGAGACGATCAGGACGTTCAGTTGATGGTAATTGATACGCCCTGCCCATGCAGTGCCACTCAAGATTCTGGAAAACTCAAAAATTCTGAGCGGTACTACAATTGCGCTCATCACCTTGAGACATAAGATGTTAAGTCTCATTTGCCCAGTAATTTCACTAGCTATGGCGCCCTTCAGACCGAATCACAATAATGCTTACACATTACTGCTTCACGGCAGAAAAAGGCGCCGTTGTGGTACTTATTATCTGGCCGGAAATCCTGCAAAGGAGCCTCCCAATTCCTTATTATTTTTATAGCCCGGGAAAGCACAGGGCAAGAGTTTTCCCGAGGTACTTCATTTCTTAATTAATTTCACTATTAATAAATGTATAGTAGATATATAACTGCTGGGTGTGCAACTCTTTCGCTATCCCCGATCCCTAAATCCGCGCCCTGCGATTAGTGTCAAATATGTGCTATACATTGCGTAGTTAGTAAGGTACCTACTTAATTTCGGTTAAGTTTACTATGCAGTCAATATATGTTTATTTATTTTTATTTGTTATGTTTTTAAGTGGGTTATCACTTCTAGGATTAACACAGAAATAAAATTTGAAAATAAAATTTTATGAACGATGCGGGACTCGAACCCACGACCTCTCGCGTTCCGTGTGAGTGCTCTTCAAACTGAGTTAACTGTTCGAGTATCGTCATAAAAACTTGTATGCTTTGTTGAACTTTGCTGTGCCCTTGCAGGGCGTCACATATTGTCTACCCATTAATGTACCTACCATGTACCTACTGTAAAATGTGACTTGTAAAATGTGAAGCAGTAATGTGTAAACATTACTGTGTTTCGGTCTGAAGGGCGCCGTAGCTAGTGAAATTACTGGGCAAATGAAACTTTACATCTTATGTCTCAAGGTGACGAGCGCAATTGTGGTACCGCTCAGAATTTTTGGGTTTTTCAAGAATTCTGAGTGGCACTACATTGTAATGGGCAGGCGTATCAATTTCCATCAGCTGAACGTCATGCTCGTCTCGTTCCTTTTTTCATAAAAAAAAAATAAATCTTTCCACTTGTCTTTTTATGACCCAGTCTCTCAGATATTTTAAATTTCAATATAAGAACGATCTACAATTCTAAGCAAAACCTATATATCAGTATACCTGAATACATAATCCAAGGACTTGCATATCAGATAACAGGTACTGAGTGTCCACACGTCGAGTAGATAACATAGTAAGTAGGTGCATCCATCTGCTAGTGGTTAGTACGACATCACTCCTCATACATAATGCAGTCCGCGCTAGAATAGACGATAGAATATTAATACCTCTTTAACTTTTCAATGTATCTTTATATTTGCAAATGGTCGCGGGTGCAAGGAACCTTGCACGTGACTGCACTGCCATCATCCAGTTCTAGCTGGTTGCAAGCGGTTAAAATGTTATTTGTAGAAATTTGTTGATTCCATGTTTATATTTTTAGGTAACCTCGATTTATAATGTACCTTATATAAAAAATAATAAATATTGACACACTTTTACATCTTACCCCAAACTATACTATTCGTACACGATAACGATATATTTAATACAATATACTTACTTAAACATACATAAATACTTATAAACATCCATGACGTGGAAACAAACATTCATATTCATCAAATAAATAATGGTTGCACCTACCGGGATTCGAACAGTAGTCAGGGTCACTAATCACTGGGCTATAGGTCGTCATTTTCAATTTATTAAAAAATGTTATTATGTGTTTTTATGGAACACAATGCTAGTGTAACTGTATTTCACAAAATAAAATAAATATTCAAAATCATAATTATCGAATATTATTTACTTATTCGTAAAATAAAAACTACTTTATTTGCAGTGGGTTTCGAACCCACGTTCCCTCTCGGGACCCAGAACTTAAATCTAGCGTATTAGACCACTCGGCCAACTTGACTTAAAGTAGTAGTTGAAATTAATGATTAAACTTACTTACATTTACTCCGCGGACGGCTGTTTCGAGACGTGCGAAAGATAGACGAAAAAATTTGAAGCAATGTTATAAAAGTTTTAACTTCAAAATATATTAAATATTAACTTATTGAAAAGCAGTAACTTTGCCAGTATGGCTGAGAGCATCTTCCAAAACACAGCTTTAAAACGAATTCATTATTATTCTTACACCTACCGGGTTCGAATCCCGGTAGGTGCAAGCATTTATATGATGAATATGGATGTTTGTTTCCGAGTCATGGATGTTTAATTGTATTTATGTATGTTTATATGAATTTATGTATGTTTAAGTAAGTATATTGTATTAAATATATCATTGTCTTGTAACCCATAACACAGGCTATATATGCTTAACTTGGGGCAAGATAATTTGTGTAAAAAGTGTGTCTATATTATTGAATTAGTCTGAAAATATTAGTTTAAAGTTAATATTGGACGAGCGTAGGTATGATATGAAAAGAAAACCTATTCAATAACTTTTCGACGTATTAGAAGTAAGTAAAATACAATAACTTTAGCAATACTTTGTTTAAACTTCCCAACTATTTGTATAATAGTTCACGGCTGGAATCAATAAATGCCAGCTCACTACATCAACAATTAGCAGTGAAATTAAATCACCCTTTATCGCAATCTCTCTGCCTACTTGGCTAAGTTTCTTGCAGAGCACCCACTTGGTTAACTCGTACAGGCATGTTTTCCTGTGCAAGCTGTACTAATACTATAAACTTACTCATAATGACATACAATAGTATAGAGTACCAACCCTGAATACTAGCTGATAAAGGGGTATTTACTTTATGCAAAGGGACTCTATGGGTATAGAGTCCCTTTTCATTGCATAAGTTACGTACTATTCTTCTTCGATTATAATTAATATTATATATTATTAATTATTAAATTACAAAATAAGAATAATATTACAAGTCTTACTTAAAAGCTACTTAACACTGTGCCTGAACTAGGTAAATCTGTGCTACAGGCGTAAAGAGCTTATATTAAAACGAAATAATCACAAAAAAGAGAGACTTAATAAAGAGGTATAAATTAATCTACATGTTAATTAAATAAATAAACAATGTGTTCAAAGTAATGACTATTAACTTTGATTTTTTTTATGGAATAGGAGGACAAACGAGCGTACGGGTCACCTCGTGTTAAGTGATCACCGTCACCCACATTCTCTTGCAACACCAGAGGAATCACAAGAGCATTGCCGGCTTTTAAGAAAGGTGTACGCGCTTTTTTTGAAGGTTTTTACCCATCCCGGAAACACCGCACAAGGAAGCTCTTTCCACAGCTTTGTAGTACGTGGAAGAAAGCTCCTTGAAAACCGCACTGTGGAGGACCGCCACACATCCAGATGGTGGGGATGATATCCTAACTTGTGGCGTGTCGTGCGAAGGTGGAATTCGGCGGCAGGAATCAGGTTAAACAGCTCTTCGGAACACTCCCTGTGATAAATGCGGTAGAAGACACAGAATGAAGCGACGTCTCTACGCAACGCCAAGTGATCCAGCCGTTCACAGAGCACAGAAATTATCACAACTAAAGTCTGTGTATGTGAATCACTTATTATTACTGATTTTAGCTTCACTTTCTAACATATTTTCTGCTCATTATTGATATATTACTGTTTAATCTGGTCAAGGAGCAGCAACTTAAATCTTTTATTCATTTTTTTTACGAAAGCTTCACACAAAAAATCACACAAGAAAAGATGAAAACCACCCGCTTTTTGCAAATGAGTTTATACTATGTTGTTTTCTGTGAGTTCTGAAGAACAGTTGAACTTGAAACAAGTGGCATTTATACACTAAACTACTCCTGTTGGAACACCATTCTGTTGATCTGGATTTGTAGCGCCGTTTTAATAATATATTTGCCGTAGTCATGCTCTCTTCAAGCCGTCACAAAATATCCGTAGCATCCACTTCGGTGGTTATAACACCTTAACGAAAGGAAAGTTTATTGATGAGCTGCACGTTGCCAAATATAGGGGTGTGCAAACACGATCCTTCCTCGAACCTCGACTTGAGATCGATGACTTACGAGTACAATATTACTCAGGGTTGTCAACAACAACATAATTTTAGCATTCGATATAAATTTTTTTATGAGTACAAACAAGCTACGGTGAACCTGATAGTGTGAAGGTTATGAAGTGATCACTGCCATACTAGAGGAATAACACGAATGCTGCCAGTATTTTAAGTTCGCTCTTTTTTTAAACGTTTCTATCTCGTATCGTCCTGGAAACACCAATCAAGGAAGCATATTTGTCTTTAGTTGTTCGTGACAGAAAGTTCCTTGAAAACTGCAGTGTCGAGGAACGATAAGCCATCTGGTGAGGATGATCCGAGTTGGTAACGTATGGTAGAGCTCTTCGAAACATTGTCCATAATAGAGGCGGCGACATGAACTGAATCCCCAATTATTTGACTTGCGACACTTTACTGAACAGTTAGCTGATACAGAAACAAGGTGAGACGTACTTGAGCTTACGAGTATGTGTTGACAGCATTTGGTTTTAGAAATAAAATATGAAATTTTGAATTTAAAATTACACGAATCGAATGAATCAAACAAAATACAATAAAAAAATGTCCTGATTTTCTTAGTATTAATTACAATTATTGTTGTTCAAGACAAATTCCAAATTTTTAAAGCATTTAAAATCTCTATGAAGTTTAATTGTTTTGTTGTAGTGCTTTAACAATTCAAACGTGATAAGTATAATGTTTCACGTAAGTTTTTCAAATCGAGTATTTTTTTGTGGTAAGAAAATAAAGATTGCAAGAAAATGAAATTGAGTGGCAACCCTATTTAGTTGTGACATTATTGACTAAAAGGGGTCGGAGATAGCAAATAATTCATGATTCTGTTGAAGGGTATCTATCGTCTCTTGAAAAACTGTAACCTCAGTAGATAGGAAATTTATGTTTTATAACCTCAAATGAAATCTGTGACACGAATACGACAATTTTTTATGTGAGTTTTATATACGTTATTACCTATCTATCTGAGCATTTATTTTTAAATAGCTGATACCCGCGACTTCTTACAAAAATCGTTGTTTCTTAAAACTTTTTTAACTTTTTTTATGACAATAAAAGAAGAGACGAGCAGGACTGCCCTGCCTATCACAATGTAGTTCCGCACAGGATTTTTGAGAAACTCAAAAATTCTGAGCGACACCACAATTGCTCTCGTCACCTTGAGACAGTAAGATATTAAGTCTCATTTGCCCAGTAATTTCACTTGCTACGGCTCAAAAAGTGTAAAAACGAGACTTTATAGGTATTTGTGGCCATAAATGATTATTTAAGAGAGAAAAAATTGTGTAACTAGTATCCCCCGTAACCGCACACACACTAGCATAATGGTGCTTCACTTACTAATATCACGGCGCGGAGTCCTTCTTTTTTTTTCGTCCGTGTTGACAGAAAAATGTATTATTTGAAGTATTCATTTTAAATGACAGTTTGGCAACTGTCAGCAGTTTTGTTTAGGGATAATTCTAGCAATCATTATCGTACATTAATTAGTACGGTTAGCTAATTTGGACTCCGATAACTGTTAATAGCAGTTAGAAATAATAATATAATATAACATTGTAACTTTTTGTTGGCGTTAATTAATATTTAGATTGTATAATTCTAATAATGACCTACATTAACATTGAATATGTTTTAATTAAAGAATTTCATTGTGTAAACATGAGCTAGAGCGATATCGTTGAGGTTGGTCATACACGATTTCGTTTTCGCTACAAGCGATAAAACGCCTTAGAACAACAGAAATACGCAGCACATTTCCGTGTTTGCTGGAAACTATAAAAACTAAGTGTATGATAAGAAAATTGTATTGTTTGAGAATGAAAATAGCTGTACCTAAGTGTTGCGAGGCGACGCGGCGTATGTTAGTATTTCGCACATAAATTACGTTTCATGATGGTTATTGCACGGTGAATACATTAATATATTAATTGTGTTTAGGTGTGTGCTTAGATAGAAGAATGAGACGCCCTTGAACAGAAATTGCAGTGAAAATCTGAAAAATAACTTTAGCATTCGATTGTTGGTCTCTTTCCTTTTCATAGATTATTTTGGAATATAGTTGATTTGTTGGCAGCCATCTTATTTTTAGTGACGATAACATAACATATTGTAACAAAACTTTGCAAATGTTACAATGCTACATCAGTTCGTAAAGAAGCTATGACTAGGGAGAAGAACTGATAAGAAACTTCCAGCCCATCCTAAAGTCATATAACAACTTAGCTTCTTGATATAAAATTATAATATTTTAGGTGGCCTGCGCAGAGCCAGACAAGAAGTATGCTTCATTATCCCCATCCTTTTAATCTTTTATATTATTTCGTATAAATGATCTAAGTTCTCTCCTTATTAATACTAATAATATGTATAAATATTAAAAATCAATTATTGTTGATAGCATGCTTGAGAATGTTGCGAACGATATGTTTTCTTTTATTTTTCGCTGTATTTCTAATGCTTTGTATGAAATAGTATTTTCCAACCATTAACCGTCTACATGTCCCGTCAATCTAAGAGACAGGCAGCATCCCGATAACGCAAACTTGGAAACAGTTTATTTTTAATGCTATTTTACTTGTTTTCGTTCTCAAGCAATTTTAATTGAAACAATCTGTTACTATTAAAGCGATATACTTCACTTACGGACTTGCAGACGTATTACAACCTATTGGTAAACTCAAATGGCAGAGGGCAGGACACCTAATCTAGGGCGAACAAGAAAAATCAGCCAAAATAGTAACAGAATGGTATCCCAGAGAAGGAAAAAGACAGAGAGGGAGGCCGAGTCGTAGATGGAGCGACGATTTTAGAGATGCCGCTGGTGTGACGTGGAGAAGATCATGTCATGACCGAGAACACTGGACGAGACTGGGGGACGCCTATGCGAAATTAAAACAATCTGTGCCGATCTCAAGTGCAAACTCAATGTAACTATAAAACTATTTAAAAATTGTTATTAATTAATTTTCTCTGGGATTAATTAATTAACTTTATTATAATTAGTTTATTGTTTAGATTTGAGAGAGCGACATCTCAAGTCAATTTCCTTATATGCAAATATTGGGGTTGAGCAGGTTATCAACTCTAAAATCGATCCTGTTGATGGAGCCACAACCTGAGAGTAGAACAAGACATACCAAGATTTACGAACGATACGTCACTCGAACTTTAGTCTCAGTGGAAGAGCGCATGGACGAACCTGAGATTTCGCGGGTTCGAGTCCCGCATTTTCCATAAATTTTGGTTAAAAATTTAATTTATTTTGATTGATATAAGCAATAGCGAACTGTTATAGATGAGACATTAAATTATTCTTATTATTATATTCGTAAATTATAATTACTTTTAATACTTTAACACGAATTTTCTAGCACCACATTAGGTATATTTTTTTTTATGACGACACTTTAGTTTGTCCAACTACTACTTAATAACATTAACCGGAACGTCCCGACAGACATTGTTCTGTTCATAATAAAAAAAAAACTCATGTGGCTGAAATCTGTTTTAAGCTGACCTCTACTCGGCGAAAGGAATATTCCTACCAAATTTCAAGTCTTATGATTCCAGAGATATCGTAAAGCATATATGATCGACGATACATGTATAGAAGATTCGCGTACTTTACAGCCTACATGAGCACGAGAGTCGTAATTTACCAAATCTACCAAACGTTTATTATCAATTTACACGCCTTTGGATATATTTAAAAAGTATTTATGAATTATTAGATGTTTAATATCATTTATAATTAAATCCTTGCAAAATACCTTTATTTATTTACAATGTGTGTGGATTGTACTCAATAACTCTTATTTTTACGTATTAATTGACATTACCTTTCTACACTTACTCGTGTAAGGCTTTGAGTGTTAGTCGTTTGAATATTTTTGTTGCTTCACTTTACATATATTGTAACTGAAATGATTTGTACAACGATGAGGCTATGAATTTTGATTTATAAGTGTGGCAATGAGTTTCTTGCCTCTACTTCTCATGCTACAGCTTTTCCCAAGTGGTGGGAAATGTCAAATGAAAAGAAAACTTTTGACATTCGTAAGTGTCATTTATTTGACCTACATGAATAATGTGATTTTGATATGATTGTTGTGTCCACACATCTCGAATTGCAGTATAAACTTTTTTGTTAATCACATAATGACATGACACGCTCTGCCCATTACAATGCAGTGCCGCTCGGGATTCTTGAAAAACCCAATAATTCTGAGCGTCACTACAATTGCGCTCGTCACATTGAGACATAAGACGTTAAGTTTCATTTGCCCAGTAATTTTACTAGCTACGGCGCCCTTCAGACCGAAACACAATAACGCTGACACTGCTTTACGACATAAATAGGCGCCGTTGTGGTACCCATAATCTAGCCGGCTTCCTGTGCAAAGGAGGCTACCACTGGTATTATTGGCGACTAATGAGCCACGGCCCGTCAATACCGGCTGTAACCAACAGTAAATAGTTTTATTGACATCTGTATCGTATTACTGTCAGAGGTCACAAGAAAAAGTCCATTATTTAAAAAATTTAATGGCGGGACAGCGACTGGCCCCGCCCTAGATACCAGATCCTAGTTTCAGTCGACTGAGCTGAGTAAGGGGCGACTGGTTTGTGTTTTGCAGTGGTAGGTACAGCTAGGCAACCCACAAACAGATTCCATGAACCTTCACTATGAACAAGCCGCTACAAACATCTTTATCTCTCTGCAAGTTTCCAATTTGGTAAAGAAGATATTGTTGAGGATATCATGTTAAACAAAGACTAAATAGTTAAAAAAAACTATAAAACACGCTTTTTATAGAAAACCGAACTAAAAATAGAAAATAAGTATTTCCGTAAAAATGGAGTATTTTTTTGCAAATTCTTAATGTTTTTTACAAACTTAATATTTTACAAAATTAATGTATTACCATAGGTCCTCGATAAATCTTCGAAGTTTGAACTGATTCTGGTCGTTTAAAGTGGGTCAAAATTGCGCCCGAATGAGTCGCATACAAACAAACATATATATAAAGGTGAAGCTAATAAAAAGCCTGGAAAAAACATGCGTCTCGGGACGCCCAACAAAAGTGATAACTTAAACTAATCTAAGTTAAACTATTTAATGTTGAAATTGCTTAACTTGAGAATTAACAGGCTATTACTAAAATTTTATGTATATTAATATGACAATGTAAAGAAAGGTTTAAAATATATATTTTATTCTTAGTTACAATTCTTGAATATGTTCATTAGAATGTTGTGTATGTACATTATAAGTATTATTATTTAATCCTATAAAAGTAACAATTGGTTAGAGTGAGAAACGAGGAGCCTGCCTAGTGCTGCCGTAGGCGTGAGGGAAAGGGAAGCCAGACAGACTGGCACCGTAACGCGTTACGTTACAAAGCGGTTTACGCTTCCATAAGAAGTTATCACTTCAACTGGTGAAAAGTGCATTATTTCTTATTTTTTTTCTTAATTCTTTAGCGGCGTTGAGCATTTTTCTTGGGCTGGTTGTATAAAATATTAAACTTGCGTCAAGACACGTGGCCTGACCGTAAAAATTCGTAACCCGTATTTTTTTTGGTTGGTCAATGACAAATGAACGCGCGGGTCACGTGATGGTTATCAATTTACAACACTACATAAATTAAAAATACGAACGAGTTTTTTGTATGTCTAATCACTTTTAACTTACAACTACTGTAACTCGAACGTGCCTGTTTTCGCTACCGCGTTTTGTCATCATAGTACGGACGGCGCATTGGATCTGTGCCTTCGTTTTAGTTGCTAAGCGAATAGTGAATATCGTGAGCAGTGTGCAGTGTGCAAAACATTAAGGCTAGGTGATGTGCTATCTAGCTTTTATCGATGATATTATGAGAGATCTTTGAAGTGTCTATATGACAAAAAAAGGACGAGAACCGTAGTAGCATATTTTTATTAGTGTCAATTGAAGATTGATTAAAACTACTGACTACACCTCTAAAAGGCATAAAATGCATTTATTTTCTCAAAATTTATTGCTTTAGAACTCTTTTTGATGTCATTTCTTATATACTAGATACTACCACCGCTTCGGAAACAAATAGCGCGCTGAGAAGGAAAAAGCGGCGCTCTACCAGCTCTACCAACTCTACCAGCATTCTTTTCTTGCAATATTTTTAATGACATATACAATATTGTACAAGCAATGATATTGCTATTGCTATAAAATAATCAGAATCTAGTCCCGGGCTGTCGGATTAATTGGACTTACAAAGCAAAAATCCTTAAAATTATTTAAAAAAGGAACGAATAAAAAAAAACGAATGTCGCAAACGTCAGAAAATTTTAGGAACAAACTTCGCCCTGTTACTTTTGTGTTACAGTGATGCGAGCGTATCTTAATATTTCACTCTCGTAATTTTTTCATAACGCGCCTAAAGAAGTATAACTTCAATAATAACAAAGTTTCAGTTTTAATAATTAGTTTAAATTTAAGTTCTGGGCAGTTCTATGGCAGCCTAAAATTTTTCCATTGCGTTTCGGCATATCGAATTGCAATTGGTGACAGGTTGACAGTAAAAATAATGCAGAAAAACTTTTAGGTAATCGTATACTTAAAGTTGTGTGATATTCAGAGAAGGCTTAAGGGGGAGGCTTTATAGGCAGTGATTGTTCTAAAATTATTTTAACACATTACACTTTTATATTTAAAAATGTTTACTTTATAATGCCAAAAGGTAATCTAAATCATCATCCGCCACTTAACGTACAAAAAGGTACAAAGTAAGCAAAACAAGTGTGTGTTTGCTATTTTCAATTCATGTTTAATTTATCCTTAAATTTTATTAATTTCTTTTAAATTGTTCTAAACGTGGAAACGTGAAATTGGCCTTCAAAATTAAGATAAGTAGTTTGTAATATTTGTTAGCTGTAAGTTTTCCTAAAATTGTAAAATAAAATGAAAATAAAATATCGAATTACTAAAGCAACGACCTATCATAATAAGCAAGTCCAGATATTCGCATTGATACAAACTTTACGTAACACCTTACGTTTGCGAAATTTCGATAAATTTCACACACGGCACAACACTATCCTACACACACTAACGTAAACGAGTTGTATTAAACTGACAACAGACTTATATTTGCCGATGGTTGCAGGAATATGAGCAAAATTGAATTGTATTTCACTGCAATAAGGTCTACTTGCCGAGGAGTTATGTAATTGGGATGTAGCGAGTAAAGTCATCGACCCGTACGAACCTACCTCAATAAGAAAAATGGGTGTTACTAAGTAGGCACTAGATACTGAGGCATTGCTTTTGCGAGTGGAACTGTCAGCAATTATACTTGACGGCAAATTATCTATCAGTCACAGACCTTTTTCATCCAACAACAGACGGACTAACATATATATAATTGTGAATAAATATACTTTTCAATTTTTCATCTCTAACAGATTCTGTTCTGAATTTTAATGTTTAATAATTTTTTAATGAAAAATTAACCATTAATGAGTTTGGTCCACCACCAACCATTAGGACGTTATGGGTTTATATTCAGTACATATTAACCCTAAACAGCGAGCTCGAATCTAAAACCAGCTGATTTTGGAATTGTACACCAAGTTAAACTTTTGTATGGCACGTTAGGGGCAAAAAGGGAAAATCCATAGGGAGTGCCGCTTGCGCCTCTATCTTCCCAAGAGAAGGTCGCCTTCGACGAAGGCTCAGACTTTAGAGGGCACTTGCCCAAAGCCAACTTCAGATTGTATTTAGTAGGTAGGCACTTAGGTTTTAAGTGAGTCCCATATAACCAAGGCAGACTTATGCATGAGCATTCACCATCTCCCTCCCGTCGTTATCCCGGAAAGTAGCCCTTTCCCTTTGTCTGGGCGCAAAAAAAGGGCAAATTATTATAGTGATTTTTTACGCTAATACCTCAAATTCGATAGCCTGGCCTTTAGTTAATCATGGGTCCTGATGATAGTTTCTCAACTACTCTTGTAACTCATAATTATTTACCACAACCAATGGACGAGAATTAAAAAAAATAAAATACGTATAAGTTGTAAAATAAAAATAAATAACTTTCGCTCTTAATAGTGATTTTCATTATTATAACACTAGAAATAAGGGATTGCTTGTAACTAATTCTAGTAGGCTTCATAAGATACATAATAGCTTTAAGGGTAAATGTATACACTTCAATAATAAAGTCCCAGCCACTGTTCAGGCATTATCTATAAATAAATTTAAATGTTTTATAAAAAAAATGGCTCTGTCGTAAATCCTATTACTCCACTGCTGAATATCTAAATGATCGGACAGCCTGGGACTTGATTGTGATTATTTTATAGCGATAGAAATGACTGTACAATATTGTATATTTTTATTGAAAAGAGCGCAAAAAAATAATGCTGGGAGAGTTTCTTGCGCCGCTTCTTCTCTCTCAGAGCGCCATTTGTTTCCGAAGCGGTAGTAGTATCTAGTAGTTATAAGAAATGACATCAAAAAGAATTCTAAAGGAATCAATTTTGAGAAAATAAATGCCTTTTATGCCTTTTAATATCTTTCTAATTGTATACAAATAAATTAATGATATTTAAATAAATATTATTTAATCAATTATGCGGTATTATATATTGTTCATTCTACAAAGTTAAAGTAGCACGAGAAATACTTTTTAAGGATTTGTTGTTACGCCGAAGACGTATAACATCTTACATGCGTTGTTTTTATATTTATATTTTTTTATGGAACAGGAGGACAAACGAGCGTACGGGTCACCTGGTATTAAGTGATCACCGCCGCCCACATTCTCTTGCAACACCAGAGGAATCACAAGCGTTGCCGGCCTTTAAGGAAGGTGTACGCGCTTTTTTTGAAGGTCGTATCGTCCCGGTAACACCGCACAAGGAAGCTCATTCCACAGCTTCGTAGTACGAGGAAGAAAGCTCCTTGAAAACTGCACTGCGGAGGACCGCCACACATCCAGATGGTGGGGATGATATCCTAACTTGTGGCGTATCGTGCGAAGGTGGATGAACAAACTTATTATGTTTCCTATATTTCACATACAGTTGTCCTCATTTCATATCCATTGCTTACAGAATGTCCTGTGACACAGAAATCGTAGGAGTTGCAGAGGCTGGGTCCTTCCGAAATTTATTACATGATTATTAGAAAACTCACTATGAAGGTGTGTGTGTGTGTGTGTGTGGACGATTTATGTCGTCGTACTTTAAAATCATAGATAATAGATCCATGATTTTAAAGATTTTGTTAATGTATATTTGTTTATTAATTATATTTTTATTAAATTTACATAAGTTGTTATAGATATGAATATGAAATTGATCAGTGTTTATTATGTCCATATTGACCAAATTCTCTCACGAAAATTATATCCAGATGACTGTCGCGCACATATTTGACAGACAAACATACTCGTTACGATCTGCTTGAGAGAATGACAACATAAATAAGTACCTACGACACATACTACGACAAACTAACGAACTAACATTCGACTAATTTTAATGCGTTTGAATCGAACTAAGTGCAGTCTCTGCTCTGATGAAAAAATTATGATAGATATATTCTGATATAATTTTCATTTGTTACGTAAATAAAAAAATCAGGAAATACTGCGTTCTGTAAACTTAGTAGATATTACGTGACTCTACGTGTTAGGTAACAGCAGTTCGATTCTATTTAGAATGTGGAAGTTGGAATGTATGCTTGATAGATTCCAATGGTGTTCAAATCCTGCGTTAAAAGGCATAAAATGCATTGCAATCTTTAGAATTCTTTTCGATGTCCATTCTAATATACTTAATACTACTACCACTATGGAAACAAGAAACTCTCCCAGTATTATTTTTTTGCGCTCTTTTTAATAAGTTATACAGTATTGTACTGTGGAGTAGTAGGATTTACAGTAGAGCCATTTTGTTATATGCGATCGTTTATATTAGAGCTGATAAATACTACCCTCATCTTATCAAATCGGTCTGGTGTACTGCAGTATCAGCTTGGAACATTGACCGCGTGCAACGCAGAGCTGCTCGAATTATCGAGAACCCAGTGCTTTGTGAAAGGCTAGATCACTTGGTTTTACGTAGAGTCGTATGTCTTCTACCGCATCTATCACGGGAAGTGTTCCAAGAAGCTGTTTGACCTGATTCTTGCCGCCGAATTTCACGCACACCATAAAATCCAATATCATCCCACCATCTGGATGTGTGGCGTTCCACTACAGTGCGATTATCAAGGAAATTTCTTCCACCTACAACCAAGCTGTGAAATGAGCTTCCTGAGCGTGCGGTGTTTCCGGGACGATGCAAAAAAACCGCGTATACATTTCAGTATCCATGGACCAAAACTAAAATCCCAAACAAACAGAAAATGTCATAATAAATAGATCTATACTTTTAAATCGAGGTTGGCAACCCTGGCTTTGAGACGTAAAATTAACAGCTGATTTTAATTTTATCTTAAATAATTAGAAATATTGAAAATCAATAAATCTTGATTTGCTATTGTGTACATTAAAGTTATAAATTATATAAAATAAGTGTGGAATATCGCAATAATCTCAAGAAGATAATGGAATACTAACTTAGTTGTACCGGCCCAACTGTCATATTACAAAATTCAAAAAACAAAAACGAGGGAAGTATTTTGTTCTATTTACTTACAACTAATAGTTGTTACCCCCCAGTTTTGCTCACAAAAACCAGAAACGAAAAAAAATAAAATGAATAAAGAAAGGAACACAAGTATATACATAGGAACTCTAAATACAAGAACACTAAAAACACAAGAAAGATTATACGAACTAGAACATGCATTAAAGAACATTAAATGGGATATAATCGGCCTGAGCGAAATACGAAGATCTGACGAGCAAATCGAAGAATACAATAAATATATATTCTATTACAAAAATAAAACCCCAGGTCTTTATGGAATTGGGTTCTTGATAAAAAAATACCTGAAAAGCAACATCCAGGAATTCATTGGAATCTCAGACAGAATAGCAATACTCAACATTGACCTGTTTAGTAATAAGCAACCTATTTCTATAGTGCAAGTTTATGCTCCAACAGAAAATGCAAAAGAAGAGACAAAAGACGATTTTTATAATAGTCTAAAACGAACTATGGAGAATTTACACAAAACAGTGATAGTAATGGGAGACCTAAATAGTCTAATTGGTAAACGCAACAGCAATGAAAACAAATGCTTAGGCTTATTTACATCCGGAAAACGAAATTCAAATGGAGAGAAACTAATTGAATTTGCTCAGGAATATAACTTACGGATAATGAATAGTTTTTACAATAGGAAACTTCAACATAAGTGGACATGGATTTCACCAAACGGAATTTTCAAAAACGAAATAGATTTTATACTTACTAACAATCCAAATATATTTTTGAATGTTAATACTATAAAACAGCTAAACTTCAACACTGATCATCGAATGGTGCGCGCCGAAATCAGGACCTGCAATAAAAAACACTCAAGAAAACACTTTAAATCTGGCGGACAGCGACCACATATACCTGTACCAGATAACATGTTGGAATATGTTAAAACAACACTAAAAGAAAAAACAAACGCAATACAGAACGTACAAGAACAGTATGATGTTTTAGTTAACGAATTAAAAAAAGCAGAAAAAACACTCAGCTCAAATAACCTGATAAAGGATAAAATTGGAAAAGAAGCCCACGACTTAATCCAAACAAGACGAAATATGAGACAGCAAAAACCAATAAATAGACAAGAGATAGCAATTATAAGCAAACAAATAAACACATCAATTCGAAAACATAAAGAAAAGATAAGAATAGAAACCATTAAATACCACATAGAAACTACCGGAGGAGTTAAAAAAGCACAAAGAGAACTGCAAGAATATACAAGTTGGATACCAGAAATGAGCAAACACAAGAATAAAAAGAATAAAACCAAACGACAGGATATATTAGATATAGCAACATTCTTCTTCCAGAAGTTGTACAAGGTTGACACGATATATTCAATAAAACACCTTTTTTATACAGAACAAGAAGAAGCGATTCCATTAATAATGAGAAACGAAGTTGTAAAAGCGATTGACACACAAAAAAACCAAAAATCACCTGGAGAAGATGGAATTTCAAATGAACTGCTTAAAGGGTTAAAGAACGCTGTATTGGATAACTTAGTGAATCTGTTTAACGAGATTCTAAAGAAGAAACAAATACCCTTCCAATGGGCAACATTAACCATAACTTTAATTCACAAAAAAGGTAAAAAAGACGATATTGGCAATTATAGACCCATTAGCCTCATGTCAAACCTTTACAAGATATTTTCGAAGATATTATTGGATAGAATCACGAACGTGTTAGAGGAAAACCATCCGAAGGAACAAGCTGGTTTTAGAAGCGGGTTTTCTACTATAGATCACATACATACAATAAAACAGGTCACAGAAAAATACAAAGAATATGGTCTACCCTATTATCTAGCGTTCGTTGACTGTAACAAAGCATTTGACTCTCTCAAACATGGACCGATATGGAAAGCATTAGCTGACCAAGGAGTACAAAAGAAATACATAAGAATTATTGCAAATGTCTATAAAAACATGACAGCGAAAATAAAAACCGAAAGGGCGGGAGATCAATTCCAAATTAAAAAAGGTGTAAGACAAGGAGATCCTCTTTCCTCCAAACTATTTTCGGCTACATTAGAACATATATTTCGCAAATTAAATTGGACAAAATATGGGATACGAATAAACGGGATGATGCTGAACCTCCGATTTGCCGATGATCTGATAATAATTACAGACAAGCCAAGTAAACTGCAGGTCATGCTCAAAGAACTAGAATCAGAAAGCGAAAAGGTGGGCCTGCAGATGAATACAAAGAAGACCAAGCTGATGACGAATAGTTTAAGATCACCGATTGAAGTAAACAGCGTAACAATAGACTACGTCGACGAATATACTTGCCTCGGCCAGATAACCTCCCCTACGAATACTACCTCAAAGGAAATACATAACAGAATAAATATAGCATGGAAACGTTACTGGTCCCTAAAGGAGATTATGAAAAACCCTTCAATGCCACTTAAACTCAAAAGTATTGTTTACAACACCTGCATACTCCCAGCCATGACGTATGGATGTCAAACATGGGCACTAACCAACGATAATCTCAACAAACTAAAAACATGTCAACATAACATAGAAAGAAGTATACTAAGGATTAAGAAAAGCGATAGAATAAACTTAAAAGAAATAAGAAAAAGGACAAACATTGCAGACGTATCACAAACTATTAGTAAACTCAAATGGCAATGGGCAGGACACCTAATACGAGGCAAACAAGAAAAATGGGCCAAAATAGTAACAGAATGGTATCCTAGAGAAGGAAAAAGACAGAGAGGGAGACCGAGTCGTAGATGGAGTGACGATTTAAAAGATGCCGCTGGTGTGACGTGGAGCAGATCATGTCATGACCGAGAACAGTGGAAGAGCCTGGGGGAGGCCTATGCGAAAGCAAAACAATCTGTGCCGATGTCTACTGCAAACTAAATGTAAATCGAAAACTATGTAAAGATTGTTATTAAAGGCTATTATTATTATTATTATTAATAGTTGTTAGCGTTGTGGTGCGTTGTTCGTTTCGTAGCTATATACAATTTATAACACTTTTACACTACTCACAGTTGTGAGTTACGTTCATACTCCATTGGCCCTGTTTGTCTCTCTCAACTTGACAAAAACGTGGAAGCTGAGCTGAAGACCACAACATAAACTGCCGCATACAATATTCACCATCATCCTTCTCACACTATACATACTAATAATAGCAAGGAAAAATATAGTAACTAATCTAATTGGCAATTAACCATAGTAAACCATTGAGTTCTGCACTTTTGGAGTTAATTTCTAGATTCTGTAAACCTGTATCCTCTTCTCACACACTATTATAACAAGATTATACATAGCTTTATATTTTGACAGTTACTTAACTACTGCCTACAAGTTCCCAAAACTTCAAGCCTCACTATGCAAACCCGGAAGGCTACCATGAAAGAAATGGAAAACAAGCTGAGCTGTGCTGCTAAGGAGCTAAAGAAGTCAAAGGATCTTTGTCAAACACTTTTAAATGAACGGGAAGAGTGTGAATTGGAGACCCAAAAAGTATTTAAAACAAACTCTTCTCTTAAGTCCGAGCTGGCAGACATGCACCAAAAATGTTTAGATTTAACCTTAGAAAGGGACAGCTTACATAAAATCATTAATTCATTTGACAAATGTAGTTCTGAATATGAATGGACTTTAAGTCGAATAAACATACTTGAGTCTGAATTGCTTCAAAAACAAAGCATGGTAACTGTAGATTTAACAAATGAAAGCTCCACTAATAATAAGAATTATATTACAACAAATTCTCATAAAAAGATAAAGAAATATTTAAAAATCAAAAGGTTTATAGCAAAAAGTAGCAAACTCCTTAATAACCAATTCCTAGGCCAAAAATTTTGCAAAATTAGGTCAAAAAACCAAGAGTTGCTGAAAAAATTACAAAAATATAATAAAGAATTAACAGAGTCCCATGCAATACATAAAATTGATACAGATATATTAAATAATAAAATATCTTCTCTAGAAACAATGTTACTCAAAAATATAATTTAGCGCAGTAAAATTAAAAACAGTAATAATAAAGTAAAAGCGACTTGGAGTGTAATTAACAATGAAACTGGTAGATCGAATTGCCGTAACACCTCTATCTGTTTAAATATTAATAATCGCGTTATAAATTCGGAAATAGAAATTGCAAATGAATTTGATAAATACTTCTCCGAAATCCCGATTGTCACGACCAAATACCTTAACTCTTCGCCAAAAGCAGCATATGATATGCTTAAATTACACGTACCAATATCTTCTACTGACTTAAAATTTAAGTATGTTACAGGTAGCGATATAATAAAAATCTTCAAATTAATTAACCTAAAAAATACAAAAGACCTATGGGGCAACTCGACTTATATTGTTAAATACATACTTGACATTATAGCACCTGAATTAGCAATAATATTTAATGAATGCATAGATGAGGGTGTGTTCCCTGACCTCATGAAATACAGCAAAGTTATACCTTTGTTAAAATCGGGCAGTTCTTTTGACCCTGCTAATTTCAGACCTATTTCAGTGCTGCCTGTTTTTTGTAAAATTTTTGAAAAACTTTTGCTTCAACAGCTACAAATGCATTTTTGTAAATTAATGAACAAAAATCAGTTTGGTTTCACTAGGGGCTTATCAACAATTAATGCGGGTACTAGACTCATTGAGCACATCTTTGACGCCTGGGAAGAGTCACAGGATGCATTGGGCATTTTTTGTGATTTGTCAAAAGCATTTGACTGCGTCCACCATGAAACTTTACTCCTAAAACTAAAGCATTATGGAGTGAAAAATAGAGCCCTAAATCTGTTAAAATCATATTTAAGCGAAAGAGTTCAGATAGTCAATGTAAATGGCAAACGGTCTTCGGGTAAACCTGTGGGAATAGGTGTTCCACAGGGTTCTATTCTCGGTGCTTTCTTGTTTCTTATATATATTAACGATCTACCGTTTGTGGTAGATGATAGCCATGAGATTGTATTGTTTGCTGATGATACTTCACTTATTTTTAAAGTGAAGCGACGTGCGGATATTGATGACGAGGTAAGCAATGCACTCTCAAAGATAGTGCGTTGGTTTGAGACGAATAATCTGCACTTAAACAGTAAAAAAACAAAGTGTTTACGGTTCATTACACCAAACACAGCGGAGGTACAAACCAACGTACTTATAAATGACCAGAGATTGGAACTTCTGGACACTACGGTCTTCTTGGGTATCACGTTAGATAAAAAGCTTCAGTGGGGTCCACATATTACCCATCTAGCAGATAGACTCAGCTCTGCGGCATATGCAGTTAGAAAGATTAGAGAGTACACGAATGTTGCGACCGCTAGATTAGTGTACTTTAGTTATTTTCACAGCAACATGACGTACGGTATATTACTATGGAGTCATGCTGCTGACATTGATATAGTGTTTGCACTGCAAAAGAGAGCTGTTCGAGCATTATATCAGCTTGGTTATAGACAGTCTCTCAAAGAAAAATTTAAAGAAATAAATATTATGACTGTTTATTGTCAGTACATTTAATTATGAAAATTTAATATATGTTCACAAAAATCGTCACCTTTTTGCTCTTAATAGTGATTTTCATTATTATAACACTAGAAATAAGGGATTGCTTGAAACTTATTCTAGTAGGCTTCATAAGATACATAATAGCTTTAAGGGTAAATGTATACACTTCTACAATAAAGTCCCAGCCACTGTTCAGGCATTAGCTAGAAATAAATTTAAATGTTTTATATAAAAGTGGCTCTGTCGTAAATCCTATTACTCCACTGCTGAATATCTAAATGATCGGACAGCCTGGGACTAGATTGTGATTATTTTATAGCGACTGTACAATATTGTATATTTTTATTGAAAAGAGCGCAAAAAAGAAGAATGCTGGGAGAGTTACTTGCGCCGCTTCTTCTCTCTCAGAGCGCCATTTGTTTCCGAAGCGGTAGTAGTATCTAGTAGTATAAGAAATGACATCAAATAGAATTCTAAAGGAATCAATTTTGAGAAAATAAATGCCTTTTATGCCTTTTTAAATAGAGAAACGGTTTTTTCCTTCTGCTATACTGACAAAACTACTGGGCCGATCGAAATAATACTTATACCATAAGATGCAGCGTGTTTCGGAGAAGTTTTTAGTATACAATTTATGGTGATTACTTATCCGGGACCTATATTTTTTTGACTTACAAATACCTACATATTCGACAAATAATTCATTCAATGACATTTCACTACATAATATGACAATTCATACAAGTAGTGAGTGCGGGATCTAAATAAAGTAATTTAGATATAAGGCAAAACAACGTTTGCCAGGTAGGTATTTGTAATAGGTATAATAGTGAAGTAGATTTTTTTTTGAATAATTGAGAAGATAACCAAGATGTTTCAACTCATGGTAAGAGATACGGCTTACATTGTAGTGCTGATCAAGATTCTAGATTGAAAGTTAGGAGTGGCATCGCATATGCACTCGTCATAACTCAGACAAGATGTGAAGTCACGTTAAACCATTAGTTTCATAAGCTACTACTAATAAAACTTACACATTACTGGTTCAAGACAGAAAAAGACGCTGCTGGGGTACACAATGATAGTAATTTTAGATTTTAAATATACGTAATATCATCTGATGTTAAGTGCTCAACGCCGCCCACATTCTCTTGCAACACCAGAGTAATCACAGGAGCGTTGCGAGCGTAAGAAATGTGAACGCGCTTTTTTTATGGTACCCACGTCGTATCGTCCGCGAAAAACCGCACAAGGAATCTCAATCCACAGCTTGGTTAAACGCGGAAGACGCCACACATCCAGATCGTGGGGATGATTTACTAATTTGTGGCGTGCCGTGTGAAGGTGAAATTTGGCGTCAGGAATCAGGTTAAACAGGTCTTTGGAACACTACCCGTGACAAATGTGGTAGTAGACACACAATGAAGCGACAGAGCACAGGATCGGCAACGATTCGAGCAGCTCTGCATTGTTCGCGGTAAATACTTCGAGCTGGTACTGATCTTTAGTAACCCGTCAGCATACCGCCTGGCTGTCACTCATAGCACAGTTTTCAAGCCAGTTTCTGCTTCGGGAAATGAATTCACGATTGTCTCGCAAGACCCATACAGCACTCAAACAACGGGCTTGTCTTTTTGAAGTTCTGTTGATAAATATTAGTAACTGATAACGATCAGCTTGATGTACGTCGGTTTGTGTTCCGGCGTGTGTTTGCAAACCGGTGCGGGCGCCAGTGTTGCTAACCGGTACCACACTACCCGGTACAATCGCCGACACATTTAACAATTATATAATAATAATTTTTTTGTCTCACAAAAATTAAACAATTTCTTATGTTTTTAAAGTGATAACCCTTACTTCTAGGATTAATACTATTTTTATTTTGAATTAACGTCTCAAGTCAATTTCCTAATATGCAAATATTAGGGTTGAGCAGGTTATCAACAGTAAGGTAGATCCTGTAGACGAAATGACAACTAGAGAGTTGAACAAAGCATACAAGATTTTATGACGATACGTCACTCGAACGGTTAGCTCAGTTGGCAGAGCACTCGCAGGAAACGCGAGAGTTTATGGGTTCGAGCCCCGCATCGTTCATAAAATTTTGTTTTCAAATTTTATTAACACAAAAAGTAATTTTAATGTCACAAAAGTACTTATCCTAATTAATAAGAAATAAATGCGATAAACAGAGTAAAGTATTTACATTAAAGTTTTAAAACTCAAGCCGAACTGGGAAGAACCTTTATTTCGGCTTACAGAGCCAATCGAATCACAATAAATAATTTATTTATTAAAACTTTCGTGAGACATTATTAACTTGCTTATTTATACGGCTTTACTCAGGTTTTATCGGTGAGGGTACCGACTAGTTTCGGACCATTCCTTCATCAGGGTGAGTGTAGTGTGTGTAGTACGAAAGATAAACAGCAACACCTCGGCAGTAGCAGAGAATGCCCTAAACTCCGACACATCAGACTATATTAGGTTCGATAGGGTGAAAGAATTGGTTCGCAAAATAAAACATGAGTAAAGCCGTATTTATACAAATAAAATAATTAATTGACTTATATTATTTACACTAACATTATGTGCTATTGGTCTGTGGTCTGATCATCTCTTTGGGTGTTATGATAGGTGAATGAATGAGTGTGAGAGGGTGTTATACATATTATTATACATTAATTAAAATAAAGACGCAAATATATACTTCATTTTCTGAAAACACAAAGGTGCCTCACGAGAAGGTGAATAGCGTGAGTGTAGCTGTCAGATAATTTGAATTCATCCCGACACAACATAATAGCACAATAGAACTGTCCGAGCTTCATCAAAGCCATTCATGTAATTGAAATTTTACAACTTTACAGTTTAACCCAGTTACTTTCATATATATAAAATTCTTTAAATTTAATACGTAGAAAGAATATTATGTATATCATATTTTATAATCTCTACTCTCTCTCTTACAAAATGATTTTAAACCTCTTGACATTTTTTTTTATTATTTGACTGACTCGTACCCATGGACCTAATATTTAAACAGGAGCTCTAGCAAAAAAATTAGCCAAACAAGATACTCACTACAGTGGCCTATGGTCACTCACCAATACGGAGACAATTAAACGTAGGTTTACACTGATATTTCAAAATACGGATTAATTAATTTTTATTGCTAATAAACAATAAATTTTATCAAAACCGTTTATAAAATGGACAATGGACAAGAGAAGGTAGTTTAGTTTTGCGCTTCAAAACTGATTCAATATTTACAACCCTATCTCTCGCCTGGATATAAAAGAATATACTGGATGAACTAAAAGCTTCAGCTTCAGCTTGGTCAGTATATGGTATTATATATTTTATCCTATTTGAATGAAAAGTTAAAATGAAGCTGTTTAACCTGATTCCAGCCGCTGAATTCCACCTTCACCACGACACGCCACAAGTTAGGATATCATCCCCACCATCTGTATGTGTGGCGATCCTCCACAGTGCGGTTTTCAAGGAGCTTTCTTCCACATACTACAAAGCTGTGGAATGAACTTCCATGTGCAGTATTTCCGGGACGATAGGACATGGGTACCTTCAAAAAAAGCGCGTACACCTTCCTTAAAGGCCGGCAACGCTCCTGTGATTCCTCTGGTGTTGCAAGAGATTGTGGGCGGTGGTGATCACTTAACAACAGGTGAACCGTACGCTCGTTTGTCCTCCTATTCCATAAAAAAAAAAGTTCACAGCCATACCTGTATAACATTTTTTTGCAATTGCAAGTAGGTTAAATGTATACCTTTATTATTATCATACACTAATTAATCAATTAATTAATGGATGCAAGAGGATCGTTATAATAAGTTAAAGATAATAACACATAGTTACAATTTATGAGAACATAAATTAAATTTATCGAGATATTAACGAGTACGTAAGTTATGTTTTCTACGTGACTGTACTATCAAGCGTCGATTTTAGAAAGTATGCTGGCGCCAGTCACAAACTTAATTATGACGGTCAACAATAACAATATAAGAAAGTTCTGTCTGTTCGTCTTTGACTGCGGCCCGGGGCCCTACGGACATTAATTTAAATTAGTTTCATCTCCGGACGGAGAGTTTCTATGCCAATTTTACATTACCTACGGTTTGGTTACTTAATGAGGCAACGGGAACTAACAGACGTCATATAGTTGCACTGTGCTATTGTGGCTGAATAACTTTTTGTAATCGAATCTGTTCTTAATAATAAGTTTTTTTATACTTATTTTTAATAATAAGCATGGGACGTACTGATCCGTGCCTAATTTCAAAGAAGTCCATCAAATTTATAGTCAAATTAAAATATACTTTATTAAATTAGGCTTAGCTTAGGTTAACTAAGCGCTTTTGAATTGTCACTATAGATATATATTTTCATAAAGTAAACTTTGTGAAAAGAACATACTTACAAGAAAATCAACGGGCACACGTTTCAATCAAATAGAGTATTTTACAATGACTGTAATAAACATGACAAATTAATTTGTAATGTCCTGCATCCAATATACGTCTAGTGTTTAAATAATATGAAATATTTCATAAGAAGTCGTAAACTGTATTTAAAATATAAATTATCGTATATTGGATGCACCAATCTTTATAGCTTGAATTCATTGCTTGTGTTTACTTCGTGAACATTGTCTTTCAGTAACTTTATAACCTGAAATGTAAACTTCGCATATTCCCTTCACCGAGGCCTTTATTCCATAACCTATGATACTTTACGTACAATTTGAATACGACCAAAGCTACTAAAATCTAGGGGAAACTGACTGAACATTTAAGGCTTGCATTTCTTGAGTCGAAGTGATCACAAATGATATTATTTATAATTTCATCCCAACTCTCACCGGGGGTGTAACTCAGTGGTAGAGTGTCTGCTTCGCATGCTGAAAGTCCTGGGTTCAAATCCCAGCACCTCCAAACTATATTTTTATTAGTTTTCAAGCATATATTTTTTATACGTCATAATATGCAAAATATTAGATGTTAAAAAGTCATTAATTTAAGTTAAACAGGCAAAAATTTTCAAGTGGCCATGTATGGTTTTGACCAAGTACTCAAAGGGGTCTCGGGCAAGATTTTGAAGTGCAAACTTCTTTGGCATCATTGTGATTTGAAAGTGGATGAAACGAAAAAGCGCGACACTAAAAAGAGTACGATACATAAATTTATAAGATTAAACGTGGGAGAAAATGGAGTAGGAAGCATTATACATTGTTTTGGTACCAGGCGATCATAGTTGAAGAAGAGATTGTCATATGTATGACGCGGGTATACCTTAATATATTCTAACGTCATGCGTACGACGTATTACTGCATGGACAGCGGGAGAACATAAATATGGTAGCGGTTATAGTAATGTCTTTCAAAGCGGCTGAAATCATGTGTCATCTCAGCAGCATGTACCAGGACTTCATATGCAGCTTAGAGGTTCATGCACAATGCAACCTTCACTTCTGACATGTGAGCTTTGTACGCAAGCAATTGTTATTTCCAACCCAGGAATCGAAAATATTGATTCAATCAATCTTGATTGATCAAAGATCCACATTTAGTTTTTATCAAAATTGGGCCCGAGACTATACTTAGTACTGTTGACTTTTTCCCATAGTTTCAGATTTGACCGTCCATCAGATTGAAACATTCATTCTGCATAGGTAAGGTTAGCAACCGTACTCTAAAATAGAATATTGTACTCTATATCATGTAGGCGTACTCTTTATTCTATAACACTAATAGAGTATGCTAGAATACTATTTTTATATACAATTCTTTTTAAAAACCAAGCTGTAAAAAGTACACAAAACACTTTTTTTAAACTATAAAGTAATAATAACAAGCTTTTATTAAAGGCAAAATTCCCCAGTATACATATTATGAACCAAGCAGGTACAATGATATTCTAATAGATAAATTCTATACATAAATAGTAAAATATACACAAAACTTGTGGGCGGCGGTGATCACTTAACAACAGGTGACCCGTACGATCGTTTATCCTCCTATTCCATAAAAAAAAACTTATAAACTATCTGGAAAGGTTAATGAAGCTCTTTCCAGGCGTCTTGGTCTAGGCACCGCCAATATGAAAAAATATTGCTAGGCATCCCGTCACAAACCGAATGGAGAATGCGGTTTTTAGATTTGTGGAGTCTATCACAGAAGGACGCTCTTTTTCTCATCACCGCATAGAAATCAGGCACCCTTGATTAAGATAAAAATTATGAAAATATTTTTGGAACTCTGTACTCTTTATTTAACTCCTTTGAAATCAGAAATACTCTATTTCTTCTAATAAAAGTTGACAACCCTATGCATAGGTACAACAAAAAAGCGCACGGGCTATCTATATTTGTATTTAGTGCTAATATAAAGGCAGAAAAAAAATTGCGTGTGTACAAAGTACACATGTCAGAAGTCACCTGCATTGCGCATGAACCTCTAAACTGCATATGAAGTCCTGGTACATGTTGCTAGGATGACACATGATTTCAACCGCTATGAAAGACATTACTAACACCGCTACCATATTTATGTTCTCCTGGTGTCTATGCAGTTATAAGTCGTGCGTATGACATAAGAATATATTAAGGTATACCTACTAGCGTCATACATAAAAATAAAATAGTATGCATATTTCTGTCTCATTCTTTGCCGGGTTCATAATATACATTTTTGTATTTGTGTCTATTACCTGTCGTTTTTTACGTTGCATCCGGTTTGAAATCACAACGATTCTAAAGAAGTTTCACTTCAACAAGTGTGTGTATACTTTATGTATGCACGCAAGAAGCTATATATCTTTGGCGTAACAAAGTAAAAATCCTTAAAATTACTTATTGCTCCTCCTATTTTACTGAAAGAACGGTATTGTCCTGGGTTCAAATCCCAGCACCTCCAAACTATATTTTTATTAGTTTTCAAGCATATATTTTTTATACGTCATAATATGCAAAATATTAGATGTTAAAAAGTCATTAATTTAAGTTAAACAGGCAAAAATTTTCAAGTGGCCATGTATGGTTTTGACCAAGTACTCAAAGGGGTCTCGGGCAAGATTTTGAAGTGCAAACTTCTTTGGCATCATTGTGATTTGAAAGTGGATGAAACGAAAAAGCGCGACACTAAAAAGAGTACGATACATAAATTTATAAGATTAAACGTGGGAGAAAATGGAGTAGGAAGCATTATACATTGTTTTGGTACCAGGCGATCATAGTTGAAGAAGAGATTGTCATATGTATGACGCGGGTATACCTTAATATATTCTAACGTCATGCGTACGACGTATTACTGCATGGACAGCGGGAGAACATAAATATGGTAGCGGTTATAGTAATGTCTTTCAAAGCGGCTGAAATCATGTGTCATCTCAGCAGCATGTACCAGGACTTCATATGCAGCTTAGAGGTTCATGCACAATGCAACCTACACTTCTGACATGTGAGCTTTGTACGCAAGCAATTGTTATTTCCAACCCAGGAATCGAAAATATTGATTCAATCAATCTTGATTGATCAAAGATCCACATTTAGTTTTTATCAAAATTGGGCCCGAGACTATACTTAGTACTGTTGACTTTTTCCCATAGTTTCAGATTTGACCGTCCATCAGATTGAAACATTCATTCTGCATAGGTAAGGTTAGCAACCGTACTCTAAAATAGAATATTGTACTCTATATCATGTAGGCGTACTCTTTATTCTATAACACTAATAGAGTATGCTAGAATACTATTTTTATATACAATTCTTTTTAAAAACCAAGCTGTAAAAAGTACACAAAACACTTTTTTTAAACTATAAAGTAATAATAACAAGCTTTTATTAAAGGCAAAATTCCCCAGTATACATATTATGAACCAAGCAGGTACAATGATATTCTAATAGATAAATTCTATACATAAATAGTAAAATATACACAAAACTTGTGGGCGGCGGTGATCACTTAACAACAGGTGACCCGTACGATCGTTTATCCTCCTATTCCATAAAAAAAAACTTATAAACTATCTGGAAAGGTTAATGAAGCTCTTTCCAGGCGTCTTGGTCTAGGCACCGCCAATATGAAAAAATATTGCTAGGCATCCCGTCACAAACCGAATGGAGAATGCGGTTTTTAGATTTGTGGAGTCTATCACAGAAGGACGCTCTTTTTCTCATCACCGCATAGAAATCAGGCACCCTTGATTAAGATAAAAATTATGAAAATATTTTTGGAACTCTGTACTCTTTATTTAACTCCTTTGAAATCAGAAATACTCTATTTCTTCTAATAAAAGTTGACAACCCTATGCATAGGTACAACAAAAAAGCGCACGGGCTATCTATATTTGTATTTAGTGCTAATATAAAGGCAGAAAAAAAATTGCGTGTGTACAAAGTACACATGTCAGAAGTCACCTGCATTGCGCATGAACCTCTAAACTGCATATGAAGTCCTGGTACATGTTGCTAGGATGACACATGATTTCAACCGCTATGAAAGACATTACTAACACCGCTACCATATTTATGTTCTCCTGGTGTCTATGCAGTTATAAGTCGTGCGTATGACATAAGAATATATTAAGGTATACCTACTAGCGTCATACATAAAAATAAAATAGTATGCATATTTCTGTCTCATTCTTTGCCGGGTTCATAATATACATTTTTGTATTTGTGTCTATTACCTGTCGTTTTTTACGTTGCATCCGGTTTGAAATCACAACGATTCTAAAGAAGTTTCACTTCAACAAGTGTGTGTATACTTTATGTATGCACGCAAGAAGCTATATATCTTTGGCGTAACAAAGTAAAAATCCTTAAAATTACTTATTGCTCCTCCTATTTTACTGAAAGAACGGTATTGTAAAAATTTTGCAAAGATGACTTTGACAATTAATTATTAACGAATATGGCTGTATGGGTTTGAACCCTTTGACTGTCCTAATAATGGACGAAGAAACCAAAAAAAAAAAAATGTCGCAAACGTCAGAAAATTTTAGGAACCAACTTTTGTCTTACAGTGATGCGCGCATCTTAAAATTTTACTCTTATAATTTTTTCATAACGCGCCTAAAGAAGTATAACATCAAAATTATTAGAATGGATTCAGAGACAACTATGTAGTCAACACATTGCAGTACAAATTTTTTTTATACCAGTGGGCAAACGGCCAAGAGGCTCACGTGGGAATTGGAAGACCTTAGATAATTTATAAATCTAGATACAACGATATTATAGTATCATTGTCTAGATAGAGCCTCTTGCTGTTGTAACGCATTACAACTGCACAAAAAGCGAGGCATAAAGGCATTTATTTTATCAAAATTGATTCCTTTAGAATTCTTTTTGATGTCACTTCTAATATACTCGATACAACTATCGCTTTGGAAACAAATGGCGCTCTGAGAGAGAAGTAGCGGCGCAAGAAACGCTCCCAGCAATATTTTTTTGCGCTCAAGTCAAGTCAAATGCTTAAACTAAGCGCCTTTGAACCGTCAATATGAATATTTCTTTCAAATTACTGAATTCACCATATGTTCGGAAAAAGATAAGCTCGTGACAAAAACATACAATCAATCAATCACATAGTGTATTTTACAATAGCTGTAATTACATAACAAATTAGTTTGTAAGGTGCAGCATCCGATATATGAGTCCGGTTAAAATAATACAAATTATTTCATGAAAAGTAATAAAGAACTAAATCTATTTTTTTTATGGAATAGGAGGAGAAACGAGCATATGGCTCACCTGGTGTTAAGTGATCACCGCCGCCCACACTCTCTTGCAACACCAGAGGAATCACAAGAGCGTTGCCGGCCTCTAAGGAAGGTGTACGCGCTTTTTTTGAAGGCACCCATGTCGTATCGTCCCGGAAACACCGCACAAGGAAGCTCATTCTACAGCTTTGTAGTACGAGGAAGAAAGCTCCTTAAAACCGCACTGTGGTGGACCGCCACACATCCAGATGGTGGGGATGATATCCTAACTTGTGGCGTGTCGTGCGAAGGTGGAATTCAGTGGCAGGAATCAGGTTAAACAGCTCTTCGGAACACTCCCCGTGATAAATGCGGTAGAAGACACACAATGAAGCGACGTCTCTACGCAACGCCAAGAGATCTAGCCGTTCACAGAGCACTGGGTCCCCGACAATTCGAGCTGATCTGCGTTGAACGCGGTCAAATGGATCGAGCTGATACTGGGGTGCGCCAGACCAGAGATGACAGCAATACTCCATGTGTGGCCGGACCTGCGCTTTGTAGAGCGCTAGAATGTGGGCCGGCTTGAAGTATTGCCGTGCTCTATTAATGACCCCCAGCTTCTTGGAAGCCAATTTGGCTTTGCCCTCCAGATGGCCACGGCAATCGCTCGAGATTTCGAGACCCAGTATTCCGATGTATAAATATAAATTATCGTATATTGGATACATTAACCTTAGAGCTTGAACTTATTTTTTGTAAGGATGCTTCGTGAACATGATGGTCGTGATTACTGTCACAATTTGTAAATACATAATTCATTAACTATAATAGGTCGACCTGGCGCCAAGCAGCACCCGTTCACGTGTTGACGCATGGACCAACCATCGTTCGCTTTATTTACGTTGTTCAAATTGAACTAAACCCGTGCAATTTGCATTCAACATTTTTTACTTCTATGCCATGCTGTAATTTCAATGTATCTGTTTTTCAATACTAATTCCGAAAACAAAATTCATATAGTCCGTAGTACTAGTAGCATTATTTTTACTACTACTACAACTTACATCTTGTACTTCTTTTAAAATTACTACTTCATTATTTCTTTGAAATCAGTCATTAATTTTCTCAATATTGATTCTTTTCATATTAGACTACCACCACATCGGATCAATCAGATGTCAACGCTCTGAGGGAAAATTTTTTTCTTTTTGCTCGATTAAATAAAGTCTATTACTGAATGATGTACAAAGTAGGTTGTTAATACATTTCACCTAATTGCTGACTTTTTTTTATGAAAATTAGGGACGAGACGAGCAGGACGTTCAGCTGGCGGTAATTGATACGCCCTGCCCAATACAATGCAGTGCTGCTCAAGTTTATTGAAAAACCCAAAGGCTGAGCGGCATGTCTCGCTATAAGATGTCAAGTCTCATTTGCCCAGTAATTTCAATAGCTACGGCGGTCTTCAGACCGAAGCACAGTAATGTTTATACATGCTTCACGGCAGAAATAGTTGTTACGCCGTTGTGGTACCCATAATCTGCTGGTGCAAAGGAGCCTACCACTGCTAAACTCACTGACAAATAGCAATATACCCGCAAACCAAAACAGTGTTCTAAGCACAATTATCTAAAACGATCTCTGATCTAAGTGTCAAGTATGATCCTTAATTAGATAACAGACCCAGCGGTGTCAACGACCCGCCCTACATCTACAAACTGCGCGTGCGCAGATCAACTGTTACTATGCGACGATCATCCGCGACATGCACTATCTATAATCTTGCGCAATCAAAAACAACCGGTTGGTTACGTTGATACAAGAGCGATAGTCGCGTACATGTATTTAATAGTTGGCTCTTATCAAAGTGGATCGTGGTACCTACAATATGTCGTTGGTTGATTGTAGTGTTCGCGTTGGTAAGATTGTGAAGCGGCCGGGCACTTTGTGGAAAGTCGATTGGCCTAAATGTAAACGTTGCATCAATATTGAGAACTTTACACAGAAAAGTGATGTGTTAGATTTGTGTTCCTGGACTCAAGACAATCTGACTTCACTATTGGACTGAAAGACCACAATGTCCTTTCTTTATTTATGATAATCATCATCATAATATCAGCTAGAAGACGTCCACAGCTCGACAAAGACCTCTCCCAAACATCGCAATGACAATCGATCCTGCGCTGCCCTCATCCAACCTTTTCCGACGATGCCTACCAACACTGCGTCAAAAACACAAAAGTGCACGCGCTTTTTTTAATGAACCTATGTCGTATCTTCCTGAAAACACCTTACAAGCAAGCTCCATTCCATAGCTTGGAATTTCAGGTGATTGACCAACCACTGTCCATGCAAAGGTAACGATAGTGATGGTTTCGTCCAAAATTTTGTAATTCTCTATGGCTGGCTTAAAAAATACAACATAACTATGTTCTATGAAATATCTGTGCAGTAAATTATATTATTTAAACACGATTCATATATTGTATGCAGCACATTACAAACTAATTTGTTATATATATAACAGCCATTGTAAAATACTTTATTTGATTGAATAGAGTGGCCGTTGAGTTTCTTGTATATTCTTCTCACTAGCTCAACTTTTTCCGAACATATGGTTAATTCAGTAATTTAAAAGAAATATTTGTGAGGACTCAAAAGCGCTTAGTTTAAGCCTAATTGAATAAAGTTTATTTGATTTTGACTTCAACTTTGACTAAAACATAAAATGTATTATACAATAGGCATACGTAAATGAACAAATCATTCATTACACAATGTTTTTTTATGATATAAGGGACGAGACGAGCAGGAAATTCGGCTGATGGTAATCGATACGCCCTGCCAATGCAGTGCCGCTCAGGATTCTGGGCGCCACAACAATTGCGCTCGTCACCTTGAGTCATAAGATGTAAAGTTTCATTTGCCCTGTAATTTCACTAGCTACGGCGCTCTTATGACCGAAACACAGTAATGCTTATACATTACTGCTTCACGGCAGAAATAGGCGCCCTTGTGGTACACATAATCTAGCTGGTTTTTTTTGTCTTTCAGGATTGATTAATAACTGTGGATTGCAAACTCCAATTTAGTTCTGCTGGATACGAAGTAAAAAAGATTCTGTTCTTAACAGACATTGATACTATGATCCTGTATTCGGTTACACTGGTTCATGTTGTTAAAATAAAAATTTATTATATATATATATATAATACTCGTATAATACCTCTATTTTTTTTATAGTGCATATATGGGTATTGACGCATCTGCTGTACCCATGTTTTTTTTGTTAAATTACATTTATAGTTTTAATCGACTCGTATTAGTCATTGGGTATTTGACGCTTGAGTATTACAATACATGTAAAGTGATACGGCAATAAAAACTCAAATGTCAAATACTCAATGCCTAACACGAGTACGACAGAAAAATAAATGTAAATTAACTAATAAAAACAAAAGAGCTATTGAGTACAGAAGTAGTCAGTTATCAATTTACATATACTGTAAATAAATAAAGATATTATGCGAGCATTATATTAGAATGAAAAAATATATATAATTTCTTTAATTTTCTTTATGAAAATACGGGACGAGACGAGCAAGGCGTTCAAGCTGATGGTAATTAATACGCCCTGCCCATGCTATCACTATTTAGAATCAACTGCCGCTTACTATCCGTCAAGCACAATCAAAAGCCTCTTTTAAAAATCAACTAAAAAAACATTATCTGTCCTCTATTGGATATCTGTATGTATTGTTTCCATCAACATAATTCAACTATTCAGAAATGTTAATTTCTGTTTCTACTTTTTATTGACGTATTCTTTTACTTTCTTATATATTTATCTATATTTTAGTATAGTATATATTATGTATGTATATATTTTTGACACTTTTCTTACCCTTTTAATGTAATTTCTCTTTTATTTTATTACAAATGGTTGCCTGGAAGAGATCATAGATAAGGCCGCCATTTGCACCATATGATTTTATTATGTATGTTTAGTTGGTATTTAAGTTATATTTTGTTAATGTGGTGTTAAGTGTTATAAATTAATAAAATAATTACTCGAGCTGTTTTCCTTTGGGACCCTTTTCTGAATTGCTTTTTGCCACTGAGATGTCGATATGCAGTGCGCGTGGTTTGCTTACATCAGCACTTCGTGAGCTTTCTAACGAGCGCGTGTTAACTACCGGCGACATGGCCGCTGTTGTTGGCGAAATTATCAACAAATTAAAGGTTATGTAGACGTCGGTTACACGAGGCCATAACCGCGATATCTAATTATATCTACACTCTTACGTCTACGACATTCGGTGTACAATCATATTAATTTCTAATATTCTGCTTGATCAATCTATAATTATTTTGTAACGCCAGCTGACTGCCCATCCCCGCTCACTTGATGGTAGTTGGAGATCTATTCAATAAGATTATGACAATAAAAGATAATGCGGTAGATTCAATACGAAAAAAAATTTTTTGACATTCATAAGTAATAAAGTGATTTTGATTTGATTTATGATATCTACAAATTCCTTCTATTAAAAATTTTCGACCTTTCAAATAAACTTGGTTTAAAGTTTTACCTAAGAATAAACCAAGTTCCCAGCGTTTATTTGGAAGCAGGCTCACATTCGAAAAACTTCAGAATTATCATCGTACTGACAATATTGTGGTATTGTCAACTTTATAGTTAACATTTTGCATATTGTGAAATAAATTATCTGGTTTATTTTATGGTATTACTTTATACCCAGTTATCTGTAAGGTATATGTTACCGGCCAAAACCCGAATTTTCGACAAACTAGTTTTTCCTGGGCCAAATTAGTTCATCCTGAAGGTGATAGGATAAACCGGTTCAGACTAGGTTAGACTAGTTTCTCCTATAGCCCTTACGGCAAACCGGTTAAGCTTAGGCTAAAAATTACCAGGTTTGGCCTAATAGAATCTTGGATAATAGAATCAGTACCGTTTGCAAAACTGTTGTTCAAATATTAATCCACGTATCGTGTAAGTTCACAGGATTTTTTTAAACATTAATCTTTTCATATTTATTACTAGATAGACTTCGTTAAAAATTAAAATTTATTGAAGTGTGCGTTACTTTGCGGAAATCCATAGTTATATAACTCGGCACGAGACTCAGTCTCATAGGCAAAACACGTGTCGAATTGTTTAAGGACAAATATTGGCGGAATTAACGTTATTTATCTCTCAACAATAAACGACAATAACATACAAAAATAAGTTTCGTGGACTTCAATACTTTATAAACTTGATGATACTCATTCTAATGTTTTCTCAGCCGCTATCACCGCAACCCCTATGTCCCTGCATTTTAAATCTGTAATATCTTCGAAAATATTCATTTAAATTACATACTCTAAATCACCATATTGATCTATATTGAAGGCACAATGTACTTAAGATACTTAATTGGATGAGGATTAATGCTGTATTGCTTAAAATCACTTCGTATATAAGCCGTTATTTCTCACAAAATGTAAAGGATAAAAAATGGTTATTGTGCGTATCCCCATAAGATAGTCATAAACAATACCATTAGGGACTTTTTTGTAGACCTTATACTTTAGCACATTATTTTGATCTATCTCGTAGGGTTCAGCTAGCGTTTGCAATTAAAGCGCAAAAATAATCTCTTTATTGACGACATCATTTTAGAAACCTCTAAAAACTATCAGCATTTTTCTACTAAATTATACATGTATTATACATATAAACCTTGCTCTTGAATCACTCTATACAGGGTGTTGTTTTGCGAAGGGTGGTGATGGCCAAGTCGGACACTACGAGACTTAGAGAAAAGTCCTGGAACGAGTCATTCCCTCGATTTATAAGAAACCAATGACTGCATATTTAGTTTTTTTAAATTTTTTGAACTTTTGACGGAGATCGATCTGAATTATCTTTTAAACAACTTACACTCTGTATTATTCGACCAATTGACTCACTTGCTGAAGGATCAATGTTTGCAGAGAAAAGTATTGCTAAAACTTTAAAGGAAATACATATCAAATTTTCTGTTTTATTATTTTTACACGGAAGAAAACTCATCTTCTATTCAAACTTTTTGTTAGAAATCTTACTTGTTTTCTTACGTATCGAATGCAGTAAGTTTATTATATTAAAAAAAACCGCATCCAAATCTATTGTGAAGTTTTAAAGACCTAAGCATACATAGATACAGACAGCAGGAAGCGATTTTGTTTTAATAGTATATAGTGATTATTTCAAATCAAACATTAAAATATTTTCTATGGACGAGGAGGTTAAGCAAGCGTACGGACCAGATGTTAAGGGTGATGATGTCACCCGTATTCTTCTGCAACACCAGAGGAATCGCAGGGGCTTTCCCGGCCTTTCAGAAACCAGGGTACCCATTTTTTTTAATGGAATAGGAGGACAAACGAGTGTACGGGTCACCTGGTGTTAAGTGATCACCGCCGTCCACATTCTCTTGCAACACCTGAGGAATAGAGAAAGAGAAGATAAAGAGGGTGTACGCGCTTTTTTTGAAGGTACCCATGTCGTATTGTCCCGGAATTACTGCACAAGGTAGCTCGTTCCACAGCTTTGGAGTACATGGAAGAAAGCTACTTGAAAACCGCACTGTGGGAGGACCGCCACACATCCAGATATCGTATCGTTCTGAAAACACCGCCCTAGGAAACCCATTCCATAGCATGGTTTGTGTGCAATTTCCTGGAAAACCGCACTGTAGAGAAACTCCACACAAGCTACGTTATCATATTCAAATTGAAACAGAAATATCGACTCCAATGTAATACTTGGTGACAGACAAAGGCGCTTTTGTAACCATCTAGTAGCCTCCTCCGCGAGTCTTAGAGCGTTTTCGCACTACGTCCGATCCGAATCCGATCCGTACCCGTTAAAATATGGTCCGGTGTAGTCGTAGTACTATTTGTAACGGTTACCGGAAAGAAATCGGATGACGGAAGCCGGGGGTCTACTCTCTTTGTCCGAATCGAAACTTCGTAAACGAACGAAATTTAAACGAAGCTTCGGTAATAACCCTACTCTATTTTGTATTCGGACACACACGGACAAGTTCGGAACCATAGGCAAAATTCGTAAACGAATAGTGAACGATTGAAATGAACTATAGTTTTATCCAACTCATTTGAAGAGTTCTATTTCATGCCAACTACTCGTAGTTACTAATGACAACCAAAATTATCTGTATTACACATACAATGTAAACATGTCAACTTAGTACATATTTAAGATTTTTCGTTTGAATTCTGTAAAAAGATTTCTGAAAATAGTTCTCAGGTTTAGAAATTCGAAATGTCAAACAATGACGTTTGGGACTATTGTCTTCAAAAACTTCAAAACGAATGGAACCGTAGTAGGAACTTCGATCGAAACTTCGTTTTTCATTGAATAAGATCCAATCAGACAGACCAGACAGATCCGATCCGTACCCGTGAAAATACTAGTCCAAGTTACTATTTCTAACGGATGACGGAAAGATATCGGATGACGGAAGCCGGATCTAGTGCGTAAATTACAATAGAGATAGTTCTACGACTACTTCGGACCCTGTTTTCACGAATACGGATCGGATTCGGATCGGACGTAGTGCGAAAGCGCTCTTATGTTTGTAAGCTAACTAATTTGCAACAATGACTAAAACCTAGTCAGGTGCCATAGACATTTCAATAGAAAAGGATATGTTTATAACTTTGGAGTATGTTTAGTAATGAATAAGTCTTGTTAAACATTTACATAAAAATATCGTAAAATCAATGAACCAGCGCGAAGCCCTTTTAACAAAACATTGGATGTCCATTACGCGAACAGTTTTATTACAGCGAAGGGAGTTAGGAGTTTGCAAAATTTTGTTAACAATACGTCATTTTATGAAACAATATTAAATTTTAATTACATAATTGTGAAATATTCTATCCTCTCAAAGACAACACGAAAGTTGATCGGCATAGTTATGCTATATTTATTCTAGCAAGCACGGAGTCACATTGTTATAGAGAACCACTTCTTCTTCCACAGTCTTCAAACACCGCGCACATACTTATAGCTAATTTAAGATATTTATGCTTTTCTCATGGATTACACTGTCAGATCTGGACCAAATTGCAATGGGACCACCAAGGAGCACCAGCTTAATAAAAAAAGAATTATCCAAAATCCGTTCGCCCAGTCGAAAGTTCTGGGGTAATAAGCATAAAAAACATATCGTGGAATTGAGAACCTCCGCCTTTTTTCAAGTCGGTTAGAAACGCGGGTAACCTTATACCAATGAGAGGCTTCTTTGCACAGGGAGCCGGCTAGACTATGGGTACCACAACGGAGCCTATTTCTGCAGTGAAGCAGTAATGTGTAAACATTACTGTGTTTCGGTCTGAAAATATTATTATATTATTAATATTTGAAATGATTTTAAAAATATATGTAACTTGAAACTTACCAACAAAAGCAGAGCTTACGCATAAAAACAAACTAAATATATGAAACAGCTTATTAAAAATGTAATATTAAATTAAGGTTAATTTACTGTACTCATAATATACATTAAAGCAATCATCCTCGGCAAACAAACCCTGTATCAACAGCTAGCTATTTTCATCAGAAAGTTTATTTTATTAGCGGAAGTTCCGCTGTTTTATCAACGTCATAAGAAAAAGGGCGCCATTATTCAATATTATTTTATATCATATCTGCTTTCCCGCCAGATTTAACGGTTCGTGTTGTGTTACAAAATCGTGCTAATATGATAAATATCTGATGAGAGCTATGGCCATCTTCTCGCTAGTTCACGTTTGTAAACATAAAACAGTACTTTATTTCACAGTTTGTAATTTTGTTTATTTAATAGGACCGGAGGAATTACTGGAGCGCTTCCCGCCTTACAAATAGTGGTACCTACGCGCTTTTATTAAAATTAAACATGGCATCTTTGCGGTTGCATCCTCCTGGAATAATATTTATTTATTTAGAATACTTACAGCTATTTATAACTATGTTGAAGCCATTAACTAGTTTTCACATATATGATTCTAGTTAGTTTTTAAAATTACTAGAGAGTTACGCTATCTTACAATATATTACAAGTTCATTAAATTTGATACTTGTACGGACGAAGAAGGAATTACGGTGATAGAAAGTTTTATAAATGGGGATATGAAAGGGGATGGGATTACGCAGCTGTTTTTAGGAACACATAACTTAATTTGAATATATATATATATATATATATATATATATGCTAGTATTTGTTACAAAAGAAAAAAGATTTGAAGTGAAAGCATTAAAAAAAAACAATAAAAAATAATATCATTTTATTGCAGGTCAGGGACCCATATAAACATGTTATATATAAGTAGTCAGAAAATTTTAAAATTATAAAAAAATGAAATATGTATAAAGATAATTAATTAATGAAAAAAAAATAAAAGCCATTTTACGTTAGGGATCTGGTGTAGGTTAGGGAGCCAGTGTTTGTAAAACACATTGTCAAACAAAAGGACAAAGCTAATAGATGCTATTAAGTATTCTGTAACACAAAAGTGGCGCTGGACAGGTCGTGAAATTCATGGACAAAAGATGAACAGTTGAAACGACAATTTGGGAAGGACCATCTAACAACAGAAAGGAGGCCGCCATAGAAATGGATGGGTTGATGAAATAATAAAAACGGCAGGAAAAGAATGGAGAGGTAAAGCACAGAAGAGGGATACATGGAGTAAACTGTAGGAGGTCTATACCTAGAGTGGGGGAACCCCACGTCCTCTCGCGTTCCGTGCCGTTTTTGTTTTCAGTAATGTTTGTATAATTAATCCCAGAAGTGAAGGTTATCACTTAAAAAAAAACATAGCAAATTGTTTAGATTTGCAAGAGCGACATATTAAGTCAATTTCCGAATATGTAAATATGGGGTTGAGAAGGTTCTGAACTGTAAAAAAGATCCTTAAGATGAAGCCACAACCTGAGAGTTGAACAAAGCATACAAGATTTTATGACGATACGTCACTCGAACGGTAAGCTCAGTTGGCAGAGCACTGGCACGGAGCGCCAGAGGTAGTGGGTTCGAGTCCCGCATCGTTGATAAAATTTTGCTTTACCAAATTTTATTTATGTATTAATCCTAGAAGTGAAGGTTTTCACTTTCAAAACGAAAAAAATTGTTTAGATTTACTAGAGCGACATCTCAAGTCAATTTCCTAATATGCAAATATTGGGGTTGAGCAGGTTATCAACTTTAAAGTGGATCCTGTAGATGAAGCCACAACCTGAGAGTTGAACAAAGCATTCAAGATTTTATGACGTTACGTCACTCGAACGGTTAGCTCAGTTGGCAGAGCACTGGCACGGAACGTCAGAGGTCGGTGCTTCGAGTCCCGCAGCGTTCAAACAATTTTGTTTCCAAACTTTATTTGTTCTTATTTGAAAATCGCTGTGAGCAATAACAAAATTTAACAAAAAGTCAAAATTGAGTTTTACTAACGTCCATCCAATGACTGATCTAATATTCAATTCAGGGTCCAACTGTCCCCAAGTGGGACATAAATTTCAACTCGGCATGACATTAATTTTGCAATTATTTCGGCTTTTTATCCCTCTTAATAACGCAACCCTTTTACGAAATCTCTGCAATAAATAACTTTGCCCGTAAAAATTCTATCCAATTTTGTGTTATTAATTTCGCCCCAATATTTTCATATTACTTTAATTTCCATTTTAGATTTAAGTCCGTATCGTATTTCTTTTTAATGTTACATTTTATCCAATTGCAGGACACGTCCCGGTTGGTTGGTCTTTTTTTGCCAACAGATGCTAAGATAGCTGTTGATTCATTAATTACTACATTACTACTTATTATTAATAATATATATTGGCCGTTAGTAGGGCCATATACAATCTCAATCCTAAATTCTTCATCATGAGCCGGAAGACGTCCACTGCTAAAAAGTCCTGCCCCAAAGATCTCCGCGACGATCCGCGCGTCCTGCGCTACATATCTATCCAATCTATTTCGGTGTTCTTAACAAGATCATCGGTCCATCTTGTGGGCGGCCTAGGAACACTGCGTCTCTGAAGACTGACGCACTTGAGTGCGTGGTCTTCATTCGAGGACTTTACTGCCCCAACGGTCATCAGTTCTGTCTATCAAACTATGTGCCCTGCCCACTGCCACTTCAGTTTCTCAATAATTTGGTGAATTTGGTTCTCCTACGGATCTCCTCATTTTTTATTCAATTTCGCAAGGAAACTCAATGCAATGGAGAGGGCTATTGCCCTCTCTATTGCTTTTTTGCTCGATCACGAGCTTTCTAATAAGCGACCACGTCTGCGTACCTTAAGTCATCACCGGCAACACATACTGGATAAAAAACCTGTGCCTTCAGACACTGTTGTATTTAGGATGAGAAGAATTTACGGAGCTTTCCGGACGCTGCTCATTCGAGTTGGAATCCTAAACTAACAATCTTAGACTAATAACATTTTCATTTCCGGGCATTTTAATAGGCGACCAAATTTAGTTATGCTAATTTCTTTCTTCAATTTATCAATGTGATGGCGTATTAGTATTTTTGGCTCAGATTTTGGATTGGTATTTTTATGAAAATGATAGATAAACGTTTTTAAAAGTATTATATTAAATTTCATCCGCTAAACAATCTTAGATTAACAATTTAATATAAAAAGTGTAAGTAAAGCATAGATTCCGATTTACTATGTCAGTATCAAATACGAACAAACTTGGGTTATATAAAGGTAGTTGTTTGTTTAAAATGATAGAAGAAACAAAATGGCCGCGGCTAAAATAAAACAGGAAAGAGAGCTGTTTCGGTTTAATTCACCGGATATTATCGATGTTCAAATAAACGTCAACTCAATTTAATAACACACGTTTACGACACAACTCGTGAGACTCGATCTCAACACTTCATAGAGCGCGCCTATGACACAGCGGACCAAACCTTACGTATTTTAGCACCGATTTCACTAATGACTCTCTAAATTGAATTTAATAAAACTCGGGGTAACTTAAACTAGTTAAGTTGGCGTAAAAAGGCATAAAAAGCATTTATTTTCTCAAAATTGATTCCTTTAGAATTTCTTTTTGATGTCATTTCTAATATACTAGATACTACTACCGCTTCGAAAACTAATGGCACTCTGAGAGAGATGAAGCGCCGCCAGAACTCTCCCAGCATTATTTTTTTTGTTGTATGTTGTATGTCTCAATCTCGACCAAAGACAAAAATAAAGAGTAAAAAACAATAGAACGTGTCAAATAGCTGTCAAAACTGTCATGGATGAGTATGAACAAAATCTAAATTGTTATATGTCAACGTTTCCAATTCGATAGCGACAGTGACAGCTCTTGAACGGGATAACCTAAATATGTTAAACGTCCAAAATTCGGCGGTGAGCATTTATACGCGCTTAGACTAATAACTGCGTTTATTTTGTGATGGTAAAATTCGAATTGAATCTGTAAACTCGCTTTTCTACACCCATGTTTAAAATCCTTTATTGTAGATTCTAAAACAGTTAGCTTATTGCCAATATTAAAACGATTGTTGTAATGACATTCAGTACAACATAACACCATCCGTTTCCGTAATAACACTCCTTTGGTTGATGTTATGGTTACTAGGACTGGCTTTTTGAATGTTAGCAGTAAGCTAACTGTTTCATAATCTTTTGTAGAGGATTCATATTATGGGTGTAGACAAAGTCTTTTTTTTTATGGAATAGGAGGACAAACGAGCGTACGAGTCACCTGTTGTTAAATGATCACCGCCGCCCACAATCTCTTGCAACACCAGAGGAATCACAGGAGCGTTGCCGGCCACTAAGGAAGGTGTACGCGCTTTTTTTGAAGGTTTTTACCCATGTCGGATCGTCCCGGAAACACCGCACAAGGAAGCTCTTTCCACAGCTTTGTAGTACGTGGAAGAAAGCTCCTTGAAAACCGCACTGTGGAGGACTGCCACACATCCAGATGGTGGGGATGATATCCTAACTTGTGGCACGTCGTGCGAAGGTGGAATTCGGTGGCAGGAATCAGGTTAAACAGCTCTTCGGAACACTCCCCGTGATAAATGCGGTAGAAGACACACAATGAAGCGACGTCTGTTGATAATTAGGTATTAAAACACTCATTAGATACTATTATCACACTATTGTACTGATAAACCCACATTCGTGGTTTAAAACCACTTATTATACAACAGTTGCATAAATAACTATTTCAGGCGTAAACTTAGTTCAAACAGTTGTTCGGTGAAATTAGCCCTTAATTTACAATTAAATGATTCTATACTGGTACTGTTTTTCATCTCGAAATATAAAAATGCTGTCCCTGTTTAAGGTACCATACGGATACAGGAGTCACAAAGCCTAAATGTGATCTTAAATCACCCTACAAAGTGATAAAAAGAGACAATAGCCTTTACTTTACTCGCACTCATCTCAATATAACTGCCGTTAACCGTAAAAAACGAACTCATGAAATCGATTTTACTTCTCCAGATTTTTATTTAATTCAAAATAGAATGTTAAACAGTAATTATTTGGAAGTTTTTAATCAGAACTATATTTCTGTAGCATGCGATGTGCCGTCTCATATATCTCCGGATAACGAGTAAAGGAACAAACTTGTGTCTGAAATTAAGAATATGCAAAGTTTCGGAATGGGGCTGACTAAATTTATCCAGTTTAACCCGAAGAAGATACAGACTTGTTCAGTACTTTGGTACCCTTCCCTCGATCTAGGAACAGTCTACTAACTGCCACAGAGTGTAAAATCATGGCAAGACAATACTTCCCGTCAAGCTACTGCATGCAACTTTCAATCCTATTTTTTGCATGAAAACAGTTAGTATTCCTATACTTTTAGTAACATTTACATTTACCTCTGGTCTACTCCGTCTACGCGTTCCTATATCTACGATGCTGCGTTTGATTTATCGCTCTGCCAGAGACTAAATCTAACCAGTTTCTATTTTATGTTATAAATTTAACGAACTTTAGGTTACATTATAACGTATACAGTTATCGGCACACTTTATATAAGTCATTACAACCACAGTCAAACTAAACAGTCAGAAACATGTACTTTTCCCATTTAGAATATCTGTACATAAACTGATGATGCCTACTACTCGGCTCCATCGTTAGTAAGTCTTTTGTGGGGCGATGTATATGCTTTTACAACAAGATCCCAGAAAATGTTCAAAACAAAAGTATTAGGTTAATCAAAAGAATTGTTAAAAAACGTTTGTGTGGTAAAGGTTACTATAACATAAATGACTTTCTTAATGATACCACAAATTGGGAATGGAGTGATCGCCCTCAGGCTATTAAATAATAAGTTTAATTGTACAATATTACTTTGTAAACATATTTATTCGATGAAAAAAAAGGCCGCTGAGTTTGTTGCGCCCATTCTTCTCAGGTCTGAGGCATTCATTTTGGAATGGGTGGTAGTTTTTTGACTTTCAATAAGTGATGTCGCATCCTATTTTGAATAAAAATATTTGAATTTGAATTTGTCAAAAAGCTCTGATTAAAAAAAAATATCCACCTTGATATTTTGGAATAGGTATTTAAATATAATTTAATGAATAGGATTTAATTTTTACTGGGTCCAATGTAAGTTATAGACGATTTCTATATTTCTTTATTCCTATTTCTGTTCTGTTTCATTCGATACCCCACATAACTCAATTAAAAATTTGGACCATCCCGTTGCTTGCATAAAGACCACGTTTTTTATGTTTTAATTACAAATATAATACGGTATTTCTTATTACGGAACCAGGTCAACGGAAAATACCCTACCAATTTTGATTCCCTTGAGAGTGTCGTAATATACGTATTTGCGGCATAAACGCCCGTATCTTTTTCTTAACTCAAATTTTTTATTATTTCGTAGCTTCGAGAGAGAGTGAACTTGAGTATATCATTTTAATTTCAATATCTCCACACGTTACCGAGATAAAGGGTCTTGACAGACAGACGGACGACGGACAACAAAGTCACCCTATCATGGTTCCGTTTTTTACTTTTGAGATACGGAACGCAAGTTGGGACTCGATCTCCACAATTAACAATTAACTGTTTATGAAGTACTTATGTATATGTACTTAACCGTAGCAATATGTGTTTAATTACGAATAGAGAATTAGAACACTGGCTACTGGTATAAAAATGAGAGGTCATTCACATTGTTTCGTACAAATTGTTATTGAAATATTCAGACTACAGCCCACGGGGTTGTGATCTCAGTCTCCAACTGTAAAGGCTACTTCTCAGTCCTATAAGGTTTGAGTATTTAAGAGAGAGACGAACTTTGACTGAACATTCGGTAAAGATTTTGGTTTAAATTTGGTGTTTACCAGTGGGAGGCCCCTTTGTACAGGATGCCGGCTAGATTATGGGTACCACAGCGGCGCCTATTTCTGCCGTGAAGCAGTAATGTGTAAGCATTACTGTGTTTCGGTATGAAGGGCGCCGTAGCTATTGAAATTACTGGGTTAATGAGACTTAACATCTTCTGTCTCAAGCTGACGAGCGCAGTTGTAGTGTTATCCAGAATTTTTGGGGTTTTTCAAGAATCCTGAGCGGCACTGCATTGTATTGGGCAGCGCGTATCAATTAACATCAGCTGAACGTCCTGCTCGTCTTTTTCCTTATTTTCTTAAAAAAACGCTATCGTGGTGGAACCTTTGATTTTAAGAACGAACCACTTGCAAGACCGCCCACACAGGTGAATAACAATGAATTGAAAGAGATGGTGGAAGTCGATCCGATCCAAACCACCCAGGAATTAGCGGCATGGCTTAACTTTATCTTACCAACAATATTGACTCAATTGCGTCAAATCAATCAAATATGAAAAATAGGTGCCTCGTGATTTGACTGAACTGCAGAAAGAAGCGCGTGTTGAAACTTGTGATGCCTTGTTGATTCGATACAGAAATGAAAGAATATTGGATCGAATTGCGACATGCGATGAAAAGTGGATTCTTAACGATAACCGTAAGCGAAAAATGCAATGGCTGACCCCAGGTCAAGCCCCGCAACAGCGTCCTAAAGCAAAGCTTACCAATAAAAAGGTAATGGTAAAGTGTTTGGTGGTCTCAGCATGATGTTATTAACTATAGATTTCTCCGATCTGGTAGCAAAACTAGCAGTGAAACAGCCCCACCCATGAATCGATCTTCACCACTGATACTTATCCATGATAACGCAAGACCTCGTACAGCACAAGAAACCGTTTTAAATTCATTACCCTCCATATTCGCCAGACATAACTCTAACGGACTACCATTTCTTTCGTGATTTGGACAATTTTCTACGTGATAAAAAGTTTTCTTCTCAGGAAGCAGTACAAAATGCTATCACACAGTTGTCGAATCTAGATCACCACGGTTCTATCGCAAAGGCATAAATGACCTTCCTGTTAGATGGCAGCAATGTAAAGATAATAATGGTACTTATTTTGCATTACTTATTTTTACATCTTAAATAAAAAAAAAATAACGAATTTTAATTTTTCAGTACAAATCGGCAATTTCATACATGAACCCCAAAGATTACGCTAAGTACCTACGACATTCTAATTATAGAAGAGAAGATAAACGAGCGTACGTGTCACCTGATGTTAAGTGATCACCGTGAACACCAGAGGAATCATAAGAGCGTTGCCGGCCTTTTAGTAAGGTGTAAGCGCTATTTTTGTAGGTATCTGGAGATCTATTACCAAAATCGAAAGCCGAAGTTTCGGTCCGAAACGAAAGAATGATGAACTTCAAATTATACGGATTTCGATTCAGAACCATAGACATAACCATTTGGGAATAAGGTAAACAAAAAGTAAACGAAAATCAAAATGTCTAAACGCAAACTTCGTATCGATCTTCGAATCCGAAACACTTGTAATAGGAAAATGAACGATCCGTCAACCGAAACTTCGTATTTCGAATTTGGTAATAGCGCTCCTGTACCGACATCTGCGTCATATTGTCCTGGAAACACCGCACAAGGAAGTTCATTCAAAAGTTTGCACCTGGAAGAAAGATCCTTGAAAACCGCACTGTGGAAGAACACACACTTCCAGATGATGGGATGATATCGTTTGCTTATATAATTGCTTTATTTATCAGTATAAAAGTATGTTTATGCATTTATGTGGTTAAATACAATATTCATTTATTGCGCTATCGTACACAAAATTGAGAATTTATATTATATAAAAAATGTAACACTTCAGAACTATTACAATTATTTTACATTAAAAAGTTTATCTCTCAGAAAAATCCCACTTTCATCAATAATTTCAACGACTCTCCTTACAAATTTTCGATCAGGCCACGTGTCCTGACGCGAGGATAACATTTTATACCCATTTCAAGAAAAGTGCTCAGCGCCGGTACAGAAGTTTTCACTTCATGAACGATGAAAACGAGGCTTAGGATGTTAAAAATATTACGATATCTTTTATTTAATTCGGGGATTTGAAACTTAATAATATAAGTGGTTTATTGTATTCGATATATTATTATTATGGAATAGGAGGACAAACGAGCGTACGGGTCTCCTCGTGTTAAGTGATCACCGCCGCCCACATTCTCTTGCAACACCAGAGGAATCACAGGAGCGTTTGCGGCCTTTAAGGAAGGTTTGCGCACTTTTTTTTGATGGTACCCATGTCGTATCGTCCCGGAAACACGGCACAAGTAAGGTCATTCTGCAGTACATGGAAGAAAGCTCCTTGAAAACCGCGCTGTGGAGGACCGCCACACATCCAGATGGTGGGGATGATATCCTAACTTATGGCGTGTCGTGCGAAGGTAAAATTCGATATTCAGGTAATAGGTAGGTTAGTGAATTAAATAAAAACAGATTCACGTTTCAATGCAGTCTTACCTCATCAAAACACTTAAATATACAATAAATTTTATTAGTGTCTTATCTTAACTGAAGCAGTAGCAAAAACTCATCTCACTCAGCTTATTTAGTTGACACAAATTAATCGTAAATATAAAGATAATATCTTTATTTTTGAAGCGTATGAAAATATTGCAAAAACTTCGTAAAAGTCATAAATATAAAATTTTATGAAATAGCCATTGCGTGAAACGTCATCATAATTCTTAGTTAAAGCTACTCTTGATATGAAATATTTATATTATAAAGAGAATTGTTAAAAAACAAAATTTGTTGTTAGATATTTAATATCATGCTAACAGAATATTAGGCTCAATTGTTCAACTCACTTCATTTCGGTTATAAATTATCTAATTAAAGTTCGAACTCCGCTGCGTATCATCTACTGAAAGTGATTACCACTACAAGGGAATTATCAGCCTCTGTGTTTGAAGTGACAAGAACGAAAAAAGATTTAACTGGAATTGTTACATGAAGGGCTAGTCACATTGAGCTGCCAAAAGTAAGAGGTAATTATGGAAAACAGACCTTTGAGGGAGCTCAGATATATAACAACCTATCCTCAGAAATAAGGTATGCCAAGACATGAACTTCTTTTAAGGCAAGTCTTCAAAAGCATTATATACTCAATAATTATGAAACGTTTCAATAACGTAATTGGGTTGTTTTTTATGTTTTATCTATGTGCCTAACATTGTATTGCATTGTTTACCTACGAAAATCATTGTTTGTAAGTACCTACCTTAAATGTTAAAATGTTAATTTATGATGTTAGTGACAATAGGTCTAAATGAGAATAAATTTAAGCGTAAGAACCATTAGCATTATCAGTAAAATATATGAAGCATCGGTGGCACATAGGTATCTAGAACCACAATATAGTTGTTGAGTTGTCTCCTTATAACTGGGCCAGGTTTTACAATGATACAGGGTGTTAAAAAAAGTTCGCGAAAGACGACCAAAAAGCCGCGTTCTCCTACATCATGACAATGCTTCTTCATACACGGCCAACAAAACTAAGTCATTTTTTGCTTCCGAAAAATTACAACTCGTCCACCATCCTGCACATAGCCCCGACCTAGCACCCTGTTATTTCTGTATTTTCCCCAAAATCAAAGATTTGATGAGAGGTTTCACTTTTACCAATTCCGAAGAGGCAGTGATAGCGTTCAATCAGCACGTAGAAAACATGCCTTCAGATCTGTGAACCTCTTGTTTTAAAAAATGGTTCGATTGCAGGAAAAAATGTTTTTAAATGTGAAGGAGAGTATTTTGAAATGCAGTAAATATAATATTTTGGTTATAACATGTTGTTTTTTTAAGTTACGCAAAACTTTTTGTGTGACCTACGTACAACTAAGGCGCGACACAAACATAATTGCTTGAGTTAACAGTTGTATCCCACATAGTAATAGAACAGTACTTTAACTTCATACTAGAGCCCGACATACGCACACATACACACGATTTACATGGCTGCTAAGCAATCTTGGGAAAACAAAGTATTGAGTGCCACGCGGTGCGCGGCCGAGAGTGGTCGCTGTCCGAGTTAAATTAGCTGCGCCGCGCAGTCAGCGTCGTTCATCATCAGTTTACCAGTGGGAGGCTCCTTTGCACAGGATGCCGGCTAGATTATGGGTACCACAACGGCGCCTATTTGTGTAAACATTACTGTGCTTCGGTCTGAAGGGCGCCGTAGCTAGTGAAATTACTGGGCAAATGAGACTTGACATCTTGTGTTTCAAGGTGACGAGCGCAGTTGTGCGGCACTGCATAGAATTTTTGGGTTTTTCAAGAATCCTGAGCGGCACTGCATTGTTATGGGCAAAGCGTATCAATTACCATCAGCTGAACGTCCTGCTCGTCTCGTCCCTTATTATCATAAAGTAAAATAAATAATCTTTTTGTAGGTACCAACCCTAGCACTCGGCCCAGACGTAGGTATAAATTTCAAAAAGACCGCTGAATTACACTACTGTTCGATTACTTATATTGTGCTAAGGTTGACTCTTATCTCTTACCCGCCAAGTCACGTATACTTGACTCTTAAAAAGGTAATTCCTCTGGTGTTGCAAGAATGTATGGGCCTCTTTGAATACCATCAAGGTACCCGTATTTATGCTATTTTGTCCTGCCCTTCCTAAGAAATGTCTATTAAATGGAGCTGTTGATAAAACTTAGTTTGCTGATTCAAATCAAAATCACTTTATTCATGTAGGTCACGGAAATGACACTTACGAATGTCAAACAAAACATCATTTTGTTTTGATTGAACGCTTACATCATCTTTACGTCTGGATAGACTGTGACAGCTGTGAAAACCTCGAAAAAATTGAGGTAGTCCGTTAACCTATATTTTGAGCACGCACAGTAACACAAAGTGACATACAAATCGCGAGTGTAAGACATAGCTTGTCACGCACACTATAGTAATGAACCTGATCAGTTTTCATCGTTTTTTTCACAGGGTTCTATCTAAATGTATAAATTATCTGAATTGAACGATATAAAATATTACTAGATTCCAAAATTACCGAACCTGCATGGAGACAGCATATAACTAAAGATATTTTGACACATTTTACAACAAACTGTTAATTTAAGACATACTTGTATCGGGTCGGATCGTAAAATTTATCGCTCTCTCTAGCGCCAAACGATTTTATTATAAAAATACCCAGATGATAAGAAAAGAATAGACAGAGCTTTATAGAAGACGAATAAAAACTTTTAAATTACAAAACCTCCTAGTACCATTGAATTATCTTTAAATATTATTTTAATCATAATTAACGGAGAACCTAATGATATACTTCATAAAAATATACTTATTGCTAATTGTATTAAGAAAGCATTGTATAATGGATAAACCTTAGATTAAGGATTGGTCTCCGATGCGCTCCTACTAGATACCGCAGGTGTAGTCGCAAAGTGCGGCAACTAGTACTACGCCCAAGTGGGAGTACTCGAGCCAGTCTCGAACATATCATCAGTAAGTGTTTTGTATTTAATTAATGTCAATTTAAAATAAAACGAAGCGTTGTTACAAAATTATAAAAATGCTATTGAGTGTTAAGATGCCACGCACACAAGCATCTAATAGTTACCGTAAAAAAAAGCTATTGTTCTTAGGGAGTACGGTATCTAGTTGGAGAGCAGTGGACACCAATCACACCACTTAATCTACGGGATAAACTAATTTTATAAATAAACTTCTCCAGAGTCGTGGTAAATGGTTAAAAATATATTATTTATAATTCGTATTATTCATAAATGCCAATTTTTGACTTACATGAATAATTAATAGGTTTAGAGTTTATGTTTAGAAATCAGCTGTCTTCCTTTCGATTTGGTGACTTATTTAGTTTTTTTATTATTATTTAAGTTAACCTGTTGATTCGCGACCTGTCACTTTTCAGGTCACTAGGTCTTTTACATCTTTGGTCTTTTATGCAAAAATACTTTTTAATCCTTTAAGTATTTTATTTAAATGTATAACACTCGCGTTAATCAAAGAAGATAGAAAAATTCATTAAAATTTATTTATACTTCACCAACCTTTATGTCACTGATACTTATGAAGGTAACGGGAACGGAGCATTCTTGCATACAGTTAAAGTGGAAATGTCCAGGTCATGTTATTCGACTCCCGGGTAAAAGATGGATAAAGACTGCAATAGTATGGCGTGGCCCAGTTGGGAAACGAGAGGTAGAGACCTTTAGAGAGTTGGAAGAATGAAATCAAAGTAACTGGAGGAAGAAACTAGAAAAAAACGGTTCTAGACAGGAAGATTTGGAAAAATCTGGAGGAGGCCTTTACTCGTTGAGAGATCCTATAAAAATAATAATATTAATGATAAAATGACATGATTATTAATATAATTATATTTTGAGATTATTTTACCATTATATAACATCATAATATAACATTATTAAATTTTTAGATTCGCTAATAAATATTACCTGGTACATACACAACTCAATTAATATATATTTATATAATAATATAATTGCAATTAATATAATATAATTGCGAATTTTTATTTTTTTAATTTTTATTAAAATGCTTGTGTAAAACTTATAAATTTGTAAACAAATATTTATTTAAGGATGAATAAAAGGCTAATTTATTTTATTTTATTTACTTACTAGCTGACCTGGCAAACGTTGTTTTGCCATATAAATTATATATGTAAACCTTCCTTGAGCTTCAACGAATCTATTATAAAAGATTTCATTGAGATCGGTCGAATAGTTTAGGAGTTATTAGGGAACATACAAACTTCATTTTCATTATTTTCTTTTATATATATATATATATATAAAAGAGAATGTTGTTGTTGAATGTTGAATTATATATATATATATATATAGATTTATGCTCTGTCTACGTGTTCCTCGTACTTTGAATGAGAGCTCGTCTTCCTGCTACAGTGTCCAAGTGGAGCACGCATTCGTTTAGGTGATAATTTACACGTGGGAGTAAATTATTGTAACCTACATGGTTCTCTTAGCCCAATCACCGCGAATTATGATAAAAGCAGCAGAAATCAAGGTATCACATAATAGAAAATATTATATATAGAAAAATATAAATTTAATTTAATGGAATGAATGATACCACTTAATCTATGTTGGTTCATTAACTCGTTGCGTCATTTATTTTCATTATGTATAATGACAATTGGACAGGGCGCTATATTAGTGACGTCATTTGATGGACCCGATTGGTTGGAAATACGGCCGCTTGCCTTATATAACAATTGATAGATATTGACATTTTTAATCCATTTCTTGCTTTTTCTATTCTATCAACGGTCTTTGATCATCCAAACATAGCAATGCTGATCTGTTTTTCAATTCATCTATGGAAGGACTTATGGATTTTAAGATAGGTATGAATTTTAAAGATAGGCGTCATCTATCCTAGTCAGCCTATTTTTATGAAATTTTGCAAAGATGTTGTTAGGGATATTGAAAAGGATATATCATCGTTAAACCACGAAATAAAGAGTGTCCGTTGTTACACGATACGAATTTGAGATCAGGCCCAAATATAACAAAAGATGGCGAAAGAGAGCTTACGAGCAAAAGACTGTGTATGTGTAGCGACGTGTGTGAAAGAGATGAAAGAAGATTGCCAAAACAAATGTAGTTAGTTAAACAAGTACCAGTGGGAGGCTGCTTTGTACAGGATGCCGTCTAGATTATGGGTACTACAACGGCGATATATTCTGCCGTGAAGCAGTATTATGTTTCGGTCTAAAGGGCGCCGTAGGTAGTGAAGTTACTGGGCAAATGAGACTTAACATCTAATGACTCAAGTTGACGAGCGTAATTGTAGTGCTGCTCAAATTTTTTGTTTTTTCAAGAATCCTCTGCGGCACTGAATTGGCAGGGCGTATCAATTATCGACTGAACGTCCTGCTCGTGTCGTCATAGTCGTACTTTTTGTCATAAAATGCTCGGGATCTATTGACGGATGGCATTTAGTTACGGTCAATAGCTATGTTCAAACGTAATCCTAAATTGGCGAGCAGAGCCATTTTCTGCTTTTTGCAAATCAATACCCGAAAAATATATAATATATAAATAATATATAAAAATATCAACGGAAAGTATTTTTTCAATCCATCTATAGGTGGAGGATATCGTTTGTGATGATGTACTGAATTTTAACTTGTTATTTGTATGAATGTGAAAGACCAGCGCGTTTTACGCTATATGGAATGCTCACGAAGCACGGAGCACAAACAATGAATTCAAGGTAAATTGTTAGTTGATGCATTTAATATAATATGATAATTTATATTAATACAGTTTATTTTTATTAATATTAATGAAATATGTATTCGATATTTAATAACGCTTTTTAACTTTATTTAAGATTCATATATTAAATGAAGCGCTATACAAACTAATTTGTTATGTAAGTACAAGTACTCTTTCATATAATGCAGTAAAGTTCCGAGGTATAAGTATACGCATTGTAGCGAATGTCCCGTATAACGCGTTTTTAGTATATCGTATTTCGTAATAATAATTATAATAAATCACAATTCTTTACAACTATTTGCAATTGTTTCCCTAGTTTTACTATTTTATTACGGTTTTTAATACACAAATTTAATAAAATAATTTAATTTTGTAATAACACAGTTGACACACGTGCAAAGGTACCTGCTAATAATTGTGAACTGTACAAATCATTATAAATTTCACAGTACAGAAATATGTATATGGGAAGTCCCTGCGTTATATGAATGACTTTCTGTGGTGTACGGGTCTTTGATATCACGTTATACGGCTACTTTGTTATAGGGAACCTCACCATATATATCAGGTATTGTAAAAAAATTGAGACCGCCCTCAGGCTACATGACAATAAAATTTATAGTACGCAATTATATTCCAACGAAATTTCGTAAAAAAAGCGCACTGAGTTTCTTACGTCCGTATTTCTCAGGTCTAATTAATAAAAAATTTTATACATGAGATTTTAAAACTTTTTTATATAAATTTTGTTCGTTTCATCTATAATTTGAATTTTATTCCTTACTAAAGGCATAAAAGGCAAAAAAAGACATTTATTTTCTCAAAATGTATTCTTTAAGAATTATTTTTCATTACTAATATACTACATACTACTACTACAACAAATTTCAACGCCCGTGCGTTGAAATTTTGTGATTGTTGTTGAAAGTAGTGGATCCTGTGGCCATTACATTCCATCGCTTTTTCCTATTTCTATCAATTTTCTTTCTTAAATTCAATGTCGCTTAAGCCTGTAATTTCCAATCGAGCACAAGCAATAGATAGTAATATCTAAATCCGAAAGAGATTTCGCGACCTCGAAGCTCTCACTAATGTCCGGGCGCGACCGACTTATGTCTGATACATGGATTTATTTATAAAAAACAAAATAAATATACGCTGATGAGAATTGATCCATAAAATGGGCTTTACGTTCCATTTCATTTGAATAGTTATTTTAATGGAGTCAAATGCTTGTGTTTTGAAATAGTAAATATGGGCCAGGGGATTGTAGTTGATGTATCGCTGTTGTGGATTATATGTTGGGGTTTTTTTATATTTCATTTATTTTAATATAAAAATAAGTCTTGTGTTGTTAGAGAGTTCGGATTTTTGTTTTCACTAAACATCCAATTATTAAAGCTTTCGTGGGACATTATTATAAAATTTATTTATTTATTTCGGTTTTGCTCACGTTTCAGCGGTGTTGGTATCGACTAGATTCGGTGAGGTCACGTCCGGTCTAACACTACGGATTTGCGCTCGTAGATTTGCGGTTTGACAGGGCGGGGGGCACTGGTCCTCTCCATCCAACCATCACTGAAATCGGCTAGTGCCCACGTTGCACTCTGTCGACTAATTCGGAAGCTTCCTTAGAGCTTTGAGCTCAAATACGATCATTTTGTTTGTTAAAATATTGCTCAATTGTAAAAAAATCTCATCCGTAAACAATTTTTTTCTGTGACCTCCCTTTGCGTACCGTTTCAGTAGTTGTTTCGATTTTACCGACCTATTTTTTTAAATTATCAGTTAAGAAAAGACCAGTACGTCTCTTATAGGCTGCAAGTCCTAAGTCATCTTTTTAAATACGTGACGTGGTTCTAGGTGGCTCATCTCCCGAGATAAAATCTTTTACTTTCAGACAAAATTTTGTTGAGTTCTTTCCCTTACTGCTTTGACCACCGTTTTCGTAAGAACACTATGTAGACGGCCAGATCTTTTTCTGACACAAACAGAGGAGGTCTTATTGTACCTATTAATAGCCCACTACACAGACATTTTACTAATACCAAGTGTATGGAGAGTTTTAAAAATTGCATCTGGCTCCATACTTACTTTTCACCCCACTCCATTTTATTATTGCAAAATATTGTACAACGTTTTGGCGCCTAAATGAGAAAACTCAATGAACAATCATAATATAAAAATGACAGTTTCCAAATTCAAATGTAATATTTTGTTTATTTTAATTGTAACAGTATTTATGGCCAGACTAAGTATTTATTGTATTATATTGTAAACTTGTTTATATGGAATATTAAAGGGCTTATTATCAATATAATTGTAATCAATTGTAGATTATGTGTTAGTTATCATAAATTGATGTTAATAGGTATAAATACTTATTTAAGAGGCTGGCACGTTTTTGACTACCTAGTCAAAAACGTGCCAGCCTCTTCACGTTGCTAAGCAATCTAGCATTCACCATAAACAAATGTAAATTGTGTTTGTCGAAGCCGTAAACATCGAAAGCGGAAACTTGTGATTGTTCTGTGGCAACATAAAGGTAGGATTTGTGTTGAGAGGTCACAGATTGAGACCTTGTTGCGACACAAAGCCTTCGGTGTGTTTAGCACTTTACTGACTGTGCAGATAATGTTGGTACTTAAGGCGCGGTCATACCTCAATATCAACAAAAATTGGTTTCTTCGGGAGTCGATTACAACATAACGCAATGAAAATATTCCGACGCAAAAAATACAGTGCACAAAGAAGGATTTAATGATAATTTTTAACCAAATAGAATATTTTTATATAATTTGAAATATCCAATAAAACATTTGGAAGTTGCTTCCCAAAAATAAACTTTGTAGTCAAAAATCTCCGAAATTTAAGCGATAGCAATATTCTTTTTTTAAAGAATTGAATAGAATTAGTACTTTTCTAAAACTTAAACCGAACAATTTTTCAATTTATCATGTAAATTTTGAATAAACAAAAGAAAACCAGTAAAATAAATGCCCATTTGATTAGCTTACCCACATGATCAACACAAATAATGTAGGGTTGGTTGTAGCGTTTACAATCCTAGTCAGTCCGCGCCTTAACATGGACCTAAGTTCAGTAGGGCATTACTGTAAACTATCTCTCTTTTGTGGATATGCAGATTTACTAAGCAATTTTTTTTATGGAAGAGAACGCCGAACGTGCTGTACGCGCTTTTTTGAAGGTACCCATGTCATATCACAGGGAAGCTCGTTCCACAGCTTAGTTGTACGTGGATGAAAGTTCCTTGAGAACTGCACTGTGGTTCTCCACACACACATCCAGTTGGTGGGGATGATATCCTTATTTGTGGCGTGTCATGCGAAAGGTGGAATTCGGCAGCAGGAATCAGGTCAAACAGCTCTTCGGAACACTCCCCGTGATAGATATGGTAAAAGACACACAATGAAGACACTTTGAGCAGCTCTGCGTTGCAGGCAGTCAAATGATTCGAGTAGAGATTGGGGTGCGTCAGACCGAAGATGACAAAAATACTCCATATATGGCTCGACCTGTGCTTTATAGAGCTTTAGCGTAGAGGTTTTCAAGGATATGTTTGCCGCATAAAACCAAACTGTGAAATGAGCTTCCTTGCGTGGTTTCCAACATGACATTCTACAAGGCTGGTAACGCTGCAATGGTTCCTTTTCTGTTACAGGAGAATATGGGCAGCGGTGATCACCTAACATCAGGTGACACGTACGCTCGTTTATTCACTCATTCTCTACCATGTAAAAAAATTGAAACTTCACCGGCGAAAAGAGCAGTTTGAAAACCGGCAGCGCTCCTGGTATTCCTTAAGAGTTGCCAGTAACGATGATTCCTCTCAACACCTTGTACTTGATTGTTTGTTTTTCAAACAGATATATCGTTATCTTGATTTTCTGTGATGCATTCTTTTAATTTACCGTGGTTATATAAGTACTGGTAAAATGAATTAGTCATTAAGGATTGTTAAGCTTCTTATCGATTTGTCTCTTTTTTGTTATGAAAATAAGAGAGGAGACGAGCAGTACGTTCAGTTGATGGTAATTGATACGCCCTGCCCATTAAAATGCAGTGCAGCCAAAAATTCTGATTGGCACTACAACTGCGCTCGTTACCTTGAGACAGAAGATGTTAAGTCTCATTTGCCCAGTAATTTCACTAGCTACGGCACCCTTCAGACCGAAGCACAGTAATGTTTACACAAATAGGCGCCGTCGTGGTACCCATAATCTAGCCGGCATCCTGTGCAGAGGAGCCTCCCACTGATCTCTTCATGTGCAGCGTTCGGATTCAAAAGTATTTTTTAAAGCCTATTTGAATGAATATTAGTCAACATATTATTTAGACACTTCTTCTTGAAATACTGAAAGTCCCTTATTGGTATTGGAAAGAAATATGATAGGGCAAACCATTTATACAGACTTATTGATCTTTCAAAGAAAATGCATACAACTTGGTATTTTAACACAATAACGCACCCCTGACATCTGCCAATTTTGTGCGAAAAGGAAATACATGAACAAGAGTGAACCTTTCAAAGAGCACCATCAAATCGATAAGTTATGAGCTCCGAAATGAAAACGGAAATGTCCGCCAAAGATTTATGACACGTGGCCGGGCTCCCTTGGTCCTTCTCAAATTTATGGTGCCATAACATGGTAAAATATGTTTAGGTTTTGGAAAAAGTAAATGACAATCAATTATTTTGGGACTCACTTAATGAAAGGTGAAATACCATATTCAGTTATAAAAAATATGGAAATCGTGTCGGGGATGTTTTGAAAAGGGACATCGGGAAAGGGTTCGTTTCATTCGAATCAAATTGCAAATAAAAAGAACGTTGAAATATTACGCCCATATCTATATATCAGATATGTTTGAAACGTTAAACGTTTCACGTTTTGCAAAAAGCAATCATATATCGTGATCTATAATGTCAAACATCTACGCTGGCCAAGCCGCAGGCTTGCTATCACCAATAAAAATATGAAATAAATCAACCTGAGTATACTCGTACGTATAGCATTATCAGGCCTAAAAAGTAAAACAAACTTGATCTAACATAATGAAAAGTACCAGTGGAGTTTTACCAGTGGGAGGCTCCTTTGCACAGGATGCCGGCTAGATTATGGGTACCACAACGGTGCCTTTTTCTGCCGTGAAGCAGAACCACATTACGGTTTCGGTCTGAAGGGTGCCGTAGCTAGTGAAATTACCGGGCTCAGAATTTTTGGGTTTTTCAATAATCCTGAGCGGCACTGCATTGTAATTGGCAAGGCGTATTAATTAAAAAAAAACTTCTACTAACTAGTAGGTAAACCCTGTTTTTGCTCGTAACAGTTGACATAAAAAAATCATTCAAATTTAAAATAATTATTAACAAATTTTGCAGCGCAGTGTGTAAGCTCTTGTTCCTATAAGGGTTTTATTATAATTATGGCTATTTAAAATGCATGCTAATATTATTTATTTGTATAATATTCTTATGTTAATAAATTTTATATTTATTGATATTGCGAAGTGTTTACATATTAAATGTTACTCTCGATTCGTTTTCCAAACGAAGAAGGAGAATTAATAAAAAGGAACGGATCGAATGGGATGATGGATGGGATGAAAAAATACCAGCCACGCTCCTGTGATTCCTATCGACGCTGAGGTGAGATAGCTGATGCTGAAACGTGCAATTGGCATTTAATTTATAAAATATAAATTCTGCTCTAATAACGTTAAAAATACCTGTTTGAATCATCATAAAGACACAATTCGCTAAAAATTTAACCGTTTACCACTACTTCGCAAAAGGATAAGCTTTGATGAGAAGAAGTGGCAAAAACTCATAGCCACTCTTTGAAATCAATTTCTACAGCTTAATTATTTAAATAAAAAAAAAAACTCTATGTGAATTTTAGCAGCAAATCTACGCAACCATCTTGTTGGAAAAGGCAGGTATAATAAATTAAAAAAACACAAATCAGTAATGCATAATTCACACACACTTTAATAAAAGACACACATAATGGAAGCATTATACAAATATTACATAAAAATGTAATAATGCAACTATATTCATTTAAAATTTAACAAAGTGGATCGAGTCCCTTTTGACTACATCATCCAGGCATCACAATTTATATATATTAATTATCATATCACACATATTATAATAAATTTGTTACTTAATTTTATAAATGTTATATCGGTTGTATATTACATAACAGATAATTATAAAAATACGGTAGATGGGTAGCGATCAATTTATGAGCTCGTAAACATCTCGATTGCTACTCGCACACTTACAATACCGAAATAAGCTTCTGATGTGGATCAGTTTATGCAAGACATAATCACACAATTAGTCTTTTATTTATTATTATTTATTTGTTTATACTATTAATCATTTACAGAAAGAATCTTAAAAGCTAACATAGTCCCGCAACATTGTTTGGATAGTTTGTCTGCAGGATCAAGTCTCATGTAATACATTAATGCTTATTAGAACATTGATTTTATACAAGTGTAATTAACAAATATTGATAAAAAATATAATAAAAAAATCTAATTTTAATTTGATGTAATATTTATTTAAATATATGTAAAAAAGGCATAAACACACCAGAACAAATATGGCGACAATACTGCCTGACATGTGCCTTAACAAGGTCAAGGGTAATATGACCACAAATCAAGTGTTGTAATATGCCTTAAAAACGTTAAGAGAATTAGGACGACAAATTAAGTGTGGCAATATGCCTTAACAACGTCAAAATAATTATGACCACAAATCAAGTGTGCTAATTTTTGTGTTTGTATGATCGAACCAACAAAACGCGCGGTGACGCGTTCACTCCTAATTGGTAAAAACAATTCTAAAACGCAAAAAATATTAGATTGACCAAGTGTTAGTAAACCATAATTACTTTTTTTCCCTACATTGTAATTGTGAATATTAAGTATTCGTAATTACGAGTGCTAATTCAAATATGAGGTCTTATTGGAATGAACAATGCAAAAACGTTGTGTTAAGGCGGCAAGGTTTAATTTTCATTAATAAATGTTTCATATATATATATCACTATATATATTTTACCTACACCAATAAGAAGGGGTGTACAACTCAGCAAAAAATATTTGATTAGAGTGCTTCTCGCATAGTCTCGTCCACGGTTTGGTTTAATAACGTGAGTGTTCAAAGGGATCACGTTGTTTGATTTGGTCTAAAATAGACGGCCTTGTTGCAAGTATAAGTTATTATTCTGTTATTGATACCTCAGGGCCGCGCCTGTTCCCTCTCCCGCCTATTTGGAGCTCCACGCGGGAGTTCTGTGATCTCTATACACGAACTACATTATTTATTTCAATCTAAATCTATTCATCTACAGTATATATTACGAAATATTTTGCTGCTGTTGTTGCTCCACGTTGGGTTGAAGGTGAGCGGTATAATTGAAACCTTCAAGATTGGTCTGTTTACTGTTTATATATGTTTTTCCGAGAGTTCCCTAACCAAAGGGTAAACAACAGAAACGGTATTAACCATAGAGATCTATTAACTAATATATCAATCAGCGGCTTGCCTTCCCGGTGATATTATCTTTTTTTTTATTATAATAAGGGGCGAGACGAGCAGGACGTTCAGCTGATGGTAATTGATACGCCCTGACCATAACAATTCAGTGCCGCTCAGGATTTTTGAAAAACCCAAAAATTCTAAGCGGTACTACAACTGCGCCCGTCACCTTGAGACATAAGATGTCAGTCTCAGTTGCCCAGTAATTTCACTAGCTACGGCGCCCTTCAGACCGAAACACAGTAATGCTTACACATTACTGCTACACGGCAGAAATAGGTGCCGTTGTGGTACCCATAATCTGGCCGGCATCCGGTCCAATGGAGCCTCCCATTGGTAATGTCTGGACCTGATGTCGATGACGATGAAGTTGTTTCCATTTTCTTTTATAGTTAATTAAGTATTACACTTCAAATTAAAATAATATTATGTATTCCGACGAACTTTTATACACAGTAAAACTCGAATGAGTTTATGTACATACTAGAATTTTTGATATCTTTAATATGTAATTTCTTAATAAGAAATAAAATAATGGTAAGTCTCCTGTGCTATATAGTATTCAGGAAATTGAAATCACGTGGGTCACAGTGCCTTTACAGTTATTCAAAAAATACTCCATTTCTTTGCAACGTAGCTATTCACGTTAATAGTGCACCCTCTCTTCTTTAAGGATATCAATTTATCATAAATCCTTTTTATCTTACATAAACACAGTTTATTTATTTATTTATACATAATCCACAGCTCTTAAAAATATTAAAAAAAAAATACATTTTAAAATGATCTGACAGCGAAAAGGGGAATAATATTTTAAAGTTATGTTATGGGGCAGTGCGGCCGATATTAATATACATCTTTGTGCTGCAGAAGAGGGCTATTCGCGCGATTTATAACCTAGGTCCTAAAGAATTATTAAGAGAAAAATTTAAAGAAATAAACATTTTGACTGTTGCTTCTCAATACATTTTCGATAATGTTTTGTATGTTCATAAGCACATTGAGGAATTTTCTAGAAACTGTGACATTCATAATGTTAACACGAGGAACAAACATAAACTTGTTATGCCTACTACTCGGTTGGGTCGAGTTAGTAAGTCTTTTGTTGGGCGATGTATATGCTTCTACAATATATAATCCAGAAAATGTACAAAACAAATGTGTTACGAAATTTAAAAGAATTGTTAAAAAACGTTTGTGTGGGAAAGGTTATTATAGCATAAACGATTTTCTTAATGACACCACGGACTGGGAATAAAGCGAACACCCTCAGGCTTTTTAATAATAAATCTTTATTGTACGATATTACACATTGTAATCTATATTTTATATTAAAAAAAAACCCCCTCTGAGTTTCTTGCGCCCATTCTTCTCAGGTCTGAGGCAGTCTCTTTTGAATGGGTGGTAGATTTTGACGTTCAATAAGTGATTTTAAATCCTATTTTGAATAAAAATATTTGAATTTGAATTTGAAAGGCCCGAATTTTATGCAATCAACACAGTAAAACACCATTGTATTGTTGTTGTATTCAGTATATATATATATTTACATACATAAATATAAGTATATATGTGTGTGTATTCGTTCTTATATGATAAATAGATAGGATTTAAACTATGAAAAGATAAACACTAATTAACTAACATGAAATGAACTATTATAATAAGATCATTAAATTATGTTTCGACTAATATTCTTAATATCTCATTTTTGAATTTGAGTTTACTGAGGTGGAAAATATCAACCGAACTAAACTTATTATTATAAATTTTATGTAACCGAGAAATTATAGAATGTTGTGTATAATTTGACGACACCAGAGGAATAGGAAATAAGCATGTGTGCCTAGAACGTCTTTTTGGAGTTCAAAATTTTTAAGTATTAGTGGTTAGTTCCTGACAGTCAACATAACCGTGACGAAGCCCATGTAAAAGAGGTAAGTCAAGAAAAATACGTCTGTTTTCAAGACTAATGAGTTGATGGTGCTCATAAGATTCAGCATAACCTTTATTATAAGTATGAGTCCTAAAGTTAAAAGGTGTGTAACATATTTTCTCTGTATGCTTTCTAATTTGTTAGTATAGATAGAATATTGGGGGTTCCATATAACACTACAATATTCAAAAATGCCTCTAATATATGAGTTATACAAAACCTTGATGCAGTTCAAGTCAGAAAAGGGGGTACTAACGCGCAAGATGATTTTAAAAGGTTACTTCCAAACTATGGAATAAGCTTCCTTGTGTAGTGTTTCCAGGACAATATAACAAAAACGCGTACAGCTTTTTAACGGCCGGCAATACTTCTTTGACTCCTCTGGTGCCGGAAAAGAATGTGAGCGATCTCTTTACATCAGGTTATCCATACGCTCTCTTATCTACCTCTTTGATAAAAACACGCTAAAAAGCGCTTACAGGGTCTAACTTTCCTTTCCATGACATTAACATTAATTCAATTTTTATTTAAAATATTTACCAGTTAAATTAAGCGTATTTTAAAGATAATATGTTGAAATTACTTTTGAAATGTCACTCCTTGACTTTTAGTTTTGTTTTGAGAGTAATTATTAAAACAGTATCTCAATACACTCGAAGGCAATTTTTTAATAAAAACACACCATTCAAATGCGAGCATTTCTTAAGACAGATGTCGACGTGTCACTTAGATCCGACTATATCTTCTAGTTATTTTCGCGATGGAGATGCACTGTGGATGCCCTCTGCCCCAGCTAGGGGATACAGGAATTTAATGATATCTTCTAGACTTTACCAGTGGGACTCCTTTGCACTGGAAGCCGGCTAGATTATGGGTACCACAACGACGCCTATTTCTGCTGTGAAGCAGTAATGTGTAAACATTACGGTGACGAGCGCAGTTGTAGTGCCACTCAGAATCTTTGGGTTTTTTAATAATCTTGAGCGGCACTGCATTGTAATGGGCATGGCGTATCAATTACCATCAGCTGAACGTCCTGATCGTCTCGTCCCCTATTTTCATAAAATAATGTTCATGCCTTGTAACCAGGTGTACGTCATACATTGTTCGAGACTTGCTCGAGTACGCCCAGTTGGGCGTAGTATTAGCTGCCGCACTTTGCAACTACGCCTGCGGTATCTAGTTGGAGCGCAGTGTAGACTAATCTTTAATCAAATAGTATCCATCCTTATCAAAGCATTATAATACTAACATGTTCCTTAATTATCATATTATGTAATTAATTTAACTTTGTTATTAATTAAATATTGTAAATTTAAGCTTGAAAATACTTTTTATTGATTTCATCTTCAAAATTATAATCACGACTCAAAATAATTTAAAATAATTAAAAGACTTTCACCGGAAATTCAAATAATAAAAGTAATTCATAGCAGAATGAATATGCCGCAATGTTGCCACACTCGTAAAATTCTCTCATATTTTATACAAATTTATGTTCTTATTTACTTCTCTCTGGGTTTGAGACGATTTATTTCGTTAATTGAATTTAATTTTGTAACATTTTTTTATGGAATAGGAGGACAAACGAGCGTACGGGTCACTTAGTGTGAAGTGATCACCGCCGCCCACATTCTCTTGCAACACCAGAGGAATCACAAGAGCGTTGCCGGCCTTGGAAGTTGTACGCGCTTTTTTTTGAAGGTAACCATGTCGTATCGACCCGGAAACACCGCACAAAGAAGCTCATTCCACAGCGTTGTAGTACGAGGAAGAAAGCTCCTTGAAAACCGCACTGTGGAGGACCGCCACACATCCAGATGCTGGGGATGATATCCTAACTTGTGGCGTGTCGTGCGAAATTGGAATTCGGCGGCAGGAATCAGGTTAAACAGCTCTTCGGAACACTCCCCTGATAAATGCGGTAGAAGACACACAATGAAGCGATTTTAGCTAATATCTTACAGTAGACCATACGACTTACGGAAATTTTAAAGGTATTTGTAATTTTCGACCCCTTTAAAACCACGGTAATTTGTAACTTTGCACACTGGCCAAGGATTGGTATCAATTTAATAATTTATATAGTTTGTCCCAATTTTTCATCCCATGTACACGGTAGTGCCTATGTGCCATAAACTTATGGTTTCGTGGTAAATAGTTAGTTATAATAGAAAATTATATTATTCTTTTTTTTTATTTGGTTTTCTTTAAGAGCGTGTTTTTAAGTTTTTTTTTATTAATAATTTTAATACAAATGTGTAATTTTCAGGCTTTACCCTATACTTGTTGTATAAGACGGTATTACTTTAGCTAATTTATAGTTCTAAGTCAAAGGAGAATACCCTTCAAATTTTGATTCCCTTGAGATAGTCGAAATATAAGTACGTTTTGTTGCCGCATAAACGGATATATCTTATTTTATGTTTACTTAGAAGTATCACAGCTTCAACAGACTGTAGATTTAAGTATATCCTTTTAATTTCAACTAGATTTATCTTCGCGTTCCTGAGATATGTGGTCTTTAAGAAAATTTATTGAATTAGGCGTTACTTTGCGGAAATCCATAATTATACAAATGATTTAAGTTTTCTTTAGTGTTAAAGGGAGTCTCGTGCCAGATTTTGGCGAGACAACAAGTCCTGAGGATGCCTCGTGTAGAGGCGAAACACGTGTAGAATTGGTTTACAAACAAATATTGGCGGAATCAACATCATTTGTATATGTGGTCTTGACAGGCGGACGGACGGACAAGCAACAAAGAGATCCTGTAAGGTTTCCGGTGGTTTCCTTTTGAGGCACGGAACCCTAAAATATCCAAATCAAATCAGTATCACTTTATTCATTTAGGGCAAAGAAAATGACACATGAATGTCAAAAGTTTTCTGCTTCTTACATATAATATTCGTAGAAATCATTTTACTAGCGATTATCACTACTAATATTATAGATGTGAAAGTAAGTTTGTATGTTACGCTTTCACGCCTAAACCACTGAATTGATTCTGATGAAATTTGGTACAGAGATAGACTAGAGTTTGCAAAAGGATATAGGTTAGCTTTTATTAAAAAAGAGCATGAACGGGTTGAAATAAGGGATGAAAGTCTGCATCGAAATTCATTTTCGGAGATAAAACTGTGAAACTCTGTATTTAGGCACTTGATAAGAAGTAATTTATAAATATTTGTTCGATTAAATGATAGGAATAGAAATAGGAGATTAAAATTCGCAGGGTAATACTATTAAAGAGACTATCCACAGACATAAAAGAGCGCCGCCAGCAGCGAAAAGACCAGCTTGTATATGAATAATTTGAAAAGAATCCTAAAAAAATAAAAAAATGCTGCCCAAACTAAGTATGTACGTGGACAAAGTATTTAAATATAGCAACACCGTTCACGAGCACTCTAGTAAGCTTAATTATTTTTTTAAATCAGGATTCTTGAAAAACCCCAAATATTCTGAGCGGCACTACAACTGCGCTCGTCACCTTGAGACATAAGATGTTAAGTCTCATTTGCCCAGTAATTTCACCAGCTACGGTGCCCTTGAGACCGAAACACAGTAATGCTTACACATTACTGCTTCACGGCAGAAATTGGCGCAATTGTGGTACCACCCATAATCTGGCCGGCATCCTGTGCGGAGCCTCCCAATGGTAAAATGTAATGTTTTAATTAAAAAATCCCACAGGATATCATTTTAATTTTAACTATTCTATTGCTAGAAAGTTGTATATAGCGTGAAGGGCCAACGGAACCATCAAATAAAGTTATATCTAAACTTTCATCCAACGAGATATAATATTCATAGTTTACGAAACTCAGGCGCTCGGGCTGAACTCATCTGTATGTAAAACAGCCATTTACATGCTGATTGTGAATAACAGAACTAATATAAATATTTTAATGATTTTACAGGCGCCATATATAATTTATTTTTATGAAATTGCTATTAAATTGTTAACAAAACGATTTTACTTTAGTGCTAGATACTAGGTATTGTCACAAAGGTCCGCTTAATTCATTCACAGGCTAGACTTTTCCTAGAAATACAAAGATTTTCGTTAATAAATGGTTATAACATAGATTAAGGATTGGTCTTCGCTGCGCTCTAACTAGATACCGCGTGGCATATTGGCATTCAATATCATCTTTCAAATTTTGTAACATACGCTTCGTGTTATTTTACATTGAAATTAATAAAATACAAAATACTTACTGATAATATATTATCGAAGTGTCTTCCTTATTTCTTGTAATATTATTTTACAAACTTTTACTAAGCAACCCGGCATTTTACTTTCAATTATTAGCAAACTTTAACATAATATGTGGCACGTCAACATTGTTCGAGACTGGCTCGAGTTCGCCCACTTGGGCGTTGTAGTAGTTGCCCCACATTGCGACTACGCCTGTGGCATCTAGTTGGAGCGCAGCGGAGACCAATCCTTAATCTAAGTGTTATAATTTATAGATGTATGTTAAATTGATGTTAAAACTGTTAATGTCAGTAATATTTTTGGTTGCTACAAGCACCATGATCACAGGGTGATAAATTTATTTACATATATACACAATACATAATATATACATGTTCCATTTCATCGTATATTGATTCCACTATATTCTGACTAGAAACAAAATTCTCATAGAAAATATAGCTTTTTCTTTTTTTTTCTATATAGCCAAAGTCAAAAAATCTTTATTCACTGTAAAAACTTTATAAGTTATTTAGTGCAAGTCAGGATGAAGTACACAAGTTACAATAGCATTCAAATGAGTATAACAATATTCATTAAAAAAATTTAGAACATTAATTCCAACTATCTTTATCATTCAAATAATCTTTCACATTATAATAGGCCTTAGATGTTAATTTATTTTTTACGATACATTTAAATTTTTTAATAGGTAATATTTTAATATGATTTGGGAGTTTATTATAAAATATAACACAATCCACTTTAAAAGATTTACCAATTTTACGGAGCCTAGTAGATGGAATTGCGAGTTTATGTTTGTTTCGAGTATTGACACTGTGGACATCACTATTCTTTTTAAATTGGCTAATATGTTTATGAGCGTATAGGAGGTTCTCGTATATGTACTGGCAGTGTACTATCATAATATTAATTTCACTTAACTTTTCTCTCAATGAATCCCATGAACGCATTTATAGACTGCTCGAATTGCCCTTTTCTGCAGCACAAATATGTCGTCAATATCTGCAGCCCTACCCCACAATATAATTCCGTAAGACATGACACTATAAAAGTAGCTGAAATATAGTGAAAATTTATATACTACAAGAAAGAAATGATTAAATTATTTAAACAAGAACTGAAGAAATATGCTCAAATTTTACATAATACAAAAAAAAAATTTACTTTTTTTATTACGTGCAACCGAACTAGTTAAACCTTCCTTAGTGTTAAAATTTAGCAAATAGACATGAAAAATAACAATTTTTTATTTGTGAAACGCATAATTCCTAAATATTTCTCAAACTATTTAAGAATACTTAGTTGACAACTGCTACTTTCTTCAATTCAGAAACGGGGTGAATGACCAATCACCAATTACCAGTGGGAGGCTCCTTTGCACAGGATGGCAGCGCCTATTTCTGCGTGAAGCAGTAATGTATTTCGGTCGGAAGGGCGCCTTAGCTAGTGAAATTACTGAGTAAATGAGACTTAACATCTTATGTCTCAAGGTGACGAGCGCAATTGTGGTACCGCTCAGAATTTTGGGTTCTTCAAGAATCCTGAGCGGCATTTCATTGTAATGGGAAAGGCATATATAAAGGCAAAGCGCGTACACCTTCCTTAAAGGCCGGCAACGATCTTGTGATTCCTCTGGTGTTGCAAGAGAATGTGGGCGGCGGTGATCACTTAACACCAGGTACGCTCGTTTGTCCTCCTATTCCATAAAAAAAATAGCAATTACCATCAGCTGAACGTCCTGCTCATCTCGTCCATTATTGTCATAAACAAAAAAAATAATATTCTGCTCAAGCTACCTTACGGTTAGGTGTCAAAGACTTACCGCTAAAGTACTCCCACTTACTCCAGTTCATATTATCTACAGCTTAAAATAATTTAAATCATAAATCCAAAGTAATTTAAATTTATTTTTAAAATAACATATTGTTAGTAAGATTGAATTGCGATATGATTACAATAGCGAGCGACGCCGGGTGTGCCAGCGAGTGTAATTACAATGTGTTGTTTATTAGAACGGAGGACCTTCGAGTAGTGTGCTGGTACTCGCAGTGTGTTGCGCAACACTGTGCCACTGTCGAGTGCCGAACTATGCTGTTGCTAGGCGACATAGACCAAGCGGTTATCCGCGTGCAGATACGTCTAGCAAGCTTGTGTTTATATTGTGCCTACAATGCATAGATGTATTCTTAATCTTATTATACCTACTACTCGGCTAAGTCGAGTTAGTAAGTCTTTCGCGATGTATATGCTTTTACAACAAGATCCCAGATAATGTTCAAAACAAAAGTATAACATTATTCAAAGGAATTGTTAAAAAACATTTGTGTGGTGTGGTGAAGGTTACTATAACATAAATGACTTTCTCAATGATACCACAGATTGGGAATGGAGCGACCGCCCTCAGGCTTTTAAATAATAATTTTAATTGTTCAATATTACTTTGTAAACATTTTATTTTTGTTTGTAAACCCATTCTTCTCAGGTCTGAGGCATCCGTTTTGGAATGGGTGGTAGTTTTTGACTTTCAAAAAGTGATGTCACATCCTATTTTGAATAAAATTATCTTAATTTGATACAAAGAGACTATTTGTACGCGTACTGGACGAATAAATTAGCGGCCGGCAAATTCCAGAATCGAATCGGCCCTTGTTCACTAGTAGGTCCCAAAAACAAATTAACATCATTAATCACAACGCACGAGTGTAGCGTGCCGCGGCACCGGCCGGCAAGTGCCAGAACCGAATCGGTCCTTGTTTACTAGTAGTACTTCAGCCATTGATAATGAATCAAGAAAAGTCCACTATTTGAAGTATGCACTTCTATTCATTCCATTTAGAAAATAGTCCGTGACTGTTGCAAATGTGATGTTCGCGGGTCGACTGCCAATCAATTCAAGAGAGGATAACATTTACATGATTATTGATTTAATTCCTTGATGTTCTTAGTCGAGTACAAAAGTTTTGTATGTAGACGACAGAAAAGAATGGTATTTATTAATAAAATTACATTATATAAATTAAAACTTCTCCAACTACCACAGTCTACATTGGCCTGCTTGGTGACCTTCAGTTCCGTGGTAAGTTGTGTCCAGTAACACGAAAGAGTACATTTCTACATGCCAAAGCACACAAATTTAAAGGCGCAAATATAGTCTTAGAAATCTGCACTACCTAAAATTTCTACAACTGTAGTCTGCAAAGCAATGTGGAAGCCTGGAGGAATAAACAGTAGATAACACATAGTTTTGGGGCTCACGGGCATTGGATTCGATAAAACAAGCTGTATGCTGCGTCCAGAGCAGAAGCTGGTGGTCCACATGCATAAGCACTCTGGAAGCGAAAATGATGAAAGTATTGAAAGAAGACCCTTGTACGATCGGAAGGCTCCACTATATCTAGACTAAATTCCACGCCATCTCCCTTGCATTAAATTTTCTCCCTGGTAGGATATGCCATGATGGCTTGCGCCATACTGTCGGTTGGTGATCAACTTGTGACCCTCTGGTATGCTAACAGCTGGCAAGAAGACTGTAGTTAGCCGGATCCGAGTTATCACCTTTTTTGGGGTCAGACAGGCAATGGCTATCTTGTATGAGTAACGTATGAATAACGCCAAATTAGAAAATTTATTATGACTTGATTTTGTAAAGATATAAAATAGATACAAACAGTTGTGACGTTCTGCGTAGCTAATCTATGCATATGTCATCGACCGAGATTCGAGGCTATGACATACAACAGCTGATAGGTAACTCACACACGCGCGTTCTGCGTGCACGCAGCGCGCTCTGCACCTGTGTGAGGGCCGCGTAGATGTTGAAAGAGCCTCTTTGTACTGGCGATAGTTGTGAACAAAAACCGCGAGTACATGTTGTAAATGTATATGTTTATTGTGAGTTATATTTAGTCTCGCCTCTCGTCCATGTTGTTGACACAATTAGTTCAGCCTCATGTTGTTTTGTACTCCGCGGGCTGACACGCAATTCAACTCCAATGTATTTATGCATTTATTTTCAAAGAGCTTATCTTTATTATTAATTTGGTAAGCGTCATAAAATTTGTCGTTCAGATATACGTATAGGGTTTGTAAATTGATGGTTTTAAATTTGATGGTTAGTGATAGACTCTGCCAATTACAATGCAATGCGGCTTAGTATTCTTGATTAAACTTGAAATTCTAATCGTTATTGCACTCGTCATTTTGAAACATAAGATGTTAAGGGTTATTTTTACAACGGTTCTTAATTGTGTTTTCAAATTTAAGTTAATTTAATAATTCTAGAAGTGAGGGTTATCACGTTAAAAACATAAAAAATTGTTTTGAATTACAAGAGCGACATCTCAAGTCAATATCCTAATATGCCAATATTGGGGTTGAGCCGGTTATCAACTGTAAAGTGGATCCTGTAGATGAAGCCACAACCGAGAGTTGAACAAAGCGTACAAGATTTTGTGACAACACGAACGGTTAGCTCAGTTGGCAGAGTACTGGCACGGATCACCAGAGGTCGTGGGTTCGAGTCCCGCATCGTTCATAAAATTTTGTTTTCAAATTTTATTTATAAGATGTGAAGACTTACTAGCCCAATAATTCCACTGGCTACCGCGCTTAATCAATCCGAAACACAAAAATGCTTGCACATTTGCAGAAAACGACGCTGCTGACGTACCTAGCTGGCATCTAAATGCAAAGGAGTCTCCCACTGATAATCGTGTAGAGATAATAGCTAGAAGTGGATTAATTGCACAACTTTATAGCGTAGATAACGATATTGTTGATGAAAATACAGAGGATAAACTGAAATGAAGCCAAGTCAAAGATTATTAAGAATATGAGAAATGAATGCATGGAAGAGTTTATTTATTTATTTATTAGGAAGCCGACGTGCATACAACTATTTAAATCCACGGACACATTTAAAAATTCTTTTATAATGTTGTACACTCCTCTTACAGGCTAACTCGACATGCTTAGTAGGTATAATATACATTCTTTTTTACTTTGTGTTACTTAAAGCTAAAGACAATTTTCAAAAATATAACAAAAAAAAAGCCACAGGCAAAAGGCTGATAAATTGATTAGGTTCTTACTAATTATTAAAATCAAGAAAAACAAAAGAAAAAAAATAATAACTACTAATAATGACTAACCAACCATCTTGCAGTACTTTCATAATTTTTTTGACTTCTTTTTTGAAATATGAGGCAGAGTGCCGAAAGATATTTATGCCAGCTTTTTTAACCAAGTTGCTGTGAATTGGAGGAGACACTGGGAAAGTAATTCAGTACTATAAAGAAGAAAAGGTTCCAAATGCCTTTCCCTTATTTATTAGAAGATGACACATATTTAAGAGAAAAACGATATATGGTGTTCTGTAGCACGATTGTAGATGTACCGACGAACGGACTCAATTGTTATATCGTGATTTGCCATTGTAGAGCCCCCAATGTTAATACTCAATACTTTAACAGAAGTTGTGACGTAGAAGTTGTTAGCTCTAATGTCAATATGTGACATTTGAATATAAATCTCACAAGCTGATAAGCAGCGTTTATGCAACTTTCTCCTAAACCAACAACCACATATGAACGAGACTCAAGCTACAACGGTGTTTCCAGATCAATATAACGTGAGCACCTTCTTATTACCTGAATACTCACAATGCTCTCATAATACTTAAATTACGATGATACAGAAAAACTTATAAATGTACTAAACTAAAAAACAATAATTTAAATTATTATCCCAACGTTAGCAATTTTCTTTTCTTACTTAGCACAAACACGTACACACACATCCATACATACACACACATCCATACACACGCAAATTTATTTTATTTTTAGAGAACAGAAGAGACTGAACTTCACGACACAGGGAATCCTAGTGTGAGGCCAGAATACTTGTAAAATTAAAGTTACTTACTTTAAACCAACGTATACTTTGTAACAGATATTTTGTAAATCTATGTTACTTATATGATACTGCAATTAATTATCTTAACACTTCTTATATACAAATTTTTCCACCAGAGCTCTTAAGCCAAACATCTAGAGACACATTATTCATAAGTTGATACTGCAATTAATTATCTTAACACTTCTTATATACAAATTTTTCCACCAGAGCTCTTAAGCCAAACATCTAGAGACACATTATTCATAAGTTATGGTATTTGTTCGTGTCTCCAGTCGAGCCTTCATCTACAGGATTTACAGTTGATAGCCTACGCAACCTTTTTCAAATCGAAACAATTTGCTATTTATATGTAATTTTCCTCACCATTACAAATATTTATTTGTATAAATTATTTATATCTGGACGACCGAGCCAAGCTCGGATTTATATGAATGTACAAAACAAGAACATAAAAACACAAATAGGACATCTGGATTTGAAGCAGGGTCTTCTGCTTTCCGGATCACCCGATGTCCCATCTGAGTTATTATAGTTTTGTATATAGTGGCGAAATATACCTTTGTATTCTAATGTTATTGTAGCTGTTTATCATTAAAACACAGATAAAACTACATTTGAAATTGAAACCTAGATCGATTTCTCGCCCCCGAAACAACCTGTATACTAAATTTCATTAAAATCGTTGAGCCGTTTCCGAGATTCAGATTATATATATACAAGAATTGCTCTTATAAGATACGATTCCGCAGGGGTTATGTCGTCTGATAAGGTAATTCGTATACACCAAATATATACGAACCAAATTTATACCAAAAATACTCTGACAACTGCAACCAACAGCTACCTGGAATGGCAGTCAACAGAGTAACCACACCTTGGGCAATATGTAGAAGAACACAACAGAAAAACTATTACTAAATAATAGATTAGTAATGATGGTAGTTACTGATGTCATGATATTCAATAAATCTGACGAACACAAACAGTTATTTTTAACAAAAGGTGCCTCAATCGGTATACACTTTATTGCATAACAATAAAACTACTAAAACCCACTAAATCTCTCAAAGTACAAATAACGGAACAATTCCACAACTTTATATTTCCTTATTACGAAGGAGTCAGCAACTTTTGTAAAAATACATTTTTATTGTTATTAGCCCGAGGCCTCGGGAATTGGGAATAAGTAGACCGAGCATGAACCTGTTCTGCGGTGCTATTCCCGTAATTTCAAAATCGTTGACGTTAGGTTCCGACCCTATCCACCTTTTGCTCTGGATTCATAGTCTCCTATAATTTCCCTAGAACCATGACTGAAGAAATTAGCTATAATGCATCTCCCAACAATTTACGTTCGTTCATCATACGATTTCCCTAAATCGGAACGTAACTTTATCTCAATCGGAAATGAACCGTCAATTTGTGTTACAAGAAGATGAAATTTAATTTTTTGACATAGGTCCCTTCAATCCTTTTCTCTTAACAATATGGAAATAGGGCTATGTCTGGCCACAATGACTTGTGACTGAATTCGTTATAGTATTTACTTCAATACAATAAGTATACTTAACGTAACGTTACAAGGTGTTTAGTGATTTCATGATATTTTCATTCAATATCTGGTATATGCATAAATAAACCCTTTCAACTAGCTGTACAGAATATTTAAATCAGATTTATTTTAATTATTCCTGTTTTATAGTAAAAAAGCATACAGTAAAAAAAAAACACAAACACAAGTCATGGTCACGGGAAGTATTTTGAAGACAAAAAAATCTCACTTTAATTGCCTTATGGTTTATCCGCGTGTTGCAATCTGTCTATATTCACCCTAACTCTGTGGTCATGCCCTACGGAGGGCTGCAATAAGCGAAGTTTCATGAGTTGTCAAATGCCACGATAATGCCCTTATCGACGATCTTATCTATAACTGGGACATTCAATACACGGTTATATTAACTTATTATTTCCAAAGGGTTCCATATCACGAAGTATATTTGAACTTATTAGATAAAGTTGGGATAACGACACAGGGAACATAAAACTTTCTATGTATTAAAAGAACTTAGATGCCAATGCTCAGAATAAATTTCTACTTGTTTATTATGCTAATAATAATAATAATAATTATATGCTTGGAGTTTCCCTGCTTGATCGAATCAGAAATGAGGACATCTGTAGGAGAAACAAGGTACAAACATAGCCCAAATGATTACGAAACTGAAGTGGAAGTGGGCAGGGCACATATTTCGACAGACAGATAGCCGTTGAGGTAGTAAAGTCATTGAATGGCGACCACGTATCAGAAGACGCAGTGTTGATAGGCCGCCCACAAGATGGACCGACGATCTGGTCAAGATCGCGGGAATACGTTGGATGAGGGCAGCGCAGGAAGGATCGTCGTGGAGATCATTGGTTCAATTGGATCATTGGATCAACTTTGTCTAGCAGTGGACGTCTTGTGGCTTAAGATAATGATGATGATAAGCCGGTTAGTATTCAAAGCTAATATCTATAAAAGATAGCCGTTAAGTATTTGGTACAGTAGCAGTAAGTAATGTTAGTAGGATTCATTTATTGTCTTGTTGTTAGTATTGTTAATATTTAAATTTTTGATATGAACCCCACTTTGGGTGAAGACCTCCTCCATTTCCTTTTTTTTTATGGAATGGGAGGACAAACGAGCGTACGGGTCACCTGGTGTTAAGTGATCACCGCCGCCCACATTCTCTTGCAACACCAGAGGAATCACAAGAGCGTTGCCGGCCGTTTAGTAGTACAAGGAAGAAAGCTCCTTGAAAACCGCACTGTGGAGGACCGCCACACATCCATGGTGGTGATGATATCCTAATTTGTGGCGTGTCTTGCGAAGGTGGAATTCGGCGGCAGGAATCAGGTTAAACAGCTCTTCGGAACACTCCCCGTGATAAATGCGGTAGAAGACACACAATGAAGCGAAGTCTCTACGCATGGCCATGTTTTGCTTAGCCAGTTCTTGCCCGTAATCTGAATAAACTCATCAGTTGTCTATTTGGTCTGCTAACAAACCTTTTCCCTTCTTGCCCTATCCATGTTGTTGCTTTGTGTGTCCACCAGTTCTATCACCATCTATTATCAGTTAAAAGTGAAATGTGACCAGCATCAGAGCATCGATTATTTTTGTTATTTGCCTTTCTTCACTTTATCATCATCATCATCAGCCGGATGACGTCCACTGCTGGACAAAGGGTTTACCAGTGGGAGGCTCCTTTGTACAGGAATCCGGCTAGATTATGGGTACTAAAACGGCACCTATTTCTACCGAGAAGCAGTAATGTGTAAGCATTACTGTGTTTCGGTCTGAAGGGCACCGTAGCTAGTGAAATTACTGGGCAAATGAGACTTAACATCTTATGTCTCAAGGTGACGAGCTCAATTGTAGTGCCGCTCAGTTTTTGGGTTTTTCAAGAATCCTGAAAGGCACTGCATTGTAATGGGCAAGGCGTATCAATTACCATCAGCTGAACGTCCTGCTCGTCTTGTCAAGAAGGAAAAAACTTTCCATCAGAACGCAGCCATAAAATCAAGGTTCAAACCACACAGTTATCGAGAATGTCAAATAAATCATAACAATAATATCGCTCTAACGCAAACAAAATTAAAAATCAATACAGTCATAAAACTGAATAAAATAACTATTAATATCATATCTGTTATTGAAATATACGTAACTATACAATATTATTTGACTGTAAACAGTTCTACAGAAAATAGTTTCAAAGACTATTAATAATATTAATTGTGTAAACGTCCTTCGTACAAAATTGAAATTAATTTGATCATTTAATTACAAACAAGGCAAATACAGATCTAGCAATACTATATTAGCATAGATGGCGTTCTCAAACACATCTTATGAATGTTCATGAAATGAATAACTGTTAGACCAATTTAATTGTATTTTGTATACTTTCTTACTGTTATTGAAAATGTTGAGGACTCCAAAAATGCTATTTTTTTTCTCAAATGAATTTCAAATATTTTTAGACAAATAAAAAATAAAAATAAATTATGTCTCAAATCTAAGAACAACGACTTTTTTTAAGGATTTAATTGAAGATATGTACAGGTCTTGCCAAAATCTGGCACGAGACTAACTAGACTAAGACTACTAGAGTCTGGCATGAGACTAACTAACCTAGGACTACTAGAGTCTCGTGCCAGATTTTGGCGAGACAACACGTCCTGAGGATGCCTCGTGTAGAGGCGAAACACGTGTCGAATTGTTTAAAGACAAATATTGGCGGAATTAACACTAAAGAAAACTCAAACCATTTGTATAATTATGGATTTTCGCAAAGTAACGCCTACTTCAATAAATTTTCGAAAATCTTACTTACTGGACTAAAGCGAGTAGATGGCATAACAAGTTTTTATATGGTACTGGTATTGTATATATAATATATATAATGATTAGCAGACTTTCTCAAAAGTTTATAAATAAGCGTATATAGCCGGCATCCGGTGCAAAGGAGCCTCCCACTGGTAGACTTACCTGAAATACGACACTCCATGTTTTTTCAGTTTGGATATACTGTTATTTGGACAGTTTTTCTTGTGCTGATGAACATATCATGTTTTAATCTTCATAATACCTCCATGCCCCACGTTAAAAATATGGATAACCTATCATTATATTTGTTATTAAGTAACGATTTAATAAATTCCCCTAAATGTAAATACTCGAAGTGGAATTTATTTATCGACTGTTAATGAAAATGTCATTAGGTGATCACCTCTCAACACGCGCTCCGTCTGCTATATCCCTGAATCTACATCGTTCATGGTGCTACAGTAGATTGATAGATACTAGTATGCTAATCTTGTAGCCTTGACTCACCACGATACCTTAACACGTATTGTCACAGCAAAATCACCCTACTATACATTCATTACAAAGGTTTGTTTGGCGTGCTTGTTAATTCCATAACTTATATTGAATTGAAAAATTATTGACAAATTATATCTCTTGATAGAAGGTTATCTTCATACATTGAGAGTTAGCTGAGAATAGCACATTACTATTGCTACTCTTTTACGCTGAAACTTGAAAGATACCCCATTTTTTTTAATTTTACTTTAATAATTAATTAATGTTTTGAAGACTTACATAATATAGAACAGTATTTTCACAAAATTTTTTAACAAAAAAACAACTGACTTCAAAAACACTATTACAAAACAATAGATATAATATGCAGTCAAAACTATAAACATAGTATTCTCAGACAATCTAATTAAATTATCTAATTCTAGTTACGATTATTGCTATTTTTGGAATCGGTGTCCTCCCGCAGCGGCCAAGCTCTCACCTCCTCCCGTTGCGCGTGCGACTCAAGCACATCTCAACTATGTATGTAGTTATAAAAGTACCTTGGCTGACATCAAGTACCACATGGGAAGCACAAGCTTTCAAATAAAAAAATAATGATCAAAATCGGTTCACCCAGTCAAACTTCTGAGGTAACAAACATAAAAAATACATACCGGCGAATTGAGAACCTTCTCCTTTTTGAAGTCGGTTAAAAAAAAGTAACTCGACCTATCTTCAAATAAATCGCAGTTCGGATTGGTAACCAGCAATGCATTGATCATTGAAATTATGAAGTATGTATGCGGTGTCCTATACCGGGAATTTAGTTGAAAGGTACCACCATAATTTTAAGAAACATTTGAATTCGTTTCAAGCTCAGAACCTTTTGATGTAACTGACGTTGAGTATTTTTTATGTCAGTAGTGAATTGACGAACATCTCCAGAAATGAAGGATCGATTGAGCGGTTGGTAGTGCAGGGCAGGTGGAGGGGAAAAGAGTGAGACGACGCTCATCCACGCGATGGACGGATCTGATCAAAGTAGTGACCCAGACAATTGTGATGGAGTGCTCCCACAATGCTACAAACCGCGAAAAGTGGAGGAGCATCGCGTGGGAGGCAGTGAGACCCAAAAACTAAGGAGACCAACCACGACTAATATCGCATCATCTTAGCAGCCACTACCACCTGACAAGAGTGATATTGAGAAGAAGTGAACGGACGAGAGTGGGGCTCAATTGATAGTAGTAAATCACTGCCAATTACATCTTTTTTATTGCAATACAGGACGAGACGAGCAGAATGTTCAACTGATGATAATTGATACACCCTGCCCATTACAATGCAGTGCCTCTCAGGATTCTTGAAAAACCCAAAAACTCTGAGTATCACTACAATTGCGCTCGTCACCTTGAGACACAAGATATCAAGTCTCATTTGCCCAGTAATTTCACAAGCTAAAGCGCCCTTGAGAGCGAAACTCGGTAATACATTATTAAGTAACGGCTTATACATTACTGCTTCACGGCAGAAATAGGCGCCGTTGTGGTTCCCATAACCTAGCCGGTATCCTGTGCAAAGGAGCCTCCCACTGGTAATGATCCATCATTAATGATGCACTCCTGATCGTATTTTTAGTTCAATTTTTAATAGGTAGTAAGGATTTATAATAGCTAACGCCCGCGACTTCGTCCGCGCATATAAAGGGTTTTTTAAAAAAATAGCAAGCAAGTTTGGAATTGAAGATTATATCATGTCCTATTCCAGTTCCACCGGAACTGAATCCTTTCCCAACATATTATATGAATCTTATTTCGAGGAATTAGTAAAGCTATTTATAGAGCTTATCGACGTGAATTTCTATTTTTCACAATTCCCGCGGGAACCATGGATTTTGCCGGGATAAAATGTAGTCTATGTCCTTTCCCAAGCTCTAGTCTATAGCTGTACCATTAGTACCACCAGTAGCTCTGGCCTCAAAACGTAACAAACAAATAAAATCCACATTTATAATATTAATTTGGGGATGACAAAACGATGAACAGTTTACAGGCACATTGTTTGTGAACGGCTGTTCGTCGCTCCATCGGAAATAATACATAATACTAAACATTTCATCCATCTGAAAGAAAATCAAATAAAATATAAACAATTTGTTATGATTTTAAAGTGATCACCCTCAATTCTAGGATTAATACACAAATAACATTTGAAAACAAAATTTTATGAACGATGCGGGACTCGAACCCGACCTCTCGCGTTCCGTGCGAGTGCTCTTCGAGTGACGTATCGTCATAAAATCTTGTATGGTTTGTTCAACTCTCAGGTTCTGGCTTTCAGATAAGATTTATCCAAGAAGTGAGGGTTATCACTTTAAAAACATAACAAATTGTTTAGATTTGCAAGAGCGACATCTCAAGTCAATTTCCTAATATGCAAATATTGGGGTTGAGCAGGTTATCAACTGTAAAGTAGATCCTGTAGAGTGCACATAAAGCCACAACCTGAGAGTTGAACAAAACAAACAAGATTTTATGACGATACGTCAATCGAACGGTTAGCTCAGTTGGAAGAGCACTCGCACGGAACGCGAGAGGTCGTGGGTTCGAGACCCGCATCGTTCATAAAACTTTGTTTTCAAATTTTATTTGTGCAAATAAAATATACATAGTCGTTGAGAACTAATGATGTTAGCGAAGGAACCATTCGACGAACAAACTCGTCCAATAGTTCACTCGTAGTTCGCTCAATTTCAACTCAATAATCTTGTAATAAATTTAAAGTCAGTCTTGAATAATTCACAGTATAATTTATTGAAACATCTGTATCATTTCTAAATCGGGTTCTGGTAAGCGAAACTGCGATATAATTGCGATAGAGTTTGTGACAATTGTGTATTGGCCGAGCGCCCGAACCCTGTTCCCTTTTCTGCCGAACACCGTGAACTGTTACCGCTGCCAACTCCCAGTTACTATAAGGATACTAACGGAAATGTTAATAGTATGATAATTATAGTAAGGGAACCTATAAATTAGTATGGTTCATCACTAAAATCAATAAATCCAAAACCAGACGTGCTTAAAAATGATGAAGAATTGGACATATGAACATTACGGAATCAAAAAATAAATTATTGAAGTAGGCGTTACTTTGCGGAAATCCATAATGTTTTGAGTTTTCTTTAGTTTTAATTCCGCCAATATTTGTCTTTTAAACAATTCAACACGTGTTTCGCCTATACACGAGGCATCCTCAGGACATGTTGTCTCAAAGAGTCTCGTGCCAGATTATGGCGAAATTAATTAAAAAAAAGAGCAGAAAAATATTGCAACGACTCAAATAGCGTATAACAGTTATTAGATATATGTCATAGACACGATGTCATATTTGTCTTTGATTTTATAGAGATTTGATTTATAGATTAATATAGAGTTATTACTACCAAATTTCAAATTAGTTACTCTACATCAACATACCACTCCGTCTGTTGGCTAATACGATCTACAATGTTTTCAACACTGTAGATGATAATAATGAATTAATCTTGAATCAGGAAGAAATACAAGAAGAAATAAAGTCTATGAAAAGTATGTTTATAAAAAATAAAGTTTAGATAGCTGTAGGTGAATACGGTGTGAATTAAGAAAAATTGCAACATATAGCTGATACAAACTGCATGGATATTAGTAAGACATGAAATCGGACAAATTCCTAAAGACCAGTTTAAATCTACCTGTAACAACTGTCAAATGCATAAGTGAAATACAAATCAAATTTAGAAATAGCCCAGAAATGAGAGATGCAATAGTATCAACAGGGACGAGTAAAAAAAGAAGGACTCCACGCCGTGATATTATTTATTTTATTTATTTATTTATTTACTAATAATCCAACAGCTTTATATACCATTACAATAGACTTACAAATAATTTTACAAATATGCCAATTTAGGATTAAGAATAATAGTTACAAAACTTTAATAGGTATACATCTGTTATTTAATGCTAATATACATACGTTAATAATAATATTATTTAAGAGGTGTGTGTGTGTGTGTGTATAGTGTAGGTGAGTGAGGGTGTAGCTGATTGAGTGTTTTCGTGTTTATGTTATACAATTTTATTTTCGTGTGTTTTAAGTATTGAGATTTCGTGTAAATAGCGTTGCTTAGATGTCGCAAAAATGTCAGTACCTGCGTACTCGGTATTATATAAATATGTTATACGTTTTAAAATATTGTTCTGGGCATAATTTGTAGTTACTTGGGGGACGTGAAAGAAGGAAGTGTGACGGGTTCTGTAGTCCGGTACGCTTAGATATATAGATTCTAATAATTCCGAACAGTCTATAAGGTTACTCCATAACATATGGAGTAACAGTATATCGCTTTTTTTCCGCCGTATAAACAGAGGTTCCAATCCAAAGCGTACACAAACATCGTAATAGGTGTCGAAATGAGAGTAATCCTTGAAGCACAAGAATCTGAAAAACTTCTTCTGTAAAGACTCAATTTTGTTTATATGTACTGCATAGTGAGGTGACCAAATACATGATGCATAATCAAGGATACTCCTTACGTATGTTGAGTACAGAGTTTTTATGCATGTTATATTTGTAAAAGAACTACATGTACGTTTGATAAATCCAAGTCGTTTAAGAGCTCCATTAGTTATAATTTCAATGTGTTCAGACATAGTTAATTTAGAGTCCAGTGTAAAACCAAGATCCCGAACTGACTTTACTTCTTTTATTAAGGAGTCACCTATCTTGTACGTAAATTTAATCGGACATTTTTGCCTCGTGAATGTTATTTTTTGGCATTTGCTGCCATTTATACATATGCGATTCTTCGTGTAAAATACTGCCAGATTATTCAAATCCTTTTGTATGAGATGACAGTCTGTAGTTGAATCAATGGCATAGTAAATTTTCTTATCATCTGCATACATCAAGAAACGTGCGTGTTTAAAACAGGTAAATATGTCAAATAAGTATGCATTATACAGCAATGGTCCTAAAATAGATCCCTGTGGAACTCCAGATAATAAAATCACTTTTGGCACCACCCAGAACTACAGCCTGTCTTCTGTTTATTATGTAGGAGTAGAGCCATCTATGTAAATCACCTCTTATACCAAGCGCATATAATTTTTTTTGCAGAATAATGTGATCCACGCGGTCAAAAGCCTTTTCAAAATCCGTATAGATAACATCCACCTGTTTTCCTTTAGTCATTTTATCGACAGTGTAATTAACAATCACAGACAAGTTTGTAACAATAGAGCGCCTCTTCGTGAAACCATGTTGTTCTGGTGGTATAAATTTATGTACGAGAGGTGTAATACGCTTCTGTATTAGAATCTCGAAAATTTTTGCCATCGAGTTGAGGATTGATATAGGTCTGTAGTTAACAATCTGGTTTCGTTGTCCAGTTTTGTATATTGGCACAATGAGGGCCTCTTTCCATTTTGCAGGGAACTCTCCGTAACGATTAACAGACAAGGTAAATATAATTGATAAAGGTAAAGCTAAAGTATCGGCACAATTTTTAAGAAACACTAGAGGTATTCCATCACTGCCCGCGCCCTTATTTATTTTGAGTGATTTCAGAATGCGTTTTATTTCATGTGCATCTACAGATATTTTCGATATAAGTTCGTTGTTTAGGCAACCCGATGGAAGTTCATAATCATCATAGGAATCTGCGGGATTTTCAAAAACACTTTTGAAGTGTTGACTAACAGCAGAGCATATCTCGGTCTCATTATTGAAATCTTTTCCGTTATAAGACATAGTGTTAGGATGACCTATATTACCCGTTCTTAGGGATTTAACGTATGACCATAAACGAGTAGGATCTTTATTGATATATTCTTGCATACGATCGATATAAAATTTATAACATTTTTTTTGTAAAAGTTTTTGTCTTGAACGAAGTAAGCAAAATTCATCGAAATCTAGCGGATTTTTATATTTTTTTCCATTTTTTGTGAAGTTTTAATTTATATTTTACCACGTGTATAAGTGCTCTACTATACCAGCATGGAAATTATTTTGATGATTTATTTGTAATTCTAGGTGTGAACAAAGCTATCAGATAATTAATCTGCTTATAGAATATATCAAGTATGTCGTTGATGTTGTCTCCTAGTAGAGTGTTATGCCAGTTTATTTTGGAAAGGCCTTCATTTATTTCAATAAAGTTTGATCTATGAAAATTAAAGCGAGAGATAGATTTATTTTTCAAAAATTTAATATTAAGATCAGTTGTGTCTATTTCTAAGGACGGGTGATAATTATCTTCTGGAACGAGTGACTGCTTAGCTCTCAGTATATCAATTTGGAAATTGCAAAATATTAAGTCAAGAGCATAATGTGCTGTATTAGTAAGAAAGTTGTATTGCTCCAGCCCAGCTATGCTGCACATATCCAAAAATTCTATGGCAGCATTTTGAAGACCTATTGAACCTTTTTTTAAGTGACTTACCCCCTGTTGAGACCATTTCACGTGAGATAGATTGAAGTCCCCACATAAAAGTACATTATCTTTTTGATTGTTAACTAAATAATTAGAGATTGTTACTGTAAATGTCACAAGATTTGTGGCCTGATTTTTATCAGGTGGCATATAAACAACACCGACATGAAGCTGACGGTGATTACGGGATCCCAGTGTACTACTCGGTATGGTAATCCAAAGTGATTCTAGGCCAATACATGACCATTCCTATTTCTCTTGAGCAAGTAGATTTCTTTTACAACAAATCATGACACCAACGCCAGTTTTCTTTGCAGTTGCACGAAAATCACGATCGCACCTAAAAACGTCATAACGGCCATCACATAATTCTCCATTATGAAAACCATCTGTAAGCCAGGTTTCCGTAGCAATGATAATGTCATAGTCATTACACAAAATGTTAAGTTTAAGATCGCTTGTTTTCGAACGTAGCCCACGAACATTCTGGTAAAATACTTTGAGCGCTTTAATCATTTGTTACCGGTACAAATAGTTTCAAAATTATAGTTAAAAATATTTTAGTTAATTTATGACAGCAGATAACTCTTATAACTAAGCAATACGACGCTTTATCTATTAATATGTGTGGTGTGATTGATGTGTTATGTAAGATGTATTTAGTGAGAAAAACATTATATAAATTTTGATTAACAAATTCCACGAAATAGAAGATTCCAGTAGTTGATGTATTAAGGGATTTTTTCAATCCTCAGATAAATCACTAGATAACTATCGAGAGAATAAAATTAACTTACTGTTTATCTAACGATTAAAAGTTTTGAATTTTTATGATATTGTATCATTAAAAAAATACTACAAACCTTTGCGTTTCCTATTTAATTTTATCTTCAATCAATGAGATTAAGTAGGTATCTTTTTTAGTCGAAATCTCCTCCAGAAGTCATTATCATTCCAGATAATGTTGTGATCTGGTCTCTCTCTCACAACACTGGTTTTTCTGTCCGGAGAGTTCACAAAGTTGAGGAAATGAATTTCTTCTTCAATCGCGAAGTCGTCAATTTTCTCAAAAATATCCATTATATTACAATTTCTACTATATTATATAGTAATTACATAAATTACGTGTGTAGTCGTCAAAAGATGATTATTAGATCATTAGAACTTTTGACATGAGCATACATAATACACTTATAACTAGAGAATGACTTATCTACAAATATTGCCTAAAAAACTTAAAAACACGTCCTAACTATCCCACCGATAGCTCTTAACCAGCTCCCAAAGGGGCCGATAAATATAATCACCCGATATAGTCTTAATTCGTTCGATAACTTCTATCTGCCTGTTGAAAAATTCGAAATTGCGCTATTCATCGAATTTCTCTTATCTAGTTGTTTAACTGAGGATTGAAAAATCGGCCCTAAATTTACAAAACAATAAGTTAGATATTTTCATATGTGAGACATAAAAGGTCAGAGTTGTTGAAGTTATACAATTTTTAATAAATCTTTTTTTGTATTTATAGTTTTTGGTTTATAGCAGGTGATTCCTCGTTTTTCCTTAAAAAAATCTGACAATTTCTCACCCAAACAAATATGTAGGACTTTTTTCCTGCCAAATCCTTCGATTCTTTCAGAAGAGATTTATTATCTGGGGTCAAATGCTCAAAGACAAAGAATCTGGTAGGTGAACCGCTCAATCCAATATCCTTTGTTGTGATACCTTTAGTTTTCCGCAAGCCAGATAGTATTCTATCCTTAGTGATACGGTCTTTATCACAAGTGGTTTTGGGCGTTTGGGCGTACTTTTAAAAGGCTGAACTCGGTGTGCAAATTCTATTTCATCAAAAGACAGTTCTAAACCAGCATGTTTGGCGATTTCCACCATAAGTGTCTTGGGGTTTTCATTTGGTGCTTCCGGTAAACCAACAATTTCAATATTTGATTGCCGGCACCATTGCTGCTGCTCATTAATTGAATGACGTAGTTCCGATATCTGATCGTCCTTTTCAACAATATCAGCTTGCAATTTTACAATATCTTGCTTAAGGTCATGGTGTTCATTTTGAAGGACCTGATATGATTCTTGAATTAAATTAAACTGTGATGAGATAGCTTTTACTTCATCCTTTATCTGTTTCAAAAGAGAACTCTTTATTTCCGCCACTATCTCTTCCTTAATAATTTTTAATTTTTTGTCTAACAACTGTTCCAAATGAGGCAATAAATCAGATATTTCAGATGGATTACACACGTTGGTAGATGGCTGAGTAATGGACCCCTGTGGTTTGGAGCTGCGGACTGGCGTCTTGCTATTATCTCCCACTTTCCGCTGTTTTATCAGGCATGATGGGCATTTCCACTGGTTACGTGACAATGAGGAAGTGTCATCAAAGTTAACACATTCAGAATGGTATAAAAGTGCGGATGAAGTGCATTTTATACGTTTTTGAGTAACATTTATACTATTGCTGCATGCCTCACACTGTAAACCCATGGTGTATTTATTTCGCTTTAGTAATTTATTATAATCTCCAAAAAAATAAAAATTATGTAAATCTTGTTAAAATAAATTGGGTAAATTTTATTATTTAATATGGCAACACTTCCGATGTCGAAGTCAAGATGGCAGCTGTCAAACTATTCAGAATATGTCATTTGTCATTGACGTCAAACATTCCGATGTCGAAATCACGATGGCAACTGTCAAACTATTCAGAATATGTCATTTGTCGCTTATTGTGTTGACTTCAAACATTCAGGTTTTTTATCACCCACCTCCAACTTAATTTCTAAATTATCAGAACTGGAGGAAGAAATTCTATGTTTCTTCAGCTAAAACGGAGATAAAGCACTGATTTTAATTCTTCACTATGTTCTACACACTTAGTTTTAGTAATTTAACACTTTTTATACTGTAAAAGACACGTATTTAAAATTTTTATAACATTAAATAGTTGCAGCTAATATTAGCAAGTGAAGCACCTTTATGTTAGTGTGTGTGCGGCTACGGGGGATACCAGTTACACAATTTACACAAATACTTTTATAGTATCGTTTTTACACTTTTTCACAACGTACGAGGGCATTTTTAAAATACGACGCAAACTGATCTGCGATGGCAAATCTCATAATGGCAGCCGATCGGCTTGTATTAGTGTAAGTGTGTGCGTGGGGCTATGTATTTACACGTTTACCCGGCTTGTTTTGGTGCCACACTGTTATGTCAGATGACACGGAGTCTTTCTTTTTTTACTCGTCCGTGAGTATCAATAAATGTTTTGTGATGTAGGAAATGATTATAATTCCAAACACATATTTATTAGTAAATGTATTAATATAGCTTGATTTTTTAGCTTAATTTTTCATGTTTTCCATATTTTTATTTTGGTAGCTTAGATGAGGTGATGAGGTGATAAACCGATAAACCACAAAATAATTAAATTAAATTATAAATATCTCGAACGACCTACAGATGTCTCTAGTCAATGAGACTATCTCTTCTCTAGACATTTAAGTATTAACTTTGTTTTTGTTGTTGACATAGAATTTTCAGCGTTCCGTAGCCAAATGGCAAAAAATGAAACCCTGACAGATTGGTCAAGTCTGTCTGTCTGTCCGTCCGTATGTCACAGCCACTTTTTTCCGAAACTAAAAGAACTGTGCTGTTGAAGCTTTAAAAGTCGATGTATTCTGTGAACCTGTATTAAGATTTTCACACAAAATATAAAAAATAATAATAAATTTTGGGGGTTCCATAGAAATGAAACTCAAAATTTTTTTTCTTTAAACACATCCGTGTTACCTATACTCTATCATCCATACACTCCTAAATAAGAGAATCATAAAACTAAAAAAAATATATGATGTACATTACCATGCAAACTTCCAAAAATTGGTTTGGACGAGATCTAGTAAGTAGTTTTTTTAATTTAAAAAAATAAACTATTATTAGAACATCGATCAAAGTTACAACGAACTACAAGAACTTTTATATTATGTTACTTGCGGCTACGGAACCCTTACCTACGGCTTCGACTGGCACTTGGCCACTTTTCATTTTTTTTATTGTAAAAATTGTGTTTAGGTTTTTACCGGTTTTTACATTGTTTTCCTTAAATGTTGCCATTATGAAGTTGCGTGAGAGCTTGAATAAGTTGATCAAGATATCAATATGACGGAGTGATGTTCAAGTATTCCCTTTGAAAATAAGAGGAAATTGAAAGGCCGTCAACTAATATTTGATTTGAATAACTGTTTCAGCATCCGGTGGTGAGTGTCCCATTGTGAAAAAGATATCCAGAAAATAGTTCTTATAGAAAAAAAAAGTGCGTGTGTATGCACGCAAGAAGTTATACTTCGAGTAACAAAACAAAAATCCTTAAAATTATTTATTCCTCCTGCTATTCTACGTTTGTAGAAAAAACAATATTGTAAAAATCTTGCAAAGGTGGCTTTGACAATTAATTATTAAATAACGATTACGGCTGTATAGACTTGAACCTTTTGCTGTACTAATAATGGACGAAGAAACCAAAAAAAAAATAACGAATGTCACAAACGTCTGAAAATTTTAGGAACCAACTTCACCCTTCACCCCTCCACTTTGTGTTACGGTGATGCTCGCGCATCTTAAAATTTCACTCCAATTTTTTTTAATGACGCGGAGAGAAGTCTTACTACAATAATTGTATTTAAACACACAGCTTGAACTCTTAACAAGTTGATTATAGTATAATTATATTTCGTTAGCAGTAGGTATGGATCCTTGAAATCGTTACAGCTTTATAAAATAATTTTACGGTGTGTTAACACTGATAACATAATTAGCTATTGTTCAATTATAAATTGTATGTTTCTAATTCATCATAATTATACTTTTTGTATTATAATAATAAGTGAAAAATATAGTTAGCGGACGTTGAACTTGAAAACGTGAAATGTTGCTAAATATAATTAATCTTTAAAATTAATTTAAACTTGAACATATTAGAACTTAAACTAGAACTATCCCATGTATTACTCGGGCATGACTACTTCGTGTTTTTTCTTCTGTGTGTATTCATTATTATAATATAAATCTATAAATATTTTACTAATGCCGGCTAGATTATGCCTCAACAACGGCGCCTTTTTCTGCCGTGAAGCAGTAATATGTAAGCTATTGTGTTTCGGTCTGAAGGGCGCCGTAGCTAGTGAAACTTACTTAAAAGTTACTGGGCAAATGAGACTTAAAATCTTATGTATCAAGGTGACAAGGTGGTGTAGTGCCGCTCAGAATTTTCTGATTTTGAAGAATAGATAGAATAGAGTGGCACTACAATGTAATTTTTAATTCAATTACAATCAGCTGAACGTCCAGTTCGTCTCGTCTCTTATTGTCATAAGAAAAATCCACCAGATGCAAATAAAAAGAGATTTTGACGAATCCTGCATATTATGTTCTGTATGATAATGAAATTTTAAAACGTGTTGAAACGCCTGGGATTTTTTATATCATATCGCAAGCATGATAAAGGCACTCATCCCCTCAAGCCATACAGAGACAAACCGCTGGCTGAATGACGTCACTTCCCTGATTATTATAAAAAGAAGCGACGCGACGCCACAAACAATAATTAATGCCACAATCAAAAGTTATCGCGTGACCAAAGATGGCAAATGTTTGCGTCGATACCGGACCGGTTCTATAAAAATAACAATATCACATTACTTATGCTAACTGCTTTGTTTACTCGATGGTGAGGCGACCCCCTCCCTGACCCTCTCTGCGGAGAGTACCGATACAAATTATATTATTTCATGATGGAGGTATAACAATGTCCAATTAGCATTTAATTTGTTTAGCTGATGCTCAAACAATTTAAAATCAGATACAGAATGCGTACACAGATAACATATCTATAACTGCCCTGTTATTACATCTGTATGATGATTGTATTATAAACTCCTTTGCAAAAAATCGTTTTTTTTTATTTATGCGATTACTTTATTACACAAATAAAACTGAAAAGAAAATTTATGAACGATGCGGGACTCGAACCCGCGACCTCTCGCGTTCCGTGCGTGCACTCTTTCCAACTGAGCCAACCGTTCAAGTAACGTATCATTGATAAAATCTTGTATGCTTTGTTCAACTCTCAGTTTGTGGCAGTAGGTGAGGGTTATCACTTTAAAACATAACAAATTGTTTACTTTATTACGATTTAACACCAGTTAACAGTTTTTAAATAAAATAAATTTTATTTACTGATGTAAAAAATCTTTTGTTTGTTGTAAATAAGTCGATCTTAAATTGTTTTATTTTGACTTTAAGGACAAAATTAACAAAAAAATAAGGTAACTTTCATTGTTTACTAAAAGTTACATAAAATAGAAAATTGATATCAAGTTTAGCCTCCACAGGCTTAAAACAACTGTTGCAATTGTTCATGGCATGCTTTGGATGAGGTTTTTATGAGTTCTTGGGAAATACGCTCCCATTCGGCCGTAACAGTAATTGTAAGCTCTCGAATGTTCTGTGTGGCTAGGTGTGCAGCTCTAATACATCATTTAAGAAAGTCCTGATGCTCAATTGATCATCAGGACTTTCTTGATTGAGCTCGGGACCTCGTGCAGGCTTCACTTAAAGTAAGCGTCATCGGTGCTCGGGCATTGTCGTCCATAAACACAGCAGTAGTTACTGTAACAGCTAACACGTTCATGAGGTATTAGGAGTTCCGTGATATTCCGCGTTGTGCAATTAGAGAGCCATTTTCTACAAAAACTAACTCTGATCGATCTTCAGAAGTAATGACATCTCTAAGCATGGCTTAATATGGTGTAAATTCTTGCAAACGCTCTCCTGGCCTAGGCCTAGCCAAGTAACAAACGCTTTGTATCGATTGTCTTCCTACAAGTAAGCGATTGTAGAAGACGCTAACTTGGTAGCCAAGTTGTCACGACTGAGTCAATCGTTCGTTATTCAATATCTTTAGAAAACATCTATATTTTAGTCCATGGTGAGCGTATACATCGACTTCTAGAAGTCTCCTCTTGTCAGTCCTTTCGCTAACACTCACATTTATAACATCATCAACATTTGGTTTTGATGTTATTGTAGATAGACATCCGATTTCGTAAAGCTTGGCTCACAATATTATCAATCGTCCCTGGGCTCAGTACATAGTCTTCTTCCTGATCCTGTCCCTCTTCTTTTCAACGAACCAGTTTCTCAAAACCTAGTTTAGCTCCTCTGAACAGTGGTACGACTGACACTCATTCGTTACGACACAGACAGTTATATTACCAGCAATAATTGTCTTGTCTACCATATTACTGTATAAAAGTCACGAAAAAACAAATTAAAACAATTTCACACCACCACCAATTCACTAAAATTACAAAAAAATCCCTTTATATTTATTTATAGCACACTATCTAAACACAAACTGCAAAGCGAGCAAACGCCCGAATCGAACATTTGTTAAACATTGAAATTTTCAAATTTGGAACACTTTATTTTATTTGCCAGTTCTTTTAATACGTAGACAATTATTGTTTCTAATTAATTGAATGCATATAAAACCTCTTTAGTTCAAGATTTCCATAGTGGCACAGCAAAGTTTCGGTTGCACGGTTTTTTTTTTTCCAAATGGGCTTAATTTACAATGCCTTCGCAATATCCTCGATATTCACTGGCCCAATAAAATTTCAAACGATTATCTTTAGCAACGCTGTCATGAAGCCTCAATCCACCAACAGATTAAGTGCCGCAAATGGAGTTGGAGGCCACACATTCAAACCAAATACCAAAGCAAGCCCTAGACTCGAACCTCAAGGAAAACGCAAACGCGGCCATCCAAAGAAAACCTGGAAGCGGACTGCCTTTGACCACAGACAATCTAAACTAAACTAGATCTCTATGTCATTGACGAAGCGAAAGATATCTGAAAGACCTGGAGTGAAATTAAGAGAGATGCTCAGGACCGATCGCGATGGAGATGCACTGTGGATGCCCTTTGTCCCTAAAGCTAGGGCATTTCTTTGTTTTTTATGAAAATAAGGGACGAGACGAGCAGGACGTTCAGCTGATGGTAATTGATACGCTCTGCCCATTAAAATACAGTTCCGCTCAAGATTCTTGAATAACCATAAAATTCTGAGTGGCACTACAATTGCGCTCGTCACTTTGAGACATAAGGTGTTAAGTATCATTTGCCAAGTAATTTCACTAGCTACCCCTTCAGACCGAAACACAGTAATGTTTACACTGCTTCACGGCCGAAATAGGCGACATTGTGGTACCAATACTCTATCCCGCATTCTGTGCAAAGGAGCCTCCAACTGCTATATCTATAGAAAAAGAAAATTTTGTTAAATATACTAGACATTTGAGACACTTAACACTAACAAATACGATGAAAAAGGGACTGTTGGGTGGATTGGTAGTTTTTCTTTAATGGCAAAGCATGATGTAGAATAAAATACTCTGTAGACTGAATGTTAGGGTTAATGTTACGTTATTTTTATAGTAGGATGACATTTGATACCTTTTGATTTTAAGTGCCTAAATATCCTCTTATTCAAATATCTAAAAGCGACAAGCATGGATTGGTATGTATGTTTGAACGATGAAATATGTCATTATTATTTTTCGTTTTAATTTATGTTGTTTCAAAATTATGTGTTGCCATCCTAATAATATGTTCCTTAAGTGATAAATTCCTGTGACATATTTTATGTCATCCACATTTATAATGTGAAATACGCACTTCATATACGTATACATATAATATCAAAACAAAATGTCTGCCACAAGAGTATATCGATTACATCGAGCATACACAAGCATATTTGTAGCACTTAATATTCCATAAAGTTCATATAAGCGAAGTAGGTACGGGATTGCCGCAAGCTATGCCGCGGCACGAATACTAATACAGTATTGTTTACAAGCGATGTACGGACAGACAACACAATGCACCGTCAGGTGATACCTGCCTAATACATAGCTTAGGAGACGGGCACCACAACAATATGCTTAAAAAAGTCAATAAAACTTTTCTTTGAATCTCACTTTTAATTTTTTTAATTTGTTTCTTCTATTCTTCTTCAGAAAACCCAACTATACCAATATCATGTTAGTTCATTAAAATGTATGCGCAGTAATGAAGGAACCATTGAACAGTTCCCTCATTTGTAGGCATAACCATGGCTTATCACAGCCATATTATATGCCGTGTGAGTAAGAACACTTCGTATCGTTACTGTTTACCGATGAATAGATCCTTTATGTGAAGCTACTTATAATGTTTATAACCAAAATTTCAATTCCTAATCAAAATATCGCTAGTAAATACGTGGACTACACTAAAAGTTTCTTGTGTTAAAACTTATGTTATTTGGAACATTTCAAGAGTAGGTAATATTTTAGTTTCAGTGATTGTCATTTGTTATTACATTGTGTCATCGTTTCAAAAATTTTACTCGAGAGATTCGCGCCATGATTTTGGCGTAAATCAACAACAAAGTTGCCAGAAACTTCAATTTGAATTTAGTTTTAAAACTTTCATGTCGCAGCTCTGTATGTTCCTGCTTTAGTGAATTCAGACATGGACGTGATTATATTTGGGATGAATTCGGTGAAGGTCACCCGCCGACTGCTGTTACCGAAACCAATTGATTGAACCTGATTCAAATTACATAGCAGCTGATTCGTACTCTGCTTGGTATTGTTATAAAGCAAGTGCAAAAGAATTTACTTGCACACCTGAAAGTTCAGAAGCGTGGCACTCGATGGATACACATGATTTAACGGATGATCAGAAACAACTGCGTCTAGATTGGTGCCATAAAATTGAAACGATGGAATGGGTCTTTTCTTTTGAAGATTTGTCTATGAAAGTTATGAACGCATTGGTAAAAATTTCCCAAAATTGTTACAACTATAGTGTATGTATGATGTAACACTTGGAACTCGAAGGATAACTACTGCGGATTGGTATTTAAATATGTGTTTAAAAATTTCCTCGCAGCAAAGTTCTCCTTCATGACGACAACTGGTCCTCGCATTCCGCTCAGATAAAAGATATACTTAACCCTCGGTGGGCGAGTCCGACTCACACTTCCATACGCTTTTTTTATTCAAACCTTATAAATCATAAATCTTCTATTTTGCCAGAAAACATGTAACAATGGGTTCATAGAATAATAACGCTATGGGTCTAAATAATTTTAAGCTATCAATGTAATTAGCCATTTCTGGTGTGCAAAATTATTATTAAGTATTAATTCATTTTTCATTTCATTTCATTAATTACAAAATTCTAGTTATTATAATAACTGATTTAACATTAATAAACTCTATATTTTAAGCAATTAGGTAAATTTAAATTATACGTTTATTTTATTATTAGATGTGAATATTTTAAGACTAGAATTAATACAGTTTTAAAGTCAATTTAATCTAATCTAACCATAGATCATTTATACGTCTAGATAGACTATGACAGCTGTCAAAACGTGGAAATGCAAGCACACTATCACAAAAAGTGTGTCGAATTGTGGGGGACCCAGTGCTCTGTGAACGGCTGGAACACTTGGCGTTGCGTAGAGAAGTCGCTTCATTGTGTGTCTTCTACCGCATTTATGACGGGGAGTGTTCCGAAGAGCTGTTTAACCTGATTCCTACCGCCGAATTCCACCTTCGCACGACACGCCACAAGTTAGGATATCATCCCCACCATCTGGATGTGTGGCGGTCCTCCACAGTGCGGTTTTCTAAGGAGCTTTCTTCCAACAAGTAGTTGGAAAAAATATGTGGAATGAACTTCCTTGTGCGGTGTTTCCGGGACGATACCACATGGGTACCTTCAAATAAAGCGCGTACACCGTCCTTAAAGACCGGCAACGCTCCTGTGATTTCTCTGGTGTTGCAAGAGATTGTGGGCGGCGGTGATCACTTAACAACAGGTGACCCGTACGCTCGTTTGTCCTCCTATTCCATAAAAAAAAAGTGTAATACAAATTGCAATTGTAAGAACCTGGCCTGATTGTCACGCAAACTAAAGTATAAAACCTGGCCTGATTCAAACCAGCAAAAAAAAATTCGACTAACAAAATTCGACGAATAAAATAATCAGCGTCTCTTGGCCTGCCCTAACTACAGTATACACACACAGAATACCAAGCCACTACGAACGTGTGGATTTAACGATAATTATGACAGATAAATAATTCACCACGGCTCTTGGGTTTGTGAGGCCGACTCAATTATCTATCGGTGTATTTATAGAGCCAGCCCGATAGCTTCTAAATTATACACATTATTTTTGGAAAGCTTTTACGGCTCATCATGATACTGTTATCAAACTGGCGATGGTTATTGATTTAGATTGTTTGGAAAGTAATTAGGAAACTAATTTTCTATGAGGTTACTTGTTTTGAGTAAATGTCAAACACCAAGTAAATTATTCTGGCATAGAGAGTGTAATAATACTCGTGAGAAAATTAATATAATTTATTCAATCCAAACAAATCCTATTAGTATAATATTTATGTGCTAAAATCTTATAAATATTTTAAAAGCTAGTGAAATTACTGGGCAAATGGGACATAACATCTTATGTCTCAAGGCGACGAGCGCAATTGTCGTGCCGCTCTGAATTTTTGGGCTTTTCAAGAATCCGGAGCGGCACTGCATTGTAATGGGCAGGGCGTTTCAATTACCATCAGCTCAACGTCCTGCTCGTCTCTTCCCGTATTTTCTTAAAAAAAATTAAGGTGTTGTTACGGGGAAGTGTACCAAGAATACTGGCAGCATTTCCGCGTTGGATAGCTAGGCTGATCCATTGACTTGGGTTTCCAGTAGCTCTATTGAGGCGTGTAGATAGTACTTTGTACATTCTCCACGCCTCTGGGCCCCACGGGCCAAGTGTCTCGACACCGAACGGCACAAAGATATTTGACTCACTGAGACTGACAAATTTGCGACGTTTGCTGTCTTTGACTGTCGAAGCAGCAGCCCCAGCACCAACTGACGTAACTTGGACATGAGAAGGAGCCAGAGTGTCGACTCAAGTCAAGTCCCACACCAGCGCCCTTCCTCGTGCCTAATATTATTCGTATTAAATATATTGTTGTCAGGCACCCATAGTATAGAAAAAATATCAAATGTTACCAGTTATCTTAAGTGATACTCTTGTTCCAGAGTTCGTCGAGTCAACATCTCCAGAGGATGTATGAGAGGCGAAACACATGTTGAATAAGTTGAAGCAGAGTCTTACGTTGCCGATAAGCCTGGTCGTTGCTGCTGAGATCTATAGAGAGTACTTAGACTTTGCTCAGACTTTACTTGACTTTGCGTTGCGGCTGTCTTAACTTAAGCTCAAAAGACCCGACAGACATTGTTCTATTCATAATAAAAAAAAACTCTTGCGGATGAAATTTCGTTAAATCCGTTCTTAGCTGACCTCTACTCGGCAAAAGGAATATTCCTACCAAATTTCAAGTCTCCACGGCCTATGGTTCCAGAGATATCGTGATGAGTGACTATACACGTGGAAATCTCATATATATAGATAGATTATGCTAAGGTTACACTCAGCTTAGTTTTACGCACAAAACAGGTAAAATACGTTATTTGTTCTGTAGTTATTCTATTAGGTACCAACATACAGGAAATTCCTTGTGCTGTGTTCCCGGAACGATACGACATGGGTATCTTCAAAAAAAACGCGTAAACGCTCCTGCGATTCCTCTGGTGTTGCAAGAAAATGTGGGCTGCGGTGATCACTTAACATCAGGTGGCCCGTTCGCTAGTTTGTCCTCCTCTCCCATAAAAAAATACAAAATATTACTAAAAAATAAAGTATAATAGTTTAAAATCTATATATATAAGAATGAAATGCTGTTCGTTAGTCTCGCTAAAACTCGAGAACGGCTGGACCGATTTGGAAAATTTAGGTCTTGAATTATTTGTGGAAGTCCAGAGAAGGTTTAAAAGGTGAATAAATAGGAAAATGCTCGGAATTAAATAAAAACAACAAATTTGTTTTTCCTTTGATGTGTCCATACATAATTTCTATGAGAAAATTTATTGACGCACGGTTTGACAGTTCTGCTGTGAAACAATTTCATTACGACAGCAGGGTGCATATTTTACGAAGTAATTCTTGATGTTATGATATATTTTATTGACAAATTCATATAAAAACATTGTTTTATTTATTTGTCGGATCAGATAATAAATAAAGCTATAAAATCAAAATTGTAAGTGGACAAAAATTAAATGTGAGAAATTGACAAGAACTCAAATATGATTTACAAAAAATATGATTCAAACAAACTGTTTATGAAGTAACGTGTCTTAAACAGAATCAATAAAAGGAATACTAATAAGTATTACTAAGGCTTAAGTTATTACTTATTCTACTAACGTTTTACGATGCACCGTGTTGACTCTGAATAGATTTTATGGTCTTGTACTTCTGTGAGTGTAATTGTTAGAATATAACTTTAATTTATCAGGTTTTAAATCCAACTGCAGAATGGGAATCAGTGGCTTAGACTTTTAAAATGATTTATTTAAAACAAGGGCGAACTCCGCAAACATAGCTTTGTCATATAAATTAAGTTCACCGTCTCATATTGATGAAATCTTTCGTCATCACTTTCAAGTTTCTGAACGAGACAGTGAAACTCGCCTTTTAACTCTCGTTTTCTATTAACCGGATGAACCCAGTATTTTATTTTCTTTCTTTTTTTCATTAGAATATTGTTAGTGCCAAAAATTGAACATCTTCAAATTCGGATTCAGAATCGGAATCAGAATCTCGGAAATTCATTGCTAATCCCGGAATGCAATAGTAATGTACGAACTCTTTAAGAGCTGTAGCAACACTAACTTAAGATTTCGTCAGAAGGCGCCTGAACACGACACATTAATGTGTTTGGTAGCTGTGACGTCAGAGCGCATCACGATGACAACACGTCAGACAAATATAATTCCGGCTTAAGTCTTACATCTTTGTACGTTTGGTGGCGATACACTTGGTCCGTGGGGGCCAGAGGCGCGGAGTATGTACATAGTGCCAGTATTCTTAGTACACTTCACCGTAACTTAATTCTTGTGTAATGTCATAAATAAGATTTGTTTTGATTGAATAAACTTTTAATTTAATATGATAATATCTGGTCGACCGAGCCTTGCTCGGATTTTTAAGAAGGTAAAAAACTTGAACAAAATAAACTAATAGGACATCTGGATTCGAACCGGGGCTTCTTCTGCTTTCCAGATCACCCAATGTCCCATCTGAGCTATTATAGTCTTGTAAACATATATAGTGGCGAAATTTACCTTTGTATTCTAATGTTATTGCAGCTGTTTCTCATTAAAACACGGATAAAACTACATTTTTTTAAATTGAAACCTAGCTAGATCGATTTATCGCTCCCGAAATCCCCTGTATACTCAATTTTATGAAATTTGTTGGAGCCATTTTCGAGATTCAGATTATATATATGTATATATATACAAGAATTGCTCGTTTAAAGATATAAGATACATACATATTAACATCCGTAACTCTGAAATATAATCATCAGCCGGAAGACGTCAACTGCTGGACAAAGGCCTCTCCCAAAGATCTCTACTACAATCGGTCCTGCGCTGCTATTATCCAATGTATTCTGACGATCTTGACCAGATGTTGGTCCATCTTGTGGGTAGCCTACTAACACTGCGTCTTCTGGTTCGTGGTTGCCATTCGAAGACTTTACTGCCCCACCGGCCAACTGTCTGTTGAACCATGTGCCCTGCCCACTGCCACTTCAGTTTCGCAATCATTTGGGCTACGTCGGTAACTTTGGTTCTTCTAAGAATCTCTTTATTTTTTATTCGATGACCATTAGCTTTCTCATCAGGCCCATAGTTAGCGACCACGTCTGCGTACCGTAAGTCATCACTGGCAACACACACTGGTTGAAAACTCTCGTCTTTAGAAACTATTGTATTTGAACCATATTCATATTCAAATTTTTATTTAAAATTGGACATAAAATCACTTTTTGAAAGGTATGCCTCAGACCTGAGAAGAACGGGCGCAACAAATTCAGCGAGCTTCCTTTTTTTTTATAAAATTATGGTTACTATGTAAAATCGTACAATAAAATTTATTATTTAAAAGCCTGTGAGCGGTTTACTCCCAATAAATGGTATCCTTAAGAAAGTCAATTATGCTATAGCAACCTTTACCACACAAACGTTTTTTAACAATTATTTTGAATCTCGTAATACATTATTTAGGAACTTATTGTAACAGCATAAAACGCCACACAAAAGACTTACTAAGTCGACTCAGCCGAGTAGGAAGCATTATACGTTGATATTTGTTCTTGGTGTTAACATTATGGTTAAGACAGTTTATAGCAAACTCACTTGAGTGCCTATGTACATACAAATTCATTACATAAATGTTGGCACTTATTCTGCGGCGCTATGTAGGTCGTATACTTTTTATTTTTTGTTGATACAATAAAATCAGTGATAACAGCAGTATTAAAACATCAAGAACATAATTTACTATCACTCCGCCGCGCCACCTGGTGACTGTCAGACAAACATACACAGAACATAAACGTCACTTAAGCTCTCTCTTCCTCGTATTTCGTAGTTTTACAACCCAATACTTTTGCTTCAATAAAACGTCTAAAGGGATACGCCTTTATTCTCGGATTAACAGATGTTTTCGTTAAAAACATCGTAAATTATAATGAATATCTTGTGAGGGGGATGCTTAAATATAACATTATCTTGTGTCGTGTATTTTGATCTGATATTCTTGGATGGCGATGTGTTGCTGTGTCGAGTTCATCTTATAAAACATAAGCTATCATTTTTCCATACAAATGTTCTCAACTGTTTTGACCTTACTTTTAGTCCATCATTTTTTTTTTCAAATTACTTCAATTATCTGTGTCTGTTTGACAATTTTTTTATATTTTTGTTTTTTATTTTGAAAGAGCAAAACAAACTAGCGTACGGGTCACACGATGTTAAGTGATCACCGCCGCCCACACTCTCATGTAACACCATTGGAATCACAGGAACGTTGCCGGCCTTTAAGGAAGGTGTACGCGCTTTTTTTTAAAGGTACCCAACTCGTATCGTCACGGTAACACCGCACATGGAAGCTCAGTCCGCAGCTTGGTTGCACTGTGGAAGAATAAAACACATCCAGATGGTTGGGATGATATTTTAATTTGTGACGTGTCGTGCGAAGGTGGAATTCGGCGGCAGGAATCAGGTGAAACAGCTCTTCGGATAAGTGATAAATGCGGTAGAAGACATACAATGAAGCGACGTCTCTAAGAAACGCGAGCCGTTCACATAGCACTGGGTCCCCGACAATTCGATCTGTGCTGCGTTGCATGCGGTCTAATGGATCGAGTTGATCCTGGGGTGCACCAGACCAGAGATGACTGCAATATTCCATGCATGGCCGGATCTGCGCTTTGTAGAGCTCTAGAATGTGGGCCGACTAGAAGTATTGCCGTCCTCAGGCAGTGGCAGGAATCTGTTCAAACAGCTCTTCGGAACACTCCCCGTGATAAATGCGGTAGAAGACACACAATGAGGCGACAGTGTGTTTGTGAATATTTCATAAATATTTCATAAAGTACATAAACCGGCTTAATTAGATAGACTTTAGACTTAAATTACCTAATATACAAATCCGCCAACAAAAATTTATTTGTTTTACAAAAGCCTCTTCGAATCGTCATTACAAATATTTCTTTTAATTTACTGAATTTACCATATGTTCGTAAAAAGTTGAGCTCGTGAGAAGAACATACAAGAAACTATACGGCGACTCTTTTCAATCAATGTATGTCTTTTACAATGGTTGTAATATACACAAATAATTAGTTTGTAAGGTGCTGCATCCAATATGAGAATCGTGTTTAAATAATATAAATTATTTCATAAAAAGTAATAAAAAATTAACTGTATAAATAAAAATTATCGTATATTGGATGCATCAACCTTTAGAGCATGAATTCATTGTCTGTGTAAGGATGCTTCGTGAATAAAACTGGACTGGATATATAACTATAACTGGACGACCTGGCAACACAAGCAGCACCCGTTCACGAGTTGACGCATGGACCAGCCATCATTCCCTTTGCACATATTTAAGTAAAATATAAAATAAAGTAAAAAAAATATTTGAGGGAAGGAGACGACCTGGCACACGACGCCGCCGCAAGCAACGCCATTCGGTGAGCATGACGAACCATGTTATAGCATATCGACGCATGATAACTACAAAATTACAAAATTTAATTAATTACATAATAGTACTTCGCCTACATTCATTTAACTAGCATTGAGGTACGATCCATAAATCTATGTATTTTATTTATGTATCTACGGGTTACCAACAGCTTAACAAACAAAAAATACAATGTAAATATTCTATATAGTAAAAATAGATAAAAAAAAAACTAAAAAACACGCTTTGATGGAAAATATAATGGTTGAAATTTAAAATGAATATCAATTCCTTCTTGACGATACATGAAAAACTTTACACAAATTAACAAAAATCTTATTTTGCAAATTAAAAAATGGAATAATTTTATCAAATTAATGTATTGTCATCGGTCCTCGATAAATGTACGAAGTTTGAACGAAATCTTGCCGTTTAAAGTTGTTCAAAATGGCGCCCAAATGAGTTGGTTACGATCAAACAATAATAACAAGTTAATAAAAAGCGTTTTAAAAATAACTGACTGGTTTGCAAGCCAATTACAGTTGTATATATACATCTTGCTCTATACATTTATTTATTTATTGATTGAAAAGACCAACAGCATAAATATTACAAATAAGTCTTAAAAATTTGTGTACATATAATAGCCAATTACAGGTCTCTCTATATAAACAAAAAATCAACTAATGAGTTTTCAACTTAAATTACTTTAACTTATAAACAAAAAAATCGACTTATGAATTTCAACTTAATTTACTTTAACATAATAATATGTATAGTTTAAACATTAAAAGAACAGATTAGATTAGATTAGAGAGTACACGAATGTTGCGACCGCTAGATTAGTGTACTTTAGTTATTTTCACAGCATCATGACGTACGGTATATTACTATGGGGTCATGCTGCTGACATTGATATAGTGTTTGCACTGCAAAAGAGAGCTGTTCGTGCTATGTATCAGCTTGGTTATAGACAGTCTCTCAAAGAAAAATTTAAGGAAATAAATATTATGACTGTTTATTGTCAGTACATTTATGAAAATTTAATATATGTTCACAAAAATCGTCACCTTTTTGCTCTTAATAGTGATTTTCATTATTATAACACTAGAAATAAGGGATTGCTTGAAACTAATTCTAGTAGGCTTCATAAGATACATAATAGCTTTAAGGGTAAATGTATACACTTCTACAATAAAGTCCCAGCCACTGTTCAGGCATTATCTATAAATAAATTTAAATGTTTTATAAAAAAATGGCTCTGTCGTAAATCCTATTACTCCACTGCTGAATATCTAAATGATCGGACAGCCTGGGACTAGATTGTGATTATTTTATAGGGACTGTACAATATTGTATATTTTTATTGAAAAGAGTGCAAAAAAAAAAGAATGCTGGGAGAGTTTCTTGCGCTGCTTCTTCTCTCTCAGAGCGCCATTTGTTTCCGAAGCGGTAGTAGTATCTAGTAGTATAAGAAATGACATCAAAAAGAATTCTAAAGGAATCAATTTTGAGAAAATAAATGCCTTTTATGCCTTTAACAATATTATGCGTATGAATGCGAATTTACGATTTGACGGTATTAATTCTAATACAATATTATATATTTGTGCAGGTTAAAAAAGGCAGGTTATATAAGACCGATACGACTTAGTGACCTTCAAGAAAAGAGCATACTCCCACCTTAAAGACGGCAACGCATCTCTTGACACCTGATGCTGCGGATGTCCATGGGCGGTTGTCTCACCTCTCCCCATCCCGTGAGCCTCTTGCCCGTTTGCCCCCTCTTATATAAAAAAAAGTATTAGTATAAAAGATGGTGCTTAAATCAAATCATAATCAGTTTATTCACGTATGAATGTCAAAAAAGGAAAAAAATATTCTTATTGAATCTACCGCTACTTCGTAAAGGGTTGAGCTAGTGAGAAGAAGTAGCAAGAAACTCATTGCCACTCTTTTGTATCAAGATTTACATTCACATCGATTTACAAATCATTTCGATTACAATATAATATGTAAAATGCAAAATGATGCAACAAACACACTCAACCGTCAAATAGTCAATGTCTTACACGAGTAAGTCAAAAAAGTAAATGTAAATTAATACAAAAGTTATTGAGTACAGTAGCTGCATCATCCACATACACCATAAATAAGAAGAATCTGAAACCGAGTCTCCGGCAACAGGATCATTCTGCCACCACAAGCAGCGCCCGTTCACGAGCATGACGCATGAGTCAGCCATCGCCTCCCTCAACCATATTTTAGGGAAGGGGACGACCCGTCCCATGTCGCCGCCATGTAAAAAAGATAATGTTAAGAAAATATATAGCGTTACCTCATTATTTTAATAATTTCGTTTTATTTATAAGCACCGAACCTACCTCAAATAAAATGGCGTAGCTACTAATTATCGCGAGCAACAAACACATTTTATAGCTTGAGGAAGCGAAAGAAGATTGTCACACTTGGCAACATTTCAATAACTAATAAAACTAATGCAGACCTACGCAAACATAACTGCGGATTCCCCTTTGTTATTTTGTTAGTGGAAATTGGAAACTATTTTATATCTCTACGAGCCGGCGCCATGGATTTTGTTGCGTAGATTTCACTAACGTGACAATGAAACATTTTAGTTAGAATCGAACAAATTAAATACAAGTTGGAATACTCGAGCCAGTCTCGTTGACGTGCCACATGTTCTGTTAGACTTTTCTAATAATTGAAACTAAAATGCCGGGTTGCGTTGTAAACTTTATAAAAATAATACTACAAGAAATAAGAATAACACTGGGATCACATATTATAAATAAGTATTTGGTATTTTATTAATTTCAATGTAAAGTAAACACGAAGCGTATGTTGCAAAATTTGTCATTGGGTACTGCGGTAGTACTTAGGTATTGCGGTACCTCGTTGGAGTGCAGCGGAGAATAATCCTTAATCCAAGCATCATGCTTACTATTTTATTATAAGTAATAGATCATCTAATATAGAAAATTCTCGTGTCATGGTGTTAAACTTTGAACTTCTCCGAAACGGCTTGACGGATTCTCATGAAATTTTGAGTGCATATTGGGTAGGTCTGAGAATCGGACAACATCTATTTTCATCCCCCTAAATGTTAAGGGTGGTCCCGAACACGAAATATGTTTTTTAAATTTTTTTGACATTTTTTTTAAATTTGTTTGATTATGAGTCAGCATTAAAAATACATACAACTTCAAATTTTCACCCATCTACGATCAACAGTTACTTTTGTATCGCGATTTTAATATCGGCAATACAACGTTTGCTGGGTCAGCTAGTAGTAATATAAAATTTAAGAAAAGAGATTGAAATGTTTTCAATAAAACGCATAAGAGGCATTTATTTTCTCAAAATTGCTTCCTTTGTGAATCTAACGGAATTTAATAAACACTTAAATATCGTGCGAGTAAAGCATTATTCTATTTTGTGCTCTATTGTTATTAAATTGCATTTAATTTATTTGTAAAATTGATCGAAACCAAAAACATGATTATTGACTGCTAGCCTTACAATGCAGCGTTATTTCCCAATGGCCCATTTACGCATGAAATAACAGCGCTCGATAAATCATTCACTTTAGGGCGAAAGCGTTAAAATAACCTTTCGATATATTTTCGTCGAGTTTCAACTTTGCAAGTGAACCATTTATGATTCAAGTCAAGCTCAGTTTTATTATCTTATACCCATAAAATATAACGAGTTTCGGATATCGTTTAAAATATCGCCGATCATAATTTTGTTTTTCACTCCATCGCACCGGAGAAAGATCAAATATTGTTATATCATTCTCTAATATCGAGGCGCTGTTGAATACATACATAAATTTAAAGCTTCTTACCATCTGTGCACTTATTGATAAATTCATGAATAATACTAGCTACTGTCTGTGACTTCGTTCGTATTAAAAATGTATCGCGCTCTCTCAGGAACTCTTAAAATTATTTCAGGACATAACGTAACATAACGACATAACGTCCCATAGCGTACGTGCAATAATTTGTGATGATAGTTTCAGTAGATAAGGCGAGAAAAAAAACATACAATCATCACATTTACGATATTTAGATAAGAAAATGCATACTATTTATACAGAATTAAATATATGATGGTCTCGCTAATACAATCACAATTAAGTGGAATAAAACGTTTCTAAAACTGGAATGATGGTGTTTAAAGTAAGACAGCCTCCGCAAAGAGTACCCAATGTGTTTTTATACGGTTTTTGTAGTTAAGCAGTTCAGGTACCTAGGATATTTGTTGACGGAACGGTTGTATGACGATGATGACATTGAGCGTGAGCGGAATGCCCTTGCAGTCAGAGGCAACATGGTCGCTAGACGATTTGCAGAATGCAGCAGGGGTGTAAAAACCACACTATTCAAGACTTACTACTTAGGTATGTATACCTGCCAGCTGTGGATAACGTTTTGGCAGAAAGCTATGAGCAGAATACGAGTCCAGTATAGTGACGCGTTCCGGGCCCTTATGCCGCTCCCGCGGTGCTGCAGCACGTCGGGCATGTTCGCGGACGCTGGGGTCCCCAACTTTTTCGTGATAATCCGGTCTCTCGTAACCTCTTTCTGGCGGAGACCGTGACGTTCTGCCAACAAAATACTCCTGGCTGTCTCTTACGACAGCAGGAATCCAGTGTTTGAGCGCTGGATCTCTGTTCACATGGCCTAGAACAAAAAAATACTGCACAAATTTGTATAATTTATAGTTTTAGTACTTTTATTTTACTTTTAACTTGGCACCTCTTTACAGTGTCCATAAATTTTTGCAACTATGGGTCTTATTATGCCTGAAATAAATGCCATTTAATTTATTCATACATTAATAGGAGAAAATAGCGAAAGGAGGAGATATACTCACACATAGCAACAGATCCTTAAAGAACTCTATAATAAAATCGAATACTTATGGGAATAAACCTGAAATCGACGGTTACTGGTTCCTTGATGAAGAAATCCAGTTAGATAGACCTTACTCCTGGAGTTTGTTTAGCATCTGCTGACAACTGGAGTCGGAAAAGATCTCCAGTCAAACCCATCCAGTGTCTTAATAATCAGCCTATTAGCTAGAGGATGGTTGGACCAGTGTGACCCTAAGGGCTGTAAGCTTGACAAACACCATAAGGGGAAAATTTAACCGGCCCCTCGGCACCTTAAACTTGTTTGAACCCTAAACTAGTTCAACTCGAAATATGAAAGAGACGTGTGATCAAAAACGACCAAACTACATGAATACTTAAGTATTAAGTAATACTGTGTATTTAACCTGTTTTCTAACCTATAATTGGAAACAGGCTAACTGTTTTTAAATAATTCTCACGTTGATTCCAAAAAAACGATTTTTTTAATGAAAATAAAGGATGAGACGAGCTGGACGTTCAGCTGATGGTAATTTATAAGCCATTACAATGCAGTGCCGCTCAGGATTCTTGAAAAGGCTCAAAAAAATTTGAGTGGCATTACAACTGCGCGCGTCACCTTGAGACATAAAATGTTAAGTCTGATTTGCCCAGTTATTTCACTAGCCACGGCGCCCTTCAGACCGAATCACAGTAACGCTTTCACATTACTGCTTCACGGCATAAATAGGCGCCGTTGTGGTACACACAATCTAGCCGACATCCTGTGCAAAGGAACCTTCTGTTATATTTCTTTCGGTACAAAATACCACCAAAATTGTGTTCCTCTTTTATATAAATATAACCTTTTTTATTACACTCAGAGGCATTACAACCTTCGCGTTCATAAACATAGCTCATTTGTTTTGGCGCCAAGGAACGTTTCACAACATTTTATTCAATTTATATAATTCGTTGGCATAGACTACAGTGAGATAGATGGACTTTTACTGAATTTTTTTTTATGAAACTTATGATAAAGGTATAGATTTGAGACCTTTAAATAAATTATAATGTTAGTAATCAATATTAAGAAAACACCAGTATAACTATAAATTAAATTTGAAAACAAAATTTATGAACAAAGCGAGGTCTCACTATCGCGATCTAATTTTGTTTTTAAATTTATTTATTTAATGAGGGTCATCAAGTAATTGATAACTATTAATTCATTATCCGTTCCAGCGGTCAGTAGAATACTTCTAACTAGTTATCAATAATTCGTTACATATAGTACGAGACAGATTATGAATTAGACACAATATAAAATGTAAAAAACGGATCTGCGCTCATGTGGGAGAAAAATCCACCAGGCTAAAGTGGAACTGAGCTGGGATGTATGTCAGATGCACACAGAGCGATGGGCACAGGTTGTCATGCATTGGGTGCCTCAGGACGGGCAAAGACGTTGAGGAAGACCCCGAAAACGATGGTATGGCGATCTGGATGCCTATAATAAGACTTGGTCGGAGCTGGCACAGGACCGCGATAAAGGGAGTCAAGCAGGGGAAGTCTTTGCCCTAAATGGGATCCGATAGGCTAACAAAATAAAATGTACTAAGGAGATTGTACTAGATTCTTGTTCTATGTCAAAAAATCATCACCGCAAGCGCCGACAAGGCCATGACCCCCCCCCCCCCCCCCACTTCTTAATTCCGCGTGCTTGATCCGTCCTGCCGCGCGGTATTCCTGCGCCACGTAATTAATTACTTAACTTTAGATTAAGTTTGCTGTATAGTCGATTTAATTTATTATTAAATGTATTTTTTTTTTTCATGTATTATCCCGTGACACACGATGACGAGATTATATCAGAAAGAGAAATCGTAGAGAACAGTTACATTTTCGGCATGTTGATTTAGATAATACAAATAATATACATGCATCTGATTCTAGTATTAATGAGGTATCATTATTAATATATTTACTTACTTATAATCACGTGAAAAAAGTAATATGAATGTTAGATACAGATTTAGATAGAATTCAATAGATAAACAAAATCACTTTTCTGAACTCGATAATGGCTATAATTTTGAACACAATGTCAAGATGTAAGTAAACCTGCGTTTGAATCCTCGTATTTCAAATCAGGTTCTTTTGAGATAGGTTTATCAAAATAGCGCGCAGGAGTTTTCCTACCTTATGGTACCATCAGAATTGGTGGTTGTAAATACTATTTTATTAATTTCTACTTCCTGTTCTTTAGCATAACATTACTATTTCATATACTCCTACGACTACGATAGTATCAATGAATTCACATTTTATCTGTGGGTGTGGGCTTAATGACGATGGCAATAACATTTTTTAATGAAAGATAGGATAAACGAGCGAACGAGACACCAGATGTTAAGTGATCACCACCGCCCAAATTTCTTGCAAAACCAAAAGAATCAAAAGAGCATTACCGGTCCTTTAAAAATGTGTACGTGGTTTTTTTATAGTACCGGAAACACCGCACAAGGAAGCTCATTCCACAGCTTTTTAGTATGTGGAAGAGAGTTTCTTCAAAACCGCACGGTGGAGGAATGCTACACATCCAGACGGTGGTTATAATTTATCCTAATTTGTGACGTATCGTGCGAAGGTGGAATTTGGTTGCAGGAATCAGGTCAAACAGTTCTTCGAAGTAGTCCCGATTTCATTGTTTATTACTGGGCTTATGTCCAGCTAAGCATAACGATTTGATATATACCAGTGGAAGGCTCCTTTGCACAGGATGCCGGCTAGATTATGGGTGCCACAACGGCGCCTATTTCTGCCGTAAAGCAGTAATGTGTAAGCATTACTGTGTTTTGATCTGTAGGGCGCCGTAGCTAGTGAAATTACTGGGCAAATGAGACTTAACATCTTATGTCTCAAGGTGACGAGTGCAATTGTAGTGCCGCTCAGAATATTTGGGGTTTTTCAAGAATCCTGAGCGGCACTGCATTGTAATGGGCAAGGCGTATCAATTACCTACAGCTGAACGTCCTGCTTGTCTTGTCCTTTATTTTTGGTGATATCCTAATTTGTGGTATGGCGTGCGAAGGCAGAATACGGTGGCTGGAATCAGGTCAAACAGCTCTTCGGAACACTTTCATTGTTAGTAATTAGTTAATGTTTATTACTTGACACAAGCTCCGTCTATTAGTGTCAGCTTAAGTAAGATCTCGTATTGAATATCTTTAAAACTGTGAATGATAAACTGCGGTAGAGCCGAATAATTTTATCGTTAAGTAGGTTACGATGTGCTGAAGAATTAATATCGTATGCTATCACATAACACTCTCTGCAATTTGTTTCTTTATTATTTAACGATCAATTTATTGCTGAAGTTTCAACTTATAAATATTTAAATGTATTTTTTCAATATTTCCAAGAGATTTCTTCATAATAATAAAATTAGTCAAATGACACATTTCAACGCAAACGGTTTGATTTTATTGAGAGATCTATTTCATTAATGAAATATAAATTAAAATCGAAAATAAACTGACAGAATAGTTAGAACATAGTTGTTCCAACGATCGATATAATTAACTGTAATACTTTATTAGGTGTTTATTATATTTTAATTTTTTAACGTCAATACGTTCCTATTATTTACTTATTTATTATGGCTTAAGAACTATATACATAATTTAACATGAACGCATAAAATAACAATTATAAGTGTAACTATATATATATCTTAATAATAAACAATATATAAAACTAAACAACGAATGCTATAAACAATTAAGGAAAATAATGATTAAACTACTCATTAATTATTTACTAATTATTCTATATGTATTAGTTTTAATGAAAGAACACCTGTTTTTTTATAAACACTTAAATTTAATAACATGATGATTCAGTGTAGATATCTTACTATAGTCTATTTATTTATAAGTATTGTCAACATGTTTACACCTTGTTAATTGATGATATGTTTTATCGATATAACTTAAGGTCTCTGCCCACTACACCGTATCATTCCATGACCGTGCTAGGAGCGTATCAGGCACGAAAAGTAACACGATACGCTCTACTACGCCCACTGAACGGATTGGAACGCGACGGTGTTGGTCGGTGATGGAACGGTCTAGTGGGAACAGTGTCATACTTTTCAATACAAATAATATTTATTTGCCTAGCACGGTCATGGTATGATACGGTGAAGTGGGCAGAGACCTTTATACTATGACATTACCGTCATCTTATTATGAAAGAAATCGACAAACGAGCGTATATATATATATATAGCCTTTTAGGTATCGTTTGGAAATCACAGAAGTAAATTCATTTCATAGTTTAGTTGCACGTGAAAGAAAGTTCCTTGAGAACATCACACATCCAGTTTGAAAATATTTTAAAATTTTTGGCATATGACGTGATAAAAATTCGGCGACAGGAATATGGTCAAAGAACAATTCTAAACAATCCCCGTTATAAATGGACATAGAACTAGACGAACTTGAAAAGGGTTCTCTGTTCGATCCCTCTTGAGAAAGTGTTAGAAGAAAGAAGAAAAAGGTTCTCGGATAGAACCCTCTTGAGAAAGTTTTAGAGAACGAAGAAAATGTTTCCATGTATTTTGTGAATGGAGCATGAGAACCGGTCTGCAACTGCATTTGCAACACTAGAGGAACATGGGAAATGTTCTCGAATCAAACCCATTCGAGAATGTCGTCGAAATGTTTTATCAATGGATTGTTCGAAAAGAGCATGAGAATCGGTCTGCAATTGCAACACTAGAGGAACTTGAAAAAGGTTCTCGGATCGATCCCATTCGAGAATGTCGTCGAAATGATTTACCAATGGATTGTTCGAAACGAGCATGAGAATCGGTCTGCGATTGCAATTGGAACACTAGAGGAACTTGAAAAAGGTTCTGGGATAGAACACATTCGAGAATGTCGACGAAATGTTTTATCCATGGATTGTTTGGAGAGATGAGATGAGAACCGATCTGCGAATGCAAAGGGATAGAATATGGATGTGCTAATAAATACGAGACGGTGGTACAAATCAGATTTTTTTTTTTTATGGAAAACAAGGACAAACGAGTTTACGGGTCCCGTGTTGTTAAGTGATCACTGGCGCCCTCATTCTCTTGCAACACCAGAGAAATCACAGGAGTGTTGCTGGCCTTTTAGAAAGGTGTACGCGATTTTTTTGAAGGTACCCGTGTCGTATCGTCCTGGTAATACCCCACAAGGAAGCTCATTCCTCAGCTTGTAAATCCAAACGCTGGAAGTTTTGAGAGAAGCGCCTACACGATCAAAGGCCTTCGCTATATCCAGGCTATCTGCTTTAAACTTGAACTATTTTGAGGAGGCATAGCAATTAAGTAGGGCAGATGTTTGACAGCACCTTGCTAATATTAAATTTGCGTAAAAGATTTTAATATATTGATCGTGATTTTGGAAACACCTTTGATTTTGTTATATCAGTAATCATGGCCGCGACAGGTGTAACTGTTTCCTCATTGCTAAAGGAACGCAGATACACCTTGCTATAAGTTTATATTAAAAAAAGAATAAAAAAATTATGAAAGTAGTTAGACTCTAGCGGCCCTACAAATAAACTTGGTATTAAGTTAAACCGGAGAATAAACCAAGCCCTGCTTATAATATATTGATTTGCAATTTTTTTTTATATAAGAGGGGAATCGGGCAAGATGCTCGCGTGAAGGGAGTGGTGAGGAAACCGCCCATGGACATCCGCAAAAGCAGGGGCAAGAAAATCAGTTTTGGAATTGGGGTTATCCTAATCTGAATTCCAAAAATGCTGAATTGATTTTTATCGTCTCGTCATATTTTGATATGGTGATTTTGTTAATTTTGTTATGTGCCATGAATAAATAATTATTTTACTTTTACTTTATATCGTAGTATCGTACTTATATAATAAAATAAATCGTGACCTAAATATATATCCTATGATATTACATTTATGCAGAAAAGCCTTAAATCATTGGCTAACTTGTCTTGCTTATGATGAAGTGGAAAATCTTCTGATCAGACTGACATGACAAGCACACGCAGTCTATATATAGATGGATCGCAATTAAAGGTACAAACTCAAAACCACACGCACACACTCACTCGCATACACACACACACACACAGTTTTCAGACTTGTTTTAACTGTGCGATAATTGTAAAATTTGGTTTTGTATAATTTTTGTTTATTTCTATATTGTTTATCAAATATTATGTATCCGATAAGGAAGTTGCGGGTATTCCCAATACAACTGTCCTCTAAGACAACTTACTGGGAAGTCTCAACCACTAAAATTGTATATGTAATCTTTGAAATAAAAAATTCTTACATTCTACGACCTAACTCAGCGGGCCTTGTCTGTGGCTGAGATAGCTTAGACTTTACTTACGAAAAAAAATCCAAATTTCTATAGTTGATATTAATATATATATATATACAAATTTATTTATAATCTACTTATTAAAGCAATTTACAATTAAGCCTTATATATGTAGGTATCAGAAAACTTATTTCTACAACCCTATCTACGTGTTGACGGATAAAACCTTATTATGCTTAAAAAACTAATACATATGGTTTGTGGGGGAAAATCCAGGAAACTGGGAAAACCTGGCTATTTGCTATCAGAGTTTACTTCCGTAAAACTTTACTAGTTATGATAAAACGCGAACTTAACTATTGTATTCGGCTGTCTAAACTAAAGCTGAATACAATTTCAGTTGTCAAATGGGTATTAAAACGAAATAAAAGATTATGCTAGGCTTACAGTTAACTATGTTTTACGTGAGTAAGGCTGAGCAAAATCTAAGAACGCTCTACAGATTTCAGCCTATGAATGTTTTTTTACACACACTAATACAAATTATTATGCCCCTAAACTAGGCATAGCCTGTACTATGGGTACAAGACAACGATATATTTAATACAATATACTTACTTAAACATACATAAATACATATAAACATCCATGACTCGGAAACAAACATTCATATTCATCATATAAATGATTGCAGCTACCGGGATTCGAACCCGGGTCCTCTAGCTCAGTAGGCAGGGTCACTAACCTGGGCTATAGAGGTCGATATATCTCTATAATTTACAGATAACTTAGTGTCCTACATGAGTAAATAATTTTAACTATGACATTGAAAACGAAAAATTTGTAAAGCTTTAGTCTTCAGGTCTTTTATCTAACGGTTTCTTTGCGGAGATCTCTTATTGTATTATTTATATAATGAAATCAACTGCATGTTTCACTTAAAACTTATTAAGTAACGTTAATTTAATAAACATACATATTATACTTTTTTTCTATTTACACTAATACCTACCGAATTCCACCTTCGCACGACCCGCCACAAGTTAGGATATCATCCTTACCATCTGGATGTGTGGCGGTCCTCCACAGTGCGGTTTTCAAGGAGCTTTCTTCCACGTACTACAACGCTGTGGAATGAGCTTCCTTGTGCGGTGTTTCCGGGACGATACGACATGGGTACCTTCAAAAAAAGCGCGTACACCTTCCTTAAAGGCCGGCAACGCCCCTGTGATTCCTCTGGTGTTGCAAGAGATTGTGGGCGGCGGTGATCACTTAACAACAGGTGACCCGTACGCACGTTTGTCTTCCTATTCCATAAAAAAAAAAACTAGAAAGATGAAGTGATAGTCTGTTAGACATAAGGTAGCAAAAAAAAACTAATCAATTTACAAACCGCTATAAATTTCGGCATACATTCCTGGTGGTGCGATCCCACCACGAAATACTTCCTACATCTTAGCATTCTGTTGCGTCACGAACGCAAATGGGAAACTGTACGTCCCGATTCTAGGCTTCAATTCATAAGAGGTAGCGATTCGATTGTGTTAATACAATAGGTATTCCGTAATTGGAGTGTACGCATCTTTTTTTTAAATCACATATCATGTCCAAATGGAAATACTGCGCAATTAATTCATATTAACTTCCCAGAAAGCCGATAAAAAAAAAATGTAGAACCTAAGAAGTTTATTTAAAAGACTGATATATGATCATGGTGATTTTGTTTTTTTTTTATATTTAAGAAAGAAAGAAAGAAAGAAAAACATTTATTAGATAAAAGTACAAAAGATACCAAAAAAGAACGTAATTATATAGTAATTGATTTAAAATTGGAGAGTTCCTGTGCAGTGCAGGAAATGGGTCACCGATTCAGGATTATCTGTGACACGGCCGTGGCTATGAGACAGCACTGATTTTCAGCGGTACCCGTTTAACTTTGGAGATACAGTGCGCTCGCCATATAATAAATAATTAACCTATGTAAATAATTCAATATGACATAAATATAAATCTCAATATATAAAAGACGATAATAATATAATTAGATGTTTTAATACATATATTGGACTACACCTATATTTTCACTACCAATGCAACCAAAGCTGATCTTGTTTTTGTCGTTCTAAGAATCGTGACTTACATTTCCGACGAAAATCTTCGACGGTTTGTAATTCACGAAGAGGAGGTGGAAGATTATTCCCGCATTTGGTTGCATTGTAGCGAAAACTTCCTCTAAATGCAGGACCATGGTGTTTTAGGACAGCCAATCCATATTGCGAGGCTCTTGTTAAATAAGTGGCATTAAGATAAGCCAAGACAATTTGCTATACAGGTACTATGGTGTTTTGGTTTTTATAACAACGAAAAGCATACCTGCAAAGTGGACTTTTCTGCGGCAACTCATGTTCAGAACTCCGGCATCGTTCAAAAACGGAGTTATATGGGATCGGACAGGTATGTCCCAGCAGAAGCGTGCACACGCGTTTTGTACACGTTGCATTGCCTTCCTAGAGCGAGCCAGTAATCGATCCCCATACGCCACGTCTCCGAAATTCAGTTTCGAAAAGATAAGGGATATTTACTCTATGTAGTATGTATACTCATAATTCTTATTGGAAAAATGAACACAGATAATATTGATTCCGGAATACATATGACAATCACACAACAAGGAGCCTATAGTTAGATAGGTATAGACCCTGGAGAGTGTTATAATTCATTATACAACAGTTCAATAGAATCTTACTGAAATTGTAATTTCCGAAAGTTAAAATAAATCTAATAACAGTTAAATTAAGAATGATGTTTTTTGCATACATTTTAAAGTATTTCTATTCAAATTCAAAAATTGTTATTCAAAATAGTATTTAAAATCACATATTGAACGTCAAAACCTACCACGATTCGAAATAACTGACCTGATAAGAACGGGCGCAAGAAACTCAGCAGGATTTTTTTTTATTTCGTTACAACATAATATGCAATATCGTGCAATAAGTTTTTTTTTATAAATAAATGGCATACATAAAATAAAACATAGTTATAACCGCTTACCGCTTATGTGTGAGACGGTGTCAAAACGCCTCCATGTAAGGATCATCATAATTTGGTATAAACGTGAGAATTTCACGAAACATACGAATGTTTACTTGACAACTTTGTATATGTCACAGAGAGAGGTCCATTTTCTTATTTTTGAGAAACACCCGGAGATATGCACAGGTAATGGAGATGTATTTGTGTCGATAAAATATACTTCAGTTTATGCGGAGTATATCTATATCATTCCAATGTGGACATTGGCATCGTGTATCCTGGCCCATAAAATAGATTTTTTTTTTGTGTATTTTTTCATTTACTAAAACGAAAGCTTTATTGAAGCGAAGATAACACATGCATGACATGGGGCCTGAGCTGGTGAATGGGTGACAAAATCGTTACGAACGAACGCTAGCGTTACGCAAACCTTCGGTTCCTTTGCACTGGAGGTTCCTTTGCGCAGGATGCCGGCTAGATTATGGGTACCACAACGGCGCCTATTTCTACCGTAAAGCAGTAATGTGTAAGCATAACTGTGTTTTGATCTGTAGGGCACCGTAGCTAGTGAAATTACTGGACAAATGAGACTGATCATCTTATGTCTCAAGGTGACGAGTGCAATTGTAGTGCCGCTCAGAATTTTTGGTTTTTTCAAGAATCCAGACAGGCACTGCATTGTAAGGGGCATGCAAATTATACCCAAATAAAGGGTGTAATTAATAATTATGGAAACAGTAGCACCATACCTTTTGATTCGACAACTTGTCAATGTTTTTGTCATCATCATCAGCCGGAAGATGTCCACTGCTAGACAAAGGCTTTCCCCGATGATTTCCACGACGATCGATCCTGCGCTGCCCTCATCTAACGTATTCCGGCGATCTTGACCAGATCGTAGGTCCATCTTGTGGGGGCCTACCAACACTGCGTCTTCCGGTACGTGGTCGCCATTCGAGGACTTTACTGTCCCAACGGTCATCTGTCCTTTGAACTATGTGCCCTGCCCAGTGTCACTACAGTTTCGCAATCTATGTCGGTAAGTTTGGTTCTCGTACCAAAGATGTTGCAATGCAATGTTTATGTACTAAATTGAATGAAAATACGCATTTTAGTTAAATTTATTAATTTATAAGTATACAAATTTAATTTGTACGAAAATCTATGAACGATGCGGGTCTCATAGACAGAACCCGTGAGGCACGGGATCTGTCCGAGCGCTCTTACCTACTGAGCCAACCGTCCGAGTGTTGTTAAAATATTATTTCTATGTATGTTATTAAGTGTCAAGTCAAACTACTTACGCTTACAAAGCGTTAAGTTATAGGATAAATACGCTTATGAAGGTATTTACTTACTTCGCATAAAGCTTTTAAGGCTTCAACATCAGGGATTCAGCCTGAGTGAAATGCTTTAGTAAGTAAACGAGGGTTGAGTTAGTTTCGAAGGTTTGTGTGTCCATTTAAATCTACTTACTAGCTGACCCGACAGACGTTGTTCTGTATATAATAAATAAAATAATGTTTTATATGAATTTGTCAATAATATATCATAACATCAAAAATTACTTCGTAAAATATGCACCCTGCTGTCGTAATGAAATTGTTTCACAGCAGAACTGTCAAACCGTGCGTCAATAAATTCTCTCAAAGAAATTATGTACGAACACATCAAAGGATAAACAAAATTTTTGTTTCTATTCATTTTTTTCCCAGAATTTTCTTATTTATACACCCTTTAAACATTCCCTGGACTCCCACAAATAATTCAAAACCTAAATTTGCCAAATCAATCCAGCCGTTCTCGAGTTTCAGCGAGACTAACGAACAGCAGTTCATTTTTATATACATAGATTATTATTGAAGGATAATTTTATGTAACTGTGGTTAAAGATACTAAGTATGCTATCTAACTTTAGTAAGATTCAGTATGTACAATGACTGGTATAAAACCGAATTCGAATGCTTATTCCTTAGACCATTTAAACGTCCAAGTGTACTATGAGAGCTGTGAAACGTCGAAAAAAATTTAGTGTAGAACTAACCTCTATTTTGAGCAATTCAGTGTGCGTGATGCTAAAATTGTATTAATTTTACTTTTAAGTTGTTTGTAAAATTTGTATAGTAATAAGTTTTTTTTTATGGAATAGGAGGACAAACGAGCGTACGGGTCACCTGTTGTTAAGTGATCACCGCCGCCCACATTCTCTTGCAATACCAGAGGAATCGCAAGAGCATTGCCGGCCTTTAAGGAAGGTGTACGCGCTTTTTTTGAAGGTACCCATGTCGTATCATCCTGGAAACACCGCACAAGGACGCTCATTCCACACCTTTGTAGTACGTGGAAGAAAGCTCCTTGAAAACCGCACTGTGGAGGACCGCCACACATCCAGATGGCAAGGATGATATCCTAACTTGTGGCGTGTCGTGCGACGGTGGTATTTTTAAGTCATTAGAAAACAACGAATCTTCAAGTACAAGTAGGGAATTGGTATAAGCCTTACATGATTTATACGTCTAGATAGAGTCTCTTGCTTTTAGACATTCGACAAAAACAGGCCAGGAATATTTTTAGTGTGCGTGACAAGCTACGTCTTACATTCGCGATTCGTATGACACTTTGTGTTACTGTGCATGAATTGCTCAAAATAGAGATTAGTTCTTAGCTCATTTTTATCTACGTTTTCACAGCTGTCTAGCGCTTGTACATTCTAACGGCCGTTCCCAATATACTATCTACAGATAGAGATAAATTACAACCTACTACTGTCAGTAATTCGCAGTCAATAGTCTGAAACAGTTCCAATATACCCGATAAATCATTCTTATCGCCTTATATTGGGACGCGTGAATTGAAATTTCCATACACACTTCTATCGCTGGTAAGCTATACGTCGTCCCACTGACAGACAGCGTGTACGGATAAGGTGAGTTACCGTTGATAAGTTTATTGGGACAGAAAAGTCAACGATAGTTAATAGAGATAAGTCTATAATACTAACAGGAATCCTCAAACTAGTGTGAATTATCATATTGCATATTCCTCAACAAATGGTGAAAAAAAAAATATATTCAGGAATTTGACAGAATGTCTGTCTTGTAATCAGATATACCTGCAACATCCACAACCGACGTAGCCTGCTTTCAATTAGAGTATTTAGTATTCGAAAGGAAACTCCTTTAATACTTCGTCACAGAAAAGTTTATTTAACGTGTGCCTCGAGCAAACTCTCTTGAGCGTTTCATTACAATCTAAGACAGTTCTCATATAATTTCTTCTGGAAAATTCCGGTTGTTTTCTTTCTACAACATAAGTAATTACGCTGATATGTTCCAGAAGGTTTAACAAAGAACTAATCCATAAACAAGCAATTGTGTGGTTTTATGAAACCACGATGCAAGTGAAACGTTTTTTCACAAAATAAAATAGGTATTAATATCAGCATAGAAAAAAAAAACAAATTTATATATTATGCTTTACATTTTCATAAAATAAAATAAAAACGTTATCAATATGGGAACTATAGGCACCGCCCGACCGTCACGCGACATGCAACACATAGACGAAAAAGTTTGAGACGATGTAATAAAAGTTTCACTTTACAATATCGATTCGTCTGTAGCTTGCTTGATAATTTTTGTAACTATAATCCTGTAAAAACTGTCAGAACCCTGCTTTGTAATCCTTATTTTTTTATTGCCAGATTATAGATCACACAAATTAAATTTGAAAACAAATTTGTGAACGATGCGTGACGCGCGAAACCGCGACCTCTCACGTTCCGTGCGAGCGCTTTTCCACTGAGCCAACTGTTCGAGTGACGTCACGTTCATAAATGTCTAGTTAAATTTAAGAAAATTAATCCTAGATGAGAGGGATTATTCAAAAAAATAACAAATTGTTCAGATTATAGATATTTAGTACTTATTAAACATCTCAATATTCATAAATCTTTTGTATTTTTTTTGTAATTATTTTTAATAAGTCTTAAAACTTCCCCATGTAATAAGCATCGTTAGGAACTATTTTGTGGTAGTGTAATATTTATCGTTAGTCATACTTTTATGTAATATAAATAGCTGTAAGTTACTTTATTCATATAAATAAATAAATAAAATATTTATGGACGTAACAGAAAGTTTTGCTTATCTTATAATAATGGTTATAAGTTTTCTTGAATATATATGAAGTTTGATTGATGTCAATCAAATCATCTTTATATATATAAATCTCGTGTCACAATGTTTGTCCTCAATGGACTCTTAAACTAATGAACGGATTTCAATGGAGATTACTTCATGGAGTGCAGTTTAGTCCAACTTAAGAGATAACTTTATTTCGATTTGGGACCCATAATTATTTTTATTTCCAATATTTGTTTTGTTTGGACATATTTTCTGTGAGAGTATTTTTGACGCGCGGTTTGACAGTTCTGCTGTGAAACAATTTCATTAAAAACTTAAAACAACATGGAGCATTTTTTACGAAATAATTCTTGATGTTCTGAAGTATTGTTGGCAAATTGCTATAAAACAGTATTTTTTTTATTATCTACAGAACAACGTCTGTCGGGTCAGCTAGTATCATATATTTTACATATTATATGCATCATGTTGTCATTGTGTTTTTCTTTACCTCTATAAGCCTCATCTCGATCTCATACCAGAGCTTGTTTAGAAACTTTGAAGTTTGCCTTACATTCTGTAATCTTAACCGATGGAATAAAATTTATAGGGGAGATAGTTGAAATCACCAGGATCTGTGTCATAGCCAAACCAAATAGTCTTTTGATCTCTCTAAAAGTCAGGGCAAAATAGTATAAAGCCTTATATTAAGGATTGGTCTCAGCTGCGTTCTATATACCGCAGGCGTGCAAAGTGCGGCAACTAATACTACGCCTAAGTGGGCGTACTCGAGCCAGTGTAAAAATAATACATTTTTCCGTGTTATTTATACTTCAAGATTCAATGTAATAAAGTACACATTTTTTTAAAATAGTTTCCCACCATCAATCGATGTTTGCTGAGGTTGTCATCACTTGTTTTAGTACCGCAGACTCTCGCTACATGGCCAACAGCGCCAAAATGGCGAATATCAAACAGGCACAAAAGCACTATGACAGCCGCCAGTCCAGTGGTATATGGTAGATGTTAGTGGCTATTTCCCATAATATTCATGTTCAGTTTGAACGATTTATGCAATACATGTTAGTTTATTCCTCGCAAATGTGTTGAAAAAGTGCGTATGAAACTCGTGAGCAACTTAGTTCACTTCTGTCATAATATACTATTTCCGCATATAGCAGGAAATGTGTAGCCCAAAAGGCTTCAAAGCGGCCCATAATAGAAATCTCTCTAACCAATTTCCATTAAACAATTCAAATTTCCAAATTTCAGTTTATTGAAATAATTTCTAAGTTAAGATCAATCCCCGAAAGATGTAACAATTACAATAATAGGAGAACTTAATTAAACTCGTGCAGAATGTAGAATAATTTAGTTGAAAATTCCAAAGATAGCCGAGGAAATTTTGGGAAAGGATACAGAGTTAATAAACTAAGTTAATTAAATTTGATTTAATACCCCTTGATTGTGTAACATTCATCTTTGGATGTTAGATAAACGTTGTATTATTATTTCATCTTTCAAGTTATATATACAGAAGAGAGTACATACTTTACAGGCTTTAGGTATGCTCTTAATAGTGATTTTCATTATTATAACACTAGAAATAAGGGATTGCTTGTAACTAATTCTAGTAGGCTTCATAAGATACATAATAGCTTTAAGGTATACATTTTTATAATAAAGTCCCAGACACTGTTTCAGGAATTATCTATCAATAAATTTAAATGTTTTATTAAAAATGGCTCTGTCGTAAATCCTATTACTCCACAGCTGAATATCTAAGTGATCGAACAGCCTGGGACTAGATTATGATTATTTTATAGCGATTGAAATGACTGAACAATATTGTATATTTTTATTGAAAAGAGCCCAAAAAAATAATGCTGGGAGAGTGTATTGCGCCGCTTCTTTTCTCTCAGAGTGCCATTGGTTTCCGAAGCGGTTAAAAACAGTATTTTATTTATTATGTACAGACCAACGTCTTGGGTCAGCCAGTAGATATATATATTTTTGGTTGGTATGAATTGATAGAAAGTTAAATTGAAATCATAGTGTCTACCTAATTTGTAACAGTTATCGATGAAAAAAAAGAAGCTGCTTGCAGCGTATAGTGCGATACTTTGGCCATGTTGCACGCAGAGCAGCCGACAACCTTGAATGTTTGATGGTGACGTGGAAAATAGAGGGTAAAAGACCTAAAGGGCGTAGTTCTAGAAGATCAAATCGCTAAAAATTTGGAACGATAAATTATTATTACAGCTCATTGACCAATTGAATGCTAGTCAAGATCCTCAGCAGTTAGGGAAAGACTAAGAAGAAGAGAGAAAAGTAGAAAAAGGAGAACAAGGGTTTTGCATTTTTCTTTTAATACTAATTTTCGACCAAACCAAGGTCACTCACATAGCACAAACGATTGCAAAACTGAAGTGGCAATAGACAGGGCAGGTAGTTCGATGGATAGATGGCCGGTGAGGCACAAAATGAATGGCGACCACGTACCGGAAGAGGTAGTGTTGGTAGGCCCTTAAAAGATGGATCGACGATCTGGTCAAGATCGCTGGAATACGTTGGACGAGGGCAGCGCAGGACCGATTGTCGTGGAGATCTTTGAGGGAGGCCTTTGTCCAGCAGTGCACGTCTTCCCGCTGATGATGATGATGATAATGACAAATTCTGGATACAAAACTAAACCAATATGCAAAACTAACTTCAGATAAAAAACCCTATAAATATGAAATTTTAATTTTTGAATAACCTTTTAAATTTAGACTAATGAGAAAACGCTGAGTGAATGCAACTTCAGCGCAGTCGTTTTTTAAGAAACACATTATGTTTTGCGAGACATATTATTAAATAGAAAAAAATCTGAGTGAAACTTAAGCAAAGTATCGTCAAGCTGTCCTACATGGAAAAGGCATAAAAGGCATTTATTTTCTCAAAATTGATTCCTTTAGAATTCTTTTTGATGTTATTTCTAATAACTACTAGATACTACTACCGCTTCGGAAACAAATGGCGCTCTGAGAGAGAAGAAGCGGCGTAAGAAACTCTCCCAGCATTCTTTTTTTGCGCTCTTTTCAATAAAAATATACAATATTGTACAGTCATTTCTATCGCTATAAAATAATCAAAATCTAGTCCCAGGCTGACCGATCATTTAGATATTCAGCAGGATTTACGAGTATATAAGTATGTAACACACAAAAGAATCATTGAGAGAAAAATTTAAAGAAATAAACATTTTGATTGTTGACTCACAATATATTCTTGATAATGTTAGGTTACCATAATGTTAACACCAGGAACAAACATAAACTTATAATGCCTACAACTCTTATATATTATTATGTATACGCTTTTACAACAAGATCCCAGAGAATGTTCAAAACAAATGTATTACGAAATTCAAATGAATTGTTAAAAAACGTTTGTGTGCTAAAGGTTACTATAGCATAAACGACTTTCTTAATGATGCGACCACCCACAGGCTATAAAATAATAATTTTCATTGTATGATTTTACATTGTAACCATATTTTTATATAACAAAAAAAGCCCGCTGAGTTTGCTGCGCCTGTTCTTCTCAGGTCTGAGGCATACCTCTTGGAACGAGTGGTAGTTTTTGATTTTCAATTAGTGATTATATTATATCCTGTTTTGAATATAAATATTTGAATATGAATAAAAATATTAACGAAATCAACATTTAGCAAACAGTTAAAGGTAGAGCTGTAAGCAGCACAGATGTTCCGAGATGAAAATAGTTGAAGCCAAAATAGAAACCGAACAGATTTATGAGACAAGCCGAAGCTCCTGACTATCCCCAAATAAATTTGAAACAATTGGCAAGTAGAAAAACAAAATTCAATTAGAACCGAACAGAAACTGAGTCCATATTTCACGATGTCCGTTCTACAATCGAGAGAAATAACTTTTAATTAATCCGGCAGAGTTTGTTGCGGAATTCATTGAGAGGCAAAGTTCTGGAAATAAATTGACTTGACCGGAGTCCTTGTTGACCTTAAAATAAATTAGCTCTTCATTCGGATTCTTTTAAAATATTTACATTACACATAGCCCTTTTATGTAGGTACTTTATAGAGCCTTGAGCTTGATAAATTGTTTGCTTACAAGGGTAAGTATTTACATGAAAATTTTAACTTATATAACGAATGCCTTTTCGAGATATATAAAGGACCTGATAATTGTTTCCATGGGTGGTTTTAGCTTGAGGTCACCATAATATTGATCAATTAGTAGAAGACAACCAGGGGCTTTATTATAGAAAGGCCATTAATTAATGCAAAATCCCTTGTTCCAATATATATTTAGAAAAAAGATATTCCGTATTTTGTAGATTTTTGTAATGAAAATTAGTGACGAGACGAGCAGGACGTTCAGCTGATAGTAATTGATACGCCCTGCCCATTATAATACAGTGCCACTCAGGATTCTTGAAAAACCTCAAAAATTCTGAGCGGCACTACAACTGCGCTCGTCACCTTGAGACATAAGATGTTAAGTCTCATTTGACCAGTAATTTCACTAGCTACGTCGCCTTTTAGACCGAAACACAGTAATGCTTACACATTACTGCTTCACGGCAGAAATAGGCGCCGTTGTTGTACCATGTTATAATCTAGCCGGCTTCCTGTGCAAAGCAACTGGTAAAATTAATAACGTACGAAAATACAGTGATCCACTACGTACCTACATATAGAAAAAATCTTGTTTTTTTTTGTATGAAAAAGTGTTTTAGAAACATAAAATTACTAATAATTATATAAGGGGTCTACATCTGAGTACCCGTGAAAGTTTGAGCCTGCAAAGATCACGAAGATGTCGGAGAAAATCCAGGGAAAGCGTCCACTCGGAAGAAGACGTACTTCGTGGCTTAAGAATCTCCGGACATGGTTCAACCTTAGCACGGGATCCCTTTCCCGAGCTGCTGTGTCAAAGGTGGAAATAGCACTAATGATAGCCGACCTCAGGTAGAAGATGGCACCTCAAGAAGAAGAACTTGAATAATAAATATCATTTACTAGGTTAATTCCTATTAACAATTTCTACGGGTACCTATGTTCAGATTAACAAGCTCGTCAATGTTAAAAATAAATATTGAAATAGTTCCAAACAATAAAGTTAAGTACTCTGATCCAGTTGTCACAGTTTATGTGGAATACATTCCCAGTGAACACATTCGACTCAAATAAAATCAGAGAATAATACAAAGTTGTGGATATATTTACTGTCTTATGGAAATATAGACGGAGCATTGTCATTTTATATAATCCTGATTTAAGACGTAGGGCAAATTTTATATAGTTATAAATTTTTGATTGACTGAAAAAACTGGGTATTCGGTTTGGGTGTTAAAACCCACCAAGCATCGAGATGATTTTCTTTAGCGATCGTGTGTTGTTTAACAAATATGTTCAAATGCTTTAAGAAGAATTTGTTGATGTAAGAAACGAATAGGTAAAACAATATAAACAAGAAAAAAGCTTATCCATTACTTCGTAATTATTCACCGGACTCTAATGACTTCTTCTATGCAGTTGATCAAGGACTCATGAGATTAACAATTTTGTATTGTAATACGTTATAACAGTATACTGTTCATGGGTGACTGACGTGGAGCTGCACAAAAATGAACCTCATAGAGCCGTTGCTGCAAATGAATAGAGTTAAAGTGACGATTCCTTAAAGACACAATGCATACTCTAATATGGTTGAACTTATTGTTTTTTTTTTCTAAAATGGTCCCAAGTCAGGGGTCTATTTGCGGAAGCCCCTTACCATAACTAATATGGTATACCGGCTCTGTCTACACACGTCATTAGTGAGAGTTGTCTTGATACGGTCGTAAAACTAAATTCGGAAGCGATGCCATCAGAGTGCAATTCACTTTTTACTATCGTATACTATTACACGGGAACCAATTCATCTGAGATTGCTATTTAAGAAAATAAACGATTTTCAACGTTAATTACTTTGTTTTTCAGTCGTCAGTACAGTAACTAACGTTAATGTTGATCGGCCGTTTTCAATAACCTATCTATCCTTAGTTTAACTTACTAGACGTAGACAAATCTATCCTTTTACGCTTACTTACATTTCAATAACCTATTGACAGATAGCATTGGACTATAACGGCCGTTCCCAATATTCTGTGTATCTCTTACTTGAGATAAAAATCGTAACTATAGTTGACTTTTCTGTCCCAATAAACTTATCGATCATAACTCACCTTATCCGTACACGCTGTCTGTCAATGGGACGACGTATAGCGTACCAGCGATAGAAGTTTGTATGGAAATTGCAATTCACGCGTCCCAATATAAGGCAATAAGAATGACTTATCGGGTATATTAGGACAGCTTCAGATTATTGACAGCTAATTACTGACAGTAGAAAGTATTAATTTATCTCTATCTGTAGATAGTATATTGGGAATGGCCGTTATACAAGTAATTGACAGATTTCGAGGGTAGGTACCTCGGATCAAATATGTAGGGAAAATTTTAACAAAATTTGGTAGGTATTTTTTATATTTGGTGTTAGTGGACGACAGGTTTAACCATTCCTATGAGGTTATGTACGTTTACCTATTTATTGTGTACTTTGAAATCTAAGATAGCTGCTGCTCATAATTATCATTGCAATTACATGAATATCGTTTCGAAAGTTCTCGGGGTGGCAGAGAACAAATTTGCGATATTTTGTTTTATTCAAAAATGAACGCTGCGCCAAATTTTTATTGCAATATCGATATCGTTTCCAAGTTTCTCGGTGTGACAGTCAGCAATTTTGGAGCAGTTTTTATTTACAAGATAGCCGCTGCTCTTGATCAATTATTTTATTTATAATCGTTTTTTAATAAGAGGACAAACGAGCGTACATCATCTGATGTTAAGTGATGCATTTTTCCTATGGAATTACTGCAGATGACATTTTCTTTACTATTTTGTACCTAACTGTCAAAATGTATATACATTTTGATAATTACACAAGTACGGGCCGTACCAATATACATATGTATATTTACATTATACTCGTATTTGCATTAAAAATTTTTAAAGAAAATATAGGTACAGATTACAGACGGACATTAGAGGAAGAGAATAAGTTGTATGGAATAAATTACATTCATTTTGGAGAGAAGGTACTTCGCTTCTGATGGCACTCCCCCGATTATTTTATTTTATGTAACTGCACTAATATTAATAAAAAAAATATCTATCAAGTATTGAGATTTACAGCACACTGACAGACAGACGTACCGCTAGTTTCGCCACAGTTATAGGGATTTTCCGTTATAGAACCCTAAACGTTACTTTACTTCAATGAACCTTTAGATTTCTGCTGGCTTGAGAAAAAATATCATCATAGCTATAATCGTAGACTGAAACAGGAGATTTCATAGAAAATTACAAATAACTTACTATGCCTGTCTCTAAATGGATATAATTCCAAGTATTTCACCCATAAAAACTAATAACGTGTCTAATTTCAAGAAAGCATCTAATTAGCCTGAAGAACCAAAACAAACATCAAACTAACAAACATTCGTGAAGACATCTTTTCATCTGCACCCAGCTGCTGTAAAAACATTGCTTCACAGTATTCCGAAAATAGTTAAAATGTGTGAAGGCAGGGCCGGACTTAGTGTGACATGGCGCCCCAAGCAATACCCCGACCAGGCAAATCCATACATATAATTAAAATTGGAGTGTCTGTTCGTAATATTGAAATAACCGTTTTTTACCACATGTATATATATATACGGTACATACACTAAAATATTTTTTTTTTCCAATTTTTGTCTGTCTGTGTGTCGGTCTGTTTGTTCCGGCTAATCTCTGAAATGGCTGAACCGATTTTGACGGGACTTTTATTGGCAGGTAGCTGCTTTAATAAGGAATAACTAAGGCTACGTTTGTTTTAGAAAAAAATCGTTTATTTTAGAAAAATAAAGTATAGTTGCAATGTCCAAGAAACGGTCTAACTCTAAAAATAATTTATATGGCAAAACAACGTTTGCCGGTTCAGGTAGTCTATACATATAATTAAAATTGGAGTCTCTGTTCGTAATATTAAATTACCGTTTTTTACCACATTTATATGAATATATATACGGTACATACACCAAAATCACATTTTTTTTTTAATTTTTGTCTTTCTATCTGTCTGTTTGTTCCGGCTAATCTCTGAAATAGCTGGACCGATTTTGATGGTACTTTTACTGGCAGGTAGCTGGTGTAATAAGGAGTAACTAAGGCTACGTTTGTTTAAGAAAAATTCTTTTATTTTAGAAAAATAAAGTAACTCTAAAAATAATTGATATGGCAAAATAACGTTTGCCGGGTCAGCTACTGATACTACGTGATATTAAAAATCAAATCAGATTTTATTATTTTATAAATTTTCACCAATTCTAAATAAATATATAAGTATGTTGATTATTGTACTGTATTTTATATGTGCGTAGCACTGATAGATATCCCTACTTAATATTATAAATGTGAACGTAAGTTTGTTTGATACGCTTTTACGTCGGAGCTACTGAACCGATTTTGATGAAATTTGGTACAGCGATAGACTAGAGCTTGGGAAAGGACATAGGCATACATTTCATACCGGAATAATCCATGGTTGCCGCGGGATTTGTGAAAAATTTAAATTCACGTCGATGAGCTATAACAATACCAATAGCAGGTTTAGTTTGCCAGAGCAATCTTCCTCGAAATAAGATTCATATCAATATGTTGGGAACGGGAGCGAAAACGGAAACCGGATCTTGAATAGGACATGAGACAATCTTCAATTGCAAACTTGCATATTTTTTTCCTTTATCTACGTGGATGAAGTCGCGGGTATCAGCTAGTATATAATACATACATAATATATGATGCAGTGGCAAAATTAAACTTCAACTCTTAGCTTGTTAGATGTTTAGAATTAATCTATACAGGCTAGTTACTTTATGTTAATATAAGATAACTGGTCTTTATGCACTTGTCTGCTCTCTCCAGAATGCCCCCGCCAGGAGGTCTACTACTCTTTTCAGGGTGCTGATGGGGTGGCCCCGATTTTGTAGCGCATCAGGGATGTTCGCGGAAGCACGTGTCGACTGTTTTTATGCGACTGTACGCAAAAGATGTGGATCCCTGGTGAGCAGAGTACGGGGCAGTACCAACAGCATTCTAAAGATGATTGCGAGCAGGTTGGATTGCAGATATGTGGGTCATTGCTGCAGTATTTCTAACGGAATGGTGCAGCGGTGACACACGTCTGTAACTTAATATGTAATAGGTTTAGGATAAGTACTAACATAGAAAATAAGTTTGCTGTATTTCTAACAATTAATATGAGTCATGATACTCGAAATAAAGATTTATTATTATTACGAAAGCCGAAGATTCGGTCCGAAACGAAAGAACGATGATCTTCGAATTAAATCCTATTGCCAAAGTACTTGGGAACCGTATAGAGCGGACGGATTTCGTTTCGGAACCATATACATAACCATAAAAAGTGAAGTTGTAGTAATGTAATGTCAAGCAACGAAAAAGTATATGTCAAGTGAATTTGGGAATAAGGTAAACGAAATATAAAATGTCTGATAGCGAACTTCGAATCGAATTCTTATCCGAAACATTTTCACTATAGGCAAATGTACGATTAGTCAACCGATACTTCGTATTTCGAGAAGTACGGTGTGTCAGCCGTAATAGCTTAAACACATGAGCGGATTTGGTATGGCCGAGCATATTCGATGATGTGTCACATTGTCCATCACACAAAAGTATTAATACTACCGTCGGGACCGAAAAAATTGGTACAATGCGCCCACCGGACCGTCTGATAGTCCGGCCGTACCAAATCCGTTCATGTACTTAAGCTATAACAATGACTAAACGTATGGACTCAAAAAGTGTATCTTTAACAGAATACAGTATAAAACAATGCAGTATGTTAATCCGCTAACACTTAGGTGTAGAAGTTTAGACTACTCAAAGGATTTTATTAGCTTTTCACCATCAGCTGGCATTCAATAATTACAAGTAGAAAATTTATTGAAGTAGGCGTTACTTTGCGGAAATCCATAACTATCCAAATGATTTGAGTTTTCTTTAGTGTTAATTCCGCCAATATTAGTCTTTAAACAATTCGACACGTGTTTCGGCTCTACACGAGGCATCCTCAGGACGTGTTGTCTCGTCAAAACCTGGCACGAGACTCTGGGAATATTGGTGGAATTAACACTAAAGAAAACTCAAATCATTTGGATAATTACAAGTAAGCAAGGTTCATGAATATGTATTGAGGATAATTACTTGATGACAGATGAATTAAATATTCAAATATCTATAATAATTTACTTTTAAGTTTAAGGAAAACTATATTTTTATTTCTAAATTTTTCATAGTAACAGTATTTTCTATTTCGCAATTCAACCGAATTTGAGAAAGCTTAAAAATGTTTACTCATAATTATATAAATTTCCCTTTTGACTTTCCGTGTTAATACAGAGTCGCATTCTTAAGTTCTTCGGACACGTCTCCCGGCGCGAGAGTGAGTCCATTGAGCGCCTTGTCGTGCAGGGCAAAGTGGAGTGCACCAGAGGGCGAGGAAGGTCACCCATGCGATGGACCGACTAAATTAAGTCTGCTGTGTATGTCCATTGAACGAGTGCACCAGACTGTCGGCCAGCAGGGAAAAGTGGCGATTGGTCGTGGGGCGAATCACATCTGCCGCAAAACATTTCACTTCGTGATGACCACGACCGCTCTGTCAAGAGTGTAACGACGAAGAAGAATTATATAATTTTGCGATGAATATGTTCAACCGATGTCTCAAGTTCCTACACTGCTTAGTTGATAAATCATTTAAAGGGCAATGTATACGCTTTTATAACAAACTCCCAAGTGATATGCTTAATCTGACTACTAGTGAAAACTTTTTAAAAAAGCTTACTATAAATAACGGATTACTTAGATGATAAAAATGCTTTGGAATGAATTTGCTCTAACTCTGTCTTACTTAAATAAAATATGTATTTTAATTTTCTAGAATATAAAGTAAAAATAAGTATGTGTATTATTTTTACAAACTACATTATGTAGCTCTTATCATAATACTTATTATATCTTATAAGAAACCTTAAATTGAGGATTCAAAATGATCAAATATGATTTCAATGAATAAAGATATTTTTGACTTTACAGGTTGAACGGCGCAGGGGCGACAATTTTTTAATGATTTCTGTTGAATACGTCCCTGTGTTTAGTCTTTGGTGGCCCTCGGCGGGCGGAACTGCGGTTTTCACCTAGTGTGAAAGGGCCGCTTTGTAGTCAACATTTGTCGCTGTAAACTTTTATTAGTCATAAAAAACGATATCACCTATCGTGATAGCGATGTGTGGGCGACTGGCTCAACGTGACTTGACAACAATCAGAAAGTTTCATAAATATGAATAAACATTGCACTGCCGTCATGACACTCTTGCAGAGATAACGGATCTCCATCAAGTCCTAGTAGCCTAAACACATGATCGGATTTGGTCCGAAGATCCGGCCGTACCAAATCCGACCATGTGTTTTGGCTATTACATACTTTTTTTTATGAAAGTAAGAGACGAGACGTGTAGGACGTTCAGCTGATGGTAATTGATACGACCTGCCCATTACACCTGCGCTCGTCACCTTGAGACATAAGATGTCAAGTTTCTTTCTTCCTTGCCATTTTCCCCTCCCACCAACCCTTTGATGGCAAATCTCGTTTTCTTGTAACTCTTGACCGTGGCCAGGGGTTAAACAAGGATCTAAAATACCAATTAATTATAAGCAGTCTCCGTCATGCATTTGCTTGTGGTGATGTTGTGGGGCAGGTCGTTCCCTTCCTGAAATGCACTTGAACAAGCACTACTTGTGTTGGCTAGATAACAATGTGTCATAGAGATCCTTGCTTCTGTTGGTAAATTAATAAATAAATAAATATAAAATAGTCGCGTAATACCTTTATTTATTTACAGTTTTTGTGTGAAATGCATACTCAATAACTACTGGAGGTTTTTTATGAGGTTAGTTTTTTCTCTTAAGTAAGTTGCAACGTTTGAGCATTAATTAGTTGCATCACTTTGCATAGATGTTATTTAAAATTTATAAAATGATGAAGTTGTTAATATTGTTAAAAGAGTGCCAATGAATATCTTGCCATTGTTAATGTTTTTTATTAATGAGTAGGATATTTCTGTATATTTCGACCGTTTATCGGGACAGTATTTTGCTCGAGCCACTGACTTTAACTGTAGGGGTTAATTAAACAAATATATACTACACAAACGTTTTTTAACAGTTCTTTTGGATTGAATACATTTGTTTTGAATATTTTCGTTTTGTTGTAAAAGCATATACATCGCCCCACAAAAGACTTACTAACTCGACTTAGCCGAGTAATGGGCATAAAGTTTGTGTTTGTTCCTGATGTTTAAAATGGAAAATAAAATCTCGTTTCAACCAATTATTTATCCAACTCAGTGTTGCATTATTGATTAGTTATCAACACAGTCATCAATTTCTTATTGTCCCTTCAGTATTGAACCACGATGATCGCATTAAATAAATTCAAAAGAAAAGGTCACAAGTCTTATTTGTGCCAATTCCTATGAGCAAAGTATTATCATTGTTTTTATCTTGGACTACGAGTATTAAGTGTTGAGTGAGGTTATTACAGTGCATATCGTCATCCTTGTCGTATCATATCCCATAATATAAGTGATTTAATGAAGCCGGCACACTTGAGATTACAGGGACGAGTTACATCTAATCGCACTATTCCGCTTCCGTAAATAATAATATTGTATTATGCCAGATTTAATGGCAAGTTTTGTGCTTGTGAGCAAATAGAATTTCAAATTTAAATTATGTCTGATTATACAGAAAGTTAATGCCTTCATGAAATTTTTGGATGTATCTGTCTATTGCGCAATTGACAAAATGGGTATAGCAACCACACATTTGGTGACAGAATAAATGTTTTAAATAGTGATGGTGATCTTATCAACGTTTACCAACAACAAATTTCTTCTATTCTTTGAATTCTACTTCTTCATTTTCTTCTTTCGTCTCTCCATTAGATCACAATTTCAAAATAGTAGGTAGTAAAAGCTATCTCAGCCATTCAACATTCTAAGGACACTAAATTGAACATAACATTATCACCAGGCTCCATATACAGGTAACAAGTATTGGATATCACATAAAAATATTACATTATAGTTTTTAACAAGATTAAGAATTCGTGTGATATCAAAACAACACTACCGAGAGATATGTGCAGTCCCTCTTATAAATTGTATTCAATCTGCATATTTTAATAATTAACAAATTGTGTTTATTGCCTTCATTATATTTAATTATATAAAATTATCTGCGATCTTTTATTCTGATAATTATATATTTTTCTTGTTATAGATGATTCAATATCAATTAAATATGCAACCGCTTCGTGCAGTTTAATCAAATAATTGGAAATTTATTCACCGTTTTGCAGACAATAATCAGAATATTATTAATATTCACTAAAATATTTTTTTTATCTTCATTGTCTGTTAATATCACTGAATGGAACTTGGAAATACCATCAACACAAATTTGAATTTATGGAATAGTAAAATATATGAAAACATGATAGTTCTTTTAACGCGGTAATCGGTATCAAAAAGTTTTCTATAAAATTTTAATACACAAGTGACATATACATAAAAAAAAATAGCACTGTCGTAAATCCTATAACTCCACAGCTGAATATCTAAATGATCTGAAATGACAGCCTGGGACTAGATTGTGATTATTTTATAGGGAAAAGAGCGCAAAAAAAGGAATTCTGGGAGAATTTCTTGCGCCACTTCTTCTCTCTCAGAGCACCATTTGTTTCCGAAGCGGTAGTAGTATCCAGTAGATATTCAGTTTTGAGAAAATAAATGCCTTTTATGCCTTTTTACAGCTATTGTGGATGCGTATTCAAAACACTGACTCAACTCTGCCTGAATTTACTTAAACAAATAAAAAATTAAAAATGTGTGAGTCGAGGAAGGCCCGACAGAATCTTAGTCACAGTAGATATATGTCTACTGTGTCTAAGTTTAACTCCTTGATCCTATAGATGAAGCCACAACGTAAGAGTTGAACAAGACTTATAAAATTTAGCAACGATACGTCACTCGAACGGTTGGCTCAGTGGAAGAGCGCTCGCACGGAACGTGAGAGGTCGTGGGTTCGAGTCCAGCATCGTTCATAAATTTTGTTTCCAATTTCATTTTGTTTGTAATTAATCTCAGAAGTGAGGGTTATCCTTCAAAAAAATATTATTTATAATAATATATTGAGGTTGAGCAGGTTATCAACGGTAAAGTAGATCCTGCAGATGAAGCCACAACCTGAGAGTTGAGAGAGTTGAACAAGACTTACAAGATTTACCAACTTTACGTCACTCGAACGGTTGGCTCAGTGGAAGAGCGCTCTCACGGAACGCGAGACGTTGCGAGTTCGAGTCACGCATCGTTCATAAATTTTATTTTCGAATTTAATTTGTGTAATATTGAAATTGTTTAACTTGAGAAAAGCTTAGACTGTTACTTAAAAGGTTTATAAATATATATCATACTCTTTGTTACAATTCTTGAATAAATATAATATTAGTACCTATGTCATGTATTTACAATATTAGTATCATTATTTAATCCTTTAAAAGTAACAATTGGTTAGAGTGAGACAGGGGTAGTCAAAGTCGGGCGCCGTAGCAAGTGAAATTACTGGGCAAATGAGACTTAACATCTAATGTTTCAAGGTGACGAGCGCAATAATTATAGTGCCGTTCATAGTTGAGCGGCACTGTATTGTAAATGGGCAGGGCGTATCAATTACCATCAGCTGAACGTCCTGTTCTACTCATCTCTTATTCTCATTAAAATAAAATACGATATATTATTTGTTCTGTTTACGTTAAGGGAGCTCTTATTCTTTGTGAGACAGCTTTTTTAAAGATGGACGGCTAATTAAACCTTGTTTTAATTGATTTTGAGTAAGAAATTAAGAATGAACTTAATTTCTTACTGAGAGAGGACCCTATAAACAAAATGTGTGTATACAGATTATCTCAAAGCTGTTTCACATTTGAGATATAAACTAAGAAACTTGAGGTAACACATGGGATCGTGTGAAGGGCGCCTTATTTATTATTATTAAGCTCTATATTAAACAAATTTTGTAAATTTGTAAACTTAGTGAAGTTTACTCTTACGATTAATCACTTGGATTATGGGCTTCGGTAAAAATATTTAGAGAATAGAAGGATCTGAGTCGCATCTATCGGCAACTATTAAATCTTTTGGAAAAAAAATATTCAATTTTCTTTTCTGTAGCCCTGTCAACGTCTAAGAAAAATTTCATGAAAATCGGTTGAGATGTAAAGGCGTGAAAACGTAATAAAGATTTATTTACTTAACTGGTTAATTGTTTTTGTTTCTTTTTATGAAAAAGGGCGACAAACAAGCGTACGTTTCACCTGGTCTTAGGTGATCACCACCACCCACATTCTTGCAACACCAGAGTAATCGCAGGAGCGTTGCCGGTCTTTAAGTGTACGCGGCTTTTTCGAAGATACCCATGTCGTATCGTCCTGGAAACACCGCACAAGGAAGCTCGTTCCATAGCTGTGTAATATGTGGAAGAAAGCTCCTCGAAAACCGCACTTTGGAGGACCACCACACATCCAGATGATGTTGAAGTCTAGAACGGAAATAGCAACTCTATGCATTTTACATATGTATTCAATCATGAATCATCTCGCAAAGCTAAGTGACGAAGTACCTAAATGCCGACAATACTTATTTGAATCATTTTTCATTCATTCATTCATTCATTTCACCCGGATGACGTCCACTGCTGGACAAAGGCCTGCCCCAAAGATCGCCATGATTATCGGTTCTGCGCTGCCCTCATCCAACCTACTCCGGCGATCTTGACCAGATCGTCGGTCCATCTTATGGGGAGCCTACCAATACAACGCCTTCCTGTACGTGGTCGCCATTCGAGGCTATGTGCCCTGCCCACTGCCACTACAGTTTCGCAATCATTTGGGCTATATCGGTGACATTGGTTCTCCTACGGATCTCGTCATTTCTGATTCGATCTCCTCCGCCTGGGCGAATCAAATTGGCTTTCTCATAGTCCACACTATATGAATCACAAAAGAGAAAAAATAAAACAACTTTACTAGCCTAAGTACAAATAGACTTACTCGTCACTTGCTGTGACTTCGATCAGAAGTTAAAAAATATTCGAAGTAAAAATATAAGGCCTTGTAAATAACGAAGTGGTTCAACTGGCTACGATGTTTACCTGTTTAACATGATTGCAAATTACGTTGGGATCTCTTTTTCTATATATTGCAATTAAGATATACAAAAAGATCAACTATTCTATAATATAAGTATTGATATGTCCTCTGAAATTTGGCTGAGCAGGCTTGTCATATATGCAGATTAGATGATTCAAGGTGGTCGAAAAGAGTTACGGAATAGATACCATGGGTGATGGGAAGGCTCTAGACAAAGAGGGAGACACAAGTCTATCTCCTGATGGAGTGATATTTTTACTCAAAGAGTTGGACCAGACTGGATGAGAAGAGCCAGAGATAGAGCGGATTGGAGCCTTAGCCGTAGAGGCAACTACCACTAAATTTATTTAAGTTAATTTAGCACTAATTAATATTTAATTTATAGTTAATTTTAAGTATTTTTTTTTTTTGTAAAAATTGGAAATTAGTAGAAATAATGGCTTTTTTTGTTGTATTTATTTTTATTTTATAGATATGATGCAACAATGCAATAAATGATTGTAATATAATAGAATTGGTACTCGCAGAGACTTGTAGATAACATATCAGCCACTAGATGTACCATATGTATGTATGCACAGTTCTATTTATACCCAGTAATATCTCTATCAGACATAACTACTAGTACTCATACTATAGACACAACAAGAGTCTGGTTATACGATAAATATTATCTAGCGTTACACGTGTTACGGAAATCCCTTTACAGTGTCAGAGCATTAGCAAGTATATCCGATTATTATCGTGTCGGTAGCTTAGCAGGAACCTCAGATATTCTGCTATTATTATTATGATGGTGTTGCAACTGTTCATTCGCATTAAACTAGAGCTTAAGTTGCAACTAAAGAAAATTCATTTGTATGTGGTAGAGATACATATTGTCACTATTATATATAAAAGTGGTAAGTGGTTGTGTGCTATTTGTACTATGACGGATTTCGGTAAAAAAAAATGTTTATAAGCTGTTTCTCATTAATTCAAATTCAAATATTTATATTCAAAATAGGATGTGACATCACTTATTGAAAGTCAAAAACTACCACCCATTCCAAAAAGAATGCCTCAGACCTGAGAAGAATGGGCGCAATAAACTCAGCGGGCTTTTTTTATAAAAAAAATATATGTTTACAAAATTATACGGTACAATTTAACTTATTATTTATTAGTCTGAGGGCGGTCTCTCCATTCCCAATCAGTGTAATCATTGAGAAAGCCATTTATGGTATTGCAACCTTTACCACACAAACGTTTTTAACAATTCTTTTGAATATCGTAATACTTTTCATAGTTTTTCTTATAATTCTTTGAGCGTAATACTTTTTTCTGTCAAATCGTAAACGTTTGAATATCAAAAAGACTTTATCATGAAATATATGAAAATTATCATTTACTTTGTCAATCATAAAAACTATGAAAATCAAGTACGCTTGATAAAAATTCGGATACGCGGCACTAATCTTTGAAATCAGGTTGTCGTAGTATGAAGGCATTAACTAACTTTATCTTACAATCAACCCGTTATCGAAAAAGTATCGGTAAAAAACTAACTACTGCTAACTTTCATCATGAAATTGCACATATCTACTGAAATACTAATAAGCACAATATTTAGCGCTGTGATTTCTCCAAGAACCAACTCGTGTTATGTAACTTGATGACACCAATCAAACAACATACAACTGTTTTGTTGAAAAACAGCAACTTAATACGATCCACGTGTTTCATTAAAATTATTGTGCAGATAAACATCGTGTCGTGTTACGAACGCGTAAACAGCATTTACGGTAACAGCTAATGACGAGCCGCTGTGTCTGTTAATTACAGTTAATAATATGAAGACTTAAATTACTTGTACTTTTGTTACTTTTTTGTATATAACAGTGGGTAAACGGAGAAAGGGTCACGTGTTGGGAAGAAGTGACGCATCTGCCCATGGACATTCGAAATAGGGTTCAAGATATGCGTTGCCGGCCTTTAAGTTGGGATTAAACACTAAGCTTACCTAAGTCGTATCAGTTCGGGAAAACTGCTGCTGGTAATTGATTCCACAATGAAGCTGTGGAAGGCAAGAAGCTTCTCGCAAAATGCGAGTATTTGTAGGATGACAGACGTCAATATGATGATGTTATACTGGACTAACTTTTGCTGGCACTGACATAAATTTGCCGTGCTCACATATCTGAATCTCAAGAAACATACCCAGTGCTGTCGTCTGCATCGCAATCAGTGCCGCTGATTTGCAGCATATCATTGATATGCAGAAGGAACAGTGTAGGGGATAGCACGCAGCCTTGCGGGACCCCAGTATTTGTAGGTTTTAAGTTGGAGTATGCGCCGTCGATAACAACCTTGATGCTCCAATTAGGCTAAAAGCTAGTGACTCATTTACATAACATATCAAGAAGCCTATAGGATGGCAGACTCTATCAACCCTATCATTGTATAGCAACTTCTACTTTAATATGTAGCTCTTTATGGAAAAGGAGGACATTTGATTGGAAAACACACTGTAGAGGAACGCCAAACATTCAGATTGTCAAAAAGATATCTAAATTTGTGGCGTGTGGTTTCAGCGGCAGGAATCAAGTCAAACAACTCTTCGGACTCAACGAATTCTCAGCCATCTTACATTATTATTATTATTACTAAGCACTGGGCATCATAATCGATGCCCAATTTTGCGCATCGAATGTAAATCTTCTAAGACCCTAATGATAGCCTAAAGTGCTTACCTCCAACGTATAAATATCATATAAAAAGTAATATCATGTCATATTATAACCCGCTATTTTGAGATAAAGACATCGGCAGCCATTACTACGCCGTAAAGGTTAGAACCCCTTTACTATCTCTCCGTCCATTATGTTACATAAATTATAACCAATATTGTCATTGCTTGATGATTTATGACATAATTAAATTGGCATGCACCACATATAAAGAGCACCATACATATCTATTATCTAAATGCTAGGGTTGCCACTATTTTGAGTTATGTTAGCATCAAAGTATCGAACTAATTTAATATAGAAAGCCTTCCCAACAATGAGATTAGATTTGTTATATATATTTTATCACGCTTTTAAAACTTTACTGTGATAATTTTTATGACATCCGGAACTAAATAGCCAATAAAACCTTTAACTGAAAATAGAGATTGACAATTTAGTCTATTCGAAGGCTTTTGCCTTTCTTTATGGGGTATAAGGCTAAGAAGGCAATATAAATACTGCGTTCATAAAGTACTTATTTTGTACTATTAACTATTTACCTGAATTGTAAAGTATGTCTCTGTGACGTTTAAATATAATTTAAATATTTGTATAAAGAGTACGCGTGATAGCCCTACTAATACACACCATACCCAATGTACTTCCACATTGTCCGGCGGCACGTGTAACCTTGTCCTTTATAAATTTATAGTACTCGTGCAGTACTTATATAGGAGAACTGGTAACTGGATACTCAACCATCCGACCATTACAAGAAATAATTATAAACCTCATATATTCTTTTTTGTTTATTATTTAGATGAGTCTTGTAGGGCTGTGAAATAAAGAATAAATATTATTCGATTTGTATATGAGAAGTCTCTCACGATATCGACGCACGTATAAACATACAAGGGGCTTCTGTGTATTCGTCAGGTGTGTATAAGCGTTGCTTTTTCTGGTATCAAACAATAGAATGGAAACATTATTGTGTTTTGGTTAAAAAGGCGCTGTTTGAAACACTGAGGTTATGTCTTAGGTTGAAATCTATAGAGAGTATTAAGACTTTGCTCAGACTATACTGACGTAAAACTTAGCTGAGTGTGATAAAACCCCTACTTTACTTTTGCATTGGCCTGTCTTAGCTTAAATAAAATAAAATAAAATAAATTTAGCCTTTATTGCAGCAGCTACATGTCCCTCGACATAGGCCTCCTCTAAATTTTTCCAAGTTGTTCTATCTCTGGCTAGACGAGTCCACATGCTTCCGACCAAGTTTCGGATGTCATCCTCCCATCTTTTGGATTGCCTGCCTCTTTTTCTTTTTCCGTTTCTGGGGTACCACTCCGTCACTTTTTTCGTCCATTTTCCTGAATTGTCTCTGATCATATGGCCTGTCCATCGCCATTTTTGCTGTTTAATAATTTTGCTTACATTTTTAAATTTTATTTTTTCCTCTTTTTTTTGTCCTCAAAAGCTCAGTATAATTTTAGCTGTCAAATGGTTTTAAAAACAAAATCAAAGATTATCAGGTAAGGTTTCAGTCAGCTAAGTTGTACGTACGTGAAGTCTAAGCAAAGTCGTCTAATTAGGTCGCAAATTGTCACACAACTCCAGTTTACAGATTAACAGGGAATATATTACTTATTTATTCCCTATAAGTATATATAGACAAGACCACGTGTCATAATTGAACATACAGTGTCATATATCAGTGCGAGGCTCCATTGCACGTATGGCCACATCGGCACCTATTTAGCCGTGAAGCAGTAATGTGTAAGCATTTGTCATTGCTAATAAAATTACTGGGCAAATGAGACTTAACATCTTACATCTCAAGGTGATGAGCGCAATTGTAGTGCCGCTCAGAATTTTCTAGTTTTCCAATAATCCTGAGCGGCACTGCAACGTAATGTGAAGGGCATATCCATTACCATCAGCTGAACGTCCTGCTCGTCTCGTCCCTTATTTTTATTTAAAAAAACCAGTTTACAGATTCCCAGTGTGTATAGGTATAGCACAAGTCTTCTAAATTGACAATCAACTCTAGTTATTAGGTTGTCAGGTATTTTAGCCAGGACTTCTACAACACTATGATCTCAATGCAAATTAATTTACTATCCAAATGATTTGAGTTTTCTTTAGTGTTAATTCCGCCAATATGGCCCAGTCTAAGGAGTCAACGTGTCCCAAGGATGCCTCGTGTAGAGGCGAAACACGTGTCATATTGTTTAAAGACAAATATTGGCGGAATTAGCACTAAGGAAAACTCAAATCATTTGGATAATTATGGATTTCCGCAAAGTAACGCCAATTTCAATAATATTTTTTTTAATTAATTTACATTTGTTATCAAATGAATATTTCGCAGAATTTGTCGGCTTTAACTAAACTTTATATATACGTAATAGAAACTGCATTGCGTATTTACGTTGGTGATATGAGTTCCCTGGCTACTATTACTATCTAGGTTCACCACGGGTCACTGATAAAGATATTATTAATATAATATTATCAGGCACACTTTGTGCAGACGCGTGCTACTATCAATGTTGATATATAAACATTTACTGCATTTTGTATGTATAATTATTGTTATTAACTTTTACCACATTAAATTATAAGCTACAATTCGTCCATTAACCTAAGGTACGTTCAAATGGACCTTTGGGGTTGTCAGTTGATGTAAAAGTCTAACGGCCGTTCCCAATATTCAGTCTATCTCCGGTTGTGGCCTACTTGAGATAAAAATCGTAACTATCGTTGAATTTTCTGTCCTAATAAACTTATCGACGCTAACTCACCTTATCCGTACACGCTGTCTGTCAATGGGAGGACGTATAGCTTACCAGCTATAGAAGTTTGTATGGAAATTGCAATTCACGCGTCCCAATATAAGGCGATATGAATTACTTATCGGGTATATTGGGACAGCTTAAGATTAATGACAGCTAATTACTGATAGTAGAAGGTAGTAATTTATCTCTATCTGTAGATAGTATATTGGAAACGGCCGTAAGATCATTTATACATATAGATAGACAGTGACAGCTGTGAAAACGTCAAAAAAAATATGTTTAGAACCAACCTCTATTTAGAGCAATTCACGCACACTAACACAGAGTGCCATACAAATGGCGAGAGTAAGACGTAGCTTGTCACGCACACTAAATTATTAAACCTGGCCTGTTTCTATCGTTTGTCTAACTCTATCCTGTATCTAACTCTATCTACTTGCCTGACTCTATCTAGACGTATAAATTATCTAAGGTAAAAGTGTATTTCACTGACAGATTGGCCTCAAGGGATCATAAAACTCAAGATCAATCAGTAGCCCTATTCTCGTAACCAACAGGAATAGGATTGAAGCAACCTTATGTCAAAAAGTTCTTGAAACACAACTTGGCGATCCAGTTCCGATAGAAGCAGTTACGTTCCGATTTAGAGAAATCGTATGATACGTTCTCTGTTAACAAGATCGAAAGTAATTTGTTGGGATGCAATAATTCGACGTGTGGTTGAGTAGATACTTAGAATTGTTAACTTTTTTTTAATAAGTGAAGAGACGAACAGGTCGTTCAGCGATGGTAATTGATACGCCCTGCCCTTTACAATACAGTGCCACTCAGGATTCTTGACGAACCCAAAAGCTCTGAACGGCACTACAATTGCGCTCGTTTTGCCCCGTAAGATCACTAGCTACGGCGCCCTTCAGACCTAAACACAGTTATGCTTACACATTATTGCTTCACGGCAGAAATGGGCGCTGTTGTCGTACCCATAATCTAGCCGGCATCCGGTGCAAAGGAGCCTCCCACTGGTAAAACACTTAAAACACCATATATTAGAACATACATAACCCTTTGAATTTAAATAGTAGTAGAAATATTTTAGATTTGGTAGAACAATAGTGGCAACTTCTTGCGAGATTCTCGTTTAAATGTCGTTGACGCGCGGCTAATAAAATACTAAGGAGCTAGTTCCAAGCGTGGCTGACTGTTTACGACTTGTCAATAAAATTATATCTTGCTTTATCCCCCATTAGAGATGTCCGTTTCTATCGCGCACTTTGTCTGTCGATATGTAAGTCTATGGTAGACACAGATGATGTTACATTAACAATAAAAGGTTAGCAGATGATAACCCTTAATTTTATAAAGCATTATCTAAACAAAGATTATAAAGAGGAAACATTTGTTTTGGTATGTATGTTTGCAATGTTTTAACACAAAAACTACTGGACCGATTTCAAAAATTCTTTCACCATTAGAAAGCTGCATCTTTACTGAATCACATAGGCTATATTACATTTACAAAATAATAGGGATCACTAAAAAAGACTGTAATAAAAAAAAACTGTAAATGGGACGTTGGCCATTGGGTGATCGGAAAGCAGAAGACCCGGGATTGAATCCAAGTGTCCTATTACTTTTTTTTTGTTCAAGTTTTGGCCATTTTTAAAAACATACCGACGAATAGAGAATATCCTCCTTTTATGAAGTCGGTTAAAAATCCGAGCAAGCCTCGGTCGTCCGGATATTTATTATGATAAGTGATCACCGCCACGTCGCCTTCAACACGAATATGTTATTTTTTTAAAAGGGCACCTTTCATATCGACCGGGAACCACACATGCGGAAATTAATGTTAAAAGTTTACCAAAATAATAATTCTTACCCCATGCGTCACTTAACTAAGCCACTTCCCTACAAGATCAAATCCAGTAAAACCTTTTTTATTTTCTTAACACAAACGAAAAAACGCAAGAACCATTTCTTTGATGTTCAATGTTTACGAAATTACTAATACATAACAAATTTTGTTTATTCTTACAAAAATATTGTGAAGAAAATTGGGGGCAGGTAGAAAATGGACCGGCCTTGGTATTGAGGAAAATTGTGTTGTTGCTAGTTGATGTGAAGCTGCGTTTGTTATTGTTAAGTCAGCGGCTAGGTGATGTTAAAGGTTAACCATCGTTTTGGACTTCGTATAAAAATAAATTAATTTAAATTGATCTATATACATACCGTGGGAGGCTCCATTGCAAAGGATGCCGGCTAGATTATGGATACCACAACGGTGCCGATTTCTGCCCTGAAGCAGTAATGTGTAAGCATTATTGTGTTCCGGTCTGATAATGATACTTAACATCTTCTGTCTCAAGGTGACGAGCGCTATTGAAGTGCCGCTCAGAACTTTTGGGTATTTCAAGAATCCTGCGTTGCACTGCATTGAAATGGGCAGGGCGTATGAATTACCATCACCTGAACGTCCTACTCGTCTCGTTTTTTTTATATTAACATTTAATTACAATAAGATTTAATATTTTACATGCTTACGTCTAGACTCTACATAGACTGTGACAGCCGTGAAAACGTCGGAAGACGTAGCTTCTTACGCACACTATAGTAATAAACCTGGCCTGTTTTCATCGGTTATCTAGCAGCAAGAGGCTCTATCTAGACGTATAAATTAACAAGCTTATAATTATAGATTGTCAGAGAATCGCCGTGCTAGTCAGTGACTGTTTCTTGGGATCAGATAAAGATTTAATTGCCATAAACCATTTAACTTGGCAGCCATCATTTGGCATTGCTATAGCGAATTTCATTGAAACTGTAAATTATTGATATCATAAATATTATTACAAACTAACTGATACACAAGACTTGGTCCGAGTACAGACATAACTGACCACGTAGTGCTTATAAATATCGTAGTTTCTTAAAATATATTTATATTAAATGAAGATACCGTAATATTAACAATTTGTTATGTTTTAAAGTGATAACCCTCACTTCTGGGATTAATTACACAAATAAAACTGAAAAAAAAATCTTATGAACGATGCGGTACTCGAACCCGCGAACTCTCGCGTTCCGTGCCAGCGCCTTTTCCAACTGAGCCAACCGTTCGAGTGACGTATCGTTTATAAAATCTTGTATCCTTTTTTAAACTCTCAGATTGTGGCTTCATCTACGGGATCTACTTTACAGTTGATAACCTGCTCAACCTTAGGAATTTGACTTGAGTTGTCGCTCTTGCAAATCTAAACAATTTGTTATGTTTTAAAGTGATAACCCTCACTTCTGGGATTAATTACCCAAAACTGAAAACAAAATCTTAATAGTTTTTATAGATAAGGGCCAAGTGTTGTAGAAATTAAACTTAGAACTTTATTAAAAATCTATCCAGTAACTTATACGTTACGCGCGCACATATAAAACCCTCTATCATTTTATTTATAAAGATTAATCAACAAAATAATTAAAACAACTAAATAAGTACAGAAAATACTAAGCAACACCTAAACGCGGCACGGTATGGACGAGGGATAAACAGGATAAAAGGGATGATTAGGGGAGTTGGTAGTATCTTAAAGTTTTTGTCCTAAGTAATTTATATCGTATTTTAACACCCACCTCGGACAACTTTACGAAACTTCACTAAATCATTGAATTAATGGAAAAATTTATATCAAAAGTAGAATCTTCTTTGAACAATATTTTGTTAATGATTTTTTTTTTAATTTTTTGCTATATAAGAGATACGTTACATCTTTAGTTTCAAAGTTACAATACAACCTATATTGTTGACTGGTGAGTGGTTGCGTTGCGAGCAACGAAAGCTAACTATCATTTATGATTTTAATATGCGTTGTGTGAGTTTTTTTATGACAAAAAGGGACGAGAAAAGCAGGAGATTCAGCTGGTGATGATTGATACTCCGTGCTTATTACAATGTAGCGCTGCTCAGGATTCTTGATCCCAAAAATTCTGAGCGGCACAACTATGCGCTCGTCACCTTGAGACATTAGATGTGTCTCATTTCCCCAGTAATTTCACTAGCTACGACGCCCTTCAGACCGAAACACAGTAATGTTTACATATTACTGCTTCAACGCAGAAAAAGGCGCCGTTGTAGCCTCCCACTGGTAAATGTCCTAAGACGCCTCTTACGGCACCCTTGGGCCTGGGACTAACCTATTCTTTTTATGCCCCGGAGAAGAACAGGGCATTTATGCCTCAGTTTTATTAAAGTCTTTTGGACATACTAATATATTAGAGGATTGTTCACCCATATTCTCATGCAACACAAGAGGTACCTCAAGATGGCCTGGTCCTGTTGGTACCTGGGACCTGGTCTTTGATGTAAGCTTTCTACCCATGACATATAGATGTGAAAACAGCGCAATACATTTAAGAATTTAATTTCTCAATAAATATATGCTCGAGATAACCTATAAAGCGCGGTGGTTAGTGACCCTGCCCACTGAGCTAGAGGTCCCGGGTTCAAATCCCGGTAGGTGCAAACATTTATATTATGATGGATAAGGATGTTTGTTTTCGAGTCATGGATCTTTATTTGTATTTATGTATGTTTAAGTAAGTATATTGTATTAAATATATCGTTGTCTTGTACCCATAGTACAGGCTATGCCTAGTTTAAGTTACTAAGTGAGCCGATCACTTAAAGCTGACACAATAGTGCTAATGTCAGCCTATTTAAAAAAAAAAACAAAATTATCTGTTTCATCTCTGTTGCCATTACAAACCCGTTGTTAAATTTCAAAAAACCTAATCAACAGATCTACATAATACCAATTACCTTCAACTATGCAATCAAAATTGACTTTGAATTTTAAACGACTTCACAACACAAAGGGCCATAGCTTCAGGCGTCTCGTAATAAATATCCAAAATATATCGTAAATCAAACGCGTTAAGGTCGAAATCTATTTAATGGGATACGCGAAGGGCTCTAATACGCTCACAAAGGTCACACTTAATTTACGAATTGTTTTGATTTCAAAACAGATACGCAGTAAATCTAGTGCAAGATATTATCATTAACATTAGATATAACAAGCCAACTAGTGATTTAAATCTAAAGTTAGTCATTGTCATATTAATAAGTTTATTAAGTTATTTGACCGTTAGTTGAATTTCTTCTGGAAATCGGACAAACAAGCGTACCTTTTATTAAGTTGCTCTGCCCACATTCGCCTACAACACTAGGGGAAACACAGGAGCGTTACCATTTAGAAGGGTGTACGCAGCTTTTTAAGGATACCCAATACCTATGTCATATCACCATGAATACAATGCGCAAGGAAGCTTATTCCATAGTTTGGTTGTTATTAAAATAAGCCTTCGTTCGAAAAGGTTGCGGCCGATAGAAAAAAACATGTTTGCACACGCGCGTGATTAATAATATATAAAAATTTGTCGCTTCACCTAAACAAATGCATATATTATGTATATAAAATTTCAAATGAAAATTTTTTATTTTTTATATTAATTACGAAATTTGTAGAATTTTAATTATTACAATAATTATTTCGTTTGTCCCTGTTCTTGTAATAAAATAATGTCACTGCAGAACTGTCAAATGGTGCGTCAAAACACTATCTAGTTCCTATCCTATCTCTCAAGTTGCATCAAGCTGCAAAGGTGTACAAAAAGTTATTAAAATCACTTCAGTAGTTTAGGGGTTCATCGCGGATATACAACATGACACGAAATATTTATTTGTAATGATTCTAGTGTGTTGGCAATAAAAGTAAATAGTATCTGTGAAAGAAAACACCGATGACAAATGCATTAATGCTGAGGCTCTAGAGAACAATATTTTTTTATATTTTTTGATGGTGTTAGACAACCTAAGGTGCAATCATTAAACATACTTACAATAACTAAGGAATTTCGGTAGGTTTTTGTTATAGATACCTCTAGATTCTTATTGTATCCAAAATGTTTGAATTAATCTACTTGAAAATTTAAATTAAACCCATTTATCAATGACGTTCTATACATATAAAAATAAAGGCGAAACTTGGAACATGCCACAAATTACACCCTAATAAATTTATATTGCTACACATTGCCGCATTTACTCCAATTCTTTGAAATATTCTTGGTCAATAAGCAGCGATGTAATACATTTATCCAGTTGAGATTTGATTCGGATAGTGACAGTTGACACATGACTTAGAAGAAAAGTGAAACATTGTCTCTAAGTACCAGACTGCGAATGATATGTCCTTATAAGTGTTTAGAATGACATTGCCATTTATAGAAATTATAAATTCAGTAGGGATATGAATTTTTAACGAAATATTGTAGAGTTTTTCCACTTGAGAAATTTATACAATGAGCTAGGAGTCAGGTCGGGTGAGCGAGTAGTATTGCATAAATAACAGGAAAGGATTACCGCGCGATGTAAATAAGTTAGTAACATCAGGATTAAGTTGCAGGAGGCTCTGCATAATATATTACAAATTGTTAAACTTAGTGTGCGAAGTGTTGCCAGACTTGAAAATACATTTCTGTTGTGATCAATAACGTTCTATACATAGATAAGAACAAATTATTATCATTGGCATTGTCTGATAGCGTAATGTAAGCACACTTTTCTCCGTAGTCGTGTGTCAACTGTCACTGTCCGAATCATAGCTGAACTAAATAAATGTATTACATTGCTGCTTATTGATCAAGAATATCTTAAACAACCTGAGTAAATGCGGCAATGTATAGATCTAGCATTCGAAACTTATTATAGTGTAACTAGTTGACCCGGCAGAATTCGTACTGCCTCAATCGATAAATAAAAGACCTAAATTTTTGCATAAAATAAATTTAAAACAAACAAAAAGTATCCTATTTTTTATTAAAACAAATAAAAAAAATACTCGGTATGAATGAATTAATATTATTATTTTCTATTTTTACTGAAATACTGGCTATTGATAAGGTTTCAATTTAATATTGACAGACACACTGCTATGATCTAATTAGTTATTCAATATAAACTATTCTTTCAATTTGGTTTCTGAACTACGGGGGACACATGAAAGGAAAAACAAAATTGTTATTTTTATTTATTTCCGAAAATTTTCATATTTATTCACCTTTTAAACCTTCTCTGGACACATAAATTAATTAAAAAAATTATTTATTTATTTATGGATATATTGCTTTCTAATAATTGGTTGGAAATTGTAGCAATGAAATTGGTGTTTACGTTAACCATTCTATATCGTTGGAAAAGTCTTGATGAGATAAGCTTAAGATCGTTGAGTTTCTCGGTGATCAGGCTCAAAAGCTATTGAAGATTTCCCATAGATTTACAATGAAAATGAGGTTTGTTCTCTAAAACGTGCCAACAATGGCCATTTTGAACAAATTGGTTTGCTTACAAACAGAAGCACGTCACTTACAATACCATTGCATATGCTTAACCAGCATATACGGGCTGAAGACAGAGTCGTCATTAGTTTATGTATATTTCGTTTGATCACTTCTTTTTCTTTTAATAAAAATTTAATAGGAACTTCCCACGTTTAAGTAATTTGGGTGCTTCACTTTACATACATTGTGTATAATATAAACAGTGCCATAGAGTTTCTTGCAACTTATTTTCATCAAAAATCAAATTTTCAAAAGTAGTTGTAAATTGCAAAACATCTTTAACATTCATAAATTTAATGTTTGACGTAAGTGGAAAAATGTTTTGAATTTTATTAAGCTTAGAATATGGTTCTGTTATCTAATAACATAAAATGATTCTTAGCTTACTAGGGGAGCATCTGAATCAAGTGTAAAATATCAATTCAGTTCGTCAATGTAGACTTACGTCAGATGGATTATAATATTAAAACAGTGCTCTGGCAATAATTAATTTCTTGGCAAAAGATCATATATTAAAATGTAAATAATTTTTCTACAGGCGTTAAATTATCACTGTAGCTGTCAACGAATCAGACCATAGTTTATTTATTTATTTATTAAAGCACACCACATCATATACAATATAATTTTCTTAATCTAATGTTACAATTAGTAGTTCTAAAGTATACGACAATTATGGTGAACATAAAAATTACAAAAAATACTCCCTAATTACTTCTGAAAAATAGAACTAATACTATCTGAGCTATAATAAAAACAAAATAAAAAATGAAAGTACAAATTATAACTTTAACTTATTAAAATAATTAAGACGAAAAAAAAAGAAAAACTACTTATTTAACAAATGCAGATTGAGTACCAGCTAAGTGTTTAACAACACTTTCTTTAAACCTGACCAGCCCACCACCGCATATATCAATCAAGTTCTGAATTGGTATCGTTTAACTTATTGTACTCGCGAAGAATTCAAGCGAGAGGCGCCTGAACTCCCAGGTTGGTTTTTACAGAAGGAACTTGGAAGATTCTCTTGATTTTGAACCTTGGGAATAAATATGGGACAGCAAGGTTAATATTCTGCAAGAGGTTACTACATTGTATTTGACCGTTTAAGAGTTTGTACAAAAATATTACTCCGGAAAGAGATCTCCGATCGAGCAATGAAATCATATTAAATTTCCTGAGGCGCTGATGGTACGGGTGTCGTGTGAATGCTCTTTGGATACTCTCGATGCGTTGCGAATGGATCGTATATAGGGGATTCCATATAATACTACCATATTCGATATGACTGCACACTAGAGCGTTATATAGAATTGTTTTCGTTTTGGAGCCGAAACAATTCGTGTTTCGCTTTAGAAATCCTACCATTCGTGCGGATGTGGTAACTACTTTATTTACTTGTGCAATAAACGTTAGTTTGCTATCAATAGTTACCCCCAAGTCACGAATTTCCTGCAGTTCTTTTAATGGTGCGCCATCGAGCTCATACACTGTAACAAGCGGTTTTTTTTCTAGTGTACTTAATATGAAAACATTTGCTTGCATTTAGGATCATACCATTTAATAGGCGCCAATCTTTTATACTATTGAGATCACTTTGAACAAAAGCAGCCTCAGAGGCAGAGTTGATAACTTTATAAATTTTGGAAGATTCTCTTGATTTTAAACCTTTGGAATAAATATGGGACATAGTTTATTGCATAGACTTAAAATACATAAGCGTATAGATGACCTGACAGCACTTTGCGGACCTTTGACTTGTCAATACACATTGACAGTTCAGCTGGTAGATAGCTATTGTCAATCAATATCGATTACAGAACAACAGATTCGGTTTCCTTTCTTGTTGATACCAGTAGACGCAGACTGTGAACTGTTATCTCTAAGCAACACGAAGCAATGGAGCCTTATTGCAATTCCACAAATATAGTCCTTAAATATAACATTTGGAGTTAATACTATAATTATTATACAAGGCAGTATATTATGGACACCCAGTTTGGGTGTCGCAATTGGGTCTGAACAGCAGACCGCACTGACCTGTGCGTTCAAAACGCTAAAAAGTGGACTGGCTTGAATTACCTCTCTCTTTAGATCTGCTGTACCGATGTGTTAACTACTTGTAGCGGTGAAAACAATTTGATCGAGGGAGGCGATGGCTGGTCCATTCGTGAGTCTCGTGAACGTGCGCTACTTGGGGTGGCTGGATAAAACTCTGAAAAAAAAAACCTCTGCTTCGTCTTTTTAATATTAAAATTATTTTCTCTTATTATCTTCATTTGTTTTCTCTTTCTCTCTCTGTCTCCTCTACCTTTGGAGCATTTTACTGTCTTTAAGCAGTAGGGTGCAAATCATTTTTGTATTTCTATTTGAATGATACTGTAGCGAGTGAAATTATGTACAGTGAAATTAATACAGTAACATCTTATTTTTCATAATGGCGAGCGCAATTCGATGCCGGTTAGAATTTTGGGTTCAATTAACAATCCTGGGCAGCACAAAATTTTAATTGACAGGGCGTATCACTCACCATCAGTTACACGCCTCATTTTAACACTTTTTCTTATATAAAACATGATAGTAATATAAAATTATTTATTGTAGTATCTCTCTATTATACATTTATTTTAGTTAAATATCACGCCATCATTAGTGTTTACATGACCACCATGAAACCATAATGACGTATATTTTAATCATGGTTTACTTAAACTAGCGTTATTTTTAAATGATTATAATATATGTGTGTTGTTTGGGAACCAATAAATAATTAAATAATTATAAAGTAGTTTCCGATATGCAGTATAGTATATTAAGAAATTTCGAGCAAGTAACAATATAACGTCGCTTCTGTTTACGTCAATTGTGTAGAAAATGTCAGCATTTGTTTTGTGAACGATCGCAGAGGCCCGTTACTTTGAGTAAGCACCGTAACTTTGAGACTGCCTTCATTACTTAAGAGTCGTCCTCTTTTTATATCGCAAAGACAATATGAGAACGAAACTTGACTCGCTTGGGATAAAAACTTGTAGAACAAAGATAAAAAAAAATCCAAGCGTGTGTTGGTTAATATTTACATCGGTTTCATTATTTATTTTATTTATTTATACTATTAATCATTTACAAAAAGAATCTTAAAAGCTAACATAGTACCGCAAAACTGTTTGCACAGTTTGTCTGCAGGATCAAGTCTCTTACATTAATGCTTATTAGAACATTGATTTTATACAAGTGTAATTAACAAATATTGATAAAAATATAATAAAAAATCTAATATCAATTTTAAGGCAGTGTTGACAGTAAATATTTCTTAAGTTTAGTTTTAAATTTTCTTTTACTGGTTTCTAGTCGGATGTCCTCAGGCAAGCTGTTTAATAGATAAGGTAGGCGTTTTTTCAAAGTTCTATCTCCGTAGTAGTTATTGATTCTAGGAACCTCGAACTTACCAGCGGACATTAACCGAGTATCGTGGTTGTGCATAATTGGGTTATGTTCTTGATTGCCATGATTGTTAATGGCTAATTATGTAACTTATGTTTTAAGCTTAGTGGCAATACTTTACATATTTTAATTAATAGCTAGACTGATCCGTTGACAGAAATAGCTGCCAGCGCTTGGGTTTCCAGTAGCCTTATTGAGACTCGAAGAATGTACAAAGTAACTATCTACTCTCTGGGCCCCACGGGCCAATATGAATATTATTATTTTGAATTCATTATGATACGCTTTTAACTTTGGCGAAAATTAATACTCAAATCTTTAAAATCATATTTATCAAATTTAAATTTGATACACAGCATCATTTTTATTTTTTTTTTCGCTAATATATTTGGTAATTCTAAAAAGTAACTCATACGTACTTGATATTTTAAACCGACTTCAAAAAAGGAGGAGTTCTCAATTCGTCAGTATGTTTTTTTTATGTTTGTTACCTCAACTTTGAACTTTTAAACTTTCAACTGGGTGAACTGATTTTGATAATACTAACTAAACAGTAATCCTAACTGGAATTAGATTAATTAATTAGATTATATAAAGATACGCAACTATTTTCATACTTTATATTATAGGTATTATCTATTGCTTTGGAATAGGGTTTTTTAAATCGGTTGTTTTTTCGTAAACTTTTCAATGGTTAGATCCTTGAAAAATGTATTATCGGACAATACTAAGTAACAATGTCTAGAAATATAATATTCCATTTAAGAAATATTCTGTTAATTACTATTATACTTAGATACTTAAGCTATCTTAACTTATATCTAATCAATGATATTTAAAAGTATAGATAGGTTACGTAGACAACATTCGGTGTTTGTAAATGATACACTAACGCACGTCAAAGAAGGATAGTAAATGCAATTATCGCAAGTGAAAAAGAGATAAGTCTAATTTGCTAATTACTTCGTATTTGCATAGCAAAAACACAGAATCATTCACCAGATATGATTTTTTACCGTATACCGTGATTTATCCCTAGAATACGATTAATTCATGAGTTCATGTAATAAAAGTTTTAAAGTGGTAAAACTACATTTAAATTAGGTAAATTAGGTGTAATTGCTTTAAAAAAAAATTAATATTGATTTTAATATATAGCCATAATGATGATATAAATTATTTGTACAGTAAATAATAAAAAACAAACAGACATATGAAAACAAAACCGAAATGTACTAACAATAAGGGTTCCTTTTTTACAATTGTACTATCGACGGTTCCCAAAAAGTTTTAAGTTTACAATTATTATTTCTTGTATATTATATTATTTATGAATGTATTTCTGTTGAGGATTTATTACAATAAGATAATGGGAGAAACAGAAAATTATCCATTGATTCTTCTGCAGTTAGCAAGGGATATACCGAAAGGGCAGTGTTACTGAAAAAAACTCCTTCGTAAGCAGAGAGCAATTACTGTCTACGTGCGCTATCTACCCTAAAACTTGTTTTTGTAGTTTGATAGTTCAGCTATACGCACTAGTTTATTAAAAAATATTAATTTTTGTATTACATTCACTGCAACAACGCCTTTTTTACATCATTTCCTAAATTGTACTAAAATATACTACCTCGATCATCCCGCAGATAACAGGGTAGTTGCGGTATATTCGGAGTATTATCGTATCGTTCCAAATGTGTCGTTGTCGATTTTGCGAGTAGACCTCCTGGTACGTTACATACATTCCAAGATTAAGTACTAATAAAATATCAAATAGCCTGGTATTACTAATCTCATTCTATACCACCTTTATTATAAGACTTTGAAAGCCAGAACTTATTATAATCATCATAATATTATTTAAGAAAGACGCTCCCTAATTAACTAGAAAACTCAAGTTTCGCAATCAAGCGCTTACGAACGCTTTGTATTCTGCCTACGATTTCACTTCTGGTTGATTAATCTATGACACATACTGTTTGTCCTTGTCGCGCTGCAGTTGACATCATATTCTCTATCTTGCTCGAACCACCACGTTAATAATTCGAGATTTATTTGTAAATAAGAAATAAAATCGTGATAAAATACAAATACGAAGTTCTTTTATATAATTTCGTATGGTGTGAAATACCTTCACTCTTATATATCTTGCAAACATAGTTTTTACATTTTCTTAAGACACAGGTTGGCATTTTAGATTATTATTGTCACGCCACAAAAACGTTCGGCTTAGTTCGCTGCTATTAGCCGACTAAATGAAATTACGACAATTGTCTGAATTTATCTGCAACATTTTGCTCGCGCTAGTACGATATCTACCTCTTTATTATTTGAGTGCATATTGGGTAGGTCTGAGAATCGAACAACATCTATTTTTCATGCCCCTAAATGTTAAGGGTGGTCCACGCCAATTTTAATTTTTATTTTTTGTCATCTTTTTTTAAATGTGTTTGATTATGAGTCAACATTAAAAAATACAAACAACTTCAAATTTTCATCCATCCACGATCAACAGTTACTTTTGTATCGCGATTTTAATATCGGCAATACAACGTTTGCTGGGTCAGCTAGTCCTTATATAGAATTATGGACAAGTGATTTCGAGAAAGTAAAAATCGTCACACAAATATATTTCCAATTCCCGGTACAAGAGTCGGGGACCCCTAAAAGCTCGCAAAAGCTTTATTTCGGGAAAGCTCATTTAAGCCGAGCGGAGTTTTCTTAACGTCTATTTATTCCTGTACAAATAATATTAAACTCAAGACCCCACGATACGGGGTGGAAACTTTCTCTACTTCATCTCGTAAGAAATTTTCCATTCTTATTTAATGTTGTGCTATAATGTATTATATTCCACAATTATGCCCCTAATGTTATATAGCATTTATCGCTTATTTTTGTTCATTTATTGTTCATAATATACAAAAAAGTAACATAACATAATACCACGAAAATCTTTAAAGGGTTTATTTGGCTGGGTAAGTTGCCGCTTGCGATTTCTCCGTTACATTGCAATAAGTATAAATAAAAAATGGTATTTTGTTTTTTATGGAAAAGGAGGACAAACTAGCAGACAAACTCTTGCAACACCAGAAGAATCACAGGAGCGTTGTGGGCTTTTAAGGAAGGTATAAGCGCTTTTTTTGAAAGTACCCATGTCGTATCGTCCCAGAAACACCGCACAAGGAAGCTCATTTCACAGCTTTGTAGTACGTGAAAGAAAACCGCACTGTGGAGGACCGTGACACATCCAGATGGTGAGGATGATATCCTAACTTGTGGCGTGTCGTGCGAAGGTGGAATTCGGCGGCAGGAATTAGGTGAAACAGCTCTTCGGAACACTCCCCGTGATAAATGCGGTAGAAGACACACAATGAAGCGACGTCTCTACGCAACGCTAAGTGATCCAGCTGTTCACAGAGTTCTCTATATTAGTCTTCACATAAATATGGCTGCTGTTCTGAATATAATTTTTCAGTAAGCCTGAATATTTTCCGTTCATTTTATATAAATTTTGTAGATAATCTGGCATTTTGTTTATTAACTAAATTACTTAGCATTCTTGTACCATAGATGTTTCTGGTCACAGTTATGAAAATCTCGTTCCATTAATTATTTTTCTTAAATTACTCGGCCTTTGATATTCTATAAATAACTATTTTCTTCTTTCCTTCGCATCTTTTGGGTGCTTCGTTGGAAAACTTCTGAATATGATTGTTTTTTAATATAATTCCTTTTCAACTTTGCATGTGTGTTAATGAATATATTTACAGTAATTATCTTCTTAATTAAATAACTGAAACTTTTAAAAACCTAAGATAAATAATGTAGGATCACATTTGTGTGTATTTCGAAGTACGGCTTTCATGCTTATAAATAATACTAGCTGACCCAGCAAACGTTGTATTGCCGATATTAAAATCGCGATACAAAAGTAACTGTTGATCGTAGATGGGTGAAAATTTGAAGTTGTATGTATTTTTTAATGTTGACTCATTATTAAACAAATTTTAAAAAAAATGTCAAAAAAATTTAAAAAAAATTGCCGTGGACCACCCTTAACATTTAAGGGGATGAAAAATAGATTTTGTCTGATTCTCAGACCTACCCCATATGCACTCAAAATTTCATGAGATACGGTCAAGCCGTTTCGATGGAGTTTAACTACAAACACCGCGACATGAGAATTTTATATATTAGATATTAGTAACAGATTTAATTTAATAAAACGAAATCTTTTGATAGTCAGCAGATAGGTGAAATAAAGAAGTATTTAGATTCTTCTAAACTTTTTCTTTCCTTAAAGGCCGGCAACGCTCTTGTGATTCCTCTGGTGTTGCAAGAGAATGTGGGCGGCGGTGATCACTTAACACCAGGTGACCCGTACGCTCGTTCGTCCTCTTATTCCATAAAAAAAAAAAAAAAAATAGACGGTTGATCCCTTATCACTATCACAACATAACATTATGTTATAAATAAGTCCACCCCGCGTCTGTTTGTCTGTCTGTTCGCGATGAACTCAAGAACTATAGCACCGATTTTCATGCTATTTTCACCAATGGATAGCATGTTTCTCGAGGAAGGTTTAGGCATATAATTTGTAAAGTTTTTATGTATATTTTTTTATATATGAACGGTATTTGTTGGAGTCGTCGGAAAAAAATAAGTCATCTGGGAGCTTTTTACGAGAACGTTGCCTAAATCCTTTGAGATATAACAAAATAATGTTCGGTGGAATTTTGTATCTTATATAGGTCTACAGAAAAGTCTGCGATGACATATATCTATCTTTTTTTTTTCTTTATGAAAATAAGGGACCAGACGAGCAAGACGTTCAGCTGATGGATATTGATACGCCCTAACCATTACAATGGAGTGCCGCTCAGGATTCTTTAAAAACCCAAAAATTCTGAGCAACCCCACAATTGCGCTCGTCGCCTTGAGACATAAGATGTTAAGTCTCATTTGCCCAGTAATTTCACTAGCTACGGCGCCCTTCAGACCGAAACACAGTAATGCTTACACAATACTGCTTCACGGCAGAAATAGGCGCCGTTGTGGTACCCATAATCTAGCCGGCTGCCTATGCAAAGGAGCCTCCCACTGGTAATGATATATTGGTCCAATATCTATTAAGGATAACAGACCATATCCATTTTAATATTTTTTCTTTTGAGAGAACAGCGTCTGTCGGATCAGCTAGTATTCTATAAAAATAAAAAGTAAATATACTCGCTAAAACATTTCTCATGAACAGAATATCTTAAGAGCACCCGAACCCTTCTCGGTGTTCAGAAGACATCAAACGTGCAAAAATTTTACCAACAATATTTCGTAATAGAACTCACAAAGTGGGATAAATTGTTTTATTTTAAGAAACATTAAGCTCTTATCAAAACATTGCTCAAGTTAGAAGGCGCGATACTCCAGGCTTGAACATTCTTATGAATTATTTATGAATTCTCGTTCAGTTCCGAGCCGACGATGAAAAATTTATACGTAAATAATTAAAAATATCAACTCGAACCATGATACCGTGAAATTTCGTCTGACACTTTCCTTTGCACATAAATCACGTTACAATTTGTTTTTAGTGTCTCTTCTTTGGATCTCTGTAAATACTTTCCTAACTTACTAAAAGTGTCTTATTTTTAGAAAATTATGAAATCTTTCGATATTTTTTTGTCATTTTGTGAGGTTTTAAGTCTTGTTGACTACAAAAGTTTATAGTTCTCTTGTAGGCAGTGGCATACAAGCGGTAAATCAGGTTTTAGAGATTTTTTTTTATATAATATGGTACATTACATACATATACATTTTTGGTATATTAATGTGGTTAGTACTATCTTCTTAGTATATAAATAAATATCTATTTGGTATATAAATCGAAGGACAGCCGTTGGGGCAGTAAAGTCCTCGAGTGAAGACCACGTCACGCAGGGAAGACGCAGTGTTGGCTATCCACAAGATGGCCCGATGATTTGGTCAAGATCGCCGGAACAGGTTGGATGAGGGCACCGCAGGACCGATCGTCGTAGAGATGTTTGTTGTAGGCATTTATCCAGCAGTGACGACTTTCGGTTTAATGATAAATAGATTTGATCTTCGTAACAAACTATATAAATCAGGCCAGGTAAGAAATAATACATTGCTGGCACATTATGAAAACAATTTTATAATTCATATCCCTTGTCCAATCTGCCAATTAGTAATCCGTTAATAACAGGTTGTAAGTAAGCTCGGGGAAAACTGCTAGTTTGATAGAGAAAATCAAGGCAAGAGATCGCGTGTCAAAAACCTGTTTGTGTTGCTTTTAATATTACGAGGCCGGTGCGTACGGACGTACAACACGAAACTCTAAATTGTTAAAGTTTGATTAAAATACGTACAAGAAGGGGCGCTGATAAAAAGTTTTATTTAAGGAATAGAAATACTGAAGGACTTTCAAGTCAAAAGTCTTCACTTTGTGTGTGTGTTTCACTTTACAAATTCACCAGATGATTTTATATTTTCGCAGTAATAACGGGCGTTTCGGTAAATGCCTCGCTAAATGCGGCCGACTTGTTTGCGGGTTTGATTTCTGGTGTCTTTGACACTTAACGTCCTAACACATACTTAAATTATATAGAATAATACAAGTGCGGACCAAACTTTGTTTTGCCACATAAATTACATACCCCGCGCCCACTCATTGTATGAGTTGTCATATCTTATATTAAACGAGCAATTCTTGTATATATATATATATATATATATATACTAGCTGACCCGACAGATGTTGTTCTGTTGATAATAAATGAAATATTTGAAAACATCAAGAATTATTTCTTAAAAAATGCTCCTGTTGTTATAATGAAATTGTTTCACAGCGGAACTGTCAAACCATGCGTCACTAAATTCTCTCATAGTAATTATGTCCATACAAAACAAATATTGAAAATAAAAATAATTATGGGTCCTAAATCGAAATAAAAACTATCCTATCTCACAAGTTGGACCAAACTGCACTCCATGAAGTAATCCCCATTAAAATCCGTTCATTAGTTTAGGAGTCCATCGGGGACAAACAACGTGTCACGTAATTTATATATATTGAGATATAATCTGAATCTCGGAAGCGGCTCCAACGATTTTCATAAAATTTTGTATACAGGGGATTTCGGGGGCGAGAAATCAATCCAGCTAGGTTTAAATTTCAAAAAATGTAGATTTAGCCGTGTTTTAATGAGAAACAGCTACAATAACATTAGAATACAAAGGTAAATTTCTCCACTATATACAAGACTGTAATAGCTCAGATAGGGTGATCATCTCATTGGGTGATCCGGAAAGCAGAACACGCTGGTTCGAATCCAGATATCATATTAGTTTTTTTTGTTCTAGTTTTGTACATTTTTAAAAATCCGACCAAAGCTCCGTCATCCGGATATTTAAGTTATGAAATGTCGTTGACTGATTAATTATATATTTACATAGTAGTTATCGTAGTTAAAAAATATAGGGTCCGGATAGGTTATCACCAAATTCATATAAAACCTAAATCTAAAACCTTCTCCGAAACACGCTGCATCTTATGGTATAAGTATTATCCCGATCGGTTTAGTTAATATTAATAATAAGCATATTTATTCAAGAGTATAGATTACATATTTTAATGTGTTAGTATCTTAAAAATATACCTTAAACTAGTGTTATTACTTAAATTATAATCTTGATCCCTTGAACCGGGTATACACCTCCTCCTTCTATCTTCTTCCACAGCTCTGTATTTTTTGCATTCTCCAGCCAGTTTTTACCTGCCACTGTAAGAAGGTCATCACTCCACCTCATTTTGGGTCTACCTTAGTATCTGTTACCAGAGGGACCACTCCATCTTCTCGCTTTTAAAGTCCATCATTTTGTCTGGGACCCTAGCCACATGTCCTGCCAATGGCTATTTCATTTTCAATGCATGTACAAGGACATCTGTAAGGTTTGTTTTTTTTCCTGATGGTTTTGTTTCGGATCTTATGTATCTTTCTGAGCCTCAAGAAACTTTTCTCCATGGCATGTTGTGTTGTTAAAGGCATAAAGGCATTTATTTTCTCAAAATTGATTCCTTTAGAATTATTTTTGATGTAATTTCTTATACTACTAGATACTACTACCACTTCGGAAACAAATGGCGCTCTGAGAGAGAAGAAGCGGCGCAAGAAACTCTCCCAGCATTCTTTTTTTTGCGCTCTTTTCAATAAAAATATACAATATTGTACAGTCATTTCTATCGCTATAAAATAATCACAATCTAGTCCCAGGCTTTCCGATCATTTAGATATTCAGCAGTGGAGTAATAGGATTTACGACAGAGCCATTTTTTTATAAAACATTTAAATTTATTTATAGATAATGCCTGAACAGTGGCTGGGACTTTATTATAAAAGTGTATACATTCACCCTTAAAGCTATTTTGTATTTTATGAAGCCTACTAGAATTAGAACTAGAATTGTTAGTAACCGATGTTTATTTTTCTTTTGTGCACCCATGTTTGGCTTGCGTATGTGAGGCATGGTAAGATACATGTATCCATTACCACCTTTTTTAACTCTAAGCTGAAGGATCCTTTTAATATTTCTTTATGTGACCAGAACTTGTTCCAAGAGTAATTGATTCTTCTTTCTTCTTCTTCTTCGCTACTATTAGAGTTAAAAGATATTTGAATATATACATAATCTTCTACATATTGTATCTGGTTTGATTCTATTTCTATAGGCTTATGATGGTAATTCGTTAAGATTTTCGTTTTACTAGCGTTCATATGCAGGCCACCTTTTTTGCTAGCATTATACAAAGCTTGCATCATTTGCTCGAGTTCTGAAGCCGAGTTACCAAAGAGTGCTATGTCATCTGCAAATCTTAAGTGAATTAGGCACTTATTGCCAAACCATATGCCTTCCAGTCCTATTGTTTTAGTATAAATACATAAAAAATTAACACTTTATAACAGCAATTTGATTTATTTAACATTAAAAACAGAAAAATCAACTTTCATCCATAATTTCAACGACTGTCTTACGAATTTTCGATCAGGCCACGTGTCCTGACGCGAGTTTACCATTTTATACCCATCTCAAGAAAAGTGCTCCACGCCGCTAAATCAGTTTACACTTAAGAAACCGTCTGCTTTAATATTAATTGGAAAGTTTCGTGCTTCGTAACTCTGCTACGTATTTTTCGTGCGTCACTTGTCATTATAATGGTAATTACTATAATAAATTTCTATTATAACTCCTTTAATAAGGTGTTCGTTCCTGTTAATTGCTTTTATTGCCTAATTGATTCAGACTTGCCTTTGCCAGCTTTATGATATTGACTTGTACAAAGCTTGAGTGAGTGAACTTGTTCATCGAGTATTGGTTGGAACATCTTGCTATATTTTTGACAATAAGGGACGAGACAAGCAGGACGATGGCCGCACAGGATTCTTAAAAAACCAGAAACTCTGAGCCATAAGACTGAGAGACATAAGACGTTAAGTTACATTTGTCCAGTAATTTCAACCGCTAAGGCGCCCTTCAGACCGAAACACAATAATGTTTACACATTACTGATTCACGGCAGAAAAAGGTGCCACTGTGGTAGCCATAATCTAGCCGGCATCCTGTGCAAAGGATCATCTCACTGGTAAATAATTATGAGGACATGACTAACATGTCCACTGACTGGATGTCTGTGTACATATTCGTGTTTTAAATGAGTTTCCTGCCACTTATTCACAATTCATCCTTTACTAATTTAATCACAAACTAACCTAATATTCCTGAGTAATAATATCCTGTGTAATATTCCTACTTAGAGAAGAAGACTGATTAAAAACAAGATAAGAATAATGGCTATCGAAATGTAACAATGCAATCCACAAAAACAACGAACCGATATCAATTCATCAAGAAATCTAGAGCCGAAAGCTCGTAAAACGCTCATAAAAACCGTATCGTTATCCGGAGCCGGTTCCTTGTAATCCCTTCGACTTTCTCATAAAAAACCGGTATAATACCAGTATTTTTACGATTGCACATATTGCTTGCTAAGTCTGAATAACTATTCATCAAATATATATGCGGGATGTACGAGGAAGCATTTTTATTGGCACTACGTTCCCTGCCGGAACTCGGCCTTTTATGTGTCGCCGAAGTGTTTGTCATAATATGATTTATATCCTAGTTTATTTAACTGGAAAAATATGTCTTTGTTTTGCAAATGGTCGTATTCCATTTGCTTATTGTGTTAGACGTCTGACAACGCTTGTGAATTGCTTTCATTGGGTTTGAATAACATAGCCTGCATGGTAGGCTTCAAATTAATTATTTTAATTACAAAACATAATATTGAAAAGTACTTTTGATTTTGATTTTTTTTTTGAAGTTATACCTACTTCTTTTGGCGCCTTAGGGAAAAAATATCAGAATTGATACAATGGGCGCGTCGAGCTGGTCAACTACTATCATAGTATGATCTACACACACATACGTACATACATCTATCATACTTCAGGTATTAAATCCTCTTGTAACTTTTTTTTACGAAAATAAGGGACGAGACGAGCAGGACGTTCAGCTGATGGTAATTGTTACACCCTGCCCATTACAATGCAGTGCCGCTCTGGATTCTTGAACAACCCAAAAATTCTGAGCGGCACTACAACTGCGCTCGTCACCTTGAGACATAAGACGTTAAGTCTCATTTGCCCAGTAGTTTCACTAGCTACGGCGCCTTTCAGATTGAAATACAGGAATATTTACACATTATTGCTTCACGGTAGAAATAGACGTCGTTGTGGTACCTATAATGTAGCCGGCTTCCTGTGCAAAGGAGCCTCCCACTGGTAGAAAACTGTGTAACTCATATGTCTACTCAACCACAACCGATGGACACATAAATTTCAATATATAATTGAAATTTATTTAATTCTCGTCATTTAATTCAAAATTTCAATAATTTACTCAAAGTTAGATAGCCCTACCCTTCTCATTCTTCTTCATTTAATGTCGGCACTAAAGCGCTACGCTGTAAAACTATAAATATTAAATTAAATATAATTATCAAAAAAGCAGTATTCACATGGACGAAATGGATCAGGCACCACAAGCGGTGCCCGTTCATCAGCATGACGCATGCACCAGCAAGTGTTTCCTAAGCACAAATCTCTGTGAAGGTAACGACTCACCCGACGACATCGCCACGAGCTCAAATATTACAGTAAATATATACCCAATTAACCTTTTCTAATCATAATCAGTTTATATCAGCTCAATATTTGTTCATTTTATAAAATAATAGGCTTATTACGTAAACGATGCATAAATATTACCTATTTTAATTAATTTTAGTCAGAGGTTTTCAAACAATCCGTAATAACAAGCTTCTTCCTATTACCACTCATTTCGATTACAAGCCGAGTTTCATATCGGCGCTGGACAAAACATCGGAATTGGTCGGAATTTAATTAAATTGGTTTAATTAATTGATCCCTCTCAGGGAGGATGCCATTGCTCAATGTCGGACATAAATCCTTTCACAAACAATATTGTATGCCGTTCTGTATTGTTCTATTTTCTATTAATGATATTAATTCGGTATTATAATATTCTACAACCCACGCTGAGTTACGTAATTTTATGAGAAAAAGTGACGAGATTAGCAAAACGTTCAATAGATAGTAAGTGATACGCCCTGCTCAGTGCCGTTCTGGGTTGATTAAACCCACAATACGGCATCGTACTTGCGCTCGTCATTTTCAAACGGAAGAGTTTAAAGGTCGGACTGCATTAGAGCGGCGCTGAACGGCGCGTGGCTTCACGTCGTTCAACGGTAGGTACCTATTGCAATACAACTGCAGTAAGCGGCAGCACACGTCATTTCTATACGAGCAACGTTACAAGATGAGCGATAGTGACGAGGATTTGATCATTATGTCTTTGGTGTGTAAAGAAGACGAACGAGTTATGGAAGATATTAAAAAAAATGGATTGCTGACATATCTAAGACACGGAATCAAGAACGAATCACGGATAGCTCTATTTGTTTCCTTGCCTTCTTAAGGACTCTGCACGATTTCCCACGTACTTCCGAGCGTCGAAGTAAAAATTCTATAAACTTAACAGTTAACAGTACACATACTGAAGCAATCTGCCACTTGCTGTGTCACACTGAGCGTCGCTGCACGACAAGATATTCTCTGCTGTGACACACATCAACACATAGTGTAGCACCGCTCTAATGCGACATGCACCATACGAAATGATTGTGATAATATATCGACGTTTTGTGCCGCACTGTGCATTGCTGCGCAATGCGGTCCGGCCTTAAATGACATGGCACGAAAGCGCACATATTATGCATCTCGATTCTCGATCGGTCTTCTCCATATTTAAATTTCTAAATTCGAATTCCATAAATACTTTTTGGCTAGCATTCTAAATTCAATTGTTTTTATTATGTGTATTCAGTTCTGTAACTTATGACCTGACTATAGGCACACGAGTAAAGAAAACTTACTCATGTGTTATAGGTATGATATATTGAGGATGTAATTATGATGAAAGTGGCTACCCGATGCTAGTGCTCGTAAACCGCGCGGTTTCTGCCAACCGCGCCGGGCTCGGGCCGCCGTCTGATAAACAGAACCCTCACATAATTTAATACAAATTCTCTAACTTTGGTAATTTGTTAAAGGAATGTGTTGTTGTAGTGTTCGGCCGCGGCGGCCATAAACCGAAAACAAAAAGATACAAATTGAAAAGCGATAGCCCGAGCCTGTTTATATTTGTGTGAGCATTTCATTAAATAAACATTTATCCAGTTATTAATAGACTCATTCCATCACATCAGCATCATTAATATTATTTTCTCTCGATAATAAAGTTATCGAGAGAAATTTTATAGCAAATCGTCACGATTTTCGGTTACACGCCATCTTGTTTTTATTTTAAGTGTCACTGATAACTAACAACTCTGTCAGTTAACGTAAATTAAATACATTGTCTATTTTGAAGTCAAACTTGTATATCGACGTATGGCAGAATTAAAAAAAAAGAAATCGTTACACTTTTCTGGTATATTCTAAGCTCGACGTTAATGATTATGATCATTATGATACATCATTTGTACGTCTAGATAGACTATAACATCTGTGAAAACGTTGAAAAAAAATTAATTTAGAGTTAGCCTCTATTTTGAGGAATGAACGCACACTAACACAAACTTGCCATGCACACTAAGTTATTAAACCTGGCCTTTTTTTTATCGGTTGTCTAACAGCAAGAGACTCTATCTAGCTGTATAAATTATCTAGGATATTTATAATGACTACAATCTTAATAAAAATTATTACTTGCTAATTTCAATGGATTTATACTTTTACTGCAGATACTTAGTGACTGCAAGTTTCACTTCTTTCGTGTACACCCTTATTTTATATGTTCTATTATAATTTTATATAAAGTTATAATTTTTTTATGTTCTGCCCGATACTCTCAGCAACTCATAATATTACTACAACGATCTTTCGAATGAATTTAAAGTTGGCTGGTTAGAGCTTGATTTTATTTTTATTTATTTATTTATAGAATAAATAATTTCTTGCGATCTATAGAGCGTACTTGGCCTTACGGAGCGGACTTTAGATCTCAGGCTTAAGTCCGATATCCCAAGAATTCGTCAAAATAGCGCATAATTGAAACCATTTCTTGGCGGTTTATAAAGCTTTTATTTTTACATAAAATAATTATACATCTACAGAATATGAGACGATAATTCATTTTTTCTTTACATTTCTATCTTTAATAAACATTGTAAGAGAAAATCACCAAAATACCCCTAACTTTTACAGTTGGAGCCATGTTAATCTTTCAATATAGATAAAAGTTGAACAAAAATTTATTAATTTACACCATTCAAATTCAAACTCAAATATTTTTTTCAAAATAGGATTTATAATCACTTATTGAACGTCAAAATCTACCACCCATGCCTGAGGGTGTTCGCTTTAATCCCAGTCCGTGGTGTCATTAAGAAAATCGTTTATGCTATAATAACCTTTCCCACACAAACGTTTTTTAACAATTCTTTTAAATTTCGTAACATATTTGTTTTGTACATTTTCTGGGATCATATTGTAGAAGCAAATACATCGCCCAACAAAAGACTTACTGACTCGACCCAATCGAGTAGTAGGCATAACAAGTTTATGTTTGTTCCTCGTGTTAACATTATGAATGTCACAGTTTCTAGAAAATTCCTCAATGTGCTTATGAACATACAAAACATTATCAAAAATGTATTGAGAAGCAACAGTCAAAATGTTTATTTCTTTAAATTTTTCTCTTAATGATTCTTTAGGACCTAGGTTATAAATCGCGCGAATAGCCCTCTTCTGCAGCACAAAGATAGTATTAATATCAACCGCACTGCCCCATAACAATATACCATAGGACATAATACTATGAAAATAACTATTTAACATGACATAGTTTTGTTAGTTTGTAAAGAAAACGGTATTATATTTGTAATAAATTAAAAATGCTTCTAATTCTGAATTAAAACTTTGACTATCTTGTGCGAGAGAAGTAACTTAGCTCCGCTCGTTTCCTCAAGGCCATCGGCTCGGTCCCCAGCCTTAGTTGGATAGTTTGTAAAAAAAACAAATTACCAAGTAATTATATATATATATATATATGTGTGTATATTATGACAATATTTTTTCAGAAATGAAATTAATAGCGCTTTAAGACTTCAATTCAAATCAATAGTTTGGGTTTGGCGTTTCTATAGGGTAAACACAACTCACTTTCTTGTGCCAAATGTGGTAGGATTCACTGCCTACCATAAATTAGTGGGATGTGTCCGAAAAAATACTGAAAAAATACTTACTGTATTCTATCAAATTCTAGGTAATTTTAAGTGAAATAGGCGCCATATTGATTTAGCTTTTCCACTTTCGGTGGGAGCTAAAGTTAGTTTATTACGATAGGTTTGAATAGGTGATGAATTTTATTTAAATTTTTCTCATTATCAGAAATCAAACTCTTTTTAAAAATTAAAAGCACAAATCCTTTATGTCGTATTAATAGCTGGTGTTTAGCTGATAAACAACTGAATCAAAAAAGGATTTCCTTGAATTGAGCTTTCTGTAGAAATCTCAATAAGCCCTTATCGGAAATTCTCGTGTAAAATAGATTTTTACCCCAAGCATGTTATCTGGGGTATTCCGAGAATCGCCCTTTATACCTTTTTAGGGTCCTTTATCAAACTCGAGGGTCCCTTTTCTTTTAGGGAATTTGATTGTGGTTTCTTATACTGAACTTTGAAAGGACCTTTCTATAAATTGTTCTTTACTTAAGGGAGTTTATCTTTATGTACAAATACTTTATGTAGAATTACTAAAGATTGCAAAAGCACAGAATCCGGACGCATTATATTACGAATGTTTTGCTTAACTTTATTGCTGTTAAAATTTATTTGCATTGCTCTTGATTACAAAATCCAGCCTCCTTTGAAGGATTGTTTAAGACTTTAAGTTATACGTTAACACTTAGTTCGGCAGCATACGCAGTTAAACAGATTAGTTATGGAAATTTATGTCATTTATTTAATCTGCATGCACAAATTCTGCAGATATAACTTTGTAAAAATATTATAAACTTTATATATTATACATATAATTAAATCTGTATATTAAATACCAAAAGAGAGTTAGATTACATATAAACAACATATTGTTTGACTATATAATTAAAAAAGCGATTCGGAGACGAAAACAGCAAATGTTAAGTCAAGTGCAATAAACTTTATTCAATAAGGCTTAAACTAAGCTCTTTTGAATTGTCACTACAAATATTTTTTTTTAATTACTGAGTTTACCATACGTTCGTAAAAAGTTACGAGCTCAACTTTTTACGAACGTATGGTAAACTCAGTAAATTAAAAGAAATATTTGTAATGACGATTCGAAGAGGCTTTTTTAAAACAAATAAATTTTTGTTAGCGGATTTGTATATTAGGTAATTTAAGTCTAAAGTCTATCTAATTAAGCCGGTTTATGTACTTTATGAAATATTTATGAAATATTCACAAATAAACTGTCGCCTCATTGTGTGTCTTCTACCGCATTTCTTCATAAGAAACTCAACAGCTACATTTTTCAATCAAATAGAGTAAGTTACAGTGGCTGTAATATACATAACAAATTAGTTTGTAATGTGCTGCATCCAATGTATGGGATCCTCTTTAAATAATATAAACTATTACATAAAAAGTTATAAAGAATTAATTGTATAAATATAAATTATCGTAATTGGATGGATCAACCTTTAGACCTTGAATTCATTGTTTGTGTAAGGATGCTTCGTGAACATGATGGTCGTGATTACTGTCACAATTAGTAATTGCATCCAACAAATATATCTATATCTTTCTCTATATCTAACGTTCTAAGGATTTCAAGCATAAGTGTTTATTTTAAGATTTGGGGTTCAAAAAACACTTAAGTCCTAGAATATAGTGCCCCCTGCCCCCAATCCCTCTACCTCAGAATGAGATGTGGAAATCGAGGCTACTAGCTACGGAACGTGTGCCCTTACTATGCCGAAGTTTAAATTACATTTACAAGCGTTAGTGGTTCTCGCTTCTGTATCGATATTCTAATTTCTATGTCCAGGTCATATAATACTAATTCCACAAATCACTTCCACCCAAAGAGGGGCCTATACTATCAAACAAAAAAATAAAGAATACTAAAATGATAGCTCAATAACATAAAATGTATCCTTTCTGTATAATGAATATAATATTAGATTTAAATTAAGATTACTAACACGTAACTATAACTAAATAAGATTTAAAAAATCTGTAATTCAGTAAGGTATGGTATTTAAAGGCTTTTTTTACATATATTTATTATTATTATTATAAAGTAACATAGGTTTAAAAAAAGTGCGTAGTTCTGAATTCATATAACATAAACGACCTACCGACTTTCAGCCTATTCTATGATATGCATATATCTATCATATATTCCATATGTAATACAAGAAAAGATATACAAGTAATAGTATAAGCTGTAGGTATTACAGGAGGATGAAGGTTGGATCATGAATAGCTGGTCTCCAAGGTGCTACGTGGTTAGCTTGATATTGCATTAAGTTCATCAGTGTAGGGTACACATGAATTTTGAGAAACATGAGATATTCTTCCAGGTAGTTACAAAGTGTTGGATATAAACTAGACTTCCAGGGAATTCTTGCTCAGACTATAGTGACCAAATATAATATATATAGAAATAATAGCTGTATTTGGCCACTAGAGTCTGAGCTACAAAACGCGCGTGCGTAGAAAAACATATATTATTACAATCAATAATGGTTAAATAATAGGCCGACGTACCTAGGCGCAATGGTCTGCAGCTGGGGTCCCCCGCCAGAGAAATAACTTTGGATATTCGAGGAGGAAACTTCACCAGCACCTGTTGGGCACCTTACCTGTGGATGTAACCCTTATGTTTTCTTAGTTCACAAATAAAATTTGAAAAACAAAATTTTCCGTGCCGGTGCTCTAACCAACTGAGCTAACCGTTCGAGTACTGCCTCGTTATAAAATTCTGTTTGCTTTGTTCAACTCTCAGGTTGTGGCTTCATCAAATGTGTTCATGTGGTTCATAAAATTTTGTTTTTCAAATTTTATTTGTGTATTAATCCTAGAAGTGAGGGTCATCACTTTAAAAATATAACATATTGTTTAGATTTCTTAGTTTATTTTTTGTATTTAATAAAGAATTGTTTTATCATATTTGTTTGTTTTCCTTTACCTTTACTTTCCTGTACCTACATATTTGAGTATTGTCGTTGTTGTCTTGCAGATTCAACTCAAAATATAAAATCATCTTATTTTACGATAAACTTCTTTAAACAAATTTGATTCGAAAACTATAAATAATTACTTGAAGTGTATTTATATAAAAATCTATTTCCTGCCCGCATCATGGTTACCCTACCACATAACACTGTAAGCGTAGCGCTATGACGTCACGTCGGAGGTGCCATCATTCCCGTACGTGATACTTTGTGAAAGCTGCCATTCGTCTCATATCAAACTCATTCCTACACATATGAAGTATGGCTGGAGTTTCAAATATCGAACCTTACATATCTTTCTACTCCAATTCATCTTTTACGACCATTATTGCAAGAGTTACTTACCAAATTAAATCCTTGCTACTTACGCCTTCTTCGAAACGGGTCGGTACCTTCATCAATTGAGTCTTACTGAAGCCGTTTTAAATTTATATGATTTGTAGTTGTAGTTGGCCTAAGCTTAAAAATTGTAGGGAAGTCCCAGGCCCAAGAGTATAAGAGGCGACTTAGGGTATTTACCAGAACGAGGCTTCTTTGCATGGAATGCCGCCATTTTATGGCGGCGTTCCATGCATGTACCACAACGGCGCCTTTTTCTGCCGTGAAGCAGAAATGTGTAAGCATTATTGTGTTTCGGTCTGAAAAGCGCCGTAGCTGGTGAAATTACTGGACAAATGAGTGTTAAGATCTAATGTCTCAGTGTGTCGAGGGAAGCTCAGATTTTTTTGGGTTTTTCTGCACTGTGTCCTGCTTGTCGCGTCCCTTACTGTCAAAAAAACATTTCAGCCGAAAGACACCCACTGGTGAACAAAGGCCTCCACCAAAGATGTTCACGACGATCGGTAATGCGCTGCCCATCAACGTAATCCGGCGATCATCGGTCCATCTTGTGGGGAGCCTACCAACACTGTGACTTCCAGTGACACGTGGTCGCCATTCGAGGACTATATTGCCCAAAGTCCCAACGGCCATCAGTCCTTCGAGCTACTGCCACCTGCCCCCAGCCACTTCAATATCGCAATCATCTGGGCACTTCAATATCGCAATCATTTGGATCACCTACGGATTTACTCTCTGTTCCATTCATCTTATTACCGGTGGGAGGCTCCTTTGCACAGGAAGCCGGCTAGATTATGGGTACCACAACGGCAGCTATTTCTGCCGTGAAGCAGTAATGTGTAAAAATTACTGTGTTAACTGCCGTAGCTAGTGAAATTACTGCGCAAATGAGACTTAACATCTTATGCCTCCAGGTAACAAGCCCAAATGTAGTGCTGCTCAGATTTTTTTGGGTTTTTCAAGAATCCTGAGCGGCACTGCATTGTTATGGGTAGGCCATATCAATCACCATCAGATGAACTTCCTGCTCGTCTCGTCCCTTATCTTCATAAAAATGAAAAATAAAATCTTACCTAATTTATCCATCTATTGATCTCTGAGAATCCTTTATTAGATAAATGACAATAATTCACAATATCATAATATTTCATAAAATATGAAGGACCCATGCCATAAAAAAGTAATAAACTTACCACAAATAGCTATAAGGATGAAAATATTTGAAATCCCTTGTTTTCGCAGCTAACATTTAGAGTATGAAACAATGAAATATCGTGAAGCTTCATAAAAACGAGTGAAATAGGCTACAACGCTGAGTGTATGTTTCATCTACATGATTATGCGCATATCCGAGTAGACATAAACTAGATTATTATAATATTACGGCGCTCGAATAATTTTGTACATTTTTCATCCGCACTAGCCGTTGCCTGCGTATTCGTTCACGCCACAGTAAGTCTCGTGTTAAAAAAAGCTATCATCACCACCATCGATGTGTGGTGGTCGTCCACAGTGTGGTTTTTTTTTCATTAAGGGACGAGACGAGCAGGACGTTCAGCGGATGGTAATTGATACGTCCTGCCCATTACAATGCAGTGCCCCTCAGGATTCTTGAAAAACCCAAAAAATTCTGAGCGGCAATACAACGGCGCTCGTCACCTTGAGACATATGATGTTAAGTCTCATTTTCCCAGTAATTTCAGTAGCTACGGTTTTCAAGGACCTTTCTTTCACGCACTACAAAGCTGTGGAATGAGCTTCCTTGTGCGATGTTTCCGGGACGATATGCATCCTTACATACCTACACCTTACTTGATATCCTTACAGACTGGGAACGCTCCTGTGATTTCGCTGGGGTTGCAAGAGAATGTAGGCGGCAGTGATCACTTATCACCAGGTGATCCGTACGCTCGTGAGGATTGAACCGGGGGCTCCGTGGTGAGAGACAACGGTTCAACTTACTGCACCACCGACGCGTTTTTAGCGTTTTTTGTATAATTGAGAATGAAACTTCATCAAGCCTTATTTTTGAAAAGCTACATGCTCTCTTGCTCTAGCTATAGAGAGCTGAACCAAGATTTACAATCCATTCGTCATTCGGACGGATGGCACAGTTGGTAAGAGCGCTCCTACAGAACTCGAGAGATGCTGGTTTGATTCAGTTCAAGGGATATCACTTAAAAATAACAAACTACGTTAAATTAACACTTTATTATCTATCATACTATATTTAATTTTTTTCTTAACTTCAAAGTAATTATATACAGAATCTTTGTTTTGCTTCGTTGCGAGGTTTTCGACTCCCCTAATACCAGACAGGCCTTATATATTTACTAGCTGACCCTACAGACGTTGTTCTGTACATAATAAATAAACTACTGTTTTTTATGAATCATTTTTTTTATAAAAAGTGTTCTAACAGAACTATCCAAAAGTGTTGGCTTTACTTACTACTTACATGTTGTAGTTACTTTGGCCATAAAAAATAAGAATAATACAGCAACTCATGGCCTGGAGTTTGAATTTCGTGGCCTTCCACATCTTACATCCATACTGGAATATTTTCTATATTGGGACTTGTATTCTCAAACTAATATAAAATATCGTACACTACCATTAATTATAAAATACTTTTAGTTCATTATTACCTAGTGTGTTATTTTAAATTTCAACTCAAAGATAATCCATTATTTGCACAATTTATAGAAGCACACACAAATGAACAAACTATGTGGATTAAAGAGATATTTACGGCAGTAAATAAAAGTGATGATGACAGTGGAGTGGAGGAAGAAACAGAAGACCTTAAGGATATTACTCAAGAAAAAAAATCAAATGATATGGAAAAACCTACTGAAAAAGCAATAGAAAGTGAACCTAAGACTGCTGATGCACAGATAAGTGATTTAGAGGTATTGTTACAACTACATACCTTTCAAGTAAGGCTGTTGATAGATGGTTATTGTGATGGCATGTTAGAGGGTTGACTTGTGTTGCAACTCCATCAACTTTCAACAACATCAACTAATCAAAAGTCTTCCTTTGTTGTAACCCCTCAATTTGTGATCACTCCTCTAACTGCTACAATACCGGAGTTTTGGCATACTCAGTGAGGCGAGACAGTACCACCAACCACCATTGGCAAAACAAATTTGGCCTCAAATAGAGTATTTTTTTTAATATATAATCTACATATATAACTCCTAAACTATTCGACCGATCTCAATGAAATCTTTTGTAATAGATTCGTGGAAGCTCAAGGAAGGTTTACATATATAATTTATGTGGCAAAAACCAGTGTATAGGCTCAACCCGGCTCTCAACGCACGTATAATAAAAACAGAAGCAGCGAACACGACAAACACCATCTGCGCGTAAATCTATACACTTGATTTAATTCAATTAGATTACAAAAGCTTAATGTATCGGAACACATAACGAGCGACGACGCCATTACGCTAAACTTTTACAAAAAATAATGCAAACACAGCCCGTGCCGTCTCCTTCACGCGGCGGAAGGACACCGATTCCAAAAATAACAATAATCGTAACTAGAATTAGATTGTATAAAAATACGCAATTATTTTTAATTTTTTTAGTGCACATTAAATCTATTGTTTTGGAATACTGTTTTTGAAGGCGGTTGTTTTTTTGTTTTTTTGTTTTTTTTTTTATGAATTTTTTGTGAATTTGAAGTACACTAACTAACAATTTGTCTAAATATGTGTAGATATAAAATTTTTCAATGCAGCAATGCAGGTTAGTGATTTGCAATTTGATTACAGACAGTGTTCCGTTACTTTGTCATGAATCCCGTAATCAGAACCTAACCAAACTCTCAGCAAACTATTTTTGAAGTATATCCTTTCCAATAAAAAAAGAATCATCGAAATCGGTTGGTGCGATATTGAGTTATTCGTAAATTTATCATTCACTTTGCTATACGTATGTATAGCATTTTAAGACTTGGTTTTCTCATGGATGCCACTGTCAGATCTGGACCAAATTACAATGGGACCACACGGGAAGCACCAGCTTTCAAATAAAAAAAGAAATATCAAAATCGGTTCACCTAGTCGAAAGCTTTGAGGTAACATACATAAAAAAAAATACCGACGAATTGACAACCTCCTCCTCTTTTGAAGTCGGTTAATAAAAATCCACAGTCATTCCTTGTTCGTTTCTATCTATCTATTCCCCAAGACTCTGTTTTAATAGAATAAGTGAATGTGTCAAGGAATTATTACTATTCAATAAAATCTCCTCAACGCTATTATATACTAGTCAAAACAAAATAAGGGCCACCACGTTTTTACAGTATTCTCATGAATCCTTGAGGTTTAAAGGTTGATCAATGATTCAATTGGATAAATTGATTGATTTTTATTGTAGACAGAATAAAATAATGATGCATTCCATTAAAAAATGAAATTTTCTCCACTTTTTCTAAGAATTAACATTTTTGCAAAAATAAATAGTCAGGAAAAAAAATTACAATAAATTATCTAAAACTACCCACTTTAAACAATTATGCGGGTGGAATGCTCAAAAAATGTGTGTAAACAAATATGGTAACACCACAATAAATTATCAGCTACTTGAGAATGCATAAAAAATAAATTATCGCTAGCGAGGCCAAAAAAATCAAGTGGCCCTTATTTTTTTTTGACTAGTATATATCATTAAATCTAAACCAGTGGGCTCCTCTGGACAGGATGCCGGCTAGATTATGGGTACCAACGGCGCCTATTTCTGCCGTGAAGCGAAAATTATCTGAGTGATTTTCATAAAATGATTCCGCCTGCATATTTGCACGAAATGAATGACGTGATTTCAGTTCAGTTGTGACGTCAATTGAAGGAACAAAGGAACTTTCCGAGCTATATTTACAATGACCTTCTATATACATAATTTATTATATTTTTTGTGAATTCAAATAATATCATCATCATCATCATCAGCCGGAAGACATCCACTGCTGGACATAGGCTTCCCACAAAGATTTCCACGACGATCGGTCCTGCGCTGCCCTCATCCAACGTATTCCGGCGATCTTGACTAGATCGTCCGCGTCGGTCCATCATGTGGGGGCCAAACAACACTGCGTCTTCCGGTACGTGGTCGTCATTCGAGGACTTTACTGCTGCAACGGCCATCTGTCCGTCGAACTATGTGCCCTGCCCACTGCCATTTCAGTTTCGCAATCGTTTGGACTATGTCGGTAACTTTGGTTCTCCTACGGACCTCCTCATTCCTGTAAGATTTAGATTAGATCTTATTGTTGACAAATCAACTTTCAGATATATATATATACTAGCTGACCCAGCAAACGTTGTATTGCCGATATTTAAATCGCGATACAAAAGTTACTGTTGATCGTAGATGGGTGAAAATTTGAAGTTGTATGTATTTTTTAATGCTGACTATATAATCAAACAAATTTAAAAAAAAATGTAAAAAAAAAATAAAAAATAAATAATTCGTGTGGACCACCCTTAGCATTTAGGGGGATGAAAAATAGATGGTATCCGATTCTCAGACCTACCCAATATGCACTCAAAATTTCATGAGAATCGGTCAAGCCGTTTCGGAGGAGTTCAATTTTTAACACCATGACACGGGAAATTTATATATTAGATATAACGTTGACAAGCCTTTACATAAATTATCTTGCCCCAAACTAGGCATAGCGTACTATGGGCACAAGACAACGATATATTTAATACAATATCCATGACTTGGAAACAAACATTCATATTCATAATATAAATGTATAATGCACCTAGCAGGATTCGAACCCGGAACCTCAAGCTCACTAGGCAGGATCACTAACCACTGGGCTATAGGGGTCGTCAATACATACATTACAATAAGTGGAGAAATATTTTCTGCACTACGTCTTATGGCTAGTTTCTAGTTTAATGCGACTTATCTTTTACAATTATATGTATACGGAACCCCTGGAATATTAGCAAAGTTATTACTTCGAGTAACAGCAACTACTGTGTATTTTTTTATTATGACGGTAAGTAACGAGAGGAACAGGGCTTTCAGCTTTATACGCCCTGCCCATTGCAATGCAATGCCGCTCAGGATACATAGGATGTTGTCTCATTTGCCCAGTAATTTCACTAGCTTCAGCGCCTTTCAGACTGAAACACAATAATGCTTACACATTACTGCTTCACGGGATTGCGCCGTTGTGGTACCCATAATCTAGTCAGCATCCAGTAAAAAAAGGTTACCAGAAATGTATTCTTACATATCAGTACTGTATGCATAGACAATACATAGACTCTTATTAATCCTTTCATCCGGAAATCATCAAATCAATTCAATACATTAAGAGACCAATATTTAATTCTATATAATTTTAATCCAGCTGGCATTAATAAGATGACATCAAAAAGAATTCTACGAGGGCGGCACTGAAAATTTCGGGAATCAAGGAAGTGACACAACATTACTATTTAAAAATGTAATTATTGCTTTTCGAAGTATTCTCCGCGAAATTTGACACATTTTTCCATACGATGGAACCAATCATTGAAGCAACCATTCCATTCGGAAGTTGGGATCTCCAAAATGGCCGTTTTGTAGGCGCAATTTATTCTTTATTTTGGGGAAAGTATAAAAATCATTAGGACTTAGGTCGGGGCTGTACGGCGGATGGTCTAATAATTCTAGGTTTTCTTGCTCTAAAAACTCTTTTGTTCTGTGCGCGGTGTGAGAACTCGCATTGTCGTGATGGAGGATGATGCGGCGGTCGCGGTTCTCTTTACGGAGTTCAGAAACGACCTGTGGCAAACAAATGCTAGCATACCATTCTGCATTAACCGTTCTTTGTCCCTCAAGAGGAATAGTCGCAACATGGCCGGTGTTGGAGACAAACGTGGTTTTATGCCTTTTATTACCGATATATCTGTTTTTCAACTCTTTGGATAAATTAGCAGAGCCGTGTCTTAGATTGTCTAAAGTCAAAGTCAAAAATACTTTATTGACATAAAATTAACAGATTGCTCGTCAAAGTCAATCATTAAAAATCATAAAAAAACTTTTGGACAGCCCTAGCACAGGCTTAGGTCTAATTGGGCTGCCAGTTGCAATCACCAGCCTTAAGTTTTAGTCTAATGCTTTGGTCTATAAATTATGGTGTAAATGGTTTTCACTTTTTTAAGTCTCTAAATAAATAAATAAAAAAAAATACAATTTAAAAACATGCTAATTCCACAAAGTTTATACATATTAAAAAATAATGCAATCTAGTAAAATAACACAAGCATGAACTATAAAATTAATAAATGTGTATTAAAAATATTAAATATACTATTTAATTTCATATTGTACTATTGTTTACATTGTAATCATTTATATTGTAATAAGCCTGCGACATCAATCTGCGTTTAATAAATGATTTAAATTTATTTATTGATAATTCAGATACACTATTGGGTAATTTATTGCAAAATTTAATACCATTGCATGCAAAAGAATTGTTTATTTTACCCCTAGTAGGGGCTATAACCTTACTAAAGTACGTACCTACATCTTTTATGGGGTACTTTGTAAAATTTTATAATAAAATCCGTGATAAAATAATATTGGAACTAAAGGAAAAAATTGAAACGTGTATGAAAAATTCACTTAGTAAGAAAACATATTACAAATTACTAAGATCATTTACGACCGTTTTCAATATCGTATCTCTAGTTAGGGATACATTGCTGTCACCGTTTAACGATAAGATCTTATCTATCCATAGTTATGTCCAATATAATTATAGTCCAATGCGTTATGTCGATGGGTTATTGAAATGTAAATAAGCGTAAAAGGATAGTTTTGTCTACCTCTAGTAAGTTAAACGAAGGATAGATAGGTTAATGAAAAAAGCCGTTATACGTGTAGATAAACTACGACAGCTGTGAACTTTTTTTTTTTTTAATCTGTCAATCCGTGTATGGGATGACGGATGACGTCTCGGTATTTTTGTGTTGAAATTTTTAAGAATATGACAGATTCAGAGTTTTGTCATTGAAAGAAATTTTTAATACCAAAAAACATCCGAATAATATGACCCTTCGACGAACAGCAAAGATGTACTAGTAATATTACCAATTATTTTACTACGATAAAAATAAAATATATTGAAAATATTTTTATTTATTTCTGTTTTATTAGTAAATAAAAATATTAAAACAAATATGATCAAGGTATTATCTCAAATCACAATGACAGCATAAATAATCACAAATCATTCAGCTTGTATTATTTCCTCTTCACCGTCTCCCCGGGAGGAGTGTCGATCTTTTCTGATGCTATCTCATACTGCGTTTCCAACCTGGGAAATTATCAATCATTTAATGAAAATATTCATATCAAGTCAAAATCATTTCATTAATGTAGGTCACGGAAATGACACATGAATGTCAAAAAAATTTTTTTCTAATTGAATTTACGGCCACTTCGTTGTGTTGAGCTTGTGAGAATAAGTGGCAAGAAACACATTGCCACTCTTTTAAATCAACACTTACATTTTCATCGTTTTACAGATTACAATATATGTAAAGTGGTCCAATGAAAATACTCAATCGTCAAATAGTAAATGACTTACTCGTGGAAGTCAAAAAAGTAGATGTAAATTAATACAAAACAAAAGTTATTGACTACATACAGTAGCTGCATCATCCACACACACCGTAAATAAATACCTATTACATTATAATAGATATCTCATAACTGTAAAAGTTTTATTATATTTGAATGCCTTCCTTCCTTCCCCCTTCCTTTCCTCAGGATATGATTGTGAGCTATCCATCCCATTAATTTTCCTTTAACAATTTCGATCCGAATTTGAATTGAATACTTTCGATACCTTGGTAAATAAATTGGTAAAATATTAGCCCCGTTTCAGATATTTGGAAAATATCCTTCAAAAACAGGAACCAAAAATTTAATTAATATTTGCTGATACTGATGCAGCAACAAATATGGCAGACATTCATTACAACCAGGATGTATCGAGATTATTTTTGTAATTTATTCACGTCATCAGCCGAAACATCTAGACCGATTCCCTGAAAAAAACCTTAGATCATTTATACGTCTACATAGATTATTACAGCTGTGAAAACGTCGAATAAATAGAGATTACAACTAACCTCTATTTTGAGCAATTCACGCACACTAACACAAAGTGTCAAACAAATCGCGAGTGTAAAACGTACCTTGTCACACACACTAAACTAATGTTCCTGGCTTGTTTTTACCGGTTGTCTAACAACAAGAGGTTCTATCTAGTCGTATAAATTATCTAAGGAAAAAACAAAGGAAGACAAGCGATAGTTTTTCAATTTCGAGAGATATGTACCTATTGTGCGGTCGACAATTTAACAATATACAATGATCATAGAATAATAGAATCATACAACGTAATATGTCATTGAGACAGAAATGCTAATGGAATATCACAGGAGACTCGAGTCGGTAGCAACTGGCAGGCGCAGGTAACTTAACAGGCGGGTTGACGACCAGAAAATTCGAAGGTGACATGCAAACTAGGACGGCCCAAAGTATATTGTACGATGGAATCCGCATACAAATGTCTGAATAATGAAATATCCCGAGGGATAACTTATTCCTGAACATGAATACTATTCGATCTGAATTTATTATTTATGATTTAGATTATCTGTTTTTGAAATGGGTTTTTTTTTATCTGATTCAATGATACTTATATATATTTTTTATTATTTTAGTGCATTAGCACAAAATGAACAAATCTTAGAAAATAAATGCCTTTTATGCCTTCTAGCGCTGAGCGAGAAGAAACTCTCCCAGCGTTCTTTTTGCCTCTTTTTAATTGATTTTACAAGAGGAGTTTAGGATTCGCTCCACTTTTCGGAGGTTTCTAATCAGTTAATATTTTGTGCTAAGAGTGAGATTGAGTACGTAATCATTATCTGTCATTAAAGAAGCGAAAAACGGCTTATATTTTTTTTATTCAGGTCATATCATTATAATTTATAACAATGAATAAACTAAATTCGAAGCAATACGACTGCAGGTTCATGACAGTCTATAAGTTGGAGACATTATTGGCCTCGTATTCAGCTTTTAGTTATCCAGAAAGCTACATTTTACTACTACACTACTACATGCTACTACCCATTTGATTCCACAATCCAGGCTACATTCAACTATCCCAAGCCTATTTTAGTAATTTTCGCATAAATTTCACAGCTTTTCAGCAGTAACTTAACTCGAGAATTTATAAAAGTGCTACCATCTCCAAAGTACTCAAATTTTTGAAGCGATTACTGTTTAATGTAGTACTCTTAGAAATGTTTCACATAAAAATAATATAAGTTATTCATGTTTTTTTCTATATTTAGTAAGGTTAGTAGCGTGACTCGATCTTCTGATTTCACATTTAAACAATAGAATTCAGAGGTCGACGTGAATGGCAGAAGATCTCCTGGGACTCCTCTTAGTTTAGCTCCTTTATCTACATAAATGATCTTCCTAACGTTATAGAAAAAAATAAAGGTAGTGTTGTTTGCGGATGGCACTTCACTGATATTCAAAGTGAAAAGAAATCAGGTTATGCATGACGAAGTAAACGATAATCTTTCTGACATCGTGTACTGGTTAAGCGCTCATAACATAATGTTAAATAGCAAAACAACGAAATATAAAAATTTAACGTAACAAATGTCAACATTTATTTATTTATTTATTTATTAGCATCGCCAACACAATAATCACTAACTAATTACATTAAATATTATTCTAAATAAGTCTACGTCTAAGTGTTATTGCACTTACAGGCAATGACCACATGCAATTATAACAAACATAATTTTTGAATTTTAACAACATAAGAACTAATGATAAGATACAATATAATACAATACAATAATTATAAATTAGTTTCTATAAAGTGAAAATGAACAAAACTTATTTTACATACGGCAGAACTAAAATTTTAGATTAAATGAATAATTTTTGTTGAACAGCAAATTATATTCCTGTCTAGCAACATATAAATTTTCGAAGTTTAAACGGAAAAGCAGAGAGCTTATCATTAAAAATGTCTATACTTTGATCAACTTTCGGAAGACTATTATAAGTGCGAACAATTCTATTAAGAGTACGAAATTGGCCAAGGTTAGACTTTGCAGTATTTGTTAAAAATCAATCGTATCTGCTGATTCTCGAGAGTCACATGAGAGCGGATACATTAATTAACGAGAGAATTTCGGGGCAGTCAATTCCACTGTTAACAATTTTATATAAAAAGAGACAATCCAATGTATTCCTCCTATCAATCAGTGTGTGCATCTTAAAATATCGCAAACGTTCTGAATAATTTTCTAATAGATTGCATAGATTGGATTGATAAAAAAGATGCCATATCAAACGTTTTTGGATTTTTTCTAATCTACTATTGTATATTTGGTAGTGAGGACACCATACCACAGAACAATACTTTAAGATACTGCGAAGAAATGCATTATAAATTGTTATTTTCGGTAAAAGAATTAAATTCTTTGCAATTCCTTGTGACAAAACCTAATGTTTTTAATGCTTTGTTAGCGATGGTATCGATATGTATGTTAAATTTGAGACATAACATTAGACAGAGATGTCTAATGTTACGCCTAAATCGCGAATAAAGTCCACTTGAGTATTAACTCAAGTGGACCGTCCCATTGATTTTATACAAAGAATTCAAATTGAATTTTTTTCGTGAGAACGTCATCACCACACATTTTGATATATTTAGTGTAATTTTATTATAATAACACCAGTCTGTTTAAATCTTCTACTAAAATAGAATCGTGAGGAGATTTTATAGGTCTAAAAAATTTAGATGCAATTGTTTTATTAAATGGAGAGGTGGTAAAACCATCGAATCTGCAAAATTTCTTGGTATAACTCTAGATTCCAAATTATAATGGGGCTCCCATATTGAAGGATTAGCTAATAGACTTAGTTCTGTAGCATACGCGGTTAAAAAATTAGACAATTAACCGACGTAGATACGGCGCGACTAGTTTCCTTTAGTTACTTTCTTAGCAAGGTATATTGCTATGCAATAATACTGCCGATATCAATAATATATTTGTTATTCACGCTATTTATAAACTAGGTCTTAAAGAATCATTGATAGCAAAATTTTAAGCAAATAAACATCTTGACTGTTGCTCCTCAATATATTCTTGATAATGTTATGTATGTACATAGGCATAAAAGTGAACTTGCTAGACACTGTCTTAACCATTATGTTAACACCGGGCACAAACATAAACTTACAATGCCTACTACTCGGCTAAGTCAAGTAAGTAAGTCTTTTGTGGGACGTTGTTGCTGTTACAACAAGATCCCAGAAAATGTTCAGAACAAATGTATTACGAAATTCAAAAGAATTTTTAAAAAAATGTTTGTGTGATAAAGGTCACTATAACATAAATGACTTTCTTAATAATACCACAGATTGGGAATCGAGCGACCGCCCTCAGGCTATTAAATAATAAATTTTATTGTACGATTTTACATGCCGCCCGTTCTTCTCAGGTCTGCGGGATACCTTTTCGAATGGATGGTACTTCCAATAAGTGATATTCTATCCTATTTTGATTAAAAATATTTGAAATTAATAAACATTGGTGACATAAGCATTTTATTTCAAAGTAGGATCGCTTATTAAAGATATTTTTAAATCCCGATTTTTGTCTCCAATCAGTTGATCCTAAATCTGCATTGCAGTACAGCAATAATAATTTCGAAATCACTAAAAGCAAACAAAAAAGACATTCATGGGATGATCATTGGTCATACACTTTTTCCTGCCTGATCTTTCATTCAATGCAATACTAGTAAATGTTTCATCAACGCAATCTAAGTGTAATTATTGAAGTGATAATTATCTGGCTAAAACTAATCCATATTGTAGGAATATAAAAAATTACAAATACATAATTAATCACTTGAAAATCATTACTTCTTCACACTTACTTCACACCACTATCAGCCATAAAGTAGGCCTTTTATAAAGATTCTCTAATGCCAATACCCCATAACCCCCAACTAAAGGACACTTGATGGTAGCTTTTAGCAGTGTCGAGTTTAGAGAAAAAATATTTAATGGATGACTTTTCACAGTATGTGTCATTAAAGTTCAACAGACTGTCGTTGTTTTGAATTACAAAGAACCTATTTGAAGGGATATGAAATTTAAAATATTGAAATTAGGCTTTCCGAAAGTGTCCTGCATAAGAGGAACAACATTATACAGGTCACAGCGGGAATCGAACTCTGGACCGAAGTCGATCACCTTATGGCATTGACTTTAGAAAAATTATACAGTTTTGAAGTTCAACGCAATGGTAAAGGTAATCAATTATGGACTGCATATAGCAGAGTATAAAATTACCTTATAGTGTGTTACACCGTAGTAAGCGGGAGACAATATGAGAAATAGACCTGTAGGGTCAGAATTGACAAAGGATATCTTTAATGATCCAGACACTAGGTATATTTATAGTAGGAGCTCTGAAATAGATGCAAAAAGACCGTAGTCAACTCAGGAGCAATCATCCTAACACTCTAGTAATTAGTAATAAAAAGTTTCAAGAATTATTTTAAAGTTCCAGCCTAAATTGAGCCCAACAGTTTCAATCTGTAACTATGTATGCATTAAGCTTTGAAACCTTGGGTTGGTTGGCGGTATCTATGATCATCAAGAGATCATCAAGCAAAAAGTGTGCATAGAAGCTTTTCATTCGCATATGAGCGATGATATCATCCTTGTAACTGCAAACAACTCAGAATTAACGCCTGTTGTTTGCAGACATAAAAGTAAATTATTACATATAAGAGGGGGTAAACGGGCAAGAGGCTCACTCGATAGGGAATTAAGGACTTCTAAAAATAATAAAAAATAAAGTGAAATTAAGCAAAACAAATATTGAAGACTAAGATTGACGATAGCATAACTTCTCGGGCGATAAAAAAAAATATTGAAGTAGGCGTTACTTTGCAGAAATCCAAAATTATCCAAATGATTTGAGTTTTCTCTAGTGTTCATTGCGCCAAAATTTGTCTTTAAACAATTCGACACGTGTTTCGCCTCTACACGAGGCATCCTGAGGACGTGTTGACTCGTCAAAATCTGCCAGATTTGGATTATTCTCGGGCGATATCTTATTACATTCATTCACGTTAAATTTAAAATTGAATCGATAAAATTCGAAAACAAGATATAGTAATATATAAACGTCGGCAGAGCTAGCATATAAATAGGCATAAATAATAATGATTGATTATAGCAAATGAACAGAGGCTTGGAGCAATTACAACCGAATGATGTGGTTAGCGGTTTATGGCCGTGGTCTCCTCGTGTACGCGGTGGCCCACTCAATCACGCTGCACACGCCATTGCAATCATATTGCACGAGTACATTTAAGCATTTTGGTCCCTATTGCAGAAAGGTTCTCAATACGTAATGCGTGATCAAGTGTGCTTTATAAACCTAATATACTACGAATTAAGATGCCTTCTGGAATAAGAAACATCTTTACTTACCTATTTTAATGATTGAAGCACTGGATGTAACGCGGTAAGCAGGCGTTACGTTCATAAAAGTGACAACAATTTAACTTGGCATGTTCCGAGTATTCGAGATAATTGGAATCGAAAGGTAGATAAAAGATTTTAATGTGCTCCGATTATTACATTTACAAAGTCGAAATAATTATGAAAAGAAACTTCAAATTATTAATTAAATTGATTAAAACTAGGAAAAGGAACTGCATTGCATACCTGTTCAAATGAACGATAGTACCACAGCCATCGCAAACGGAACCATATATGTGTAATTTGTTCTTGAACCTTCGCAGGTTTTTACATTAACTAATAATAATACTCACACAAACTCATAAACGCAACTACCTTCTTTTAGATCAAGCACTGACGTGTCACCAGCTATGTCAATATGCTCTTGCAGAATCTGTGGTCAGTAAAGTATTACGTTTTATAGACGACAAAAAAGGAGCGGGTACTCTCAGTCTTATATTTAATAAATCTTTTAGCACAGGCAAATTCCGAAATAATAGAAACGCTTTAATTGTACTTGTGTACAAATCCGGATATAAATGTCAAATTTCTATATAACTAGATCAATTTTAGTGAACTTCGGTAAAAGCGGCAACAGGATTCCTGCCGACGTGGTCTACACAGATCTTTGGGAAGCATTTGACCACGTAATTCATTTTATTAATGAATAGGAAATTGTAAACGGTTCCATTTTGAAATGGTTTTGCACTTATCTTTAAGAAAGGCTATATGTTATTCTTACAAAAATTGTATTTTTTTTTTTATGCCAATACGGAACGAGACGAGCAGGACGCTCAACTGATGGTAATTGATACGCCCTGCCCATTACAATGCAGTGCCTTTCAGGATTCTTGAAAAACCCAAAAACTGAGCGGCACTACAATTGCGCTCGTCACCTTGAGACATAAGATGTTAAGTCTCATTTGCCCAGTAATTACACTAGCTAAAGCGCCCTTCAGACCGAAACACAGTAATGCTTACACATTACTGCTTCACGGCAGAAATAGGCACCGTTGTGGTACCCATAATCTAGCCGGCATCCCGTGCAAAGGAGCCTCCCACTGTAACACTTACGTGCTGAAGTCTCTGAAAGAAACTGTTTTCTTCCACTCCATTCTCATACTATTTGGCCTATTTTTCCCATTGCTATTTGAGCTCACTAATAGTTTGTAATACTTCTGCAATGTTCGTCTTTTTTCTTCTTTCTCCTAGTTTTATTCTATCAGTTTTTTTGATCCTCAGTACGCTATGTCCTATCTATCTATGGTGACATGCTTTTAGTTGTTGAGGTAATCGTTGCTTAGCGCAGTGTTAATATTCTAAGATTAGTCAGCCTATGACTACCATACACCATGGCTGAGTGTTGTAGTATTGAAGTGTTTTTCATAAGCTCCTTTAGGACCAGTAACGTTTCTATGCTATATGCTGTTCTGTTTTGTATATTCTTCGAGGTGAGGGGATTTGTTGAGGTGATAATCTGTCCTAGATAAGTATATTCGTCAACGTAGTCTATAATGATTCTGTTTACTTCTACCGATGTCCTTGAACGGTTCGTCATCAGCTTGGTCTTGGCTTTCTTCTGTAAGCCCATCTTTATGCTTTCTGCTACTTGTAAGTTCAGTGATTTGAGTTATCTATAACTATTATCAGATCATTGGCGAATCTGAGGTGTTTCAGCACCATGCCGTTTGTTTTTGTTCCGTATGTTTACCAGTCTAGTTTGCGAAAAATTTGTTCTAATGAAGCCAAAAATAATACATAAATACATGTCCAATTATTTTTATATATTTTTGTACTATTTAGTACTTCTCATATCTTGCCATATTTGAGAGTGCTAGTCTAGTAAAATCAATACATACAAAACAAAAATATCAAAAAAATAACAAAAGGGAACAGGGATAATGATGACATTGGTTTTATATGAAAAACTTATTGATCTAGAGTTAAAAACCAAGGAGAAAAAGGTTGAAAATTTTTGTATGGAATAATTCAAGTCAGTTCAAGAACAGTGCTCAAATGTGTCTGAATTTTTTAAAATTTGCGTCATTCAAATAAAATTTATTGACACTTGCTTATGTTTAGTCAAATTAAGTAACCACCACCAATGAGTAGTAGATTATTCGCTTCGACATACAACTACCATGTGATACTAAATAATAAGTCGTCTACGGTAATATAAAACCTTTTCGTCAAACTTGCTTCCCTCGAAAGACAATCTTCCCGCATATAGATTTCGACCTCGAGAATTAAGATCACTTCAGCCAGAACATCGCCCTTAAGTTCAGGAACGATAACTATGAATAGTTGAATGCCTGATGGGAGACCCTGATCGTTCATCGACCTCTAAATTCCTGGACACCCAGGGCTATCAAAGTCCAAATTGAGTCAGATAATTTTTTTTTCTTATGAATAAAATATGGTTTACTTGATTTTCTTAATAAAATGTTTAATGTTTTGGCACTTAAGCTATGATTGGGGCACTATTTAGAGCAAAAAGGTGTCGATTTTTGTGAACGTATATTAAATTTTAATGTGGTTATATTCATATATATTTATCAGATGAAAATCACTATTTAGAGCAAATTGGTGCCTTTCGTGAACGTATTTTAAATTTTCATAATGTTGAGATTTTCTCTGTATTCCATTAGAATAGCCTTTATTGAGTTTTAAGCCATACGACAATGCTTACACTTTTTAAGGGACTCAGCTGCAGCGAATCTTGACTTCGAATCATGAAAATTTACTTTTTTAATTAAACTTTGCTATTATTATACAGCTTTGCTTTGTTATTATACAGCCATAAATCGTAAATCCTATTACTCCACTGCGGAATATCTAAATGATCGGACAGCCTGGGACTAGATTGTGATTATTTTATAGCGATAGAAATGACTGTGCAATATTGTATATTTTATTGAAAAGAGCGCAAAAAAAGAATGCTGGGAGAGTTTCTTGCGCCGCTTCTTCTCTCTCAGAGCGCCATTTGTTTCCAAGGCGGTAGTAGTATCTACTTAGTATATTACAAATGACATCAAAAATAATTCTAAAGGAATCAATTTTGAGAAAATAAATGCCTTTTATGCCTTTATGCCTTTTAAATTATGTTCTTGCGATTAAAGCTATTGACGTAGAGCACCTGTCGTAATTTTTCTGAAACCGCTCTTTTTAGGTTTAATTGACAAATATGATCTCTTAGAAAAGTATAAATTATACATAATATACCTACAGCCTTGTGATACTTGAAACGGAGACACAATTTTAATCTTGAAAATATTTTATTTATGACGAGTGACAACCCTGCGCTAGGCACAAGTGTCCACATTATGCGGCCGCATTATAGCATATTTGATAAATCTTTAAACAAATCACCCCATAGTTTCATTCAACTGTATAAAAACGTGCATTTATTAGGAGGTACGTGGGTTCAACGCACCGAGGTGTACAGTTGTCAGGTAAATAATGAGGGTCAGCGAATTCAGTATTCAAGTTATATTGCACGTGGCCCGTTGTTCCGTGTAATGCCATTCAATGGGTTTCCATGGTAACCTTTGTGGTATATAGTAGGGCTGTACAAAAGAAATATAAGATTATGAAGGGCCCTGATCAGAAGGATTGAGAGCCTGTACTAATACCATAGAGGCTCACATGAATAGGGTCTTATTAGAAATCTACTCTCTGTTTATATTTTGGTTTCTCGTTTAACAATACTTGAGAAAATTTAAGTTGTGTGTGTCTAATTGAATATCTAAGTTCAATTTCCACATAAAACGTTATGATTTCCAATATTCATTATAAACTTAGGATTATCTGTGCGAATATGTGGGTGGAAATGACAATGTATGCCTAGCCACGAAAGTAATAGGTAAGTACTTGAAAAGGAAATACCTAGACGGACTATAACACCACAAGAAGCAAATATTACTCACACTACCATTTACCCGCGACTACGTCCGCATGGAATAGTTACTTTCAGCAAATTTTTTATGTTTAAAAATACTTTGCCAATAATATACATACATATTGCTGCGGTTACCCATGCTTATTTTAATACACTCAAAGTCAAAGTCAAAAAAATCTTTATTCACTGTAAAACTTTATAAGTTATTTAGTGTAAGTCAGGATGAAGTACAAAAGTTACAATAGCATTCAAATGAGTATAACAATATTCATTTACAAAATTTAGAACATTAATTCCAACTATCTTCATCATTCAAATAATCTTTCACATTATAATAGGCCTTAGATGTTAATTTATTTTTACGACACATTAAAAATTTTTAATAGGTAATATTTTAATTTCATTAAGGAGTTTATTATAAAATATAACACAATCCTCTTTAAAAGATTTAGCAAAGCACTTTTATAAACTACTTTGTTTTGTTTTTCCATCCTTTGCTTAAACATTTTGCGTGTATGATAATCGTAAGCACGACACATAATATAGCTTCCTATGGGAAAAACATATTTTTTCTTAAAGTATTCCTGAAACTTTTAAGCCTAGCCTGTCTATTTTTGTACCAAATATAGTCAAAATCGAACTCCTAGCTACCCAATATTTCAACCGCACAAAGGTCGAAATTTCAAAAACGCTAAAACAAATATTTATTATCAATTGCCTAAATACAAATTTTCATAGTGTCACCTTTGATAATAACGAGCTTCCAAACAAACTTCCAACCCCTCCAAACCTCTGATTCGCGGTAAAAGGTAGCTTAGGTCTTTTTCCAAGTTCTAGTCTATATATGTACTTAATTTCATAAAAATCTTTTTAGTGGTTTAGGCGTAACAAACAAGCTTACATTCACATTTGTAATATATAATATCCGGATGACCGGGCCTTGCTTGGATTTTTAAGAAGATACAAAAAAATAACAAAAAATTTACTAATCTGGATTCGAACCGGGGTCTTCTGCTTTCCGGATCACCCAATGTCCCATCTGAGCTATTACAGTCTTGTGTATAGAGGCGAAATTAACCTTTTTATTCTGTTGCTAATGTAGCTGTTTCTCATTAAAACACGGATAAAACAATTTTTTTTAAATTGAAACCTAGCTAGATCGATTTATCAACCCCCAAATTCCCTTGTATACTAAATTTTATAAAAATAGTTGGAGCCGTTTCCGAGAGTCAGATTATATTTATGATTATATTATAGTTTAAAGATATAAGATGAAATTATAGTTAGGATGAAAATGATACGGAGGCCAATATTAAAAATATTTTAGGATCAACATAATATTATAAGCAAACGCCTTAATACTTGTGTATTTCTGTGAAGTTTTGACATCAAACTGACTTAAGCCTGAATATCGCCCTTAAGGCGACACTAAATGCCAGCGACCTTGAGCGATATGAGTTCACGGCTGCCGGCCCGCCATCTATGTAACAAAGCCAATATTTTCAAATTTCAGTTAACAAACAGTTTATATGCTTACAATCCTCGTTATTCTCTACTAATCTGAATAAATGAGCCTACACAAAAAAGTACAAGCTATAAGAATAACTTTTCTGAGAGAAATACCAAAAAAATGCGTCACGCCATGCCAAAAAACTTGTTTAACTTCAAAGAAAAATGGTAGATCAAAAAGGCTCGGCAGTGTTAACTATGACCACCAGCAAGCATTAGCAACCTACAAATAAGACTTAAGGATATGTGTAACAGGATTAAGTTAGTGTTCATAGCTCGAAATGCTATACTTCCACCACAAAACTTGTCTAAAAACACCATGTTTGTGTGTTTTCTGCTTACTCTTCGCCTTAAGTTCAGGGAAGCTATGAATAGTTGAATACCTGCTGCGAGACCCTGAATCATTCTAATTGAAGCTATTTTCCTAATTGAAATTATCCTAATTCAAAGAATAATTCAATATTATATATATCTATTTCTAAGAATAATTCAATATTATGTAATTTGTACTTGACATTCTTTTTAATGAATATGTTTAGTGTAGTGGCACTTAAAACCGTGATCATATTTAGTTTTTTAGTTTTGATTTCGGAGGTAATACACAGGAAGTAACTTCAACTGCTCTGTAGACAAAAAATACTAAATTTTTACTGTACCTACTAACAGAATATGCTCTAGGTTAAATTAGGAATTTTGGGACACTTGCTATTTCTATGGAAGGGGAGCAGAAACAAACGTATTTGAAAAGGGATAAAAGGCACATTGTTGAAATCATAATTTTGTGCGGCGTCCATCTTGGATTTAAAAAAAACTGCGTTTACTACACACGACGTTATGCGACAGAATTGCCATCTAAAGTTCTAATATTTAACTACTAAACGAATACATCAAACAATTATCAAAAATACATAGGTATTAAAAAAAAAACAAAATTCAAACTTGCTAAAGTATCAAATTCATTTCATTCCCGCAACTAACTTTAAGTACGTGTATGTGTTTGAGCGGTGTCAGTGTAGTGGTGCGATTCGATACCTCTCTGTTTTGAGAACGCGTCCTTAACGCGCGAAAAGAAGTCTATATTCAAAAATTATAGTGCAAATCGAACTCGCGACGACCGAACTACGACTTCAAAGCTATTATTTTTTCAAAATTGATCCCTTTTGAATTCTTTTTGATGTCATTTCTAGAAGAAACTCGCAAGAAACTCTCCATTCTTGTTTTGCGCTCTTTTTAATGAAATATATCTACTATATTGTATTTGCCATTATATAATATTATTTGCCAATACTCATAATATAGTCCCAGGCTGTCGGATTCCTTAGATATTCAGCTGTGGACTAGTAGTATTTACGATGGAGCCATTTTTTTATTTTTTTTGTCAACTGATTTTAAGTGATGTGTCCTGTGCCCACACTCTGTCGGAATCACACATGCGATGCCAGCGAATTAAGAGAGTGTTCGCGATTTTTGAGGATACTGTCCTACCGGCATGAAAATAATGCGCAAGGAGCTCATTCTACACGTGGAAGATTTAAGTACGTGTATGTGTTTGAGCGGTGTCAGTGTAGTGGTGCGATTCGATACCTCTCTGTTTTGAGAACGCGTCCTTAACGCGCGAAAAGAAGTCTATATTCAAAAATTATAGTGCAAATCGAACTCGCGACGACCGAACTACGACTTCAAAGCTATTATTTTCTCAAAATTGATCCCTTTTGAATTCTTTTTGATGTCATTTCTAGAAGAAACTTGCAAGAAACTCTCCATTCTTGTTTTGCGCTCTTTTTAATGAAATATATCTACTATATTGTATTTGCCATTATATAATATTATTTGCCAATACTCATAATATAGTCCCAGGCTGTCGGATTCCTTAGATATTCAGCTGTGGACTAGTAGTATTTACGATAGAGCCATTTTTTTATTTTTTTTGTCAACTGATTTTAAGTGATGTGTCCTGTGCCCACACTCTGTCGGAATCACACATGCGATGCCAGCGAATTAAGAGAGTGTTCGCGATTTTTGAGGATACTGTCCTGCCGGCATGAAAATAATGCGCAAGGAGCTCATTCTACACGTGGAAGATCCTTGAAAACCGTACTGTGCATGGACACCATCTAGTTAGTACCTAGTTAGTTTAGCTGGGCTGTTTACACACTTAGCCTATTGATTGGGCCACTGTTTTCGTTTGTCTTCTTACTCCAACCAGCCCAGATCATTACAAAAGACTAGAAGTCTTTTAAAATTTCTGCAGGAATTCGGAAGCGATGCTGGTGATTGGAAGATGTGCCCGTTGTTCGGCCACACTCCTACACTCCATTAGCACGAGTTCTGGCGTTTTTTCTGCCTCTATGCATCCTCTGCACGAAGGGCTTTCTGTCACACCTATGATAGATTGATGCTTGTTCAAGTGACAGTGACCGGTGACAACACCTACTATTTTACGTATTTTATCTCTGTGTTATTGAGATAACCTCTTCTCTAACCAGAACCGCATTCTTTGTTTGCCTGCATCCTTTGCTGTTTCTCCATTTTGTTAGGTGGGATTGTTGCGTTTTTTCTCGAAGCCACTTTTTAATTTGGGCCTGAGTTATGCAGCAGTGGTTCAGGTCCATATGCTACAGCTTCGGATCCCCTTTTGGCTATGAACACCATCTAGATGATGTTGATAATTCTGTTTGTGACAAATACTTAGAATATGCTTTCGTATGCCTAATACGTATGCGTAAGTTTGTTTAAACAAAGCGTGCGAGAGAAAGGTACATCTCTAACAGATATACAACAAGATAGAAAATGTAAGCGAAGCTATTATTATTGTAACTACAATTTTGATTGACAAGTCGAAAGCTGTCAGATGATCACGGAGTTGGCAATCGCCCGAGATCTCGAGACCCAGAAAGTCGAAAAGCCGTGATCTGACAAATGACGTGTTTAGTAGGTAAGTCGCAAACTTTAGACTTATTGATTTTATAGCTAGCAGTTCTTAGAATTTGTTTCATATATAATGAAAACTTTACTGATTTAGATATCTGTCATGATAAACAGTCCACCTACAGATCCAAGAAGACGATTTCAATATTAAATGAGCTATACTGTATATATAATTTAAATTACTATAGGTGAATTTAATTATTATAACTAATCACTATAAAAAAATAACTAATTGTTTAGATTTGATTGATGAAGGCTTAGTTGGTAGAGTCAAAGATTCTTATATCTTTTTATTCTATCGTAAAGAAACCCGACCTCAAATTCAGCAAACCATCGCCTCACGGTGCTCAAGCAAGGTGCTTCTCTCCCAAAAGAAGAAGTATTTTGAAGACGATTGTCACAGTCTTGCGGAGAGAGAGAACTTTAAAATCATAAAAAAATCATCGCTCTAAAATCTTTTCGACTTAATTCCATTTTCGTTGCGTACGTAGAACTTTGATGTGTGATAAAAACAATTGACAAATGATTTCCCGCCAATTGTTTTTTTATTACTAAGAAGGATGCAACGTTTCAAAAAATATAACATCCGAATTCAAATAGTTCCGATTAGCTAGAAGTGCAAAACTTTTAGTGTGTCCGCATGTCCAAAAGTTTTAATGTATAATTTAATTTTTATAATAAATCCCAGTGAAGAAGTGATCACTTAAAAAAATAACAAAATGAAAATACGATACTGTGTCTATATGTATAGATATAGGCTAATAATTCTAGAACAATATACCTTAGTTAATATTTCTAAAAACTACCATCTCAAAGTTTTGAAGTTTGTGATCTCCCCATAGTTTTAAAAGCTTTGAAGTCGTAGTTCGGTCGTCGCGAGTTCGATTTTACTATAATTTTTGAATATAGACTTTCGCGCGTTAAGGAAAGATGATCAACGTGAATTTTTACGACGCACGCGCACCCACACCCTGACGTTAGCCGGTCAACTATACCATTTGTATCATACTTCAGCTACCAAGCCTCTTGAAACTCATATGTCTACTAAACCAAAACCAATGGACGAGAATCAAATAAATAAACAATACATAATTTATACACTAATTTAAAAATAAATTCTCTCTCATTGTATAAAAATAATTTAATGGTATTTAATTACACGTTCCTGAACTAAATTATGTGGTATTATAATATTTTCATTGGTTGTATTTAATACCTTCTTTATTACAATATTATTACTTCTACAAACGAAACATAGCACGAGGATTTTTTTTAAGGATTTTTTTTTATTACTTATTATTATTATTGAGTGCGTAAGAAAACACACACTTTTTTATGAAAGAGGAGGACAAACGAGCATATGTGTCACCTGTTGGTAAGTGATCACCTCAGCCCATACTGTCTTGTAACACCAGAGGAATCACAAGAGCGTTGGCGATCTTATAAAGTCTCGAATAAACGTCCATGAATTCGAACACCGAAAAATATTGGTACGTGCCGGCCGAGAATCGAATCGGGAGCTCCGTGGTGAGAGTCAACGATTCAACTTGTGCCAGCGACGAATTCAAATTCATGCAATTGTACATTTTAGACTTACATACTGAATACTAGCCGTTCCCGCCCGCTCCGTTGAGCGTATTTTTTTATATACAAATACAATAAAAAAAATAAGTAAATTTATCTAGGATAAATTTCGCATCGAATGGTAGTAGTTTCATGTCGATACGATCAGTGGTTTAGGCATGATTGAGCCTCAAACAAATACCATTTTCATTATATACTAGGTGATCCGGCAAACGTTGTTTTGCCATATAAATTATTTTTAGAGTTAAACCGTTTCTTGTACATTGCAACATTACGTTATTTTTTCTAATAAAAGAATTATTCTAAAATAATCGCCAATAAAAGTCCCGTCAAAATTGGTCCAGCCATTTCAGAAATTAGCCGGAACACACAGACAGACGGACAGACAAAATTTGTAAAAAAAAATGTTATTTTGGTGTTTGTACGGTATATATATATATATATATATTCATATACATGCAGTAAAAAACGGTTATTTCAATATTGCAAACAGTCTCTCCAATTTTATTTATATGTATACATAGATTGATGTTGTGTAAAGCTCGAAGCACGGGGGGATTTGAATTCCTATGAGATCCAGTAGCAATAAACAAAGAAACAAGGATGTCACCTGAGGTTCCTGAGGCGGCAATCAGATATGATGCTGACCAGCGACCTGGACTCTCCTGCCAGCGGCGGTAGGTACCCTCTCGACCTGTACATGCTGACAAGTACAACCAATTAACAATGTTATATTTACTTTTAACTTAACCCACTTGGCTTTAAGGTACTTCTATAAGAAAATTGAGTGAGTTCCTTGTTCTATACTTTTATAGTACCAACCAGTGGGAGGCTCCTTTGCACGGGATGCCGGCTAGATTATGGGTATCACAACATCGCCTATTTCTGCCGTGAAGCAGTAGTGTATAAGCATTAATGTGTTTCGGTCTGAAGGGCGCCGTAGCTAGTGAAATTACTTTGTAAGTGAGACTTAACATCTTATGTCTTAAGGTGACGAGCGCCATAGTAGTGCTGCTCAGACTTTTTGGGTTTTTCAAGAATCCTGAGCGGCCCTGCATTGCAATGGGCAAGGCGTATCGGTTGCCATCGGCTGAAGGTCCTGCTCGTCTCGTCTGTGACTGTCATAAAAATACCACTTCTTTGACCGTATGTGTCTATCTGTCTATCAATAAAGTTTTTGAAGAGTTCGCAGGTACAACGAAACCCTATACTTAGGTACTAGGGTGTCTAACACTTAGATCATTTATACATCTATGACAGATATGGAACGTTCGAAAAAAAGACTTTATTACTAACCTCTATTTTGAGCAATTCACGCACACTTACACAAAGTGTCATACAAATCGCGAGTGTAAGACGTAGCTTGTCACGCACACTAAACTAATATTCCTCTTTTAATCTTACAGCAAGAGATCTATTTATCTAGACGTATAAATTATCTAAGGTCTAACAGTAGGTACAAGTAAAGCAAAAATCTATTTACCATTTTTAATAAAAAAAAAGTGTAAGCCATGAGATGAGGTGGCAAGATCTCATTGCCACTCTTATAAATCAATAAATAATTTTGAGTTGAGATTTTAATTTTGTGCAAAATAGTAAAATTTGTGCTCATTAATAAATCTTGCTTAAGTTAAGAAACAAAGAGTAAAATTATTTGAAAATATCTCAAAATAGTACCTACAGTAAATGTATCAATAGTTTTGAATAAATATATGACGCAACTTTTGAGTAAAATATTTCGAAAAAGCAGAGTTCGCGGTGACAGTCCACAAAAGCACCCAGAAAAAAGAAGCAAAAGCACATTCAGGAGCATTTCGCATGGACCAGCCATCGCTTCGCTCACAATATTTTAGGGACGATAACGACCCGCCCTACGGTGCTTCCACTAGCAATACCATTTAAGCGATTATAATAAGCTAGTGTAAACGCGCACAATTAACGCCTGCAATAAAATACTAGCAAATATGTTTTCTTGCATCACATGCCTTTAAATTTTAATATTAAATATCTGTTCTGTTTTTTATCATACGAGGTTGCGCCATCAGACTCACTTTATTCACTTTTTTAGTTACACGTGTCGCAATAAAGTGGAAACGCCAAAGAAAAGAAAATAATACGCGCGCTTTACTGCTGATTTAGTAGTTCTACTTACGTAGATGCTCATTGAATTTGTACAATTATATAAACCTTTTGTATTTAACAAAAATATATGTATAAGTAAGTGATATATTCGCCTTAAAAGGGCAGCCTTCACGTTAATATATTTCTTAGTTCAATGTAGAATGATTTAATTTTTGTAAAATGTATTATAAGAAGTATGTGTTCTATTAAAACCGTATTTTAGTAAAACACACACTGTGTAAAATAAACGCGAAGTAAAGTTATTCCAAGTTTAAAACTTTTATGTCTTTATCTTACCTTTGTCACTACAGATTTAAATGACAGGAAGAAATACTTTTAAGCTTTTAAGTTTACACTGTCTTTATTAATAAGACAGTGAGAGCTGACAGGTCAATTTTAGGTTATTATTTATGAACATAAAAAGTGAGTGGAAGTTTTGTCACCTAGCTTTGCTGACACTCTTGTTCTTCTCATATAACCGTCGCTTGGGTTTGTTGCGGTCCATCGCGGAGTCCCCGGCGGCGCTCTGGACTGACCCGTCCAGTGGCGACGAGAGTTGCTCCGCTGTCAGGCTCGACTCCTGCTCACAGCGTAAAAGGAATCAACGGAACCTTCCATATATTCCAGAACTTACCACTGTTTTTTTTTTTTAAATAATATAAGCTATATTAAAGAGAGTATTTGCAGCCACGAATCGATCAATTTGCCGTCACGGAAAACGGTATGACGCTTTTTCAAGCCCTTTCAATGTAGATTTTTGTCTTATTTGATAAAGTCTAGTTAGTTTTTGTTTTTTTTTAAATTAGAAATTTGAATAATCACTACGATGTTTCACATCTGCCGGTCTTTTTGAGGCAAGCAGTAAATAATATTAAGCTAACCTATCATGGTGAGAATCACTTGTCACCAAGATCTTATAGCCTTTGCACGGAATATCAGCAAAGTATATGCCAACGGCGCCATGTTTTACCGCCAAGCAGAAGTGTGCACCATTCATGCTTTGCTTTAAATTGCTGGACATATCTGAGCGCAATAGCAGTTCTGCTTAAAATTTTGAATTTTCATGAAACCTGAGTGGTACTGCATTGTTATTGGCAGGGCATAAGGGCAGGCATCACTTAAGGTCAGATAAATGTCTTTCTCGCATCGTCCTTCTTATCAAAGGCTCTTATTTGATATCTTTAATTTCTTCTGTTATTTGATATCTTCTGTCGAGCCACATTCACAAATTATTTCCAAAACATGCAATCTACCGAATAAATAAGGTCCATGTTCTTCATTTTCTGCGCAGATTTTCTTACAATGAATGTTCAAAGCTATATTTGTTGTAGAGGACCGAAAATGTCGCCAAAACTTTTTTTAATATAAGAGGGGCTAAACGGGCAAGAGGCTCACGGTATGAGGAGTGGTGAGGCAACAGATCATGGACATCCGCAACAACAGTTGTTAAGAGATGCGTTGCCGGCCTTTAAGGTGGGAGTATGCTCTTTTCTTGAAGGTCCCTAAGTCGTATCCGTTCGGGAAAACAACAGCTGGTAATTGATTCCACAAAGTGGCTGTGCGAGGTAAGAAATTTCTTGTAAAACGCGCGGTTGGGGAATACCAGACGTAAACGTAATGCGGGTTATATTTTGAATTTTGGCGTTTGGCGTAGTGTCCGATGGCAGAATTCGGCCGCTGGAATCAACCCGAATAGGAAACGTTCATGGAAACTTATCATTGAAGGCATGATACCTACAGAACAAATTATTCCGGTGAACAGAGAATAACTATTGAACTACTGTTGTTTAACTTACCTTAGCTAACAACTTCTCCGAGCTGCTATAGTCTGTCACCTTCTGCAACACTTCGCTCTCTGTGCAGATGTTGTAATCGCTGATTCCGCTGTCCGTCTGTTTCAAAGTTCTTAGGGCTTAGTACTAGATGAAAACTTTATTTGGAAACACCATTGATATGATATGCAACAAAATTATACAGATTGTGTATACAATACGTCAAATTACAAATGTAACGAATCTCAAAATAGCCAATATGACATACCAATCCTACATAGAATTAATTTTGCTTTATAGCATTGATATCAGAGACAAAATTGAGACAAAAATTGTATTAGTTACGTTGCCTTTTCCTTCCTCTCATCTAATATCTCATGCAAACCTTTATTTAAACGTCTGGGGCTATTATCGCTAAGCGTCTTTCCATTCTAAACAACGGCAGAAAGCAAGGGTATGAGACTAGTCACGAATAGATTGGAAAAAACTTTTTTTTCTATATTCTTCCTATCCATTCAACAGCTGCTACTCGCAAATCCTCGCATATACAATGTATATCTGTTCCATATGTGTAGTGACGTAGAAGTATATGGACTTTATTACAATGGCCATATTATTATCACTTTACTGTGACAGAATCAGCGGACCTCGACATCCACGGGGTACTAGTATGCCCTACGCCTAGAGTGTTTTATTAAAGTCGGAGGCGCGGAGGATGGGCACTCCCCTCTCGCTGTAACTAGTCACGGGAAGCCGTGTGAGCCGCCGCGGCCAAGACCAAAAACCAGAAGCTGCGTAGGCGATGACTCTACATAATATTACATTAGCATTGCTATTTATTATGTTATTTATCTCATTACTCGAGGACTCATTACTTATATCCAGACGCGCGGGTTCGAATCGCGCATTAATATTGCTACAAAATAACATTGGTTTTTAAAATTAAATAAATAGACTTTATTTTAAAAAGTTACATCGTAGGCTAGGCTAGGCGTTATCCATAGTGAATCTTACTGTAGGTGAACGCTACCCGTCTACCAATACCAAACAATTAATGCTGACGATGTGACGCGGTGATGACGTAAATATGCGGTGAGAATCAGTTACCTACTTATCTTATACTTATTAAGGGAATTCAACTTACATCGGTAAAGGTCTTCGATTCGTTTTCGTAGGGCAAGTTAACTTTTCCAGGAAACCTGTTTAAATTTAATTCGGGATAAGCTAACCTTTACAATCAATTTTAAAAATCACAATTAGGTACTATTTATACAAAAATAGCAAAATGAAGGTTTCGCTTTTTTACTATCTCTTACCTCTTTAGTTTTGTCTGTCTAAATGTTGGTGTATTATTTGGAGTTGCCGTACTATAGTGGTTGGGATTTAATTATAGAAACACACACAGTACTATTACGTAACAATTTATCTATATGCAACTATAATCAATGAAACATTTTAAGTCAGTCCTTTTTCATATCAGTCAATATATTTTTTTTACTATGTAGAACAATGGCGTTCTATACATAAGAACGTCACTGATGCAGAAAATATATTAACTCTGTCTATAAATTTCTAGTCATCAATCATTTAAGTAGAAAAATCGCGCGAAAGACAGACAATTTTTTTTATCTTGGTGCGGTATCGTATGGTGTGGCTACTGAACCGTTCGGCGTACTGGCGCCAACCCCTTTATGGGAACTTGAATTATTCACGAGTGTGGCATATTGACTGGAAAATATAATTTATAAATTTTTTTCGAAGTCCCGCCTTTCCACATTGTGGATTACGTAAATTGACTACATATTGACTTAAATAGCCTTAATATTAGCAGCGTTAATCACATCAACAAACAAATACCCCGTGTGATAATACGAGTACGATCTTATAAACTGCTATGATGATAAACGATTGTGCAGAACTCAATCGATTAGATGATGATGATTAGATCCCATTTAATAAAAAAGGTTACCAGAATTCTGAAGGTATATCCTCAATTATCGGCATGTCCAAAGAATGACTGCTGTCGCTTTTCTTCGCAATCTCGTCTTGGGGATCCTCAAGGACTGTGAGTTCATGTTTACACCAGGTGTCTTTCGGGGAGGGGTCGGGTATCTCGTCAGGTATCCATGATTCCGTACGCTTTGGGATGAAGCATTGTGGGTGAGCACTTGGTTCTTCACCGGGGTCGTGACGATAGAAATACCTGTAATTTTTGTAGAAAGACTGACAAGGCAATTAAGGCAAATACTATACTAATAAAAATTTGCCTGTGCTTTCCCGGGCTATAAAAAGAATATGTAAGTCCCAGGCCCAAGGGTGCCGTAAGAGGCGACTTAGGGCATTTAACAGTGGGAGGCTCTTTTGCACAGGATGCCGGCTAGATTATGGGTACCACAACGGCTCCTTTTTCTGCCGTGAAACAGTAATGTGTAAGCATTGTAGTGCTTCGGTATAAAGGGTGCCCTAGCTAGTGAAATTACTGGGAAAATAACAAAAAACTTTTACTAAGCGAAATTTTAATAGTAGATGTAACGCCTATCGCTTTTTATAGCAAAGCTTTTTCCTATCGATATTGGCTTGATTTATACCAGTTGTAAATTCTAAATGTTTTTTACGCAAGAGGCGGACAACGAGCGTAAATTCATCTGATGAGGTGCCCACAGTCTATTGCAACACCAGAGGAATCATAGAAATTTGGCAGGCCTTTTAGTTTGTATTATATTTAATAAAAATAAGTTATTGGTGTAATTATATTAATGCAACAGAACTCAAGGCAATGTATTTTTAAACTTTTGTATTTGTTTATTAATGGTCTGTACATTTGTTAGATATCGCTAGACTCAGAAATAATTTAGGTAGGGATTTTCACTCCACCCTTTGCTTTGTTTTATTTCAATCAGTTCGCAAGTAAAAATAAAAAAATAAATGGCCTTGAAACCCATGCAGACAAAGTTGCAATAGCTAATAGTAAAAGTTAGTGCTGTATGTTTGTCCGAAAAAATTTTAGCGAATTCAGTAAACAGGAAAACACTTCTCTTTTCCCATCCAGGGACCCCACCAAACTACAAGTACCTTGCTGTCGAACTATATTATTTCAGAGAAACTGTTTTTGTATGTGCATAAAAATCTATAATCACATCCCAAAAATAATAAGAGAGGTATCGTCAAATAGGAATTTCTCATCTAAATTTAAAATATACCTTAGTAAAAACTGCTTATATTCATTAGATGAAAAACTTGACTATATACTATATAATACTGCTACTAATCTTTTGTTAAATTAATATTATTGTTACTCATGATTTAGATATGCGTTTTATAAAATTTGCACGTCATAAATGTGGCAAACATGTACTTTATAATATTTATGTAACATCAATCTAACATGTTTATGCAAATAAAAACTTTGACTTAGAAAGACTTTTAATTATAAACTATGTACCAGTCAATTAACTTGATCCAAGCTTCTGCGGCGCAATGTGCTGTGAACAATGAGGTCTGTCTCTCCATGTACTTTTCATAACAAATGTTCAGCGCATCTTCTACTATATCTTCTCGTATCTCTAATATCAATAAATCATTTTCTTCTTTTTGGAGGATTTCTGCCCTTAATTGATGAAACATATGTCTTATGTATTGTTATATTATGAAATATTGGCGCATGACGAGCAGACGTGTCATCTGATGTTAAGTGTTTGCCAACGCCCATATCAAAGTCACTGACATAGCCTAGATCAAGGGTGCTCAAGCTTGAACAGCTGGCGATCTACCTCAAAATAGTTGGACTACGATCGATCGACTCTGAGAGGCTTCAAGTATGTATGATGAAGGATTGTCGCCTAGGTAGATTGTCACGATGACATAGATATTAGTTTTGTGCACAATAATATGCCTTTTTTGTAGGTCTGCTCTAAAATGTTAAGGAAAAAGTCATAATTATCCAAAATTCACAACACACCGCAAGGATATTCGGATAAAAAACCGATCTAGCAAGGTGATGGTAGGATAGCTTCCTCTAAGTTTTCACGAATCAAAGCTTGGTCATCCACGTCGTACCTATAAGTACCTATATATTATAATAATATTATGTTAGTTTCATGTCATTTTTATACATTTTTGCTTTAGCATAATAATTGCAAATGTATTTAGATAATAGGTACTAGCGAAAGACACTACGACTACACATGTGTGGTTAGTGTGTAACGATGGGGTAGTTTTTGACGATACATCAAGTGATTTTAAATCTTATTTGAATAAAAACGTTTGAATTTCAATGTAGACACTTTGGAGGTTTATAAATGAAGCAGAGTTATGCATCTTTTATTTTCAATGGCAGTGTGTTTGAGCCAAGTAGAACCTTTTAAAACTAACTGATTGAAAAGAAAAGCCGCGATTACTTGTGACTCAACATATTATTAGTTTACCTAAACCTACTTAGGTGACTACCTATAGTTACCAAAATCTAACTAAGTAAAGCCTCGGTAATGTAACATAATAGAGGTTCCGCTGCTATTGTATTTTTTGTCTTATGTTTCTTATCCAGTAGACTAAGAATTAATCTACATAAAGATATCAGTTTCGCACTATCATGACATTACCATGTTCTTTCTGAGACGTCCTTTGGCAGGGCGACTAACGTTCTGTGGTCATCTGACAGTGCAAGCTTTCTTCCCCTCCTGGAGAGCTTGTATTTACTCATAGCTGCCCGAGTTATATTATTCATTACTAGCCTAAATTATTTAACGTCAGTGAAAATACTTTTATCGGTACATTAGCAAATTGTTTACAATACAAATGCATCAATTTGTCATCTAAAATTTCTGACTGACATAAGACGGACGATGTAGCCCAACATTGATCAATCAATAATATAATTTTATAAAACTTATATACTTTATATTTCTCTATCATAGACTCACACTATACTAGCTTAAAGACGACCTCAAAATGCGTGACCGATTCTGATTTGTCAATGTGTGAGTTAGATAGTAGTTTATTATGCAAAATATACTAACTAAAAATATGATCTATGCACCTAAGCGATGGATCATGTGTACAGCTTTTGACGTAACGCTCTATGCTAAAAACGTAGCCCCTTATTCATCATGGTCCGCTAACTTTAAATAGCCGCTAAGGAGTGTTTTTTCTCTTTCTGACTTAGGTCAGTAGAAGAAGGCAGAGTGAGAATTAGCAATGCTTTAAGTTAGCAGACTATTATGAATAAGAGGGGTAGTGTCGAAGCATGTGCCATCACTGCATAAAATTCTCTTCTTTTACGAACCATACGGGTACAATCTCTAAAGGTTGGTGATACTCAATAATTACAAAATACAAAACGGTTTATCTGAGAAATGTAAATAAAGTGTCCTTATTTAGCCTTTAAATACTCTGTTAGCTCATCGTGAATTGGTGCTGCTCAGAATCACCAACATTGGCACTCTAGCTACATCTATTACAAGATTCGTACTTCCTATCTTATTCAGTCGTGTGTTATCTAACCATCATAGAGCAAAAAATAATCAGGAATTGCATGAAAGAAATTAAATATCTCAGCTCGCACTAGACTCAAAACGAAATATAAATCACGATTTCCGGAAAGAATGGGTTGTTGGCTACGCTAGTAAGTAGAACTATTAAGAATCTATGTTCTTACTTCTTACCCCAAGGCCCGGCGTGGAAGGAGTTGTTTTCGAGATCCTCCTTAAGCTACGCCAAACTTCGTATCTAAAGACGCTCTAGTACGGTCTACAGCTGAATTTTCGCCAGCGAACATTTACATGGGACCACCCTTTCTGATATGTAGAACGAATTCCATGTTCAAATTTCAACATGAAATCATAAAAGCCACTCGCTATTATAGATTTCACGATAGAAAAGGTCGTATGTCCTGACCCAACAACCCCCTATTTTTGTTCTACAAAGTGTCCATCCGATCAAAAAGAATATATTATTACGAAGAACAAATTAGGTACCTAACTAGATAAATGAATTGTGAGCATACCTACCTAAACTTTAGATGACCGCCGAAAACAGCTGATATTATTTTATCAGTAGGGGGAAAGACCAATATAGACATTACTATTACTAGCTACTAAGCAAAGCACGGCCTCCTAAATGGACATAGATAAAGATTATTTATAGGATTATAATACCTATATTATGATGAATGATTTCTAAACATTTAAAGAGGGATTTTCACAATAATGATTTTATTGCACCTATGACCTAAGTAGCAATTACCTAGGCTATTGAATTTTATTAATTGTGATTTTAGCATATTTATACCAACTTATTCTTGTTGTATCTAGGTACTACGTTTTATGAAAATTTCATGGGCATACAAAAATGGGTCGGTACCTACCTACAGCTTCCTAATACTTTTAACATTAATCAGTATTTACCTAGTACCTACCTACCTTAGTTTAGGAAACGATAGGATAGTTCAGTAGAGGTGTGTCGCCATGCGTTTTTCAAAATACCAAAACGTAAACAATTTACGGTATGGATACGGGTTGGACAACTATTTATTTTAAAACTATGTATTTCTGAAGAGCTACACCTAGGTATCTAATACTTACCTTATCTTTATTTTTCAGATGGCAGTTTTTTACCTCGTTTCTTTTCGTAATGATGTTATACTATGTTTTTATACTGTTGGTTCACCGATCAAATCAATTGTTAATTGCAATTATTTATTTATATAGTGGTATTTTATTTTATTTCTAGTTTATTTATACTTGGTTATTTCATTTTTAATATTTACAAAAATATTTTATTACTACGTCGATATTTTTAGTTTGAGATTAATAGATAACTGTAATGATTATTATTTAAAAATATTCAGAACTATAGAATATTTACTTGTTCAATAATATAATTCGCGTCTGTTGCCGCCGGAATTCAATATAAGGCGAAAATGTACGAAACAAAAAACGAGATTATCGAGTTGCTTCGGAGAAATAAATAGTTTTGTGTATACCGTTTTTTATCGCATGTTCTCGCTCTATAGTGTATAGTTGTCCTTATCGGCAGTCGGCAAGTGGTCGACTTCGTGGGCTCTCTAAAGTTGGCGTTGGGTAGTTAATTTTTTTGGCAAATTCAATTGTTCTTTAACTGTTCTTCAATGTTTAATCAAAAATTAAATCCTCCCCCCCAACTTAAGAGAACCGACTTCGTGTACCGCAAGACGCGTCGCTCTGTATAGTAGGAGAGCTGGAACTAATTTTTGGGTAGGTATTTGAGGCAAGCTGAAAACTTGGTCTATACCTCTCCTGATATACCCCAACTCGGAACAGCAGACCTGGCTGGTGAGTAGCGGGGCTAAATAAACCCCTAAATTTTTAAAAACATTTTCTTTTTTCGAAAAATATATTCATGACAACATGCACTTTATTACTACTAATTTATTTACAAAATAAAATAAAAATTAAGCCAGACAATTTAGTCGGGGTTTTTATATTGCCAGGCGCGTGCAATAGCCACGAGGTTTCCGAGGAGAGAAACCTCGTGGCTATTGTGAGTCACGTGACCTTATTAGAGCCAAAACGCGACAAGCAAGAACGCAGACAGCTGCCGATAAGCGCTCTCTCTCACACTACGGCTTGCGTATGGCGCTATTCAATCGCAACTATACATAACTTTTTAGATCACCTGGCAGTTAGAAAGTCCCACCACAATGACGAAATATGCCCTATAAAATTTCAAGTTGCCTGAAATACATTTTTTACATATTTTTGCAAAATATTTTTGCACGCGCCTGTAAAAACCCAGACTAAATTGTATGGCTTCATTTTTTTTATTTGTAAACATAAAACTACATCATATATAAAATGCATGTTGCCTCAAATATATTTAAAAAAATAAATAAATAATATTTTTAAAAATTAAGGGGTTTATTTAGCCCCGCTACTCAACAGCCAGGTCTGCAGTTCCGAGTTGGGGTATATCAGGAGAGGTATAGACCAAGTTTTCAGCTTGCCTCAAATACCTACCCAAAATTGGTGCCAGCTCTCGGACCAGTATGATTAGTTATGAGATACCTATACCTACTCGTTGACTCGATGTTGGTATTCGGTATGTGGATAGTGTAAGCTTGGCTCGTTTCGGAAATAACTAGGTTTGGATAACGATTTTTGGGTATTTTGCAAATACAAAGTTTTCGTAACTGTTTACGGTTTGATTCTCTTTATTAATTTTTGCTTTGTACCCTGTCCCGTATCTGCTGTCGTACTGTATAACTATAGACAGCCATAAATTATTATCTCAGCAGTCGGCTATGCTCAATTGATTTTAGATAACGATAACGTTAGTATTGATTTTATATATTTTTACTGCCGTTCCAAGTATTTTAAGAGTCTCTGTGTTTAGTTGAATAACGTACCAAAAGGCTTTAAAATACCCACTAACAAAATGCTTTGGACCTGTATTTTGTATATTGGAAATAAAGGTGGCCGAAAATAATTTAGTCTATGCCTCAAACAGTTGACGTTTATTTAAAAATTTGTATGTCAAATACCGAACGTAGTCGTTTGATACGAAATTATTTTTTCTTTGAATATTTGAATGCAAAATTGAAATAAAATTATGATAATATTAGCCGATTGCTTGTGTGTAAAGCTTTCTAAATGATGAGTGTGATATTTTTTATCGCAATTGTTTTCCTTTGAGAATAATGTATACACTAAAGGGTATTTTCCCCGAAACTAGTAAGTAAACGTCTATTTCCTTTGTTTCTTTTTTTACTTAACGTGATGTAGTTATCATTTTTCTTGATAATATATTTCTAATTTTGTTATATCTACCTATTTATTATAATTATTTAAATCAGGAAATAAGAAAAGTATATAAATAAGCGAACAACAGCCGCTAACGGAAATGTATTAAAAATAATTTTACTATTCCAGAAAAAGAGCACAAAAAGAACTTCATAAAAGAAAACATGAAACAATTAAAGTATATTCAAGGAAAATCCCCCAAGGAAGCCTTGAAACCAGTTCATCCACCTAGACATACTAATTCAAATGCAGCTCCAAATGATTTGACTCAAGTGAAATCCACACCCTCAACTAAAAGTGGCAAGGTTGCACATAATGTTGGTAAACATAGTGTTTTCAAAACACATGATGTTAAAATTAAAAAAGGTGACATGGCAGAGTTTCTCAGACGAAAAGAATTAAGACAGGTGAAGGCTCATGATGACCAAAATATAGAAGATGATGTTCAATCAAATGAATCATCAGGTCGTCTGAGAGACATAGCTTGTCAAACAATGGAAACTAATTTATCTCAACGTTTAACCGAAAGCACTAAGTTAACAATGTTGTATCCAAGAGAGGACAGTGATGCCAAGTTGAAGGCCAGTGGGGACTCGGGTCGCCACAAGTCCCCAACACCCTCTAACCACACCCCACGGACAGCTGGCGATGAATTATTTGAAGAAAGGAACAGAAGCAGATTAAATTCTATTTTAGAAAGAAAAGACAAAGATCCATATCTTCCAGCAGGTCTATATTTAAATTCAAATAATGAGTAACAATTTTTAAATAATTACTTAGTTAACTATCTTTGGTATTGATGCCATACACACTATTTGCATATTGATAATGCCTTCTTCTTTAAAAAACACTTCTTACAGTTTGAAAATTTTAATATCTAAATTGATTAGGTGCATATAGAGTATAAGATGAATAGACATGAAAAAGTATAAAAAAAGAATTTGATTTTCGAATAAACAGTAGTAGCTTAATTTGTGTAACTATCTAGAAACTTATTTCAGGGTACCAAAAAGGTGTTCTTCCTAAATACTTAAGGGAAAGAAAGGGACAGTGTACAAAGGAGATAGAAGGTGTAGCCGTAGAAGATGACCAGGTTGTTTGTCCTCCCGGACATGTGACTCTTCCTGACAATGAACGGAAGGAAACACTGAGGATGCTTAGAAACAGTTTGTATATTATTTTAAAATTGTAAATGATGTTATTGTATCTCTGTAATATTTAATTGAAATTAGACTGCTCATTCCCTGAAGTAAAATAATGTAAAGGTATGTATATTTAATGTATATATATTTATTTATTTTCATAATTCAAGATGTTTGTGCACCTTCATCTCTTACTTAAAATAGAAAAGTTACAGGTCTTACAAAATAAATAATGAACTTATAATTATTGTAGGTTTTGCAGAGCTTGTGAATGAATTGAACAAAATGCCGGTAAAAACGGACACACTACGAATGAGAAATAGAAAAATGGAATTAGAGAAACAGCTGGCAAAATTAGAGGAAGGCATTAAAGTGTTTTCAAGGCCCAAAGTTTTTGTTAAGATAGGGGAGTAGATTACGAATGTTACACAATTTCTTGCAATTGATGCCTAAATTTTGATATCTTGATATATTTACTTTTTGTAAATGGGTTTCAAAAATTTTTAATATTAAATTTTAATTGTGATGAATTGAGTGAAAGTTTTAAGGCAAATTTAATGTGTTCTATTAAATTCTACTTATTTAAGATTTGACCAATATAATAAAATAATAATATTTTATGTACAATTTCTAAAATAATGTAAATATTATTAGAAGTTTATTTTGTGACATAAAAATATTATTATAACGAAACCCCTAAATTGACTGTACTTCTTATATATTATGTACAATGATTAAACAATTTAGTAGTATGTTAGTTATTTAATGTTATTTTTATTGCATTGGTGATAATTTATGGTTTAAACATTGTAACTAATGTTGAGTATTAATAGTACTCATTGTTTCTATGATTTACAGTGTCTTTAGCTTTTGGAAACTTAAATATATATTTATCCAAATTGCATTATTGCTTTTTTCTAACCTGTGGAGTACAGAAAGAATTAAAACATTAAATTATTAGACCTAATTAAAATTTAAAATTGCATATTTTTGCAGATGTGATGTGATAAAAATGTCCCTCAATAGTAGTATGCACTTGTCTAATTCTATTTATTACATTGTGAAATATAACAAGGTTGTATAACAGTGAAAACTCTCATAGCTAATTAAATCCCATTAATTAACACATTATCAACAATATATGAAGCAGTAATAGTGAATTTCAAACATATTAATTTATTTTAACTATCAGGCTTAAGCTCTTAATTGTAGCACAAGTTTGTTATCAATGAACATACCCAATTTAAAATAATTGGTTACAGTAATGAAATTATTATATCCATTTTTGTTCAATGATATTGTATGCAAATAAAATTTGAAAAACAAAACTTTATGAATGATGCGGGATTCGAACCCACAACCTCCGGTGCTCTAACCAACTGAGCTAACCGTTCAAGTACTGCCTCGTTATAAAATTCTGTTTGCTTTGTTCAACTCTCAGGTTGTGGCTTCATCTACAGGATCTACTTTACAGTTGATAACCTGCTCAACCCCAGTATTTGCATATTAGGAAATTGACTTGAGATGTCGCTCTTGTAACAATATGTTATGGTTACGCCGGAGGTCGTGGGTTCAAATCCCGCATAGTTCATAAAGTTTTGTTTTTCATTTTTAGTTTCAATTTTATTTGTGTATTAATTTTTCAGTTTCAATTTTATTTGTGTATTAATCCTAGAAGTGAGGGTTGACACTTTAAAAACATAACATATTGTTGTTATTGTATGTTTATTCTATAGCATTACAATACATACTAAAAAAAGAATATTGATATATATAGAATTATATTTAAAAACAAACAACTTTAACAAATAATAAAGCTAACCAGAATTTATCTACATATATATTTATACTTTAGTCATTAAAGTTTCCTAACATGTTGGAATAAATGTTTATTGAAAACTATAGGTCCTTTTCTAAATCTCTCCTCTTCATTTGTGTGCCAATTGTAAAATGAAAACTCCGGAAAGAAAAATTTTATTTCTTTTTCTGCTGATATTGGTGAGTCTGAAATATGTTTTAATTAATTTCATCATTAAAAATAAACAGTGGACATAATTAATTTACAATTTAACTTTTTAATGAAAATTCAGTGTGTATAATGGTTGCTTCATTTTTGTTGTCTATTTTCTGCAGTTATCAATATTAAAGCTAATTGATAAGTTATCTGTGAGTTGTAATAGCACTAGTAACTAAATATAATTATGGTATTAAAATTAAAAAAAACATCAATGATTAACCTAATTAAGCCAAGCTAGCTAAGCTTTAATCTATAAATCTCTGAATATCAGCAGAATTGTAGCTGCTTATTTGAACAGTTTTTTAGACAATCCCTTTTTTTTTATGGAATAGGAGGACAAATGAGCGTACGAGTCACCTGTTGTAAAGTGATCACCGCCATCCACAATCTCTTGCAACACCAGAGGAATCACAGGAGCGTTGCCGGCTTTTAAGGAAGGTGTATGCGCTTTTTTTGAAGGTAACCATGTCATATCGCCCCGGAAACACCGCACAAGGAAGCTCATTCCACAGCTTTGTAGTGGAAGAAAGCTCCTTGAAAACCACACTGTGGAGGACCGCCACACATCCAGATGGTGGGGATGATATCCTAACTTGTGGCGTGTCTTGCGAAGGTGGAATTCGGCAACAGGAATCAGGTTAAACAGCTCTTCGGAACACTCCCCGTGATAAATGCGGTAGAAGACACACAATGAAGCGATGTCTCTATGCAACCCCAAGTGATCCAGCCGTTCACAGAGCACTGGGTCCCCAACAATTCGACAATCTGCTATAATATTGATGTGTGGAGTTAATCAGATTAGACATAAACAAACTATATAGCCTATGGGGCTTAGATGCTTAAACACAATATGTTAATGAATGAATGAGTTTATTCACATTAAAATGAATAATACTATCCCAACTATAAATTTCTGAGGGTTGGGACGAAGGGATTTTTTATGGGGCTTGCTCCCTGTCCATTTCAATTGACACACCAAATAGTATTTTTCCTGGTCACTAATTAACACAGCACGGATCAAAGGAGAAACTTCTGTCATACAAAATCATCACCTATTCATGTCGACTACCCAGGAATAGCCTACCTCTTGTCCTCTACTATTAATTTAAAACTTTTCAGCCTAATATGATAGTTCAGACATAAATTAACCTCAAAACTGATCATGAATATCTCGGTAACTATGGGTTTCCTTGTTGTGGTACAGGGGGGGTAGTTAATGTTCTTACTGGCTACTCACAGACAATCTTATGTATTATTTGAATATATAGCTGTACCTGAGCCATGAGCAACATTTCTTGTGTCAGATATTCCAAACATGCCCCTCAATGAATAGGGATCTTCAAATTGGGCTCTGTATACCTTTGTTGGGCCTAACATTTGTCTCCACAATTGTATAGCATTTGTATGTGCAATTATATGTACATCTATGCATCCACTGAAATAATTATAAAGTAGTTTGGTAGTTCTTCAAACATAAATCTAATATTTCAGTTGAAAAAAAAATTATTGATTACCTAGACATGAATGTCACAAGTCTATTGAAAAAGAACTTCTGGACATGTTCTAAATAGAAGTTGCCGGCAGTCTCTTTATCTAAAGAAACCCTTTGAGTTTTTATAACTGCAAAATTATTTTTGATAACGTTACGGATATACGCCAAAGCCACTGGATTTTTAACTGCATGAGGTTTAATTATAGCTAATGACAGTTGTAATTTCGACATATTGTAATAATTTTATACATATTTTCAGTACTATAAAATAGTGTAATCATTTTTGTTTACAGTATAAAATAACAATGGGCAATGACTAGGAAGTATGATGAAACAATAATAATATTTAGCCATAGAAAAATAAAATACTGAAATCATATTTCAAATTTCAATGCCAATGGTCACTGGTCGTCAAATCACAAAATGTCATAATTACAATGACATTTTGTCGCTTGCGGCTTGACAGCTGTGGCTACTATAGCGTCGGAGACAGAAGCAGAAAGGCTGTAAAATTTGACTGCCTCTGAAATTTAGTTTAGTATGAACCTTAGCGAAAACAATAATTAATGTATTGATAAATGAAAAACAAAACAAACGCAAAATATATATACACGATATAATATGTAAAGTGATGTAACAAACATACTCAAACGTCAAATAGTCAATGCCCAGTAGTCATACACGAGTAAGTCAAAAAAGTAAATGTAAATTAATACAAAACAAAAGTTATTGAGTACAGTAGCTGCATCATCCACACACACCGTAAATAAATAAAAGTATTCTGTAAGCATTTAATTATGTATGAAAAAAATATAATAACTTTTATGAATCTGAAGTATGGGGGTACCACAAGGGTCTATTCTTGGACCGTTCCTCTTCCTTATCTATATAAATGATCTTCCTAATCTTATAGAGAAAAAACATAAGGTAGTATTGTTTGCGGACGACACTTCACTGATTTTCAAAGTGAAAAGAAACCAAGCTATGTATGACGAAGTGAACGATATTTTATTTGACATCGTGTACTGGTTTAGCGCTAATAACCTATTGTTAAATAGCAAGAAAACTAAATACATTAAATTAACCGTACCAAATGTCAAAAATGTAAATGCAAATGTTTTGTTAAACGGAGAGGTGATAGAACCGGTGGAATCTGCTATATTTCTTGGCATAACTCTAGATTCCAAATTACAATGGGGCCCCCATATTGAAGGATTGTTGAACAGACTTAGTTCTGCAGCATACGCGGTTAAAAAGAATAGACAATTAACTGACATAGATACGGCGCGACTAGTATACTTTAGTTATTTCCATAGTATTATGTCCTATGGTATATTGCTATGGGGCAACGCTGCCGATATTAATAAAATATTTGTGCTGCAGAAGAGGGCTATTCGCGCTATTTATAATCTAGGTCCTAAAGAATCATTGAGAGCAAAATTTAAAGAAATTAACATCTTGACTGTTGCTTCTCAATATATTCTTGATAATGTAATGTATGTTCATAGGCACATAAGTGAATTTGCCAGAAACTGTCATAACCATAATGTTAACACCAGGAACAGACACAAACTTATGATGCCTACTACTCGGCTAAGTCGAGTTAGTAAGTCTTTTGTGGGGCGATGTATATGATTTTACGACAAGATCCCAGAAAAAGTTCAAAACAAAAGTATAACGTTATTCAAAAGAATTGTTAAAAAACGTTTGTGTGGTAAAGGTGACTATAACATAAATGACTTTCTTAATGATACCACAGATTGGGAATGGAGTGACCGCCCTCAGGCTATTAAATAATAAGTTTAATTGTACAATATTACTTTGTAAACATATTTATTCGATGAAAAAAAAATCCCGCTGAGTTTGTTGCGCATGCTTCAATAAGTGATGTCACATCCTATTTTGAATAAAAATATTTTAATTTAAAGCCGAGAATCCGGCAACATTATCATCCTGTCACCACAAGTAGCGGCCGTTCACGAAAATGACACATGAGCCAGCCATCGCCTCCCTCAAACATATTTTAGGGCAGGGGACGACCCGTTCCATGTCGCCACCACAAGCAGTGACGTTAAAGCGAGTATGACGAAGCCTGTTACGAGAACAATTGTTACTTTTATAGTGTATAATATTATATACGTACCTACTAAAAATAAAAATACTAATCATGTGCATACACAAAATTATAATATAGGTATACATACGTATGTATGTATATATATATAGTATACATACATATTAAAGAATTGTAACTAACAATAAAATATATTTTATAATCTATGAAATATTTTATTAAAATCCATAACATTTTTTTACATTTTAGAGACTGAGCGTTTGGCGGTTAAATAAAACAACTGCTTGACTGTGAGGAATATGTGGAAGATATCCTTTATTAAAAAGTTACATGATATATATACAAAATCCTTAAAACTAGTTACCCAATTACAATCGTTACTCAAAAAATATTTACAAGTTCACAAAATACACACCAATACTAAACCAATAGTAAAACGTTTCATTCAATAAGAATTGAGAATAATATTATGTGTTCTATCTCGCTCTAAAACTAATGCTATCGCAGTTTGTGTAAACTCGCGTCGAACCTCGATTATACGATGTCAATGAGCATTCAGCACCTACGCTGTTGCTCATTGATTAAAATTGCATGAATAGCGATCGATCCCCGAGTCCCGACGCTTCAGCCTTCACTCGTCAGTCGAGTCCGCTCGGCCTTGCTGTGCGGTTGTGTAACGCGGAGCATATGACTGATCACGTGAGTATATCTGCGATCGTCGAGAGAACGTGACGATGCTCGTACATTGATGAGATTATTACTGGTATCTGTATGATTCTATGAGTTGATGTACAGCATTATGAAATGGTTCTTATCAGAGCTAATATTACGTTATATAAAATAAAATGTTCTTGTCAGAACGAATCTTTCGGCATACGCTTATTACAGTTATTAAGCACGATTACTATTTCTACGATCTATAATGCTACGTTACAAGTTAGATATTAGACATTTATATTAATTGATATTATTGGATGTAGGTACAGCTACAGGAGTCCCCTTCAAGTGAAACGCACCGGCAACTTGATGTGTCGGCCTGTCCTTGACATTTTGATAGGCTGGGACGTCAAGTTGTTCGTAGGGTCCGGTAACGTGGTATTTTGGGTATTGGTGGTATGTTTGTTAGGTATGGTATCGGTAAGGTTTTTGGTAACTTGTACAGTTAAAGGTAATGAATATAATGTATTGTTTTCTTCAGTTTCATTTAATAAATATGCAGGTTTTAAACGGTCGATCGATATGTTTGTTTGTCGACCTGGTAACTGAATGGTATAAACTTTACCGCTTCGTTTGATAACACGGTACGGTCCTTCATATGGTGTTGGTAATGGAGGTTTTACTGAATCTATTCTAATAAACACATGACTGCATGTATGTAAGTCTTGATGAACAAATATGTGTTTGTTATTACGATGTGAAGTAGGTGAGTGTGGTTTATTAGCTGCGGTATGCGTACGTAATTTATCAACGTAGGTATGATCCAATGAGGTAGATGATGTTTGTGTGTTTATGTCGAAGAAATCACTTGGTAGACGAAGGTTATAGCCGTATGTTAGTTCGGCGGCGCTAACGCCTGTGTCTGATCGTAGAACTGCGCGCAGGCCTAATAATACGGTTGGTAGTTCATTGACCCATGCACAGGTGTTTGTTAACCTTGAACGAAGAGCTGTCTTCAAGCAACGATGAAAGCGTTCTACCTTTCCGTTACTCTTTGGGCTATAGCTAGTACTTCGTATCCGTTTAACTCCCATAGTTTTCATGAGGTTGGTAAACAGAGAGCTTTCGAATTGTCGACCTTGATCGCTTGTTAGTGTCGCTGGGCATCCAAATCTTGAGATCCAGTGATTGTATATGATATCTGCAATTGTCTCGGCTGTAATATTGTCGCTAGGGATTGCCTCAGGCCAACCAGTATGTCTGTCGATCATTGTTATCAGATAACGATGTCCTTGAGCAGAGGTAGGTAGAGGTCCGACAATATCTATGTGTATATGCTGAAAACGATCGCTTGCGTCAAAACATTGAATTTTGCTGACTGTGTGGCGTTGTATTTTACTTTTCTGACAAGTTTTACTCCACTTCCCTATGTCGATATTCATTGATGGGCAAAAGAATTTTTGAGATATTAATTTACGTGATGTTCGTATTCCTGGGTGTATAATATTATGTACACTATTAAAAATTTGTTTGCGGAATTCTGTAGGTATGTTAGGACGTACATGACTTGTTGATGTTTCGCAATATAATTCTAGGTTCGTGTTAGGTACATTTATTTTCTTGAAGGTTAAGTTTGGTTGTTGAATGGGTTGTGTTATGCTGCTGTCTCGCTCTTGTGCGTTCGATAATTCGCTGTAGTCGATCGTAGGTGATACTGTTATTGTTTCTATTCGACTTAATGCGTCGGCAATAATATTGTTTTTCCACTGATGTGTCGAATATCGGTTGTGAATTAACCGATGAATAATAATTGGCGCGTTCGGCGTGGCGTTTCGTTTGCAGTATGTGTTTTATTCATAGCGAATGTGAAGGGTTTGTGGTCTGTGAATATAATTAATTCACGTCCTTCAAACATCTTACGGAAATATTTCACTGACTTATAGACGTCTGAGAGTTCTCTGTCATACGCTGAGTATTTCTTCTCCGCCTCTGAGAATTTCTTTGAGAAGTAACCGAGTGGTTGCCAATTATTTTCGATGTATTGTTGTAGGACGGCACCTACTGCATTCTCAGACGCATCGCAGAATATTGCGATAGGGGCATCATGTGATGGGTGAGCGAGTAAGGTAGCTTTGGATATACTATTCTTGCACTCTTCGAATGATTGTGATGCTTCGTCGGTCCATTCAATTATTGTTTTATCACGTTTCTTGACATGGTGTAGGTAAGCGTTTAGCGGAGCTTGTATTGATGCAGCATTCGGTATGTGGTCACGATAGAAATTTAACATGCCTAGAAATCGTCTTAAACCTTCTATAGTTTTCGGTTTTGAATATTCGGTAATGGCTTTAATCTTCTCTTCTGGTGGCTGTATACCGTTTTTTGATACGATGTATCCAAGAAATTTGACTTCTGTTTGGCCTAAGTTACACTTCGCGGGGTTGATAGTGATACCGTTTTCTTCCAATCTTCTAAGAACTGTTCTTAGGTGATCGCGATGCTCAGTCTTGTTTGCTGAGGCTATGAGCAAATCGTCGATGAATGGGAAAACGTAGTCTAGTCCACGGAGCACTTCGTGAATAAATCGCTGAAATGTTTGTCCCGCATTCTTCAGACCAGGACACATGCGAGGAAATTCGAATAAACCCATTGGTGTGATGATAGCTGTCTTCTCTATGTCCTGTTCCCTGGTCTTCAATTGTTGGTAAGCGCGGCTGAGGTCGATTGTGGAGAATTTTGTTTTGCCAGACAGATGATGGGTGAAGTCCTTGACTCTCGGCACTGGATAACGATCGGGTTTGGTTATGCTGTTCAATCGTCTATAATCACCGCATACCCGTATATCTCCATTCTTCTTAGGTACTCGGTCTGCAGAGTCCTTGTTGCATCACGTTTTCGAATTCTTTCTTCACTATTTCATAACGATGAGGTGGAATGGGACTAGCACGGCAATGTAATGGAGGTCCTTGTGTTTCAATATAATGTTCCACGTTAATTTTTGGCGATAATTGCATCGATGTTAATCTCGTCAGCTACAATAAACTTCCACTTGTATGGTCGACGGAGGTTGAGATCGAGTTCTAATGTTTTCTCACCATAAGTTGAAATTGTTGTGTTGTTTGCAGCGTACAATTTTAATGGTAGAGGCGTTGCTTTCAGGCCTAGTTTTCTTGGTAGGACGGATATATTAGCACCGGTATCTACTAAGAATGACATCTTTGTTTTCTTGTCTGTGACAAAAAGGCGGTATGAAGTGTGAAGGACGCCGGGTTCCGCCGCAGCTAACGTCCGTTCTAGTTTCCCGATGGCTCTTTCTTGAAGCTGCAGGGCGTAGTACAACGTCGTGCTTCACTACCAAATCGGCGATGGTAATAGTAGTAAAGTGTTGGTAAGCTATTGAGTGTGCGGAAACGGTGTTGTGACGAAGTTCTATTGCGAGATGACGAGCGAAATCGGTGGCGATGATAGTGTTGAGATGGCCTTGACTTGAGTTCGGCGACTTCTAGTGATAGTTTTCGTATTTCGTTAATAAGGAATTGTGTGTGATCTACATGATTTGACGTCGATGATTCTGGACTTGATAATGGTGGCTGGCTGGAGACGGCTGCTACCTCCTGGATTTGCTCCATCATCGTGTCAGCAAGCAACGCTAGTTCCTCCAGCGTGGACTTCGCGCTGAATGACTCGCTGACGGTGAGCACGGAGCGGACGTGGGCTGGCAGTAGCTTACTCCACATCACGCGGAGGGTGGAGTCGGTAACCTTGTCCCTTGCAAGGCATACGCATGCGTCACAGTAGCTGTGAAGGCTTCTGGTCTCCAAGCTCCATCTCGGCGAGTAGCTTCTGGAACTTGCGGCTGTCGGATTCTTCATACACCGATATGAGACGTTCCTTGATTGCTGAATATTGTTTGTCTCTCGGTATGTTAAGGCCAAACTTCACAAACTCTAAACTTCACTAAGATGACTACTGGTGATCTGTATGATTCTATGAGTTGATGTACAGCATTATGAAATGGTTCTTATCAGGGCTAATATTACGTTATATAAAATAAAATGTTCTTGTCAGGACGAATTTTTAGGCATACGCTTATTACAGTTATTATGCACGATTACTATTTCTACGATCTATAATGCTACGTTACAAGTTAGATATTAGTCATTTGTATTAATTGATATTATTGGTTGTCGGTACAGCTACAACATTATCATATAAAAAATTTATGTATATCATATAAAAATTGACAAATGCTTATAATCATTGATTTATCTATAGTTCATCAATTATATATGGCGCTTTTTCGACCAGAGGCACCGGTTGACCTGAAATGATGCTGTGACCGCGCGCTCTCCGCCCTCTATCTCGAAAACGGTTCACCGTATAAAAAATTTTTTACTCAAAATTTGTAGAGAATTTTGTATTCAACAATATTGATAATAAATGCAAATAGCAAAAAACCGATTTTTGTGACCTTTGACCTTGAAATTTAATAGTTGCTTACACCCTACCATAAGTAGGTTTTGAGACAACTTTGAAGGTGTCAATATACAAGTATTTACAGACTTACAGCTGGGTATCTCGAATTCCCAGGTGAACTTACTATAATGACTGGACTATTAGTGTTACTGTAATGATTAGAAACAAAGAAATTTAGTTAGACTTTACTTCTTAAATCCTATAATGTTTCTTATTAGTACGTACACTATAATATATTTAATTTACTGTGTACTGATCTAGTGTTAGGTCAATATTTTCCAAGTTTCGTTTATCCTTTTCTTTCCACCTGCAACTCGTTTTCCCGTTTTTATGACTGAATGCGCATACTGTGCAGTGCCAAATAAAAAAAGGTGTGTGTGTGTGTGTGTGTACTTATGAATGCACACAAGAAGTTATACTTTCTTGGCCTAAAGGAAAAATCCTTAAAAAAAGCAAAGATCGCTTTTTTTTTTTTTTTTTTATGCAATAGGAGGACAAACGAGCGTACGGGTCACCTGGTGTTAAGTGATCACCGCCGCCCACATTCTCTTGCAACACCAGAGGAATCACAAGAGCGTTGCCGGCCTTTAAGGAAGGTGTACGCGCTTTTTTTGAAGGTACCCATGTCGTATCGTCCCGGAAACACCACACAAGGAAGCTCATTCCACAGCTTTGTAGTACGAGGGAGAAAGCTTCTTGAAAACCGCACTGTGGAGGACCGCCACACATCCAGATGGTGGGGATGATATCCTAACTTGTGGCGTGTCGTGCGATGGTGAAATTCGGCGGCAGGAATCAGGTTAAACAGCTCTTCGGAACACTCCCCGTGATAAATGCGGTAGAAGACACACAATGAAGCGACGTCTCGACGCAACGCCAAGTGATCCAGCCGTTCACAGAGCACTGAGTCCCCGACAATTCGGGCTGCTCTACGTTGCACGCGGTCAAATGGATCGAGCAGATACTGGGGTGCACCAGACCAGAGATGACAGCAATACTCCATGTGTGGCCGGACCTGCGCTTTGTAGAGCGCTAGAATGTGGGCCGGCTTGAAGTATTGCCGTGCTCTATTGATGACGCCCAGCTTCTTCGAAGCCAATTTGGCTTTGCCCTCCAGATGGCCACGGAATTGGCAATCGCTCGAGATTTGGAGACCCAGTATTCCGATACTAGGCGCGGCTTTAAGAGAAGTGTTCTCGAAGAGCGGTGATACGACAAATGGGGTTTCATTGATATGCAGAAGAAACAGCGTAGGAGATAGCACACAGCCTTGGGGCACTCCAGCATTCACGGGCTTCGGGTTCGAGCAATATCCGTCGACAACGACCTGTATGCTACGCCCAGTGAGGAAGCTGGAGGTCCACTTGCACAAGCTCTCGGGAAGCCCAAATGATGGAAGTTTTGAGAGGAGCGCCTTGTGCCATACACGATCAAAGGCCTTCGCTATATCCAGGCTAACTGCCAGGCCTTCCCCCTTGCTTTCAATAGCCGCCGCCCATCTATGTGTTAGGTATACCAGAAGATCACCTGCCGACCGTCCATGGCGAAAGCCGTACTGTCGGTCGTTGATCAACTGGTGACCCTCTAGGTATACTAAAAGCTGGTGGCTAATTATGCTCTACATGATTTTGGAGAGCAGGGAGGTGATAGCAATAGGCCTGTAGTTCGCCGGATCCGAACTGTCTCCTTTTTTTTGGATCGGATGGACAAGGGCTGACTTCCATGAGTCAGGGACTACGCCTTTGGATTAAGAGTGCCGGAATAAACGCGTTAGCACCGGCGTCAACTCAGGGGCACACGTTCTAAGCACGATTGGAGAAATGCCATCCGGCCCGCTCGACTTCCTGACGTCCAACGAAAACAGAGCTCGCCTAACAGTTTTCTGTCTGAACTGTACTTCAGGCATAGAGCTCTGACACCGCGGGATGGTCGGCGGTGTTTTTCCGTTGTCGTCAAGAGTCGAGTTGAAGGCGAAAAGAGCGCACAGGAGCTCGGCTTTCTCTTTTGCCGTATGGGCCAGGGTGTCATTCCTCATGTGCAACAGCGGCATGGACGGCTGGTTGAAGTTACCAAGAGCAGCTTTCGACAACGACCAGAACTTGCGTGTTCCGGTCGGGTAACTGGAAAGCTGCTCGCCGATTTTGACGACGTGCTTAGACTTCGCACGGGCGATTTGCCGCTTAAAAAATCTGGAGGCACGGTTATATTTCCTCTTAAGAACTTTGCAGTTCGGATCCTTTGTACCCAGCGCCGCAACCCAAGTTCGATACGCCTGTTTTTTGCAGTCAGATGCTGCTTTAACTGACGCATCGAACCAGGGCTGTGATCTGCCACCGATCGGTACTACAGAGCTTGGTATAAAAATATCCATGCCCTGCAGTATCACATCGCCTACTGCAATGGCGCAGGCACTAGGATCATCCGAAGGGAAACAAACCTTGCCCCAAGGGTAGGATGCAAAAAAGGAACGCATCCTATCCCAATCTGCTGACTTGTAGTGCCAAACGCGGCGGGTCGCTGGTGGTCTGCGACGTTGGCGTCGGATAGGCACTACACTCCTGACCAGGCAATGGTCGGACGTTCCGAGAGGGGCGTCGACAAAGACCTGGTAACCATCGGGATGTGTAGTCAGCAGAAGATCTAATAAGGACGGCATGTGGCTATCCACATCCGGGAGCCGCGTTGGCGACTCAACCAATTGGGACAGACCATACGCCAATGCAAAATTATGCACAGATCGCCCTGCGTAGTCTGTGGTACGTGATCCAAGCCATTCGGCATTGTGCCCGTTGAAATCACCCAAGACCACGATTTCAGCGGAGGGGATCTGTGCAAGCACGACGTCAATTGCTGCTTGAACGCAGCCCATGAGATGATCGGTTTCTGCGTTACCACTATGGGACCTGTAGACACACGCATAGATACGGACGCGGTCGTCTAAATCTACGCGGAGCCAGAGAGTAGACAGGTCCCTACCCTCAAAATTGCCGAGACGGCGACAGCAGATATCCTCCCTAACGTACACACATACCCCGGCATGAGGCAAAAAGTTGTGCTCAATTTTGTACCCGGGGTACGTTAAATATGACGTATCGCTAGGTCGAGATATCTGCGTCTCCGTAAGGAAACACAAGGCCGGCTGCGCCGTCTCAAGGTGGTGGTGGACGGCGATTAAATTGGAGTGAATTCCCCTGATATTGCAAAAGTCCACGTTGAGCGTGGAGCGGGGTGCCGTGGTGTTACTGCCTCGTTTGTCCTCGGTCATGCGCGGTTCTGTGCCCACCCCAGAATACGAAGGGCGGCCCGAGCGAGAGTGCTCGGGGAGGGATTCTCCGGCTCTGGTAGAGCTGGTACCCTCCTGGGGTAATATCTTTTTACGGACCGCTCTCATAATTTGTGTGGGGGGGGGGGGGGGGGAAGGGATGGCCTCCGGTCCTCGACACTAACCTATGCGAAACATAGCGGCACTAGGCCGCTACTTCACGCCGGTATTCTGTGCGAGTGTGGTAATTAACCCGGACGAGTCTGGCCCGATTGTGCTGACGTCATAAGACGGCAGCGTGACTCTCCCACTTCTAAAAAGCCCTTAGTCGCCTCTTACGACACCCATGGGCCTGGGACTCCCCTATTCTTTTTACGCCCCGGAGAAAGTACAGGGCTTTGACAATTATTTATTGAATATTAACGAATACGGCTGTATGGGCTTCAACCCTTTGCCTGTCCTAATAATCGACGAAGAAATAAAAAAAAATAACGAATGTTGCAAGCGTCAGAAAATTTCGGGAATTATTCACCCTTCTTTTCTTCTTTTGTGTCACAGTCACAGAGAACATTATTTATTATAGGTAGTTACAGTGATGCGCGCGCATGTGCGCGCATCTTATAATTGCAGCTATTCACTCATAGTCATAAATCTATTTATTGTTTTCATAACGTGCCAAAAGAAGTATTACTTCAAAAAAAAAGATTAAACTTTTAAATAAAGATTACTAATTAACGATACTATAATTTATCGAGCTGTGTTTGTAGACGAAAGTTGAAAAATAATTAATGTTTATTTGTAACTAACTTCAAGTTTTGTAATTGTAACTAGTATTCATTAATCATACAGATAATGGTGGCTTGTAGATTTTTTCAGCAAGGAAACTGTCGATTTGGTCAAAATTGTAGATATGAACATTCGTACAGCTCCAAATATACTTATCATGGTAAATTAGAGAAATTTAAATTAAAAAAAACGTGAATAGTTTTTCAGGATTATGAAAATAATATAAGATTGTTTTTCAGCACCTGCAAAGAATACTGTTAATGATGAACAACTCATTAACATAGTCCAATCAGATGTGGAAGCTGCGCTTAATGGGGGACAGTGGATACTATCCTGTTACGCTCCAATAAAAGACAAGTCATGCTTTCCAGGCATACAAGATATATCCCAAGAGGAAGCAAGGTTAATGATGTATGCAGCAAAAAATAATAATAAATGGTCTGAAGGGGTAATTTGATTTTTTTGTTTTATTTTAGTATCTAATTTTTCCTAAACATTAATAATTCACTTGTAATAAAGTCTTTTATAGATCATGTTTATCATATAATTACAGTAAATCTTACATGTTTTTGTAAATAATAAATAAAATACTGTATATTCATTGAATTTTCTTAATACTTACAAGTGAAAAAATATTCAATTATGACCTTTTTTGTTTCAGTCTAATTACATGAATAATATTTTCAAAGAAGCGAGATACAAATATGAACAATTATATAAACCCAATGCACAAATAATTCAAGTATTAAAAAAAATGTATCATGGTGAAACAGTGACATCACCTTTTAGTAGTGGAACTCATGAATTTGGAAATAATACTTCATATATGTTTCAAAGTATATCAAATAACAATATTGTTCAGAACACAGGTTTTGGACATAATAATTCAGTACTTGGTGGAGCTGATCAACAGAACTCATCTGGAAGTACAAATGCAAAATCCTTATTTGGTCAAGCATGTCAGAAAGAATTTGGACCTTCACAACCGTCAAATATATTTCACACAGCCAATCAACAAAATACATCAGCTAAGTCTGTTTTTGCTCAAGCAAGTCAAAATGTGTTTGGACCTACACAACAGAGTCCCACGAATATATTTGCAATAAACAATCAAGAAACTGCTCAATCAAATAGTTCCAATGTGTTCAATCAAAACAATCCATTCAAACAAAGTGATCCATTTAGAAACAGTGACCCATTCAATCAAGCTAAAACAGATGTGTTTGGTGTAACAAATACTATGCAAAATACTGAAAACAATAATAATATTTATAGTAAAATAGAGGAATTATCAGAAAGTGATTTAGAAGCTTTTCAGAGTGAAGAATTTCAATTAGGTTTTGTACCAGAATTGCCACCTCCACATAGACTTTGTATATAGGTAACATTAAATTAAACTAGTTTACTTTCATTCAATTAATATTTTTGTTCAATTATTCTTGAATCCTTCAGCATAAAATAATACTTGTTACTATTTTGAAGCATTAATTTTTATTTATTTATTTAAAACCAACAAGACAAACACTAACAAAAGCAAAATAATATAATAACAAAAATAAATTCTGAATGTTGACTCAAATATAGGACATAGGTGTTACACACATTCAAAAACTTACATAATATATAAGGCCATGAGAACTATTTTTTTACAATATTGAGTTTATGATTTTTTCAGTTCAAATTGATCATTTTGATAGAACCAGAGTGGCCTAAAAGTGATATAACGAATATTCACTAGATGGCAGCATGTAATTGCATGAATTTTTTTGTCTATGAATACTATGTTGGTATGTAATTGTCTTTGGCATTTGTAAGTCATTAACACAATTTACAGTCAAAGAAACAAGGCCAAATTATATTTTTATTATTTAAATAGTTGAGCTTCAACTTTAAATGCCAAAAAATCATTGGCCATTTTTAAACTAGCATATTTTTTCATATTCTATACTAGCTGCTCCTTGCAATTATGTCAATATTAAATTAGTATGAAATTTAATAGGCAACTTTCAAAAATATCAGAACCAATCACTTTACACAGGTGGCCGAGAATTTAATGTCAAAAGCTAAAATTTGAAAGCCTCATGGTGATGAGTATTTTTCCCCTTTTATCCGCATTTTTCACCTAATAGTGGTTAATTTTATTGTTGATAAATTACAGTTGCAATAACCACATAAGAAACTATGAATAGTTTAGACAATGCGGAACTAGATTAGAATTGAGTCATAAGTTCAAGATAACTGCTCCAGCTAAATTTATGAAAATGTTCAAGGTATCATAAATAAAATAAAATGGCTTCTATTTTTAAAACTTCCCAGAACATTGGCCAGTAAAATAAGCCAAATTCAAATTTTAGCTTTGGACGTCAACTTCTCAGCCATCCGTTATATAAGATTTATTTAAAAAATAATTTAGAAAGATAATCAAAGTAAAATAATGATATTATATTCATCATGATAAGACATTGTAGTGAATTTCTTTTTTTGGTAGGTATCTATACTTACACATTTTGTCCTCCAAATAATGACCATATTATCATCATTAGTGTCTTACGGTGAAACAAATTTGGAATGCCTGCCTCTTCCCTGCTGTCAATCTTGTTGGTGGCTCATCCACCAGAAAAGAAAAGGAGGATAAACGAGCGTACAGGTCACCTGGTGTCAAGTGATCACCGCCACCCACATTCTTTTGCAACACAGAAAGCTTTGCCGGCAACGCGGTGGAAGACACACAGTGAAACGATGTCTCTACGTAACGCCAAGTGATTCAGCCGTTCACAGAGCACTGGGTCCCCGACAATTCGAGCTGCTCTGCGTTGCACGCGGTCAAATGGATCGAGCGGATACTGGGGCCTGACGTCCAACGAAAACAGAGCTCGCCGAACAGTTTTCTGTATGAACTGTACTTCCGGCATAGAGCTCTGTTGTTGTCGGCAGTGCTTTTCCGTTATCGTCATAAGTCGAGTTGGAGGCAAAAAGAGCGCACAGGAGATCGGCTTTCTCTTTTGCCGTATGGGCCAGGGTGTCATTCGTAGTAGGGACGGCTGTTTGAAGTTACCAAGAGCAGATTGGCGACATCGACCAGAACTTCCGGTCGGGTAACTGGAAAGCTGCTCGCCGATTTTGACGACGTGCTTCGATTTAGCACGGGCGATTTGCCGCTTAAAAAATCCGAAGGCATAGTTATATTTAATCTTTAGAACTTTGCAGTTCGGATCCTTTGAGTCCAGCGCCTTAACCCAAGTTTTATACGCCTGTTTTTTGCAGTCAGATTCTGCTTAAACTGATTCATCGAACCAGGGCTGTGATCTGCCATAGATTACGTGTGTACGTTACTACGGAGCTTGGTATAAAAATATCCATGCCCTGTTGTATCACATCGGCTACTGCAACGGCGCAGGCACTGGGATCATTCGAAGGGAACCTTGCCATGATTACGATATTACATAAATTAGCACAAAGGTGGCTGGAGTAATAACGAAACACATTTTAATTCTTAAAATATATTTTATTAAAACCTATTCATTATTCTAACCATATTTCTCTCTCAAGAACGAAAGTTAAGTGTTCATTCACATTGTGATACAAGTGATGGCATCACAAATTTTCGCATGGAACGAAAGTTTAATAAGAATTTGTACTAGAACATTCTCCACGTGTGAGTTTAAAGTTGCTAAATCAAGATGACGTTACATTTACAAGTGGGTAAATTGTAAGAGGGTTCCAAATTTATAATTACGTAATATTTACATACATGTATAATATTGTAAAATAAACATTTAATTTATTGAAGTGAAACTTCTTTAGAATTGTTGTGATTGGAAACTTGATGAAACGAAAAACGAAACGATAAAAACACAAACAGGTAAATGCTAGATTCAGCCGGCGAGAGAATGAGATCCTCTTTGTGCGATACTTCGTAGCGTTCCCACTATCGTCGACTAAGCATTGTATAAAAATTATTAAATGACTATATTTACTTCATAGTTAATGGTGAGTTTTGTTATGGTCAGACAAATTAATAGGTCAAAATAAGTCAATTATTAAGGCAAACAAAACATTACTTTCCCGTACTTTAACAGCTGGTCTAAAAGGAGTACAATTTCTTCTAGAGTGTGGTATAAATTGAAATGATGATGTTGTTCCTGTAAGTACGTAAGACAGATTCCCACTGACATTTAAATTACATTGGTACCCTAAGAGCTTCGATAATGGTTAAACGGCTGTAGATTATTGGTTGCGCTTATTAAGCATTTATACCAGAATAAACTGCCTTTTAGATAGTCTGAAGCGAATTTTGCAACATCAGAGGAATCCAATCCAATAAGGACTCATCAAATTCAATATGGATTGAATATTTTGCTATCCACTACATATCCCCATAGTAAACAGTTCTCTCTTAGGACGTCGAATATGCCTGGTCAAGACACAGAATACCAGCATATACACACGCCGTATATGGCACTAGAGGTCCTGTGCTTCCCCGGGGGTAAAACGAATAGGGTAGTCCCAGGCCCTAGGGTGTCGTAAGAGGTGACTACGGGCTTATTGAATGTGGAAGAGTCACGCTACCGTCTTTTGACTTCAGCACAATCGGGCCAGACTCGTCCGGGCTACTTACCACACTCGCACAGAATACCGGCGTGAAGTAGCGGCCTAGTGCCGCTATGTTTCGCCTAGGTTAGTGTCGAGGACAGGAGGCCATTCCCCCCTCCCCTTCCCCCCAACAAAATATGAGAGCGGTATCAATAGAGAAATTACCCCAGGAGGGTAACGGCTCCTGTAGAGCCGGAGAATCCCTCCCCAAGCATTCGCGCTCGGGCTGCCCCTCGTATTCTGGGGAGGGCACAGTACCGCGTATTTGGTGGACCGCGTCCGCATCTATGCGTGCGTCTACAGGTCCCATAGTGGTAACGCAGAAACCGATCACCTCATGGGCTGCGTTCAAACGGCAATTGACGACGTGCTTGCACAGATCCCTTCCGCAGAAATCGTAGTCTTGGGTGATTTCAACGGGCACAATGCCAAATGGCTTGGATCTATCAATGATATGTTGGACACCTCCAACATACATTGCTATGCAGACCACAGCACTGGTGATGCCGTATACACGGGCCATGCAGGTCTCTCTCGAGAAAACGTCGACCAGTGCCGGTAGAAACTTGTGTCTTCTATCGGGTCCTCTCTCGAGAAGGTCGCGGAATGGGGTAAATTGAACCTTGTCCAATTTAACCCCCAGAAGACTCAAGTTTGCGCGTTTACCACTAAAAAAAATGTGAGCCGTCACAGGACGCCTGGCAGATGTGAAACATCGACATTATTTTGTAAAAGTAATATGCAGAAAAGAACATATTGTGATAGGAACTAAATATGTCATAATGATAAAATAAAATATTACGATTTTTTTCCAGATAACGATGACTATTTATTGAATAAACATTTATTTTCATTAAATACAAAAATTTACGAATTTATTTAAAGTTTAATCAGTGACTTCGGTAATAGCTATATTCGATGTTGCCTCTGAGGACGGTATTACTGTGACAAGGCGACGCGTCGCCACGGCATGCGTCGCCACGCCAGAAATCGGTTTTACGTGCGGCTATAGATGTTTCACATCAAAAAACCCTATTTGTCGTATCACTGCTCTTCGATAACACTTCCCATAAAGCCTCGCCTAGTATCGGAATACTGGGTCTCGAAATCTCGAGCGATTGCCAATTCCGTGGCCATCTGGAGGGCAAAGCCAAATTGGCTTTGAAGAAGCTGGGCATCATCAATAGAGCACGGCAATACTTCAAGCCGGCCCACATTCTAGCGCTCTACAAAGCGCAGGTCCGGCCACATATGGAGTATTGCTGTCATCTCTGGTCTGGCGCACCCCAGTATCAGCTCGATCCATTTGACCGCGTGCAACGCAGAGCATCTCGAATTGTCGGGGACCCAGTGCCCTGTGAACGGCTGGATCACTTGGCGTTGCTTAGAGAAGTCGCTTCATTGTGTGTCTTCTACCGCATTTATCACGGGGAGTGTTCCGAAGAGGTGTTTAACCTGATTCCTGCCGCCGAATTCCACCTTCGCACGACTCGCCACAAGTTACGATATCATCCCCACCATCTGGATGTGAGGCGGTCCTCCACAGTGCGGTTTTCAAGGAGCTTTCTTCCACGTACTACAAAGTTGTGGAATGAGCTTCCAGTGCGGTGTTTCCGGGACGATACGAAATGGGTACCTTCAAAAAAAGCGCGTACACCTTCCTTAAAGGCCAGCAACACTCTTGTGATTCCTCTGGTGTTGCAAGAGAATGTGGGCGGTAGTGATCACTTAACACCAGGTGAGCCGTACGCTCGTTTGTTCTCCTATACCATAAAAAAAACAAAACTAATTAACGATAATCAAAGAGTTTAATAATATATAGGGAATAATAATAACTAATAATGGATAATATAATTTATCGAGCTGTGTTTGTAGACGAAAATTGAAAAGTAATTAATGTTTATTTGTTACTAACTTCAAGTTTTGTAATTGTAACTAGTATTCATTAATCATGATAGTGGTGGCTTGTAGATTTTTTCAACAAGGAAACTGTCGATTTGGTCAAAATTGTAATTATGAACATTCGAACAACCCCAAATATACTTATCATGGTAAATTAGAGAAATTTAAATTTAAAAAAATAAGTGAATGGTTTTTTAGGATTATGAAAAAATATAACATTGTTTTTCAGCACCTGCAAAGAATACTGTTAATGATGAACAACTCATTAACATAGTCCAATCAGATGTGGAAGCTGCGCTAAATGGGGGACAGTGGATACTATCCTGTTATGCTCCATTAAAAGACAAGTCATGCTTTCCAGGTATACAAGATATATCCCAAGAGGAAGCAAGGTTAATGATGTATGAAGCAAAAAATAATAACAAATGGTCTGAAGCGGTAATTTGAATCTTGTCAATTTGAAATTATTACAATTTTTTTGTTTTATTTCAGTATCTAATTTTTCCTTAACATTAATAATTCACTTATAATAAAGTATTTTACAGATCATGTTTATCATATCATTAAAGTAAATCTTACATGTTTTTGTTAATAATAAATAAATAAAATACTGTATATTCATTGATTTTTTTTAATACTTACAAATGGAAAAATATTCAATTATGACCTTTTTTGTTTCAGGCTAATTACATGAATAATATTTTCAAAGAAGCAAGATACAAATATGAACAATTATATAAACCGAATGCACAAATAATTCAAGTATTAAAAAAAATGTATCATGGTGAAACAGTGACATCACCTTTTAATAGTGGAACTCATGAATTTAGAAATAATACTTCATATATGTTTCAAAGTATATCAAATAACAATATTGTTCAGAACACAGGTTTTGGACATAATAATTCAGTACTTGGTGGAGCTGATCAACAGAACTCATCTGGAAGTACAAATGCAAAATCCTTATTTGGTCAAGCATGTCAGAAAGAATTTGGACCTTCACAACCGTCAAATATATTTCACACAGCCAATCAACAAAATACATCAGCTAAGTCTGTTTTTGCTCAAGCAAGTCAAAATGTGTTTGGACCTACACAACAGAGTCCCATGAATATATTTGCAATAAACAATCAAGAAACTGCTCAATCAAATAGTTCCAATGTATTCAATCAAAACAATCCATTCAAACAAAGTGATCCATTTAGAAACAGTGACCCATTCAATCAAGCTAAAACAGATGTGTTTGGTGTAACAAATACTATGCAAAATACTGAAAACAATAATAATATTTATAGTAAAATAGAGGAATTATCAGAAAGTGATTTAGAAGCTTTTCAGAGTGAAGAATTTCAATTAGGTTTTGTACCAGAATTGCCACCTCTACATAGACTTTGTATATAGGTAACATTAAATTAAACTAGTTTACTTTCATTCAATTAATATTTTTGTTCAATTATTCTTGAATCCTTCAGCATAAAATAATACTTGTTACTATTTTGAAGTATTAATTTTTATTTATTTATTTAAAACCAACAAGACAAACACTAATAAAAGCAAAATAATATAATAACAAAAATAAATTCTGAATGTTGACTCAAATATAGGACATAGGTGTTACACACATTCAAAAACTTACATAATATATAAGGCCATGAGAACCATAGTGGCCTAACTCATTTTTTTACAATATTGAGTTTATGATTTTTTCAGTTCAAATTGATCATTTTGATAGAACCAGAGTGGCCTAAAAGTGATATAACGAATATTCACTAGATGGCAGCATGTTCATGTAATTGCATGAATTTTTTTGTCTATGAATACTATGTTGGTATGTAATTGTCTTTGGCATTTGTAAGTCATTAACACAATTTACAGTCAAAGAAACAAGGCCAAATTATATTTTTATTATTTAAATAGTTGAGCTTCAACTTTAAATGCCAAAAAATCATTGGCCATTTTTAAACTAGCATATCTTTTCATATTCTATACTAGCTGCTCCTTGCAATTATCTCAATATTAAATTAGTATGAAATTTAATAGGCAACTTTCAAAAATATCAGAATACCAATCACTTTACACAGGTGGCCGAGAATTTAATGTCAAAAGCTAAAATTTGAAAGCCTCATGGTGATGAGTATCCGAATCACCCCTATGTATATGTTCAACGATTTTGCGTAGTTTTAGGGAAAGTAATTTTTTTCCCCTTTTATCCGCATTTGCACCTAATAGTGGTTTAGGACTTTTTTCTAAATTTTTGAACACCTTTAGTTAATTTTATTGTTGATAATTATTAACTACAATTGCAATAACCACATAAGAAACTATGAATAGTTTAGACAATGTGGAACTAGTTTAGAATTGAGTCATAAGTTCAAGATAACTACTCCAGCTAAATTTATGAAAATGTTCAAGGTATCAAAAATAAAATAAAATGGCTTCTATTTTAAAAACTTCCCAGAACACTTGCCAGTAAAATGAGCCAAATTCAAATTTTAGCTTTGAACGTCAACTTCTCAGCCATCCGTTATATAAGATTTATTTAAAAAATAATGTAGAAAAATAATCAAAGTAAAATAATGATATTATATTCATCATGATAAGACATTGTAGTGAATTTCTTTTTTTGGTAGGTATCTATACTTACACATTTTGTCCTCCAAATAATGACCATATTATCATCATTAGTGTCTTACGGTGAAACAAATTTGGAATGCCTGCCTCTTCCCTGCTGTCAATCTTGTTGGTGGCTCATCCAGTACTTGGTAGTTTGTTGTAGAAAGTTCTTTGAAAATTGCTGTTCTGAGGACCACATACCCAAAAGGAGGGGATGATAAAGTTTCTAGCGTGAGGTGCAATGATGGGTATTGGGTGGCAGGTATCAAAGCAAACAGCTCTTCAGAACACTCCCCTTAATAAATGCGGTAGATGTATTATTTTTTTATGGAAAAGGAGGATAAACGAGCGTACAGGTCACCTGGTGTCAAGTGATCACCGCCACCCACATTCTCTTGCAACATCGGATCACAGGAGCTTTGCCGGCAACGCGGTGGAAGACACAGTGAAACGATGTCTCTACGTAACGCCAAGTGATTCAGCCGTTCACAGAGCTCTGGGTCCCCGACAATTCGAGCTGCTCTGCGTTGCACGCGGTCAAATGAATCGAGCGGATACTGGGGCCTGACGTCCAACGAAAACAGAGCTCGCCGAACAGTTTTCTGTATGAACTGTACGTCCGGCATAGAGCTCTGTTGTTGTCGGCAGTGCTTTTCCGTTATCGTCATAAGTCGAGTTGGAGGCAAAAAGAGCGCACAGGAGATCGGCTTTCTCTTTTGCCGTATGGGCCAGGGTGTCATTGTTCATATGCAACGGCGGTAGGGACGGCTGTTTGAAGTTACCAAGAGCAGATTGGCGACATCGACCAGAACTTGCGTGTTCCGGTCGGGTAACTGGAAAGCTGCTCGCCGATTTTGACGACGTGCTTCGATTTAGCACGGGCGATTTGCCGCTTAAAAAATCTGAAGGCACGGTTATATTTAATCTTTAGAACTTTGCAGTTCGGATCCTTTGAGTCCAGCGCCGTAAACCAAGTATTATACGCCTGTTTTTTGCAGTCAGATTCTGCTTAAACTGATTCATCGAACCAGGGCTGTGATCTGCCATAGATCGTTACTACAGAGCTTTGTATAAAAATATCTAGCCGTTCACAGAGCACTGGGTCCCCGACAATTCGAGCTGCTCTGCGTTGCCCGCGGTCATATGGATCGAGCTGATACTGGGGTGCGCCAGACCAGAGATGACAGCAATACTCCATGACCTGCGCTTTGTAAAGCGCTAGAAAGTGGGCCGGCTTGAAGTATTGTCGTCTCTATTTATGACTCCCAGATTCTTCGAAGCCAATTTGGCTTTGCCCTCCAGATGGCCGCGGAATTGGCAATCGCTCGAGATTTCGAGACCCCGTATTCCGATACTAGGCGAGGTTGTAAGGGAATTGTTGTCGAAGACCGGTGATAGACAAATGGGGTTTTTTACCAAGAGCAGCTTGGAGACATCGACCAGAACTTGCGTGTTCCGGTCGGGTAACTAGAAAACTGCTCGCCGATTTTGACGACGTGTTTCGATTTAGCACGGGCGACTTTCTGCTTAAAAAATCTGGAGGCATGGTTATATCTAATCTTTAGAACTTTGCAGTTCCGGATCCTTTGAGCCCAGCGCCGTAACCCAAGTTTTATACACCTGTTTTTTGCAGTTAGATTCTGGTTTAACTGATTCATCGAACGAGGGCTGTGATCTGCCATAGATTACGTGTGTACGTTACTACAGAGCTTGGTATAAAAATATCCATGCCCTGTTGTATCACATCGGCTACTGCAACGGCGCAGGCACTGGGATCATTCGAAGGGAACCTTGCCATGATTACGATATTACATAAATTAGCACAAAGGTGGCTGGAGTAATAACGAAACACATTTTAATTCTTAAAATATATTTTATTAAAACCTATTCATTATTCTAACCATATTTCTCTCTCAAGAACGAAAGTTAAGTGTTCATTCACATTGTGATACAAGTGATGGCATCACAAATTTTCGCATGGAACGAAAGTTTAATAAGAATTTGTACTAGAACATTCTCCACGTGTGAGTTTAAAGTTGCTAAATCAAGATGACGTTACATTTACAAGTGGGTAAATTGTAAGAGGGTTCCAAATTTATAATTACGTAATATTTACATACATGTATAATATTGTAAAATAAACATTTAATTTATTGAAGTGAAACTTCTTTAGAATAGTTGTGATTAGAAACTCGATGAAACGAAAAAGCGAGACGATAGAAACACAAACAGGTAAATGTTAAAGATTCAGCCGGCGGCGAGAGAATGAGATCCTCTTTGTGCGATACTTCGTAGCGTTCCCACTATCGTCGACTAAGCATTGTATGAAAATTATTAAATGACTATATTTACTTCATAGTTAATGGTGATTTTTGTTATGGTCAGGCAAATTGTTGTTAGGTCAATTATTAAGGCAAACAAAACATTACTTTGGCAACAGCTGGTCTAAAAGGAGTAAAATTTATTCTTGAACATGGTTTAAATTGAAATGATGATGTTGTTCCTTTAAGTACGTAAGACAGATTCCCACTGACATTTAAAAGTTGGCTCTCTATCATATGCTTTAATTTTAGTGGGGACACTGTTAAACCTCGGCACTATGTGGGGCTAGCCGCCATTAACGGTGTTTGGTGTGAAAAATTGTATCCCGAAAAAAGTAGTTAGTAGGAAGTAGGCTGGATGCAACCTGGATGTTGTACTTTGGCCAGGAGGATTCTTAATGAAATACATTTTAATATTTCAGAAATCATGCCATTAAAATAAACAGTGAGCAAAATATTTGTTATATTTTAGTACTTACTACTTTAGGTACTTCCAAACATTTTGTCACTTAAGCAGTAACTGTATGCAAACAAGGTAAGAATGCAAGTACATTACACACAGCACACTGTTTTTGATCATTTAGATTTAAGAAGAAGGCATTCTTGTTATATTAAAAAATGCACACATTTTGGACTGACTTTAAAGACATTTTGATACCAATTAGCAGAAGTGAATGGAATTACATTGGTACCCTAAGAGCTTCGATAATGGTTAAACGGCTGTAGATTATTGGTTGCGCTTATTAAGCATTTATACCAGAATAAACTGCCTTTTAGAGAGCCTGAAGCGAATTTTGCAACATAAGAGGAATCCAATCCAATAAGGACTCATCAAATTCAATATGGATTGAATATTTTGGTATCCACTACATATCCCCATAGTTAACAGTTCTCTCTTAGGACGTCGAATATGCCTGGTCAAGACACAGAACACCAGCATATACACACGCCGTATATGGCACTAGAGGTTGGCAGATCGGAAGAGGTTGCGTTCCTTTTTTGCATCCTACCCTTGGAGCAGGGTTAGTCTCCCTATGATCCGAGTGGTAGTGCCGTTGCAATAGCCAATGTGATACTATTAGTCAAGTCAATAGTATATAACGCACCTAGGGAGAAAAGTAGGTCATTCTTACCCGCGGAATATTGACAATCGCGGGTGGCAATGTCCTACTTATCTTACGTGGTGCGTATACGATTTTTTCCCACCTGGATGAAAAGCTCGCTTTTAGTCCCTGGTACGAGGGACAAAAGTCGTCTTGCCGGGAGAGAATCGGCCACTCGGACTAAAAGCCAGGTTTTCATCGAGGTGGGAAGCTGATGGAAAAAGTGCTTTTTCCACCAGTTTCAGAATAATATGAATGAGATGTGAAAAAATATGTGTGTGGATAAAAATTAAGAACTATTCAGAAAAATTTCAAAAGTTAAATTACAAAAAGTCAAAACATGGTTTTGTTTTGCAAATATTTACTTTACTTTTTATGTGTAATGTTTTTATGCTACTTTTATTTAAAATGCAGTTAACAAACGTTTTTTTTTAATTATCTTAAATGTACAAGTTCAAGTTCCTAAGTTTTTATTATTTTTTCAATAAAGGTTTATGCATAATATATTGTTTTGTTTATAAAAAAACAAACAGTTATTTTCTTTTCTAGTAAGTATTATATTTAAGCCCAATATTTTACAAAGTGTAATTGCTTCACTTCACTTAAATTAATATAGAACCTTGTAATAGTGAGCCAACAATTTAAAATACACTTACAGAAAACCATACTGAAGTAGCTTTATGCCGATATATTTCGCAGCACGTATCTTCGATAAACAAAGTAGGTATGCTACGCGCACTTATTCAGCTCTTTTCAGCTTTTGTCCATAGAAAACAACAATTTTGTATGAAGACGTGTACGCGTCGATTCAGCTTTCCGCGTCCATTCTGCTTTCGCGGCAAACCAGCATAAAATGAGGATTAATGTGTTTTTATTATGCGAATGCTATAGAGAGCGGTCGGCGGTGTTCCGCCGCGTACAGCGCTGTTCGCCGTCGAATGCGGCGGAACAGCTCTTTACAGGGATGGTTCGCGACTCCTTGTCGACAAGTTGCGACCTGTATTGTTCCTGCATTGATTTGACGTAATCATTATGCACGCAAAGACTAAAGAGTGCAGACGTGATTTAAAGATTATTCTCATTCTTACAACGCCGTACGCGGCTGACAGAAGCAGAGCTGTATAAGTGTGACCAAAATCGTTCAGCGAAACGCGAATGGAGCTGAATAAGTGCGCGTAGTCCCTTAGACATTTGACATGCTATTTTCAATTGCGAGTTATGTAAGAGTTACGATGGTTATATAGATAGTGATCAAGAGGTTTGAATGTTAAACTTATTTTAAATGAACCCACAAATTGTCTATTTGTTCATCATTTGTAGCTTCACACAATATTATTCGCAATCTATTCAATGTTTTTATCCTAACTATCAATTTCACCCAAGTATATTTGTTTATCGCTGGAGGCCGAGAGAACGATGGGTTCGTTACGGTGGAAGTCCACATCGTTGACAGATCCGTTGTGTCCGGGCAGCTTGTACAGCACCCTGCGGGAAGTGGTGTCCCAGATGTAGAGATAGCGGTCTGATGAGCCCGCTGCCACCTGGATGAGTTAAAAATATTCATATTTAAGTGGATTGAGGTCATTTTTATTTATATTAAAGTACAAGCTCAATATTGTAATGCCTCTTAATTTGAATCGCTCCAAGTTAGATTTCTCAATTATGTTAAGTATCTGGTAGTCACATTGGATTAGAAATTCATACGCAATTCACACATCGGAAAAATAGTGAAAAAGGCTAAAATGGATTTTCATGTAAGTCAGAATCTGGTAGAGATTGAGGAACACGTCACAAGCTTTTTTTTATGCTGTTCCTAACAATTACGTACGCCTCCGTTATGTAAATTAACCGAGCAAGTTGCAGATAGGTTAAATACCCTGCAGAGACTTGCCTATTTGGTAATCACAGGGGACCATGACATCCACTCCAAGTGTGGTCATTGAGGCGCTGATTAACTTCCGTCTCTCCCATGTTTATAAAGCATGAGGCGAAGGCTAGCATGTGAGGGAAATTATGGAGAAAGGGGCATGGTACTCATGCATACGATTCTATAAATCATCACAATCAAATACTGGATAAAAACAAGTCTCCAGGAAGCACGGGAGCTTCTTATAGTTTACTGATAGGGCCAAAATGGAAAAAAGAGGAAAACTGGCTATTGGGTCTATAAAGAGTCTTAAAATGCAGCACAAACCTGGGGAATAACGCCTCTATCTTCCTGGAAGAAGTTCAGGCAATTTAAAATGCGCAGAAATCAATATGGTAAAAGGCTAGGTACTTTAACCATACACTATACAGTCAAGCAGCACAACTGGCTCTAGACGCAGACTCGACGGAAAATTAGTCAAAAACTGCAGTGAAGGCAGAAACACACAAGGTCTCAATAACAGAATGATTCTCAGATGGGTCCAAGGCATTCTGGAACCATAGGCAATGAAATGCCACAGCAGTCCAAAATTCGACAGACCCAGAGGAACCAGCGTCTACAGTAAACATTGAAGTATCTAAACATTGATGCAAAATAATAGGCTTTGCCTAAATGCTAGATAATCAACAGAAATGGGCCTACCACTGAATAGGAAAAACCTATGCATACTTACCAGAATGCCAACTGAGCACTGTCGTCTAAGCAAGCGCCTAATTGTGGGCGTAAAAATTTTTAGAATTTGCTTTGAGGCTATCAAAACGCCTCTATATCTCTGGTATTGCAGCCCACTAACACATAAACTTAACACCACCCTTGGAAATATATACCTAGGAAATCAGTAGCGAACCCAATAGTTCGTTCTTCGCAAATAAAAGCGATCCTCTCTGAATTACTGTGAGTTAGTGAATATTTATAGATACACTATTCAACTTTAATACCTTTGAACCATCTGGTGACCAGGAACACCTAAGCAGGTTCTTCTCAAAATTATGTTGGTGTCCAGTCATCAGTTTGACGCAACGCTCCGACGGGGCAAATGCTCGCACATCCCATATCCGCAATGTATTGTCCATTGAGTTTGTTAACAGGTACGATCCGTCGTAGGAGAGAGCCATACCTGCCACAGTAAGCCATGTTTATTATATTGCAATGCCATTACTTCCAGCAGACATCTAACGGCTGTGAATTCTTAAATATAGCTTTTAGAACACACTAATTTAACTCAAATTTAAATATTTTTATTCAAAATAGGGTGTGACATCACTTATTGAAAGTCAAAAACTACCACCTATTCCAAAACGGATGTCTCAGACCTGAGAAGAACGGGCGCAACAAACTCAGCGGACTTTTTCTTTTTTTCATCGAAAAAATATGTAAACGAAGTAATATTGTACAATTAAACTTATTATTTAATAGCTCCACTAACTATCTGTGGTATCATTTAGAAAGTCATAAATGTTATAGTAACCTTTACCGCACAAACGTTTTTTAACAATTCTTTTGAATATCGTAATACTTTTGTTTTGAACATTTTCTGGGATTTTGTTGTAAAAGAATATATACATCGCTCCACAAAAGACTTACAAACTCGACTTAGCCGAGTAGTAGGCATTATAAGTTTATGTTTGTTCCTGGTGTTAACATTATGGTTATGACAGTTTCTAGAAAATTCACTTATGTGCCTATGAACATACATTACATTACTAAGAATATATTGAGAAGCAACAGTCAAGATGTTAATTTCTTTGAATTTTGCTCTCAATCAAATCTTTAAAAAATTATACTACAAGAAATAAGAAAGACACTGGCATCACATATCATCAGTAAGTATTTTATTAATTTCAATGTAAAATAACACGAAGCGTATGTTTTAAATGCATGCTTTAAATCCTCTATTAAAGATTCTGAAACAGTTAGCTTATTGCCAACATTAAAACACCCAATGTTCTAATAACCATTACATCACCCAAAAGAGTGTTGTAATGTTGTACTAAATTTCATAACAACACTCCTCTGTTTGTTTTATCTCTTCACGCGCAAAGAGTTTCAACATACAGCCACATTCTTATTGCTCGATGCGTGGTATCTGTATGAATTTCAAAAAAAGAACTTTTTGTTTACGCGCGCTCTACAATCTCAGAAGATCGCGCGCCGTAAAAAAAGTAGGTTATTCGAATCCCCGCCATTTTTCTTGGATATTTTTATTGTCTTGTTTACAAAAACTGAGCGATTCATTTAAACGCTGCAAAAGAACGTAATATTCGAGTGAATTTTAATTATTGCACTATACAAAATGTAAATTACTACTAAAATAAATAATTGTTTCATTAATATTTATTTTATTTGTATATAATCAGTAATGAATGATATTAGGTTACTACTAGGACTGGCTGTTTTAATGTTAGCAGTAAGCTAACTGTTTCAGAATCTTTTAGAGGATTCATATTATGGGTGTAGATAAAGTCTTGTATGCAACTGTTGATAATTAGGTATTAAAACACTCATGTGATACTATTATCACACTTGGCTTCGCCTCGTGAGATAAATCCACATTCGTGTTTTAATACCCCTTATTACACAACAGTTGCATAAATAACTATTAAAGATTGGCATCTTTAAAATTTTGTAAAATATATATTGAGTGTCTAGATCTAGAGCACACAAACATCTAATATTTGCCGTAATAAAAAAGCTATTGTTCAACAAATTCCGGCAAAAACTTCTCGCAAATGTCATGAAAACGACAAAAAATATCAAAAACCATCCAACGTATTCCGGCGACCTTGACCAGATCGTTGGTCCATCTTGGGCCTACCAACACTGCGTCTTCCGGTACGTGGTCGCCATTCGAGGACTTTACTGCCCCAATCTGTCCGTCGAACTATGTGCCACTACAGTTTGGCAATCATTTGGGCTATGTCGGTCACTTTGATTCTCCTACGGATCTCAGTTTTAATAATCAGAAATGAGTTCTGATTCGATCTCGCAGGAAAACTGCGATCATAGCCCTCTCTTTCTTCCTTCTGAGCAACCATGAGCCACCTTCCTGAACGCTGCCCTTCCGAGATGGATTCGACGAGTGACCTCTTTCGCGAAATTGTTACATAGTGAGAAGACATCTGGCTCCAAATGTGTTAAGTTATACCTACAGTATTTGATTTAAAAAAAAAATTGATGTCGTTTTAGTGATTAGGTAACATACTTTCGATATCTATTCAAAGTTTTTTGATATCTGTAATAGTTACGGAATAATCACCTGGTCACACTTAACAATTACACCCTGTATACATGGCTATATTGGTACAATAAGTTTTCTTTAAATTAATTAGTCAACTTTGTTTAAATTTTAGCTTGAGTACCTTAGAAGTATATAAGAGCAATGAACCAGCTTACCAGTAACTGTGTCTGTATGCCCTTTAATTTTATAAGCAATTTTACTGTTCCTTATATCCCATACTTTGATTATATTATCGATTCCTGCCGATATTATCCTTTCAGCAGTGTCATTGAAAAGGACTGACGTCACGGGATAGGTACTATCCAATGATGCAATCGGATTACGTTTTCTTGCATCCCATAACTTTATTGTGTTGTCATCTGAGCCAGACACAAGTAGCTCAGGTCCCCTTCTAGCTCCTGTAATTATAACAATTTATATAATATATCTAATACATAAAATTCTCGTGTCATGGTGTTAAACTTTGAACTCCTCCGAAACGGCTTGACCGAATCCCATGAAATTTTGAGTGCATATTGGGTAGGTCTGAGAATCGGACAATATCTATTTTTCATCCCCCTAAATGTGGTCCACACGATTTTTTTTTTTATTTGTTTGAAATTGAGTCGGCATTAAAAAATACACACAACTTCAAATTTTCATCCATCTATGATTAACAGTTTTGTATCGCGATTTTAATATCGGCAATATAACGTTAGCTGGGTCAGCTAGTTTATATATAGATAAATTTATTATTTACATAGATCGCCCTGCGTAGTGCGCGGCTGAACCATTTAAGACTACGATTTTTACAATAGAGAAGTCTTCAAGAATGCCATGGATTTCCAATTGAATTTTGTCTATAAGACGATTCATCTCTGCTTTACGGTCGTCTAAATCCACGGGCAGCCATAGAGTTAAGTTTCCTACCCTCAAATTTATAAGACGGCGACAACAAGTTTATTTGTGAGGGGAGATTCTTATGGACACAGGTACTTCTGTATGAGGCGAAAAAAATTTACGTTGCGGCTCTTATTCGAGATATGGTTCTCATACCACCATTATTTATTGAGTGTTTGTGCACTGATGCATTCAGCGCACTCAATGTCTTGAGGTATTTTTTAATAATTTACAAAAAAAAAATTCACTTAATTTGGTAAGTCGTAACATTTGAGTATTTAGTTTCATCACTATTGTATTACTAAGTATTTAAGATAATAAAAAATTGATGAAGATGTAAATATTGCATTAAAAGTGTGTTAGTTTTAAATATTCATAATTAATAACTTCTGACTGATTTGTTTTACTATTGTTTCATTTTACAACCATTGAAATGGTCGAAATAAAAAAAATTAAAGCTCACCTGATACAGAGTTGACAAAAGATGAATGTCCCTTTAGTTTTTTGACTCTGGTTCCAGTGGGCACATCCCAGACCGCCACAGTATTGTCTGTAGCGCAGGTGTACATGTGGGACCCATCAGTAGAGAAGCACAGCTCCATTATGGCACCAGTGTGACCTTTCATTACCATCACATTCTCACATTGGCCATAAACATTCCACAACACTGAAATTTAAACATACAAAAGCAAATTATTTTTTTCTTGACATTATAAGTTCACAGTATATGATTGCTTTTTGCTTAAACACTTCAAACATATCTGTTGGCTAGGAATTATACCGGCTCCTAGCCAGTACAAACTACTACATAATAGCTACGGACCATCGTTCTTTAAATTACTATAAAAATTTTGTTATTCCTTTTGTAACATGCTCAAAAAAGCAATTTGTTTTACACATTTAGCTGCATAATCTTTTAAATACAGTGTGCTCGCTACAAACCTTAAAAAACAAATCTTCACCATAATGATTAAAAATTAACTCAAAAACAAAAATACTTAATTCACCAAAATAAATCAATTTTCCATTATATCATTTCAGAACAAAATGTAAGTAATTTTTTTTTCACAATAAATAGCTGGGGGCTCTGGTGTCATTAAGAAAGTAATTTATAATAATATCCTTTATAAATTTATTTTACCAACTTTTAACACAACATTTTTAAATACTTTTGTAAATTTCGTTGTCATACCCATTTTGCATGTTTTATGGGATCATGTTGTGAAAGTATATCTAGTCTGGCTACATATTAAAATTCATTTATCTTGTATGACATTATGTAAAATTAATAAATCTTATATGTATTTATAGAATTCTATTCAACATGACTACCATTTTATATAATTTTTGTCTTATCCATCCTTATTTTTAATTAATTTTGTCTGTCTCCATGAGAAATTTAGTCACAGTTCGGTTTTCAAGATTGCTTAAGAGACTCGATGTCAGTTTACTGATCACATTTTCTGTCAAAGACGTTCATAGAGATAGCTAGTTTTGGATGAAGAAGAAACAAATTGGCTTAATAACAGTGAGTTATGCCATACTCAATCAGTGTGTTAGTTGCAAGGTCGAGGGACCTATCAAATTTTATGACTTTTGTGAGTCCTTTTGATGTGACCTTTATTAAAATATTTTACTTCAAAAAAACTGAGAAAAAAGAGATTTGTAGTACCTAACAGTATTGCCAGATCCAGGCACTTGCTTATATGAAATTGTATCAATATATAGGTTTCTAACAAATCCTTCATATAATCATTAACCCCCTTATTCATAACGGTCTATTTACTTTGAACAGCCGCTAAGGAGTGTTTTTTCTCATTCTGACTTAGGTCAATAGAAGAAGAAAGAGTGAGAATTAGCAATGCTTTAAGTTGGCAGACTATTATGAATAAGGGGGTAAATATATAATATAAATATAATAGAATACCTAATAATAAATTAAAAAGACAAGAAAATAAAAGGTTATTTAACTTGAAACTCACAGATTTGCCTGTCAAATCCAGCAGAAGCCAAATGTTTTCCTTCAGGATGAAATTTGCCTGTAAATATTTCTCCTTGGTGCCCTTCTAACAACATTATTGGAGCATATAGATTAGATGTACGTGGAACCTGTATAGCAAATAAACATAGAAATTTATGAAATTATTAATATTTTCATCTGTGTTGGCACTGACTAGTTTCAGACCCCCAAATGGTCCAAAACTAGTCGTTACCCACACCAATAAACCATGAGTAAAGCCATATTAATAAATATAGAAATATATATTATCCATTTATACAATAGTCATTAGAATGGGGAATGAATCCAAAGTTATTCCACTTATAGGTATATATATTTTGCATTATTCATGCCGGAAAAGTACTGTCGTAGCGCTCACTGTTGTGGTTAAAAAAAGCCATTTGGCCATTTTAAAATTATGTGCGTGCATTGAGTGTAAAAATTTTACTTGTCGTACGCAAATTATATTTGGCACACTCAAATTTCGAATTATGAAAACTGAATTGAGGTTGATGAGTCTGACGACAGTTTAATTTAATAAATAAAATTATAATTTAAGTTTTAAAAGTTGTAAATAATATATGAATCGTTGCATTCGTAATACAAAATAGTATGTGCAACTCGTGCAACATTGTTAATTACCCACTTATTACACAAAATACTATTGCAAACTGCCTGTGACAACTACATAAAAATTGACCTTTCAGACCAGTCTCTCTCAGATCAGTCATCAGTCTGACATAAGTAATTTTTATTATTTACTAGTTGACCCGACAGACGTTGTTCTAATAAATGAAATAATGTTTTTTATTAATTTGTCAATAATATATCATAACATCAAGAATTATTTCATAAAATATGTTCCCTGGTGTTGTAATGAAATTGTTTCACAGCAGGACTGTCAAACCGTGTGTCAATAAATTCTCTCATAGAAAATGTATATACAAATATGTCCATACAAAACAAATATTTCGAGGACAGGGGAAAAACAAAATTGTTGTTTTTATTTAATTCCGAACACTTTCATATTTATTCACCTTTTAAACCTTCCCTGGACTTCCACAAATAATTCAAGACCAAAATTATCCAATTGGTCCAGCTGTTCTTGAGTTTTAGCAAGACTAACAAACAGCAATTCATTTTTATATATATAGATTACTACTAAGTACTAATTTACTTAAATATGTCTCTGCATATTTATATAACATTTAAATGAAATACAGTTTTCTTTATCTGTATCTATCACAATTTACAACATTATTCAAGTGTTGATTAATTGGGACCTTGAAGCTCATTCCAGTTTGTTTGTATGAGGCAGAAATTTCCTTGAAAACTACACTGTAGAGGAACAACACATATCCAGATGGAGATGATAATATCCAAGTTTGTGGTGTGAGGTGCAAAGGTGGAGGTTGGCAATAGGATGATTCCTATGGTGGTCATCTGATGGTCACCAGAATATTTAAGTAAATAATCACGAAGTTACAGGTATAGGTTCATGACTAGTCTATGATGTTCTTGTATCAAATTTTCTATAAATTGTTGAAAAGTTTAAAACTTTCTGACAGTCCTATGTACATGCTATTTGTTGTTGTGTACTATGTGTTGTTTTATGCATCTTTCATTCAACAGTGATACAAAACAGATTAGGATACGTTCTATTACAATATTTTACTTACTGTTGCTGTAACCACAGCCTTTTCGCGTGTGCCGGCCACTGAAATTTCATGGCGAGTCTTTTTAGCAGGAACAACGGAGTATTCATCAGCTTTTCGTTTAATTTCCAGCTCAGGCATCTTTCAGTTTTTTTCAGTCATAAAACTATTAAAAATTTAACATACAAACTGAAAATACAATGTGCAACGCAATGAATGATAAACTGGGTCTCTACTATCTACCAATTAAAAGTAATGTTGTATTTGTTTTGACTTTTGAAAATGAAATTTGACGAGTAGATCCTAGGTGATATTTGTCATTTGTCAAAACAAACCTACTGCTATGGCTTTTTTTTTTATATAACTGGCTCCGTCGACTGAATGTCGACGATTCGGCCAACGTCAAGGTGGAGAGATTTTTTATTTTAATTTAGCTGATTAAAGTATTTATTTATTTTATTTTTTTTATTTATTTAATAGGAAGCCCACGTTGCATACAATGTATTACCTTATAGTATATTTACACATTAATTACTTATATTATTTAACATCGTATACCCCATTTACGGGCTAACTTGACATGCAATTAATTACTTAATTAAATTACAAGTACTTAAAAATATTATTAACATAATATGACACTTTCTTCGTTTACTTACTACTTATCTAATTTACTCAATAAATTGGTTACCTAAACAAAAATATAAAAAACTTATCACTCTAAACAAAAAAAAAACTAAATTTTATATAAACTAAATTTAAAATACAGCAACTATTATTAAATACGAAAAAAAAACGAATGATATTATTTAATCAAATGATTTTAATTTTGCGCTTGAAAATCAATGCAGAGTTCCAAAATATGTCCAACTCTGCTATTTTAAATATATTGTTATAGGACATTACAATTCTGTTAATAGGAGCGGTCCTACCTAGGTTACTCTTTGTAATTATTGGCATAAAAGTAATTTTATTTTTAATATGTGACCGTGCATTTTGTCTTGGAACTGCTAACCTTATTCTGTTTAATAAGTTCGGGCTATCAATAGCTCCATTTACAATTTTATGCAAAAAACAGAGATCTATTGAGTTTCTACGATTGCATAGTGATATAGTTTTATAAAGTTTTAAGAGATCGTTGGTATTATTAATTTCTTTTAATATATTGTCCTTGTAGGCTAAGTGTCGTAAGAATTTTTTTTTGTACTCTTTCTATTCTGTCTTTATGCACTTTATAGTTAGGATACCATACAACAGAGCAATATTCAAGTTTACTTCTAATCATTGAATTAAACAGCGTTAATTTTGTGGATGATCTTTTAAATTCTTTTGTACTTCTTATTATGAAACCTAAAAGTTTAAGAGCATTACTCACCAGATTATCAATATGTGGTATGAAACTCAACTTACAATCTAGAATGATCCCGAGATCATTTATTTTTTTTTTTTTTTTTTTTTTTTTTATTTATTTATCATATTACATATACCAATATAAAACTAGGTCAAATTAGCATCTAAAAAAAAACCACAAAGGTTAACAACTAATGCTAATAACACTTAATAATACGTCACAACTCAACAACAACTTATGCTATAAAATAAATGAACACAGTGAAAATATTTTAAAAGACTTAAAAACGAATAAATATAACTTATAAATATGACTTAGCAGGTTCAAATTCTCTTAGCTGCTATAATTTATGTAATAGGTAATCCTTTATTCTATAATTAATGTTTTTAGTATTTAAATTTTGCCGCTCACTGAAGGGCAGCTCATTTAGCAAGCGAGGTATTAGGTAATCGGCAGTTCGTTCGCCGTACACGTTGCAGGCCCGGAGAATCGACAACCGGTTCTGAGTTATGGCTCTTGTTTGTATAGGATGTTCTATCTTTTGCAATCTTATTTTTTCATTAAAAAAGTATTGGCTTAATAGCATTTGCTTAACTTTATGATAAATGGGCAAGATATTGCAATGTTTAAATATTTCATTTTCGTTTTGTTTTAATTTTCGAAACATATTTGCAGATAATGTATTTTTTAAAATTTTTAATTGAAGATTGTATATTTGCTTCAGATATGAGGAATATGTACGGCCATAGCTTGTTAGGCCATATTGAATATAGGATTCCGCTAATGAATTATAAAGCATAATTTTTACTTTAAAGGGAATTCTATTTTTTAATATTTTTATATTTCCTAGGAACTGGCGTAACTTATTGCTAATGTGTTCGATGTGGTAGCTCCAGTTGAATTTTGAATCAATTATTAGGCCAAGGTATTTATGTGTATCCACTATATCAATTGCAGGACACCTACAGGTTCCTAGCCCATGCAGACAGTTATGATTGTGTGCAATTATAGATTTTGGTGTAGGGTGCTTGATGTAGGGTGATTTGATAATCATGAGCTTAGTTTTACTAATGTTTAGTACTAAACCAGCATCATGACACCATTTAGTTATCGTGTCCAAGTCAGACTGAAGATCTTCACATGCTCTATGGATATCTTTACTTGACACAATAAGGCAAGTGTCATCTGCAAATTGGTAACACGTGCTGTATTTTAGGCAGTTTCCCAAATCGTTCACATACGATAAAAAGTGTAGGGGACCCAGGACTGATCCTTGAGCCGTTCCCTCAGTCACCATTTTGGGGTCACTGTATGTATTTTGTACTTTAACAGTAAATGTACGATTTGTGAGATAATTTTTGCACCACTTTAGTAACGGACCCCTGATTCCACAATCATCTAGATTTTGGATTAGTTGTTCATGCTGCAATGTTTCAAATGCCCGCGAAAAGTCAATAAATAGGGCCAGTACAAATTTTTTGTTGTTTAAGTGAGCATTTACCTCGTCAGTGAAAGAACATAGGAGGTCTGTTGCACTTTTACCCGCTTGAAACCCAAATTGATTGCTACTAATTACCTCTTTCTTTTGATAGAATTGATGAATCTGATCACTCACGATTCTTTCTATGATTTTGTCAATTGCAGAAAGTAAAGTAATTGGCCTGTAGTTCGTATAATTTTCGTGATGACCCTTTTTGTACACTGGTCTTACACAACCTATTTTGAGGTCATTAGGAAAATCGCCTGTTTCGACGCTACAGTTTATTAAATTTGCAATTGGTAGGGCCAGATATTGGTTAGCTAGTTTAAGTTCACTTACTTTAATACCATCTAGTCCAGGTGCCTTATTTGAGTGTAATTTCTTAATTACTTTACTAACATCGTCTTTGGAGACCTTTTGGAATAACATTGTAGTATTTAAGGGCTTGCGATACGTACTTGCATCATCAAGTTTTAGTTTGCAATTTGGAATTATATTTTTTACTGATTTTTCAAATCCATTCGCAAAGTTATCAGCTATCTGTTTAACGGAAAGGCCCTGGCCTTCGAACGCCTTTAGTATCACTTCGTCAATGGTTAAATTTGTCCGCCCTAGCATTTGATTAATAATTGTGTAGATTTTTTTTATATCTTTAAAATTTTTCTTTATTTCTTTTAAATAATATGCGTCACGTTTGGATTCCATTAATTTATGGAGTTTGTTTCTGGTTTTATTATATTGTAGTCTGATTAAGGGATCATAACTACTCTTTATCCAAAGCTTATATAACTTGTTTTTTTTTTCGCAAAGCCGATTTACGTTTCCATCTATCCAAGGAGCTGTGTTTGATTGAGTTTTGTTTTTTTTGTATTTTATTAATTTATAATTTCTTGCAACCTCTCTGGCTGCTAGAAACGACTTTTTGATATAAGCCAATATATTGTCTGGCGTATTTATTAAGTTAGTCTGTTCCCAGTCAACCCTACTCATTTCTTTGTGAAAAATATTTTGATCAATAGTAATCTTTTTGGTAGCACCCTGTGTACGTCTCGTTGGTGACGAGTTATTAATGCATGTAAATACAATACCTCGATGATCCGCCAGTACCTCGTCAAGCACCGCCGAGTACGGATCTAATGTGGGGAACCGCGCGAAAATATGATCTATACAAGATTTGGTGACCTTATTTAGTTTTGTTTCTATTCTCGTGTAATTTGAAATACCACACATCAATCCGTACTCACTAAGTGCATCCAAGTAGTAATCTTTATGGGATGATTGGTCTTTTAGGTCTATGTTTGTATCGCCGATAAGTAATATATTATTTGTTTTAGAGTCATACCGTGAGATGTACCTGCTAAGTTCATTTACAAAAAGGTTTTTATTTTTACACGGAGGTTTGTAGATTGCACATATAACTACGTTTACATCGGTGGGTAACTTTATTATACCTGTTAAGTTTTCAAACATAAAAGTTTTGTGAGGTGTTAGTGTAAACTTAAGGTAATTCTTTACATAAATAATTATACCGCCTCCCCGTTTTTTATCTCGTAATTGGGCATACATATTATAACCCGTTAAATTATATAAATTCACAATACTTTCTGAAATGCCAACTTCGGATAAAACTATCAAATCTATAGTATAATTACAAGTGCTGATCACTTGTTGGAGTTTGGTGAAATTCTTTATTATAGAACGTATATTAAAATGTATACAAGTAAACAATGCGTGACTTTTAGGTGGTAGTTGTAGAAAGTAATTATTTATATTATTACAATCTAAGATTTCTTTAATTTTTATTGCCATAAGAGTATTATTTATTTACTAAGTAATTTAAATTCTACTAAGATTTGATTGACCGTTTCTAATATCTTGCCTTTTATACTGTAATCAAAATTAATATTTCTTATTTTTCTGCTGAAGGTGATACTGTAACATTTCAAATGATTTAATTTTAGATTATTTTCATTGCACCAAACCGAAAGTCTATCTAAATCCTGTTGCATATTAATCGAGTCTTCAATATTATTTATTTCACTATACATCTTGAGGTCATCTGCATAAAGATGGAATTGACAAAACTTAAAACATTTGACTATGTCATTAATGAAAATACCAAACAACGTGGGGCCAAGATTGGAACCCTGCGGAACACCAGATGTCGCAATAAAAGTATTTGACTGGTACCCTCCAATAACAACACTCATCTCACGGTTTTTTAAAAATGAGCCCATCCATTGAATAAGATTCCCACAAATACCGTATGCCCAAAGTTTTGCCAACAAAATGCGGTGATCAACGACATCAAATGCTTTTGCTAAATCTGTGTAAACACAGTCAATTTGATTTGAACTATCTATGGCAACTGATAAATCATCGACAAACAATGGTAAATTAGATATAGCAGACCTCTTTTTAAGAAAGCCATGCTGGTTCTGTATCATTATTGATCTTAAGTGCCATGATAATATCGGACAGATTAATGATTCAAATACCTTTGAAAATACTGATAATATACAAATGGGTCTATACTTAATTATATCTTTTCTGTCACCACTCTTAAACACAGGGACTACTCTAGCCTTTTTCCATATTTTAGGAAATTCGCCTTCTGCTAATGATTTATTAAATATCAACGTTAATGGCCTTGCTTACAGAGCCGCGCATTGCTTAATAAATAAAGCTGGTATATCATCAGGGCCCGGCCCTTTATTAATGTCGAGGCTGCTCAGTTGTTTTTTTACATCTTCTTCCTTTATAGCTATACTATACAAATAACAAATGGGAAAATAATTAATGTTTGTAGTTGTTTGCAATACAGATCTTTGGGGTGATGTATACACACTAGAAAAATGAATACCAAACTGGTTACAAATATCTGAACCATTTGAAAACGAACAATCATTCAGCGTCATTAAAGCTGGATAATCGCATTTATTACTACGCTTTTTTTTCAAATACGTGAAAAAAAATTTAGGATTAATTTTTATGCTATTCTCCACCTTTTCTAGGTAACTTTTATAGTCCATATTTATAATAATTTCACATCTATCTCTTAATAATTTAAATTCTATTTCATCTAGCGGATTACGGTATTTTTTAAATAATATTCTATATTTGTTCTTTTCTGCCAACCGTCAAGTTTTTAGAATACCACACTGGATAACGAGTTTTGTTTAGCACCCTTTTTTTTGGAATAAACTTTTCAATAACTTTATGTAACTCAGTATAAAATATTTCCGTCAATTCATTTACGTCATCAAAAATACTAAAAAGAATCTCCCATTTGATTTCAGCAAGCTCTCTATTAATAACCTCATAGTCAGCATTTCTAAAATTGTGTTTCATTATTACATTAGATATAAACAATGAATCTTTATAATCAATTTAAAGTTAATTTCAAGTGGTGGGTGATATTTATCTATAAAGCAAGCACTAAAATCACTATTTTCTACAGTAATGCTGTTTAATGTACTAAAAACAAGATCTAGGATTTTGCCATACGCATTACTTATCCCATTAAATTGAGATAAATTAGTCAGTGCCATGATCATTTATAAGAACAGCTGCTGGGCCATTATTAATCTGAATATTTCTTTTTTGACAACCTTCTACATTATCCCACTTAATTATACCATCGTATATTAAAGTCACCAATTACTACAGTTTGTAGTTGCTTATTTACTTATATCGTTTCGACATTCTGTACAAAGCTTAGAAGAGTGTCATACTTAAGTGGCGAGGGAATATATACAGCACATATAGAAATTGTGTTTGAGTTTACTACTAAGTTTACCCAGAGATCTTCAAATTTAGTTTCCCAAGAATGAACTCTGTAACATTTATATTTTTTCAATACCGCAGTTAAAACCCCTCCACCATCCAATTTACTTTTAGTGGTGGTGTCACGATCGCGATGAAATACATTATACCTATCGTCAATGAACTCATGATTTGAAACGCCATTGTTGAGCCAGGTTTCAGTAAATATTATGATGTCAAAGTCAGAGTTAAGAATTGCAAGATAAATATCATTCGTTTTTGTACGCACTCCTCTTACATTTTGATAGAATAGTTTTAAATGTTTTACCATGAAAAATAATAGAGTTTACTTACTATGGACACAGGGATATAGATTATAAATAATCTTGTGTATAATAATGTCTTTAGGTTAATGTGGCTAGGAATTTCTTCGATTTCACCAATATAATGTCACTAGAAATGTTTTTCCGTAAAAAAATACTACCGCTACGGGACCAAACAAAACGATATTGCTTTTCTTTTGCAAATAAACGTGCTGCTGCATAAATATCCTTTGCTGTGGATGACAAATGCTCTGATATGTATACAGGCTTCTTATCACCAGATATTCCAAAATGAGTTGTATTTAATTTATTTTCTTTATTTGCTTTGTTAATGTTAATTACACCAACAAAAACTTATCACGCAGTAGATGAGAACAAAATTTGACAATAACAGACCTTGGGCGGGAGGAATCTTTGTTCAGCTTAGCGACACGCGTGCACTTTATGAGACTTTCTTCCGTTAATGGAGTGTTTATAACCTTCCCAATCTGTTGCACAGCCTTGACTAAGTTTTCTCCTCTAAACTCCGGAATACAATGCAACTCAATGTTTCCTGCTCTAGCCTCTTTATCGAGTATATTAATTGTATTAGTATGGCTTTTTAGAAGTTCCCTGAGTTCACTATTGTCTTTTTTTAATGATACAATCTCCTTCTTTGCTTCCTCTAGCTCCTGTTTTATTGTATCAAAATGACTTGACAGATAATCTAGGGATGCCTTAATGTTTTGTAAACCGCTTAATTCTTCGCGAATTTTCCTTAATTCAACACTGACCGTTAGAGAAATAACTTCCTTCACTTCTTTTCTTATCGCCAATAACCAGTCGTTAGAATCCACCGCGCCTTCGCTAATATTTATGCTTTCAAGTGTTGTCGACGGCAATTTACTTTGACAGGTCGGGCAAATCCACTGCCCTCGAGTCACAGGCGATTTAGACCCAGATGGCACAATGCATTCAAAGTGATATAGCGATTGACATTTGGCGCATTTAATCCTTTTTTGTGTAACGAGCACGTTAATTTTGCAAACATTACATTCATTAGACATCTTACTAAGTATATACTTTATGAATAAATTGCATCAACAGAAATAAAATATATTGGGGAAGCCAGGTACATAAACGGCAAAGAATGAGATTTTAAGTGTTCAATATTTAGATTGAGTAGAGAATAATAACATTAAAATTATATTAATTTAAAATATTTTTTATAAATTAAATTAAAAAAGATTATAATATCAAAGTAACACAAAAAAAAAATTGAAAAATCTGGGATTCGAACTCGTATCCAATGAAGTAGACGACACGCAATGTTAGTGAATAGGCTATTCACAACATACAATTCTGTTTGAAATTTTACATTGGAATAATGGGCAAACGATAATTTATTACGGTCACCACTTATTATTCTGTCAGCTGATTACTATTTTGTAAGTACCCACTTTACTTTTCACTTTCTTGCACCAGATTTTATATATGTTGTATATTTTAGACACTTCACTTTTATTGTATTTTAATGTTAATCTATACGCTATGAATTATAATTATAAGTGTGGAAAACAATATAATGATATTTTGAAGTGTAACTTGAGCACGATCACTGAATTTAATATGTTTGATTTTCTAATAACAAACAGTGCCACAGTATTAATTGGATTATGTTGCGTTTAACTAAAAAACTATAAGTTAAAAATAATAATTAATGCACTAGGATGACCGTACTATCGATTAAAATTTAAGGTAAGACTTTCACATGAATATCATTAGTTCTATGAAGTATATAAAGAGCTGATTTAAAAGGAAATGATCGGTTGATATAGCTGTGGTTTTTTTGTGAACTGAAGAATAGGCAACAAGAGTTAGTACGGTTAGTAATATACACCCATAACACGACAATATTAACTACCTTGTTAGTATCTAATCTAAGTTTAAGGGAGAAATGTGTGAATGTAAGTGGGAATATGTGCCTAATAGAAGCAAAGAAAGTATGGAGGATAGAAATTACAATTTAATATTATTGCGGGAGATAAATTTGTAAAGAATCTTTATTTATTTATTATGAAAGGGGAATGGCATAAAGTAAGAAGAAAAGGGATGTTGATGGGGCGAGGGATATCCTTCGGTAGAAGGTCATATAAAGGAATTGACAATTTAGGACAATAGAAAAAACATATAGAATGGTCCCTTACCCGGATCTTGGCCAAAAATACTGGGGAACAGGCAATTCCCAAGCGAAGTCGTATGATGACAGAAGTGAAAAGTTTATTTTGTTTTTTTTTGAGGAAAGAACCAGGGCTTAGAGGGGATAAAGGGTTGGATAGAACCATAGAATTTACCTTTAGTTTGTTGTGTGATTTGCCATAAAGCATTCCATGAATCAACCAGAAAGTGTTTAGACATAGCGCGTAGATCTCGAGGAAAACAGTAATTAAATTTTAATGTTGCAGACTGAATCGCGTCTTTAATTTCATTGCCAGTTATCCCTAGATGACTAGGTATCCAAGCTAATGCAACTTCTATTCCCATTATGTGACATCTGTACAGGAATGCCTTTGTTCTTAAATGAATTGTGAAGTTGTTTGAAGATTTGAAAGGATTTTTTGTTAGGTCCATCAAGCAGCTTAATGAGTCAGACAAGATTAAAGCCTTGTTGATCTTATGTGATTCAACATATGACACCGCCTCTGACAGGGCAATTGATTCGCCAGTAAAGATGGAATTCTGCGAGGGACTTTTGTAATTTAAAATTATACGGAACTTAGGGATCCAAACTGCAGACCCGACCCAGCTATTGTTGGATAATTTGGATGCGTCCGTGTACAACGTCACCCTATCAGACCAATCAGAAGATAGAATGGAATTAAATTTTCTATTGGCTTCAGGGCAGTGTTTAGTAATTCCAAAGTCAAAGAAAATTTTAGGTTGGAAAATGAGAGACTGATATTCTACTTCAAAGACTGGGCATAAGGCTGATTGGTAAATGGGAACTGGAAAGGCTTTAAATTTAGTATAAGAATTAATTAACGGAGGTGGATCTTTATGAGACCAATATAAAGAAGTTGGAATAGTTAGAGACAAAGAGTGCAGAATATCAAGAAGGGGGTGTGCGCTAAATTGGATTACTTTAGTTAGGAATCTATCGGCTAGGTACTGACGGCGAAGGTGAAGAGGTGGGTCTACACACTCCACTTGGAGAGCGTTGACGGGAGAACATTTCATAGCACCAGTTATGATTCGTAAGCATTTGGACTGGATTTTCTCTAATTTGGACAGGGCTATTTTGCTACACGGCTCAAGTAGAAAGCTACCGTAATAAAAATGACTACAAACGATAGCATTGTATAAAAGTTTTTGACAAAATGGGTGGGCACCCCAGCGTACCCCCGAAAGGGCCCTGATAACATTATCACCCCTCTCACATTTCTTAACAATGTACTTCAAGTGGTGAATACCGGAGAGCTTAGAGTCAAGAAAAAGACCTAGGAATTTAACATTATCCTTAAACGGGACTGATTCATCACCTACTGAGAGATTTATGACCGGTATAGTGCGTTTTCGGGAAAAAATAACCGCAGTACATTAGGGGACAGAAAGAGTGAGGTTGTGGTCTAAGAGCCATTGATTCAGATAATATAAAGCAGAATTTAAGCAAGATGATGAATAGTTAAAAGAAGATGAGATGGAGTATAGTGCTATATCATCAGCATATTGAAGAATTTTGCAGAATGGGCTAACAGTAAGGCCTAGGTCAGAAGTATATGTATTATATAGGATAGGACTTAACACCGAACCCTGTGGGAGGCCTTCCAGACAGTTCGAGGTGGGAGGAGGGTTCCTTGATGGCGGACGGAAATAGAGCGACCCATTAACATATTACAAATGATATTGATCAACCTAACCGGAATACTCAGCTGGTGCATTTTCTGCCTAAGTAGAGGAAGGTGAACGTTGTCATATGCCGCTGAGACATCTAGAAAGACCCCAACAACATGCTCGCTTCTAGAAAATGCTAAACGAATTTCAGAAGTAAGGATGCTTAGGTTGTCCAGCGTACCCTTATCTTTCCTATAGCCATATTGGCTATTAAAAAGGAGATTTTTATTTTCTATTATCCATTCTAATCTGTTTTTTACCAAATTTTCCATAATTTTGGCCAGAACTGACGACAAAGCAATGGGACGATAGGAGGAAGCAACCAATGGGTCCTTGCCAGGTTTAAGGATGGCTATAATAATTTGTGTTCTCCAAGAATTCGGGATTACACAGGAGGGGTATAACGAATTGAGAATATTAAGAAGGACTTTTTTGCTAGTGGTAGAGGATTTACAAATGAAGGAATAAGGTATACCATCCGCGCCAGGAGAGGAATCACGAAGGTGTTCAACAACAGATGTTAGTTCGGAGAAGGAAAAAGGATTGTTCATTTTGTCTGAGTCGGAAAGGGTAGAAATCGGATCGGGAGTAAAAAGGCAATCAGATTCAGGGACGTAGGGAGGAGTTAGATGGCAAAAGAAGTCATTAATAAAAGAGTTTGGGTCATTGTTTGAAATTTCCGGCTTGTCAAAACCTCTACGATACGTTTTTATATTTTTCCAAACGAGGGAAAGGGGGGAACGAGGAGATAAGGATTCACAGAATTGACGTCATCCAAGGGATTTCTTTTTGGAAAGAAGTCTTGATGTGCGAGCAGAAATCTGTTTAAAGGAAATAAAATCTACCATGCTACAAGATGTGGAGAATATATTCAGCTTCTTTTCGCGAGCGGACCATGGCGGAGCATTCAGCATCCCACCGAGGAGGGGAAGAAGTAAATTTTGGGTCAGGATTTTTTAGGGAATTGAAGCATTGGCAGCTTGTAAAATTGACGAAATGAACTTCTCATATATCTGGAGACAATTAGATGTTGTTATCTCTGTAAAAGAATCATTTTCTGAGTCCATAAGCAATGAAAATTGATGCCAATTGGCATTGGCGACTTGGTATTTGAGGAGAGGTTGGGAGGGAGAAAAGGGGGCGATGGATGGGAATAAGAAATAATAATGGGAAAATGGTCACTACCCAATGAACTTGGTAGCACTAGCCAAGATAAGAGGGAGACTAGAGAAGGAGATGCAAGAGAAAGGTCAGGCACACTGATATTTTGTGCTGGGGAAACTCTACGAGTGGCAGATCCATCATTGAGGATACATCAATTTATGTCATCAAGAAGATCTAAAAGGAACGAGGAAGATGGGTCAATACAATGAGAACCCCAGATGGTGTGTCGGCAATTAAAATCACCTAATACCACCATGGGGCTAGGTATTGAGGAGAGGATAGTATTTAGTTCGAGAATGATGTTAGAATTGGGGTGAGGAATATAAACAGAAACAAAAGATATATTAGCAGCTCTGGCAGCTACTACACGTAAACCTGGATTATTTATAGGCTAAATAATTTGGGAGAATGTCATACATAAATTGATCAGCAGTGCGCAGCCTGCCCAACCATCATCCCTGTCATCCCGGAGGCAAGAAAAGCCTGAAATCCTAAAATCCCAGGCATGCGCCACGTCTCCGAAATGGCAAGGATAGACAATTTGTGTCGATTAATCAAATATGACAAATCATGTTTATGACGGCGAATGCTTCTACAATTCCATTGGAGAATTTGGAGCCCTATAGGAGCCATTATTGCGGGAAAGGACTTCAAGTAACTGTTCAACCAGGGCAGAGACATTGTTCGGTAAGGCGTCCGAGAATTTGGAGAGCATATTAATAAGGGAGCAAAGAAGTAGTTCAGCAAGATTATCATTTGGAGTGGGGAGAGGGGTTGATTCTATAGATGGAAATAGCTGTAAGGCACAGCCATTTGGCTGGGAAGAGGAAGGAGAGGAGATAATATTTTGGTGAGCCTGACGGTCATAGGATTTCCCTAAAACTGGTTTAGGTTTAGCTGGGAGTAAGAATGTCTTCTTGTAAGATGTTGAAGAAGTGCGGGGAGTGGAGGTCGCTGGTTGGGATTGAGAAGTTTGAGGAGTAACAGGGGAGGGATGGGGTCTGGAGACCTCAGAATAAAGTGTTCTTGGTTTATTAAACCTGGTTGAGGCTTCCGAATAACTTATATTTTCCTGTGACATAACAAGTTTAATCGATTTTTGGCGAGCATGTTCGGGGCATTTACTATCGATGGCCATATGACTTCCACCACGACAAAGGAAGCAGGAAGCCTCCAAGTCATTAGTTTTGCAAGAGTCTCCGGAATGAGGTTGAGCGCATTTATAACATCGTGGCTGAGATCTACATTGTTTAGCTATATGCCCAAATCTGCAGCAGTTACGGCATTGAATCGTGGGAAGCTGGTAAAGGGAAACTGGGAGAGAAGCATGGTAGCAATATACTTTATCGGGTAGGGATTGGCCCAAAAAAGTTAGTACCACTGAGTTGGAAGGTACCCATGTGGTGAAGCCATCATTCCTAACCTTAACATTTAGCCTTCTCGCTCGAATTACCTCTCCACAATTTACTGGTACCACTATGCCTTGAATAAGTTCTTCGAGGGACCAATCTGTAGGTATATCGTGGACCACCCCCATACGAAATATTTGAAATTTCGGAATATACGTAGAATATTTGTTACTTTCTAGAATATCCGAGTCTAAGAATTTGTTAGCTTTTTCAGCTGAAATAAAATCAACTGAGATCTTATTGCGGCCAAGTTTCTTAATGCCTCCCTCTTTAATACCGGTTATATTATTTTTGTGGAGGAATTGTGCAAATTTAAGGATTTTCAATGCGTATCCCGACGCGGGGTCTGGTTCAATTTTAGAGACATACACAGAGAATGGGCCTTTGTCTTCATCAGAGTATTTAAGGTTACAATCAGAGTCAAAACCAGGTTTCGAATAAATTGATTGGATCGATTCTGCCAGTGTCCTAATCTTCTTGCCATCGGGTTTAGTTATTTCGATCTCTGCCGTTCTTTTCAAAATTCTTGATTTGTCTGGGGGTATCCCCCCCCTATCATCAGGCGGCTCCTCCATACTCATTTCCACTTATAATTACAAAAATACCATATACTTACATACAATAGTTATACCTACCACCACCAAAACAACACTAACAATAAAATTCAGATACACAAACACCACGATCAGCGTTAACAAAAAAATAACCTAAATTCAACAACCTCTCTCAACCACGCGTTGAACCTGTCTACTGCTATGGCTGAATGCACATACAGTGCAGTGCCAAAAAAACCTACAGCTGCGTGTCTATTCGTCCGATTTTCGGATGATTATTTTTTTTTAATCATACGATTATCGTATATGGTATGAATAACTATTATTTATTTGTCCGACAATTTTTAAAATAAATTCGCATTTATATAATAACTAATATAATAGTTTCTAATAATGTGAATTATATTTTATTTGTTGCTTTTATATAAAATTGACTCTATTTTCATTAATATAACAATTGGGTTGGACTTAGAGTTATCTCGTAGCACGAATTAGGAGGTACTAAATATTGTAATACTTAACATTAGTAGAACTATAATCGTGGACCAAAACTCTATCAACTACAATTTATAAAAATTGGTCACGTTAGATTATGTAAGAACATTTAAAACAACGATGCCAGAAACGAATTGAAGGCGTTTCCCTCTTCTTTCTCCCCATATAAATGTCGTAATTTGAGTTGAGGTACCTTGTAATAAGAGTGGTAGTATTATAATCGTGGACTAAAGCTTTACAATATTTTTTACCTCATAATTCGTGCTACGGGATACTAAGTTTTAACCTAAAAATTGTCGGACACATAATTATTTATTATTCATACGACAATCGTATGACTAGCAACAGCAATTTTTCAGTGGTGATAATATCGCCAATAACGGGGGTGACTCAAACCTAAAAAATTCGATATACTTACGATTGAGGAAAGCTGAATATACTGGATTAATAACTGATAAATAGCATAATTAACTGACACAATTAATATTTTTTAAGAGTGTTTTTACGTATAATTTTTTAGATTAAAAAAATTGTACGATAAAAATACTCTAATGACAGCTACCAATGGACTTGCATCCTGTGCCACTAAATAAATATAATAAAAAAAACGAGTAAATACGACTGATGTAAATACCTACGTAGTTTGTATTTTTGATTTTGCAGTTTTTTCCTTTTCATGAATGAATCCTTTATAAATTTTAATGGAAATTGGAAATTCTAAAGTTACCTCAGTTTCCTGAAACATTCAAGCAACTAAACAAAGCGTTAAAATGAATGCAAAATCGAACCAAAAAAGTTTCACAGCACAGAAATTGCTTTTGCTGTAGCCTGTTGTTGTTTTTGTGAGTTAGTATGTACAGTACATAACTCTTTATTTTAATTAATTATCTTGGAATCGGCTGTAACAATTGTGATTAAATTTAGTACACAGTAGTTTTTGTAGCGATAAATGAATTGAGCTTGGATCTCATCTCTGGGAACAGCTGATTATATCATTTATTATATAAATATACTTATTTCATGTCAATATTATATTTGCCTATACAATTGAAGCAATATTTCTACATATTAAATCGTTTTAATGAATGAAAATAATATTTTTTTCAAATTTGAACCTGTAACAGAATGATTGTTATAACAAGCCTGTAGCTTGAGCTGTTGATATGTTTATCTAGCAAGAAACATGATGCAGGTTCAATTTCCAATGAGAAAAGTGTGTGTGAGAAAATTTCAACAAAGATAATATTACTAGCTTTTTGTGTGTTGCATAAGTGCAAGGGTGTGAAAGACAAATAACACTGTCAATTTTGTGACACCCTTGTCTTGGAAATGATATTTATAATAAAGTCTAAGAGTAAATGTTTGCCATAAACAATTTGATAAAGATAAAGATAGCCTTTATTTCTAGACATTAGTTATGTAGTAACATTTTTTTTTCCTCTAGTTTTTAACAATGTGTCTAGCTTGTCCACTGACAAAGGCCTCCTCTAGGACCTTCGAGTGCTCTCTCTCCTGCGCTTCTCTACTCCAAACTGGTCCAGCAACCTTCTTTATGTCATCTTCCCACCTTAGTATCTGTCTGCCTCTCTTTCTTTTAGCACCTCTCGGGTACCAATGGGTGAGTGTCTGTGACCACTTGTTTGGGCCTCTGATCATATGACCTGTCCATTTCCACTTAAGTTTTTTCATGGTTTTTGTTATGGGGTCACCTTTGTTTTTTCTCTTATGTCCGCTAGTCTTTCTCTGTCCTTTAATTTTATGTCCAATAGGCTCCTCTGCATGGTGTTTTGGCACACTTCCAGTTTTCTCATATTTTTGCTTGTAAGGGCCCAGGTTTGGCATCCATAGGATATACATGGTGTTATGCAGGTGTTTAAAATCTTGCCTTTTTCTAATGCTGGAATCTCCTTACTTTTCATGATCTCCTTCAGTGACCAGTAGTGTTTCCAAGAGTTACCAATCCTTTTATTGATCTCTTTATCCAATTGGTCCGTTGGGGATTGGTTGGGGAGGAGCCACAAACAATTACTGGACTGTAATTCCTTATAATGTATATCATATTTACTTTTTCATTTTACTGTGTTTCCTATTTGGTACATCTCACCATCCTTTAACATTATAAACAATACATCTTTATCATTATATACAATAAATACATCTTTGACAAACTTCAAAATGGGTTTTTTAACCTTCAAAAAAGGAGGAGGTTCTCAATTTGTGGGTATATTTTTTTGTAATGTTTGTAACCTCAAAACTTTCAACTGGGTGAACCGATTTTGATAATTCTTTTTTTTATTTGAAAGCTGGTTTTTCACGTGTGGTTCCAGATCTGACAATGGCATCCATGAGAAAACCATAAAAATCTGATATATGATAAATTTACGAACAACTCAATATTGCGCCAACCGATTTCGATGATTCTTTTTTTATTGGAAAGGATGTACTTCAAAGATAGTTTGGTTTGGTTCTGATTACGGAATCCATGAGAAAGTAACGGAACTCTTCAATTCTTAGGAGCAAATTAACGGATACTCGGCCGAATCTTTTTTATGGTATCTGGATATTTAAGTCATCTATCATAACATAGTTATCATCAAGTAATTGTCGTAGTCGAATATGATGATCAATGGGACTCCTTAATGACTTACAATAAGGTTGCGATCTGTGGCAGAATTTCTTACTGTGTGTTATCAAATTGCAAAGTGTTTACGTTCATTTCTGCATTGAAAAATTTAGTATATCTATACATATTAAGACAAATTGTTAGTTAGTGTACTTCAAATTCACTAAAAATAAAAAAATAACAATAAAACAACCGACTTCAAGAACACGATTTCAAAACAATAGATATAATATGCACCAAAAAGTATAAAAATAATTACGTATTTTTATACAATCTAATTAATTAATCTTATTCTAGTTACGATTATTGTAATTTTTGGAGTTGGTTTCATACAAGATAGGTTTGTAACTACATACATAGTTAGAGGTGAGATGTGCTTGAGTTGGCGAGAAGCGAGAGCAGGTCCCGGCGGAAGTACATCGATTCCAAAAATGACAATAATCGTAACTAGAATTATATTAATTAATTAGATTGTATAAAAATAAGTAATTGTTTTTATACTTTTTAGTGCATATTATATCTATTGTTTTCGGTTGTTTTTTTGTTAAAAATTTTTTGCATTTTTACATTTCTTTTGATATTATGTTATTACTTTTTATATCCTTAGTGTAATCAAATTTCATATCCTGGATTACAATAAAATAAATTACTAATATCAGGTTCACTAATCCGATACTCTAAACAAATGCTCTTTATTGTTTTATAAACAAGTAGTTCAGTGTGTGATGATTCTAAGAATTTCTGCTATAGGTTTCGACCAATGAATAGCATAGACAGAGTCTACTGAATTTTTAAGCCATTATTATTTAGAGTATGTGCTATAAATAATAATTGTAATAACAGTTTATTAATTTTATTTATATTATTTATTTGTTTGTTATACAAATTTTTAATAACAATTTTTCCTGATAATATATCTTTTGATTACTCTCAACATTTGAATATACAATGCCTTATAAACATATGAGATGAACAATGAGCACATTTGGTCATAAGTGTGCATATCAAATAGATTGCAACCTGTTCTTCATAATTACATTTGACTGTAGCTATGCAAGTTGCCTGTTTAACCTACTGAATGACCAATTGACCAATTGTGTTTTATTTTAGTCACCTATAAATGATCAAACCAAGGTGTTCTATGTCATATTACAGTATTTTTTTTTAAGTTGTATTCTATCTGCCTTTGCAAGGGCAATCTATGCTGCATTCATCTGAAATTTGATAATAGAACTTAACTCTGTTGGAGTTCATTTAACTGTTTAACGGGATATTTGTATCCATTCGAAAGTAAAGTAATCAGCACCAATCAAGCACTAGTTTGATGATTGAGAAATTTCAACACTTATACCATTTAATCATAAAGCTATAAGAATTGGAATGAAAATTAGGTTATATTTTATAATTCTTTTGCTTTTGCTATTAAGTGGAAATGAGACATCCAGCTAAATAATTTTTGTGATTGTCACTCATTTCTATAAAGCCTGGCGATAGTTGCCAAATTCGGCGTCAATTCATATTACGCTTGAAGTAAAAAAATCTAGAAGTTGGCACTGCGTGTTTTCTAGCGATGGTTCGTCGACGTATTTAGAGTGAACGAAACTAGACCGTTCAATTTCTTTCGTCGACTAGTTAATATCGTGGACTGCAGTTCTTAGACGGTCTATTACGAGCACAGAACAAATAATAATCTTAGTTTACAATTTACATTCTGTTTAAAAAGGAAGACCAACGAACCCCTTGTTTACGTCTGTCATAATCTATGAATGAACTACTTAGAAATACGTGAACCGTTGAACCATCGACCATTCGATTGAATTGATCCGTTCATTCAACGCCCATCGCTAGTGTTTTCCATTGAAGCCAAACAGTCTAGCAGTAACATCATCGCTATGCCATTTTTGTATAGGCGGATTTTTTGGAATTGACTTGTTCCGTCTATAAAATTCTTGGTCGTTGATAAGGTACAACAATCTAGTTGTTCATTGCACGTATGTGTTGTACAGTAGCAGTACAGGATTATGCCGCAGGACAGGATGGATTGCTGTAAAATTATTTGTAGTGTTTTTACGGTGATTTTTATTATATTTTCAGGTTTGACGTTTGGGAAAAGTGAAAACATGAACAAATGGCTCATTTCAACTGGTAAGTAACTATTTTCAGAATTAATATAATCTTTTTGCATCTATTTTAGTGTATTCAACCATGTGCATGGGTCGCAAAAGATCTGCGAAATATTTGGCGTTTTTTTTTGGGAATTTTCGCCATCTTTTTGATTTTTCGGGTGCTGTACCCAAATGACAATAACGGAACCCTATTGCTCCGCTGTCCGTCCGTCTGTTACCAGACAGTTGAAATTCTTACATATGGATGTTTTTTTATTGCCGCTATAACAACAAATAGTAAAAAAAAAACGCAATTTAGAATAATATATTTAAGGGGCTCCCATACAGCAAATGTGACTTTTTGTTCGTTTATGCTCGATATTGATAACGGCAACAGGTGGACGCTTGAAATATTCACAATATTTAGCTATATGTTCACTTTAAAAATAAATAAAAACAATTAGATATTTAAGGGGCTCCCACACAACCACATGTTCGTTTTTGTAAAAAAATGGTACGGAACTACGTAGGTCCGACTCGCACTGGGCCGGTTTTTTTAAATATTTGTTTTTATAGCGGTATTATTAAGTTATACAAGTACCTACTATCAACATATCAGTTGTCTAACTATTTAGAGAGACCGCTGACAGACAATCAGACACATAGTCAGAGAGTCTTAGTAAAAGAATAAGACTCCCGTTAGTTACATTTCTTACAAAACTCTAAAAACGAAACATTGGCCATCTGTCAAGGCCCTTTACCTCAGCAACGCGTGTGTGGGCACCTCCCACACAGATGTGTAGTTTTAGTTTAAATATCTTTATTAAAAATAGGATGTGATATCACTTATTGAAAGTCAAACCCACTCACTTATTGAAGAACGGGCGCAATAATCTCAGCGAGGTTCTTTTTTTTAAATAAAGATATGGTTACAGTGTGCGATATGCACATAAAATTTATTATTTTGAAACAAATATATTTTCAACTCAACTTTCGCTAAAGTGTTCACTACACTTCAGATATGGTTTGACTCGTAAAATATCACAAAATTATATAGCCTAATGCGATATGACCCTTGTCAAATAGCTCTACGCCCGCCATTTTGTCACATGGCTCATTTCACACTTTACAGCTACAATAAAAGGCAAATTTATAGCGTGGCATAGCTGCCCTTATCTACTAATTACAATAAGTAATAACGTTTTCTTTTATTTTTCAGTTCGATATATATTGTACATGCTGTATATAAAAATGATCCACGGAATTTGTGTGTTGGGATACAGGATACTGCATTCAAGTGGTTTTGATCATTACAATTATATTTTAAGACGGAAAACGTATGCAGGTCTATTTGTCGCGTGTATCGCCGTTCTCAAATATTTCGACGAGAAATTTATCGAGGAGGAGGTTGTTTGGTTATTCATTGGATATTTAGTTACCCTTTATCTGGAAATGGTAAGCGATTTTTACGTAAGCTAATCTCATGTGATGATTCACATAGGCAGTTTTTAAAGTGAAACTTTTATTACATCGTCTCAAACTTTTTCGTCTGTGTGTTGCATGTCGCGTGACGATCGGGCGGTGCCTATAATTCGCACAGCAGCTGACCGTGTAGTGTATAGACTATTTCTCATTTGGAATGAGTAATAGTCCAAGTATAAAATTAAGATTGATTGAGCGATTTTTACACCCTTAATGGAATTATTACAAACATTTTTAGTTAAATGTCTATAATGTGAAAAAAAGTTTCACTTTTACTGTGGTTTTATAAAACCACACAAACCTTTTTTTTTATAAGAGGGCGCAATCCGGCATGTGTGGAATCTGATTCATAGTGAAAAACCGCCATCCATTAACATCACTAGCAGTATTCTCCCTTGTACGTACCTCGCTAAGCTCTTGGATGATTCCATATAGTATTCTCGAGCTTGTAGTGGAAGATTTATAGATAGATTATGGGTACCACAATGACGCCTATTTCTGCCGTGAAGCAGTAATGTGTAAGCATTACTAGCAAATGAGACTTAACATCTTATGTCTCAAGGTGACGAGCGCAGTTGTAGTGCCGCTCAGAATTTTTGGGGATTTTCAAGAATCCTGAGCTGCACTGCATTGTAATGGGCAGGGCGTATCAATTACTATCAGCTGAACGTCCTGCTGGTCTCGTCCCTTATTTTTATAAAAAAATAGAAAAGCACATTATTTGTCTTATGCCATATTCTTGCGCTCTAGATTGAGCATATATAGCAGATATGCAAAACTAATTATAATACATATTTGATAGACATCAACGCTATAATTCTTTTATTTTTTTTTTCAATTTGTAGAAAGAAAACTCATCTGTAACATACGGTGTCGGCATGGCCTGTAGTTTCTTCGAGGGCTACTTGGCCCACATAATCCCCAGCGATGGAGCTAACTTTGTGGGCTTCGAAGAAAACATCAACATATACGAGGCAAGCCAAGGTGTGGTATTTCCCGTGAAGAAGCTATTTATCATCATTACCAAGTCTCTGTACTGTCCACCTGACTTAAAGCATTTCAATAAGAAGAACCAACGTTTACCGTATTTGGAAGCATGTCGGGTTGGTAGCTTTTTTCCTGCAATATTAAATTGAGAAGTATAAATTATGACCTATGTTTAGCATAATTATGTTGCCAATAAAGTTTATTTTTATTATAAAAGTCATAAGTCAAGAGGTGTTGAACCAGCGCTGTCAATTTAACCTATCAAGATGCATCAGAAGAATCTGCAGCAATGTGGGTTATGATAATAAGTAACACGCGATTTTCACCAGTTGCGGTCAAACACAATTCGCGGTGGGTTTTGAGGCAAAACAGAAATTGTATATTTTCTTCTTGTATATTTCTGCAACTGTGGAAATTTTACGGAAAAATTTCGCGAACAACCATACGTACGAATGAGCTTTCTTGTGCTGTATTTCCAGGACGATACAACATGGATACTTTCAAAATAAGCGCGTATTCCTTACTAAAAGGCAGGCGACGCCGTCGTGATTTACTACGAGGTAACCCTAGCGCTGTTTGATACGCTGTTTTCAGGGTTTTACGGAGAGATGGACAAGAATATTATCCAATAAAAGTTCCAATTTTTGTAATAGCTAAGGATTTCTAAAAACACCCTGCCAATCTTCAGGTTGCGATGCCACAATGTCAACTAGCAAGTATATTTCCAGTCACTATTCGAGGTAGAGAAGGACGTGGCAGGTGTTAAGGGGCGGACATACCGAAACTCTGCGTACAAAATACACCGTCAGAACGAGCCGCCAGTGTACCTCGCTGCTGAGTGTGCGACACCCCTGCACACGCTCCACAAAGCGCTTGAGAGACGAACCCTGTCCGAAAGTGAGTTAATCATACCTACCTATTATTTGGTACCTTCTTACCACAGTTCATCCGTGTTTAATTTTGTAGTGCATTCCTTTCGTAACTTAACACATAAAAATAATTTTCATTTATGTTCGTTGTATAGTATCGATTCAGCAGCTTAAGTTTGCAAGAATGCTCACTTGATGGAACGATGGTCCGGCCGGAACAATGTACACCCGATCAACTGAGAAACAATTGGTTTCTGCATATCATTGCTGCTCCGTCATCCTATCTCTCTGTTATATTTGATAAACATGCTCTCAGCCTTAGGTAGATCGGCTATGTAAATAAGGAAGAGAAACGGTTCAAAAATAGGCCCTTGTGTAGTAGTAGTCCAGGAGATCTCCAGCCATTCACATCTACGTTTTGAATTGTATTGTTTGAATATGAAGTCAGAACATCAAGCACAGTTCCTTTTATTTCATAGTAACACAGCTTGCTGAGCAGCTTGAATCTTGAACATAGTAAAAAGCCTTAGATAAATCACCAAAGATACCAAGCACATTCTGTAATCGTTCCAGGCATTAAAAAAAATTCTTGATTAGCTCAAACAAAAGTTACATTTAAGACGGTCCAAAATTGCTTATAGTATTACGGCCTTACAAATAAACTTGGTATAAAGTTATAACTGATGTTAAACAAAGAAAATGCAAAATATATACATTATCGTTGACGACACTGTCAATACAATGATAATTCTGAAGTTTTCCTAATGACAAGCTGCCTTGCAAATAAACGCGGGAAACGTTATACGTCCGAACAAACCATTCGTAAGCAAAATGTCTATTTGTAAACATTTTACATATTCTTGGTTTATGCTTAGTTATAGCTTTATGCCAATTTGATTTGTAAGGCCGTTATAGTATAATTACAAAGTATTATAAATATATTAATTAAAATAAACCCTGTCTTAATCCTGCCTTTATGTGAAGTTAAAATTTTTACGATTCACTATTTACGAAGTGGTTTTGTTGATTACCTAATCTATAAAAAATATTTTTTTTGTACTATAGAAACCGATGGTTCGAATTCTGTTCAGGAATAGTTTTTTCAAAAAGCCAGTGGGGCAGTTTTAGTCATTAAAATTGAGCCTGAGACCCTTGTTTACTTTTCTCCTGATAATTTCGGATTTGTCTAACCGCAATCTCTCGGAAAAATTATTCTGTATTATATAGGTATATTTATTTATTTATTTAGGCACACAAACAAACTACAATGTATGTGTAAATACATATATATATATGTATTTACATATCTGTATTGTAGTTCACTAATAGCGTGCACAGCATGCTTTTTACAAAGGTAACAAAATTTTAGTATCTGAATATAGCATAAACATAAAAACGAAAAATATTAAACTATACATAAACCATTTAAAATGATTACAATATTGTGTCTTATAAATATAATTTCAAATATATTATTTTTTGACAATATTCTTGAATTCTGCCAAACTTTGACTAAATATGTCTAGGTTTTTATTTTTATGAGATAATTCATTATAATATCTACACATACGCACAAGGGGATTATAATACGAGGTATTATTTTTGTACACACACAGAGAAAAAGTCCTTTGTGATCTGGAATTATGAAAAGTGTTAAAATTAAGCGATTGAACGAGATAGGGCGAGTCAATATTGGAATTTATTATTTTGTAAATAGTCAATAAGTCATGATACTTTCTTCTGTCCTCCAAAGATAAAGTTTTGTATTTAGCCAGCCTCTCCCGATAGTCATGAAGAAGCCTTCCTGTGCCTTCTCTGTATGATAATATTTTCAAACACTTTTTTTGAACACTTTCAAGCCTATCGATGTGAACAGTGTAAAACGGAGACCATATACAACAACAATATTCTAGAGTACTTTTGATAATGGTATTAAATAAATATAATAAACAAAAATTGTTGTGAAATTCCTTTGAAACTCGACAAATGAATCCGAGAAGCTTATTACCTTTGTCTATAATATTCTCATAGTGAGGTCGAAATGTCAATTCATCGTCAAAAAGTACACCTAGATCCTTTACGATTGATTTACGATTAAGTGTTTGACCTGACAGTGTGTAATCAAAAAATATTCTGTGTTTTTTTCTTGAAAAAGACACAATACTACATTTCGAAATATTTAATGACATTTTATTTATGTTACACCAATTTGCTAATTCAGTCAAATCCTTTTGTAAAATCGTGCAATCATTGGTATTAACAATATTATAATAAATTTTTAAATCATCAGCATAGAGTTAGCATGGACATTTAATCTTCTTGATTAGATCATTGATAAAAATGACAAAAAATAAAGGACCTAGGTGTGATCCCTGAGGAACTCCAGAAGTGACTTTAATTGGACTCGATAGAAAGCCCTTGGCCGTAACTAATTGACTACGATTTGCCAAAAATGAAGAGATCCATCTGAGTAAATTACCGTGAATTCCGTAGGCTTCTAGCTTTTGTAACAAGATTCCATGGTCAACCTTGTCGAAGGCCTTAGAAAAATCTTTGTATATAGAATCAACTTGTCCTCCATTTGAAAAGGCGTTACATAAGTAGTTTTTATAGACCAGTAAGTTGCTAGTGGTAGACCTATTTCTCACAAATCCATGCTGCTGTTCAGAGAGGAATGGTCGAAAGTGATTGTAAATATATTTGTATATAAGAGATTCAAAAACCTTGGCCATAGCGGATAAGATACTAATCGGTCTATAATTTTCACAGCAAGCTCTATCGCCGCTCTTAAAGATTGGGATAATGTGTGCTTTCTTCCATTCATCTGGGAAGACTCTAGTAGTTAAAGATTTATTGAATAAGATTGCCAATGCGTTGCTAATCTCATCCACACAGTGAATTAGAAACATGGGGGGAATACCGTCGGGTCCAGCTGACTTATCCTTATTTAGGTTTTTAAGTTTTTCTCGCACCTGCCCCTCAGTAATCACAACTTTAGCCAAAGTATCACTATTGGCAAAATCAAAGTGTATCTCAGTAGATCCTGAAGGGGTTGAATAAACAGATCCAAAATACGAGGAGAATAAATTGCATACCCCCTCACCATCGACTGAGGTTTGATTGCCATAAGTTATATTTTGGGGAATAGCAGGTCTGCCCTTTTTGTTCTTAGTGAAGGCCCAGAACGGCTTAACACTGTTTTCTTTTAAGGAATTTGTAACGGAAGTGATGTATTTATTGTAACAATCCCTGGTTAGAATATGACATCTTTTTCTCAAAAATGAAAAAGTATCATAGTCCCTCGGATTTTTATATTTTTTGTACAGAGTGTGATATTTAAGTTTTTCTTTTACGCAACGTTTTAAGGCTGGACTGAACCAAACTGGAAATGCCTGGCTTTTAGATTTAACAAAAGGAGTATTTTCTTTTATTATATTAAACAGCATATTGTAAAATTTATACATACAATTATTAATAAATGTATCACATAGTATTTCATTCCAATCTACTCGTGCAAGTTTGAATTTAATTTGAACAAAATCGCATTTATGGAACTTAAGGCGTGCTTTTCCTTTATCCTGTAGAGGCTTCACAAATTTATTTCAGGTCTCTATAACCAATACAGGGTGATGCAAATCCGGTCTGGTCAAGGGGTCACCTCCCGAAACTTGTATTGTTTCAATAGAAGAGAGAACTAAATCCAAGTATCTATTATTTTTGTTAGGTATATTATTAAACTGCTTAAGGTTACAAAGGTTCATTGTATCAATTAATTGTTCTGCTCTAGAATTTTGTAGTTTAGTTGGTCGTAGTACGAATAGTGAGCTAGAGTACGTCCAAGTAACACCCGGAGTGTTAAAGTCCCCGATGATCAAGAAGTCTTCAGTGGGTGACTCCAGTAATATCTTTTGTAAACTTGAATGAAAACTAGATATATGTTGCGAATTTAAAAAAGGTGGTAGGTAACACACACAAATATTTAGGTACTTGAGGTCTTTCAAATGCACTTTAATCCAAATATCCTCAAATTTACTTTCAAGATGCTGAATTCTTACCGCATTTAAAACCTTTTTGACGCCTATAAGAACACCTCCCCCTTCATTTTTATGGATAATAGTACTGTTACGATCACGGCGAAATACATCATACCTGTCGTCCAACAGCTCACCGTCGAAAACGCTATTATTAAGATTAGTTTCTGTAAGACATATAAGGTCAAAGTTGGCATTAAGATTATTTAAGTAAAATTTTGAAATTTTAGTTCTTATTCTATTAACGTTTTGATAGTATATTAGTACCATTTTTAAATTTTTATATAATCCAAGTATGTAGACAAAAAGTCATTGAGTTTATATAAAAAAAGAAAAGATAAAAACCTAATCACTCTAAATTTTTAAGAAAATCTCATTTTTTTACTCTAATGGCCTGTGAGTCATCTTTTTTCCGGAGATAGATATAGCCATGGTTTACCCAACAGTATTTATAACCTTTTTCTATACGAAATTTTCTAGCCGCCGAGTGTAATAACTTTATTTTAGGTGATAAATGTTCCGAGGCATACACATAGCTCTTATCACCAGGGATTCCCAGATGAGTAGTGTTTAGCTTATTTTGTGTGTGATTTTTATTGTAGCGATGCACAGCAGATAATACTGTGTCCCTTTGACGAGGCGAAGACAGTGTTATAAGAATATTGCGTGGTCGATTGGATGAAGCGTTAATTTTGGCAACGCGACGACACGCTCGAATATCAGTGTCACCCATATTTATTTGCAATTCCTTACATAATGTCAAGAAGATAGCTTGGACATTTTCGTTTTACTTTTCAGGGACATTTTGCACTTCCAGATTATTATCACGAGAAATGTTCTCTAAAGTAATTAAGCGATTTTGTATCTCATTACACTCAGACTTTAAACGGCTTTGTTCAGATTTTAAGTTCTTAATAATTTCATTTTTGTCTGAAATGATTTTCTTGAGATCACATTGTTGGTGGTTCAAGAAGTCTGTCGATTCAGTAAATTCGTTCTTACGTGTATCTAGCAACTCTTCCTTTAGTATGGGCAAGACCAGATTTGTCTCACTTTTAATCATAGTTTTAACCTCTTCTCTAAGAAGACTTTTTAAATTATGCATGAATTTTGAATCGGGTGCAAGCTTCGTATCAATCAATGAACTTATATTATTTAACAATGATTCATTTAAGGTGGTACCGCCTGGTGAACACTGTGGTGAGATAGGTGAACTCCGTTTTATTTTTATTTATGTCTCCTTCAACTACTGGAGTCTCCGAGATGTAGCTTGACCCTTTCTTACCACTCTGTTTGCAATAAGTGCACCTCCATTTGGCTTTATTCATAGGCAAAATCTTAAAGAACTCAGTGTCACTCATACCAGCACACAGGGAGTGAAAAATTCCAGAGCAAGTTTTGCATTTCAGATAATTATCTGTGTTTGTGTTTATAGGTCTAGCACATTCTTTGCATTTCATATTGAAGTTAAGTTAATTGTAAGAATAACAAACCTCGTAATACCAGCAGGTTAAAAGTTCTCGTCCAAAAGGTCTTAAGCGCCGTGCAACACGCGTCGCTTACGCGTTTTGACCGTACACCTTTAACTTCACTCGTTCACTTTAGGCAATGATAATAATTTAGATATTTGATACACTTTTACCAATATTTAATATGTAAATGAATTAATTTTATCAACTGTATATATTGTTGATATGCACTAAACGAATTTAAGGACGCGTTCTCAAAACAGAGAGGTATCGAATCGCACCACTACACTGACACCGCTCAAACACATACACGTACTTAAAGTTAATTGCGGGAACCAAACGAATTTGATACTTTAGCAAGTTTGAATTTTATTTTTTTAATACCTATGTATTTTTGATAATTGGTTGATGTATTCGTTTAGTAGTTAAATATTAGAATTTTAGATGGCAATTCTGTCGCATAACGTCGTGTGCAGTAAACGCAGTTTTTTTAAATCCAAGAGGGCCGCCGCGAAAAATTATGACTTCAACAATATGGGTATCGTATTGGTAACGGTATGTTTTTTGTACATATTGTGAGTGAAAAGTCGAAACGTAAATATTTCTATATTTAGGGAATGAAGAATTAATTTAGCATGTGGGATATTGTTAGACAGGCCTTTTATAAAATAATTTAAGTTTATGAATGAATTCTAATTTTGACGATGTAAATGACACCCATTAAGAAAATTTTGTAGATTTCATAGGCGCCATCATGGATTTCGATTTAGGCCCGCTATTCATTATTGTTGACCCCAAAATCCATGAAAATGACACCCATGTAAAGGAGTTGGTAAGTTTCATAGGCTTTTATGTAAAAGGCATTAATTATTTTCTCAAAATTGATTCCTTTAGAATTCTTTTTGGTGTCATTTCTAATAACTACTAGATACTACTACCGCTTCGGAAACAAATGGCGCTCTGACAGAGAAGAAGCGGCGCAAGAAACTCTCCCAGCATTCCTTTTTTGCGCTCTTTTCAATAAAAATATAGAATATTGTACAGTCATTTCTATCGCTATAAAATAATCACAATCTAGTCTCAGGCTGTCCGATCATTTAGATATTCAGCAGTGGAGTAATAGGATTTACGACAGAGCCATTTTTTTATAAAACATTTAAATTTATTTATTTATATGTGTATAGAACAACATTGGATTTTATAGCTGATTTATTGATGTCTTATGGATATATTTTATTTTGTATAAAAGGTCAAAGTTATGACTTAGCTAGTATTTATTCAAACCTATTGTTATTTTACTTATAAGAAAAATTTTACCGATTCCTTACCAATGTTATGATATTATGATTTAATGTTATGTTATTAATATTTTCCTTAAATTGAGAAGTGTATTAGTTACTAACAGATTTAATTTAATTTTTTGTATATATATATATATATATATATATATATATATATATATACTTATATAAATTTATTGCCAATGTTTATGGCAGCAGTAGACTTGGGGGATTATAAATATATAAATATTTAATTCTCAAAGTCTGTGTCTCGGTGTCTAGAGAATACCAGCGTTGAGAAGTAAAATTCCCAACATAATGCTGACTAGACACCATTTTGGTTCTGTAATGTCCATAATATTGTTATTAGTAATAAGATTTCTGTATTTTTGAACCAAATAAAGTATTTAATTATTAATTAATATTATTAAAAAAACATGAAAATGACACCCATGAAGAGAAGTTGGTAAATTTCACAGGCGCCATCTTGGATTTCGATTTTGACCCGATATTCGTTATTGTTGACCCCGAAAACCATGAAAATGACACCCATGATGAGAAGTTGGTAAATTTCATCGGCGCCATCTTGGATTTCGATTTTGACCCGATATTCGTTATTGTTGACCCCGAAAACCATGAAAATGACACCCATGAAGAGAAGTTGGTAAATTTCATCGGCGCCATCTTGGATTTCGATTTTGACCCGATATTCGTTATTTTTGACCCCGAAAACCATGAAAATGACACCCATGAAGAGAAGTTGGTAAATTTCATCGGCGGCATCTTGGATTTCGATTTTGACCCGATATTCGTTATTGTTGACCCCGAAAACCATGAAAATGACACCCATGAAGAGAAGTTGGTAAATTTCATCGGCGCCATCTTGGATTTCGATTTTGACCCGATATTCGTTATTGTTGACCCCGAAAACCATGAAAATGACACCCATGAAGAGAAGTTGGTAAATTTCATCGGCGCCATCTTGGATTTCGATTTAATATAGACCATTATTAGAGATGAACTTATAAATCACTAATTCTGCAAAAAAATACAGAAACATAATTTATTGAAAATCTGACTGCGTACAAAATATGTAAAGTATCAAAGACAGTATTGTATAGCTTATAAAAAATATTCATGTTCGTACAGCGATCTTTCCGAGTACGAGCTGCTGCTTACAACCGACACAGGGTCTACCCACGACGGCGGCCGAGCGCGGACTGAGGTTATTTCGATAGATCTTTCTGTGCAATGCGTACGGAGTGACAAAATAAAATAACCCTTAATACCACACATTAAAGCTCATGCTTATCAGAAATATATATGAATTTTAGACGATTCATTTTTATTTTTTTCTGAGATTATTTATTAGATATTCTTTAATTCATTTCCCGTGTTTTTGAAAATATTATATCTGCTTTCCTTACATAATTTTTAAGAGCCAAAATTGTGTAAGTGGTAGCAGAAAACTGATCCTGAATGAAGCCCCATTTCGTCAATTTGTGTGAAGAGGTAACGGATAATCGTTTTTACGACATAAAATATCAAATTTTCAAAGCAAACCGCTAATTGGAGATAAAGAAGTAATCTATTTATGGCAATTTTTAGTTTTGTTAGACTTAGTTTAATTTCATCACAAACTCTACCGAAAAATATCTTATTTTTGTCGGATTCGTAAACGCGTCCTTAACACTAAACTCACTTTCAAATTACACTCTTGTTGTACTACGTGTCACAAAGATGTTATGTTTTCTACTTGACGTGTTACCTTGACGGAAGCAAGATGCGATTATTAATATTAATATAATTTGAACACCCCCAAGTTGAAACCTTTATTTTTTATGGTAATGAATGTTTGAAGTGCTGGGCAACGTAGATGTGGAGCAAGTCGTGAGTGAGTTCTGCAGCACACTCCAGCAGATCATCGCCAGGAGCCCGGACTGCCGCGACAAGTGTCAGCTCGTCTACTTCAACGGTGTAGTATATTCTTCAATATTATCAACTCTTAGACACACGCGCCCACTCACTTCCGTCGCTCACAGCGGACTGACTGTATCACGACCGCACGTGCGCTAGAGATGTCATAATGCTTCCTTCTCTTTCACTCACATACACTACAACGAGTACGTTGACTTTGACAACTAGCTTTTTAGCTGACGTTTCTAGGCTATCGTGAATTCACATACACTACAAACGGTAACCATTCAAATTCAAATTCAAATATTTTTATTCAAAATAGGATGTGACATCACTTATTGAAAGTCAAAAACTACTCGCCATTCCAAAATGAATGCCTCAGACCCGAGAAGAACGGGCGCAACAAACTCAGCGGCCTTTTTTTTTCATCGAAAAAATATGTTTACATAGTAATATTGTACAATTAAACTTATTATTTAATAGCCTGAGGGCGGTCACTCCATTCCCAATCTGTGGTATCATTAAGAAAGTCATTTATGTTATAGTAACCTTTACCACACAAACGTTTTTTAACAATTCTTTTGAATAACGCAATACTTTTGTTCTGAACATTTTCTGGGATCTTGTAAAAGCATTCTACGTCATATTGTCCTTGTAGTGTGATGGAAAAATGGCGACAGGAATCAAGTCAGTCAGCTTCGGAACACTCCCCGTGATAAATGCGGTAGAAGACACATTATGATACGCTACTGGATTCCCGATGATTCTAGAAATTCTTCGTTTAGCTATTGACCCAGTGTGTCACGGCAAATGCATAAAAGAAAGCAGGAAAAGTCAATCAAACGAACCCTTCACCTAATCACGATACTTTGATGTAGTAGTCACTGAGATGTTAAATGTCAGAAGAAATTGTTAGAAATTGTATTATTTGTAAACTAAACGAAGAAAAACTTGTTTCGTCTTTAAGACAAAGTGATATTGATAACACTGTCATGTGTCACTAATGTAATATTTTATTTTGATAAGATACCTACTCTATGCCACTGGCTGTCACTCTGTCTGCTCCGTTCGTTGATTCGTTCTATAACTGTGTTAGTACTTCTCTATATATCTAAATCCATCGTTTTGTTTTTCGCCATATTCCCATCAGAAATTACAGATATAAGTATTATGTTTGCGGTTGATCCGCTCCGCGTCCAAATTCGATGCGAAACAATTCAAAGTGTATTTTTTATGAAAAGAAAAAAAGGACGATCAGCTGATGGTAATTGATATGCCCTACTTCAAAATCAAACATTTTTATTCAAAATAGGATTCAAAATCACTTATTGAACGTCAAAAACTACCACCCATTCAAAATAGACTGCCTCCTCCTGCCATTACAATGCAGTGCCGTTCAGGATTCTTAAAAAAACCCAAAAATTCTGAGGCGGCACTACAATTGCGCTCGTCACCTGGAGACATAAGATATTAAGTCTCATTTGCCATGATTAGATATAGATAGATAGATCATGATAAGAAACATAGGTGGATTAATTTTATTGTATTCCTTTTTCAGATATAAATCCAAATGAAAACCTTGCAGACATACTTCTCGACGAAATAAACCGCATAGAAGCTCTTCATAATAAGACTGATTAATAGTTTAGAAAAAAAACTAATTTATTTAGCTTTATGAGAAAATAACAATATTTATTTCTTAATTGTTTGTTACCTTATAGAAATATTATTTTATGCTCTTTATAATATATAATCAGAGCTGCAGAATCAATTCATTCAGACGAGAATGTGATTAATGCTGTGGAACATTTTAACAAAACGATTCAAGTTTGCGTGTGAGAAAAGTCAAAGCTAGTTCTTTGATGTAGTTTTACGATAGTTACTAGTGTAACTATCCTAAAACTACATTAATGCGGATCAAAAAAACATGGCACAACACAAAATTTCGAGAACACATTAATAACTTACCTACCACTTTCAACAGTTAATAAAAAATTGATAAAATTAGTTGTTAATTAATTATATCAATTAAAAAGACATGTCGCAACAAAAAAACACTTAAAATACCTCCACGGCACAATAACGAAGCAAAGGTACAATAAATTTTAAAAGTTCCCATAGTGTTCCCCATTATCTTCATTAAGAAAATGTATACCTGTTCCCAAGAATAATATCGATACCCCCGACGCATAACGTCTTAACTTGTTTTTTGAATAAAATTAGAAAACTTTTTAATTTATTAAAGACATAATAATATCATTTACAAAATAAGTTCATTTTTTTCGATTTTATAGGAACGCTAATAGTCTTTTTTTTTTTTTTTGAGAGGAGGAAATACGGTTACGTATTTACGCCCCGGAACGGGGCGTAATATGTCGGACTCGAGTGTCCGCGTAAGCGGACACCCCATACCGACTAAAACCTCCTCTGTGCTGTTAGCAGCCCTGGCTTTCACAGCGAAGTAGGACGTGGGCCGTGGAGGCCGCAAAGACTACGCAACAACAGTCGCGGGGCGTCTCCTAAGGAGACTCGAACCTCAGACCGGCTGTGTGCTTGTGGGAAGGAACGCTAATAGTCGTAACATGGAAACAGTTCCGCGCAAAGGAAATTATCACTAGTTACAATGTTATGCGCTGTGTGTTTGGACCGCGTGCCAACAAATCACAGGTCGTAAACGACATCATACGACAATTTGCTTACGAGAAACACGTGCTAAGTGAGGCTACTTCTTAATATTTTTTTGTTTTTTGTTTTGCCTATATTTTTGTTTATATAAAGAGATCGAGTAAAAGTATGTACCTGGCATTAAAGAGCAATGTCAATTTAAGAATAAATGATAATTTAATCACCCTGGAGGACTTACAAATAGGTTAGTTTTCTAAATTTTATTTTACGAAGTCCATGCTATTGCTATGTTTGTGTCAAGAGATCACTTTTGTTATTAAATAAACTTCAGATTTTAACTATTTTGACATTTTGTTTCATTATTAATAATTTGAATTCAACTATAAACTTCAACGCAGAAAGTCGTATCGTTACATATTACGACTTTGTGCGTGTTCTAAAATTAGTTTGTGACGTCTTAACTTAGACTTACGACGATTTACTTAGGAAAAAGTTAAATGACATCAGTGAGTAACGTAGTATCTATATCTTACATCTTTATGCGTAGGGTTGATTTAGAATTAAGATGTTATGCCATAGTTAATTGCATGTTTTGCGCCCGCCGCTGCACGCTATTATGACTATGAGTTCCAAAAAACTCATAGCCAATGAATTGCTGGCATTCCTTCAGCACACAATTGATACTATGGACGAGATCAGCATCATCCAGATCTGTGCATCAAATTTCAAGAGTGAGGAGATCATGCACGCCAAGACGCTCCTGTACGAGGTTTTGATGAAAACCGACCAGATACCGTCCCGCAGGAGGGATGAAAGGGGAGGGAGAAGTCTTCAGGACATGATAAATCTCCTGAAGGTGACTGATCCTGACGACGTACCGTCTTTCGTGGCAAGGAACTTGAACAAGTTACCGCCCGTCACCTTCGACCATGTCGACGTCACCAGGTTGCTGAAGGACATCACAAACCTCAAGGCAGGCCTGGCAGAAGTAGTGTTGAAATTTGAGGCATCTTATCATCTCTCTCAACACCATCAGGGACCTGCAAGCTAAAGTTGCGACTTTGCGCAACAATACTGTTGTAAGTAGGTCAATAGAGGCCAATAACATCAACACACGGCGTGGGGCTTGCATTGCTTCGCCAGCGAGTATTGAATCAGCGAAATTCTACTCGACACCGGCCGCTGCGCCCGCACGTGTAAGCGGTAATGTACTTGCCGCCCGTCCCTCACCTCGTCCCCTCTCGGAGGTGTCGCCTGCTGTCGTTACGTCAACACCTCAATGTGACTATGCTGCTGCTATCCGCCAGCACCCCAGAAAGCGGACAGTGCTGAGGACAGAAAGTGGAAGCGGGCACGCCCGCAACGAACCGGCTTGTAGAGCTGTGTCGAAGGGTCTGACCGACAAGGATGGCTTCATTAAGGTGGAGCGGAAGAAGAGGAGACCTCCTAGTCATAATCAATGTGGCACAGCACCGATAGGACAGAACAAGCTCCTGCGTCCCGTAGTACCAGCGACGTATATCTACGTCTCTCGCTTTCACCACACCACCAAGGCCTCCGACATTGTTCAGTACTTGGTGGAGAAGACATGGTTCCGGTTGGGGGTCGAAAAGTTGGTGACGCGTCACGCAGTAGACTTCAACTCTCTTGTTGTTCGCGTCCCGACAGAACATATATCGACCTTTCTGGACGTGAAGCTGTGGCCGAAGGGCGTCGTGTTCCGCAAGTATCGCGGACGTCGCCGACCAACGGAAGTTACCGAACCAGCGCCTCACATCGCCCCGAAAATGTGACGTAGATTTAAGTTTTAAAAATATGTTTGTTAGATTATAAGGTATTTATTTTATGGGCCTTGTAGCCTGAAATAAAATGATTTATTATTATGTTTTCATGTGACTTCTTCTGATATTAATATCGATGAAGCCCAAAGCGCTAAAAATACGTATAAAGGCACTAGTTCATTAAAACCTTCCGCTGACAACCCAAATTGCGATCTTCCTAAGCCTTCAGCTGCTTTCAGTTCATCAAGTGCCACTGTTTAAAAAGAGATGAATATCTATTGAGGAAACTTTGATCGTAACTAATCTCAATAATAGTGCTTCTACTTCTGAGAATCTCTCTCCAGTCAAAACTCAAAATGTCTTCGCATGTGAAGAATACTTGACGTAAGCAATACTTGAGTTCCTAGACATGGTAAAAGTCTACATGCCCTTCAAGGTGCCGTCTGAAATGTTTGTGTAAATTCAGTGAAGAACCGCGTAAGAGGTTTTTTGAATTTTTTTGGCTGCTGAGTGATCATACGCGACATTGGAATTACATTGCAAACCACACTGAAGTTAACAACACACAATTTCACTCACATTTACATGTTAATTCTAGAGGAATTAAGAGTTTCATCTATTTCTTGCCTCAGGTTGATACTCCAAAACTACCGCTAATATTTGTTAAAATAGTTGTATGCAAAACGATGTTTCTTAAAACACTATCTGCAGGAGAAAGAACAGTACAAACAGCTATTCAAAAATGGTGTTCTGGAGATGGAGCCATATCGCTAGACCGCAGAGGAGATTGCAGGGGTACTAAGATTGACAATAATATAATTCGAGGAGTTGGTATGCATGTAAATGTTTACAACCTGTTTAATCACATTATGTCTGCAGTAAAACAAACAGTTTATATATCGATGGGTCTCTTACGTTTCGGAAAACGTTTTACATGTACCAAAAATGGCGTAACAGAGAAGGAATAACTAAACTAGATACTACAATCAGACAATATACAGATATTGTAAGCTCGTAAGTAAATGTTGCATTTCATAAGCCTAAAAAGGATATTTGTGCTCAATGCCACGTTTTGAAGGAAATAAAGTTACCAACACCAGTAAAGAAAATTATGATTTTCCAAAAATATTTAATTACCCGCATGACAACGTAGGCCTGCTTTACTGCAAAAGAAAATTGTCTTTGCTGAACTTCACTGACTTTTTGATCTTTCACAGTATGAAGGTTATGGCTACGTGTGCCCATAATTTTATGGTAAATACGGGGAATGCTTGTAAATTTAGTTTCTGGTTCGTTCATTCGCATTTATGGCTTTCTTGGAAGAAATTCAAGTGACGCACCGGTTTCTTGAGAATGGGCCATACGCAGAATGAGGATGATTCGAAAATGACTCCTCCTCTATCTTTATTTCTTTTATATATTTTTATATCCTCCTATCTTTTTTTATGCTTTCTAAAAGAGTTACATAGGTTTTTAAATTTCGAAGATTTGTTAATTGGCAAGAATAGGCTAAAGAACACAAAAAAAGAGAGAAGAAATCATGGAACAAGATAAGACAGATATCATTTTCGACCTCTTACTCAAATATTTTATATTTTAGTAATGATTTTTATTATGAACAAATTATGTTGATTGTTATTGGCATGGGTATTCACGTCGAAAGAAAAACCTTGATCAGGTTAATTTGAATCAGTGTTATGGAAATCCTTTGCCAATATAAAATAAAGAGTCTTTATATGTCATATTATTCCAAACGTATATTATTAATATTTTCTTAATTTGCCTCATTCAGGTGACGATCAAATTTTTTCAGTTGTTATTTGTCCATTTTTTTTGGTGATCTCAAAACATATTACTAAAAGGCATTTATTTTCTCAAAATTGATTCCTTAAGAAACCTTTTTGACTAGTCCTTAGTATCTCATTCAGCAACCTCAGCAGGTTACTAACATTGTTCCTAGTTTGATTAAATTATAAAATTATTAATTATAAAAGATGCAGTTGTTTTGTTTCAAGCTCTTTCATTTCATGTATGACCCAACTTCCAGCAATTGGGAGATTTTAAAATTTACGTCGCAGAACATCGTATCTTTTACTTACGACTATATTCTATACTCTTGGCAAATTCCGTAGCCTAAACTCGCAAGGTCAACATGCGACCTTTGCATAACAAGCATAAAGTCGTAAGTTTAGTTTTTTGTATTTTATTAAGAAAACAGTTAAGATAATTGCACATTGTTACTATAAATAGTTTTCATTCACTTAACCTAGCAATTTCTCATATCAGATGGTCCTATAAACCTTTCCACATCGGCGCTCTCCGCCGCAAAACGTTCGCCTTAGATCGGCATGCGTTCGGCGCTCGTGCAGCGTTCTCCCCGTGCGTATTATTTTACGTGTAGTAATATAATGCTTATAACTAGGGTGATTTGAGTGACTGTCACAAAGCTATTGAAATAAGCTATAAGACCATGTATAAATTATTCATATTGTGTTTTTATTTTATTTCACACAGACTTCATTCGACATTAAGTGTAAAAATAGATATATTTTAGAATAAATTATTATTTTCAATGGTAATTACTTGTTTTATTTACTAACTTTTATGTTTTTGTAATAAACATTTTATGTTCATTATAAAATAAAACCAAAATCTCCACAAAGAACAATCTTCGTGCAAAGTCTTGATAACGACCGCTCGCTGCGCCGCCCGGGAAAATGTGAACACAAAAATGCTATGTCCGTAAAGCTATGACGTCGAATATTGGTGGCCTTGAATCGTAACGGATCGAAATGTGTATCGGACTTCACTCGTTCATAATTACGTAGGAAAATAAACCATCTTGTACACGTAATTAGGGTGAAAACTGGGTGAGGTAAAAGAGTGCCGTGCGGCACTACCGAACTGTATGTGTTTGTAATTTCAAGTGTCTGTGGGCACCGTCCGATGTGGAAAGGTAAATATAATACATATTTTTTAATGACTAATGACTTTTGTAACTTGCGTCGAGGGTATCGAATTGTGTGTGAGAAGAATAATGCTACAATTTTCAAAATAAATGAATTCTTGTTAAAAATTCCATTGAATGGAGCGTTATTAACATATCCTTTCCGCATCGGACGTGCCCGCGGGCACTGGTAATTCAAAAAACAATGAGAGCGGCTGTGCCCCGAGGCACTCTTTTACCTCACCCAGTTTTCACCCTTATTAGGTGTACAAGATGGTTTATTTGCCTACGCAGTTATGAACGAGTGAAGTCCCATACACATTTCAATCCGTTACGATTCAAGGCCACCAATATTCGACGTCATAGCTTTACGGACATAGCATTTTTGTGTTCACTTTTTCGCTGGCGGCGCAGCGAGCGGACGTTATCAAGAGTGTGCACGAATATTGTTCTTTGAGGAGTTATTACCTAATAATCAGTAAGTTGCTATTTTTATAATACTAATAGAGTATATTTGCAATACATATCAATAATTATAATAGTCTAATACATAGTATTTGTTGAAAATGCGTCTACTCAAATTTTGTAACGGCTAAAGATGGAGACTGAAGTTTTTGTCTAATGATTTTTTATTGTTTTTATTTATTAGAATACAGTGAAATATCATAACTTTACTTGTAAAACTATCGTAAAATACATTTCTGTAGTTATTTTGTACCATTATTCTATAGTTTTTTTATAAAATTGATTCTAAATGCGAGGCCTCTCAAAATGGTCGCACACATATAAATTTATCATCTTGAATGTGTGAGTGTCAGAAGAGAGTGGGGCTGAGTGTCTGGATATGGGGTGTTATCGTCGAGGAATGGTGTAAAGACCATGAGCTCTCTGTAAACCCACACAAAACACAGGTAGTACTCTTCTCTAACAAAAGATTGGTAGGGAACCACAAACCGCCCACTATCTTCAATACAAGACTTCAGTTATCAAAAGAGGTCAAATGCCTAGGTGTGATTCTAGACAGCAAACTGAACTGGAGCAGCCACCTTGAATACAAAATCAACTCCGCGAGTATCACCTTATGGCAATGCCGCAAGATGATTGGCAAGAGATGGGGTCTCACACCAAAGCTCACCTTATGGCTTTACACAGCAGTGGTGAGACTAATGCTCACTTATGGCTGTGTAGTGTGGTGGACCAGGACCAGACTTACAACTTGCATCGCCAAATTACAAAAATTTCAAAGGCAAGCATGCTGTGCGGTGACAGGATGCATGAGGACAACCCCTACCGCCGCCTTAGAAATAGCCCTGAGCATCCCTCCGCTACACTTATTCATATATCAAGAAGCGGCAATGGCTGCGCTAAGATTAAAACATCTGAAAACACAGAGAATTGACAAAGTAAGACATCTTAGCATACTTTCAGAAGCATGGTCAGCTATGCCACTTGTGGAAGCAGCTAGTGATAAAATAGAGCGGACTTTCATTTTTGACAAAAAATACAGAATAGACCTCGAGGAAAGGAACGACAGTGTCCTTACAAATTATGAGCTCGACCTCTACACAGATGGTTCGAAGACGTATTCAGGCACAGGTACGGGAGTCTTCTCGGAAGATCTAAATATCAGCATATCCGAGCCCTTGGGTAAGCTTAACACTGTATACCAGGCTGAATGCATGGGGATTTTGCTAGCTGCCAATGCTATCTTGGCCAGAGAGGTTCAAGGTCACTCCATTAGAATACTCTCTGATAGCAAATCGGTATTACAATCCCTTCAAGGTAAGATAATCAATTCCAGCCTATTACTTTAATGCCACTCAGCATTAAATAAGGTGGCTGGTAAAAACAACAACCTAACACTACAGTGGATCAAAGGTCACAGTGGGGTCAGGGGCAACGAGGCGACAGACCAACTAGCTAGAAGGGGTTCTGAGACCCAACCGGTTGGACCAGAGCCTTTCCTGCCTCTGCCACATAGTTGGTTCAGGAACCACTTAAATCAAAAGATAAAAGCACTACATCAACAATACTGGGATAGCCTTGAGGAGTGCAGGCAAGCCAAAGCAGCTTTACCTTGCACCGACTTGCGTTTTACCAGGGAAATCTTACAACTTAATCGGTGTCAACTAAGATTAATATTATGTGCGGCCACAGGTCACGGCAATTTTAACAGGCATCTCTTTAATATAGGTGTCACGGACAGCCCTCTATGCAGAGGTTGCCTGGGGGCAGAGGAAACAGCCGCTCACGTTCTGCTGGAATGCAGTGGGGTGGCAAACTACAGGGCGACCTGGGGTCACCAGGCGCTCTTCGGGAAGTCTTCTGCGACGTTAAGAGGTTGGGTGACTTCTTGGAGGAGCTGGGCTGGTTGGAGTAGCCTCTACTACCCTCGCACGCAAAATAGGCTCATATGACGTCGAGTTGCGGAAAGCGCCCGTATGAAGAAGAAGAAGAAGATGGGGTGTTATTCTTTTTCAGATGAAGTATTTTTCCCGATTTAAAAAAAGGAGGTTATCATTTTTTTTACTGTGCACAAATAAAACACATTTAATTTTTTTAAAACAGAAACTACTATTTCCAACAATAATGTCTGACCAAGAGATGTCTGTGCCGCTGCATCGGTGCAGGGCCATTCCTGATGGGGAGTTAGAGCTGACGGGGAGCCCGCCGACGATGACATCGATAAATTTAGAGGTCGGGGCTGCAAGTGTAAGTAATATCTTTGTATTAGCCTAAACACGTTTGACCTTGCACCATCGCAAGCACTGGCCGCTTCAAATCCCTTGCTAGAGCAAAAATACCTACTCTATACATTTTGTAGTTATAATAATCTAAATAAACACAACGTATTTGTTATATCACTTTCCATTTATTGTATTTGGTATCAAATTATGTTTCCATAGAACAATAGACCGAGTCATAACGTAGGTATAAACATTGTGTAATTTTAGCTCTGCTAGTGACTATTCAAATCGCCTTAGCGGTATCAACGATCAATGGCTTGTCGACAGCTATAATTGCTCTCGACAAGTTTGACCTTGCACCGTCGCAAGCACTGGCCACTTCAAATCCCTTGTTAGACCAATAATACCTACTCTATACATTTTGTAGTTATTTATCTCAATAAACACAACTTATTTGTTGTATTACTTTCCATTCCTTGTATTTGGTAGAATCTGTCAAATGATAAGGCAGTAAATATTTATTGAACACTGTCAATAAGTTTCTTAGCAGTTCTTCTCTTTTTTACTTTGATTTTTAGGGTTCCGTACCCAAATAGTAAAACGGGCCGCTATTACTACGACTCCGCTGTCCGTCTGTCACCAGGTTGTGTCATATGATCCGTGATACTATCACTAAGATTTAAGAAATTTTCACAGATGATGTGTTTCTATTGCCGCTATAACAACAAATACTAAAAAAACAGTATAAAATAAATATTAGGGGCCCATGCAGTAAACGTAATTTTTGTTTCTAGACACTTCTACTCTTTTTTACTTTGATTACTTGTATAGTCTCTGTTTTATAACATCTCTTACATCTTTATCGTTCTCGACTCTCATCATCATGGTTTCTAACTTTTTTTTTGTTTCAGACATCTGGAGTGGCGGCTAGTTCGCCCTCAACGGCTCAGGGCCGGCGCATTTTGGTGGCTCGTCGTTCGCTGCTGCAGGACGATGATATTGTCCTGCTACTAGCAGATTCGGGCAGCGAAGGTGAATCGGATGCAGACCAGTCCGACGAGGACACTGAGGAGGCAACTCAAATGCCGACGAGGGCAATAACCCACCGCTTGCGTCACGAAGTAATTGCTAGAACGGAAGGTCTTTCAAGAGCATGAATTTGATGTGGATGATTTTATTCCAGACGAATGTGTGATGGATGAGTCGGTGGTAGTGCCAGAGGATTTGAATGTGTTGGGGGGGCATGAACCTGTTGACGTAGGTGAAGTATTTCAGTGGGCGGTTCTACCGGCCGACAAGAAACTTACTTACGTCAACCTGGGCCAGCATTTATTTCTAATGACCCTACAGAGATATTTTTGAGGATTTGGGACGTGGACGTTATGGGTCTCATAGCGTCAGAGACAAATAAATACGCAAGGCACAAATAAATATTGAACAATATAACAATCGTCCCACTGTTCCCAAGTATTTGGGGCAATGGGCTGATGTCACTATAGACGATTTGTATAAGTATTTCGCCTTGCTGATTATTTATTCGTCATACAATTAAGTTCTAGAAATTTTTCTTTTATATAAATTTTTAAAATAATTGTACTTACTGGTTATAAATTTCTATAAATATTATTATTTCATTGTTGTATGTCTATTAGTCATATTATAATAAAGCTCTAGAAATATTGTTAGACTTGTATCTAATTTATTCTCCCGTTTAGACAGCCCGCCCATGTTCATATAAAATTTATGGATATAATAATTGATAATAAACATGACACTAGGTCATACCACTCAGTCTGGACAGTAAGCAAGTCTTATGCAAAGAAATCCAGAATTCTCAAGAGGCGCGAAGTTAGAGCACCCGTATACGGCCGTGTAAATACACGTAAGCATGTGTCTGTGTGTGTAACGATTTTGCGTCCACGCAAGACACTTTCATTCAGCTTTTCTCAATAGTTTTTGTTTTATGGTGTACATGTTTTATATATTGCTGAATAGGTCATTTCATTGCCATTTGGATATACGTTCTGAATGAACAGAAAACATAGATTATCATGACAAAATATACAGGATAAAAATCTGGATTTTATAATGAATTTCCTACCCCAGTCTAGTTTTTGCTTCAAACAGTATAGGATTTTATAAATAATCTGATCTACTATTATAAGAAAAAAATCTAGATTAAATTTCCTACCGAATGGTATATAAATAAAAGTCTAGAAGCTAAATATCTATTCATAAATCGTTTTGAAGAACGGATCCTAACGCGAGCAATTTCTGTTGATCATCATTTTCGTGGGGTTGTTTCTGCATGAATATATCAAAATATTACTATAAAGGCATGTATATTTTGGTTTTATTTTATAAAGAACATATAATGTTTATTACAAAAACATAAAAGTTAGTAAATAAAACAAGTAATTATTATTGAAAATCATCATTTATTCTAAAATATACATATTTTTACACTTATTGTGGAAAGAAAAGTCTGTGTGAAATAAAATAAAAGTACAAAATGAATAATTTATACATGGTCTTATAGTTTGTTTCAATAGCTTTCAGTGACAGTCATTCAAATCACGATAGTTATAAGCATTTTATTACTACACGTAAAATAATACGCACGGGGAAAACGCTGCGCGAGCGCCGACCGCTTACCGATCTAAGGTGTACATCGAGCGGCGGAGCGCGCCGATCGATAAAATGCTATCTAGTGTGTTAAGCTGGACCCCTGGTGGGATCGTTAAAACTTTAACGTCTGCTTAATTAGGTATATGTACGGGATATTTGGCTATAGTAGAAGTAAAGACTTTCTGATGTTAAAGTTAAGCTGATGGATTGATTTGTCCTTAACGAATAGTAATAATTACACTTGGTATGCATACATTAAGCCCTAAGTCATTGGGGGAAGCCATAAAGTTGAATGTTCCTCTAGAACGAACTAATTTAATTGACATTTCAACAGCATAGATAATATTTCTTGGTTGTTTATAACTCCAATTGTCCAATAATGCAATAAAACAAATGTAACGGATTTTTAACTCTAGGTTTTGCGTAAATTTTTTATTATTATTCAGTAAGCCCGACGTTTCAAGCCCTTCCCAAAGCACTTTTTCTTTACTTTCTGTTTCTTTACTATTTAACTACCTATATAGTATTTACAATCAAAATGAGAAGCACTTGATCTACTCCTCATCAAAGAGTATAAGTATGTTCCGATATGCACTGCGACCACTGTACAGTGTGACGTCAATCTAGTACCTATACTGTGAAGCCGTTCCTTTATAGCCAGTTATACTGGTTACTATTTAAAACGGAACGCAATCCCGTATACTGTCAGCCGCATGTTTGACGCAGCATTCAAATGAGTGTATTAAAGTTTTTTAATTCATTAAAAAAACTTTTGTTGGAGTACTGTCAAATTAAAAATATTTTAATTAATATTTTAGGCACTCGAGTGGTTTTGACTGATCACGTGATCGAAGTACTGCTAGTACCTTACCTCGAAAACACCAGTGCTCACAGTAGAATATGGCTGCGATTTATGACGTCATTTAATTCACTAGGGTACTGCGGCAGTATACTGGCAGTCCATAACGGAATGAATTTTTCTACAGTGATAGCACTGTGCAGTGCTCGCAGTGCATATCGGAACTTACCCAAAGATATTTAACGTGAAAATGACAGATGTCCAATATTGACACTTGACGTTCTGTATCAATACTATCAATTGACATTTACTCAAGTAACAAACACACACGTGTTTTCTCAAAACATAGTGTGACTTCAATTTCGAAGTTAGTTTTTAAAAAGTTTATGGTGTATGTGATGAGTTAAAAAGTAGTTTTTACTTAGTTCAAAATGGGAAAACGAAAATATAATGAAGAAACAGAGGGTCCTGATAATAAAAACAAAAAATTGAGTGAAATACAAAGTATAACAATAGATGAAAATGAAGATCAAAATGAAACCGGTCAAGAGAATAATCAAAATACTTCCTCAAAACAAAATATTTTTGACTTGAAACACTTTCGGAAGGAGTTAACGAAAAAACAAGGTCAAACAATGGGTAAGCAAAATTAAAAATACTATTGTTGAATAAATACTTACTTATGACTCTCCAAGCAAAGTTATTTTAAGTATAGCTTACTCATGTTTTGAGATTGTACTGGTCTTTCATTAAATAATTCTAGAAATTTATTCTGTTTCAGTTTTAACACAATTTTTACAAGTTTGTTTGAATCCAGACAGTGGTGCTGATTATTTATTAGAGTATTTAAAAGTGGGGGGCAACTCTCATGAAATTTTAAAACAAATCTCTACTGACAATAAGAAGAACCTTACTCTAGCAACTCCAACCTTTCATATATTTCATCTTATAATTCTCAAAGTTCAATCTTCCATGCCACACATGATAGCTGTAACAGAAGAAGCTTGTCGCTACTTCCTCAACACATTCATACCAACAGTTGAAATTATGATAAGTGAGAATTCGGGACCTCGGCACAGGAAAGTCATTTTGAACCTATTGACATCAATGGTTACATTGAACTCAGATTTAGGTGTTGAAGTACTAAGTCAGGTGCCTCTCACACCCAAGCACTTACAATACATTGTTGAAAAGCCTAATTATAAAGAGAAAGACAATGTGAGAACAGCATTTGTGCATTTCATGACCTCCTTTCTTGTTGACGGACATTTACCGCTAATAAAAGCTTTGCTGGAAAAACAAGGGCTGCTAGGATTGGTAATACCAGGCCTAGTTCAAGATGAGGCAGAAGCTGTATTAATGTTCTTAAATATTCTTAAGAAAAATGTGATTGATAACAATCTTATATCAAAAACATTGAAACTCAAAACATTTAGCCACCAAGTACTGCATAATTTATTTAAATTGTTTAATTGGAGAGGGCCTCCAGAGATAAGTCAAGAGTTAAAAAATGAGGCACGTCCAGAAATAGTACAGCTACTCTCCAATATAATGTTGACCTTATTTACATCTCATAAGTACGGTCTATACTTCGTTGACCATAGTCTAGGAACTAGTGATTTGCATAAAAATCAAAATTTATATAAGACCTTGTTGAGTTTGAAAAGACCTTGGGAGAATAAAGATGAGGCTGATGTTGTTCTTCAGATAATCCTAAAATGCCCTGACTTACATAGAGCTGTTGTTCATATTATAGAGCAATCATTTCAACCACAGCATTCACCAATATGGGAAAGAGCAACACATTTTGTTGTGCAACTTTTAGATACAGTTAAGCCTGAGGATTTGATCCCTAGATTGCACACATTGAGCTCAACACAAGCAGCCAATTTTATTAGGTTTATTACAATACCAGTCCCATTGTTAAAATTAATTCAAGCAAATTTTCAGGCAGATCTAACAATTTCTGTATACTGTGTCAAAGTGTTAGTAAAAATGTTGCAATCATTAAAGAAATATTTGGATATTTTTGAAATGGAAGAATCCATTGAAATATTAACTGATTTAAAAAGTAGATTAGAAAACTTTTTGCCCAGGCATTTGCCACCTTCAAATGTTATTGTTTCACTTATGAACAAGATTATAACAAATGAAAATGAAGGAACTGAGAGTTCACAACACTATAAATTGCCAAAAATCAATGCTACTGACTCCTTATTGCATATAATAGACTTGTTACTTTTGTATAATAGTATTTATCCAGATTTTTTCGAGAACCTCGAAAGCAGCATAGATATGAAAAAAATTCTTGACTTTACTAAAACATTGTCTTCAGATAATGTGGCACTTCTAAAGTTTAAAGTTATATCTTTATGGTTAATCCTAGATCCGTCAGCAATTTCTTTGAAGAATACAATATTTAAGGAACTTTTTCTCATAATGTTAGAAGTGTTTACAAGTGAAGATACAACTACTTGGAATCAAGCGAAAGAAACATTATATGAATTCTTGAAAAGCACAGACATTTTTGAAGCTAATGATGATGAAATACTTTTAATGTTATATACATTGAGAAATGTGACAGTTAATCCAATTTCACTCATAGTGGATGTTGTTGAATATGTTTTAGAGAATAAGAATGATTTGGTTGAATATACAAGAAGCCAAATGGGAAATTTTATAGTTGGTGTTGATAGTGTTGCATCAAACATAGATGAGGTTCTTACTGACCTGATGAATAATAGGATTACTACAGGAAGTGTATATTTAGAAAACAAACTACCCTCACCTTTTATAATTGGTTGTATGCAATATATTCAAAGTAACAGAGATGCAAAAAAAGGTTTGAAAAAATTTCTCTCACTCTATATTGCAAATTTGTATCATAGCAATTGTATAGCAGAATTATCTGAGGCACTAATTGGGGACTCAAAATTAGAAGTTAGAAGCTATGTCGCTGATTGTACTATAAATCCAACACCTTTGCCTGATTCTATTTTAAAAGATGATGTTTTGCTTAAAATATCCAGGTCGGTAATTGAAGATGAAGAGTTATCTGTTAATCAGGTCTTTTCAAACCTTGAAGAGTGTCATGGTGCAAATGATTTGATAGTTAATGATATCCATTACAAGATTAATGTTACAGAATCATTAGACAGTTCACAGCTATTTATTTGGGGTAAATATTTAATATTCTGTGTAATACAACTGTCCAAATATGATAAATTATCAGTGGCTAAACAAAAAAAGATACAAAGCTACTTCAAAGCAATAATCTGTACTGGAAAGAAACATCATAAAATGGATTTTTGTCGCTCTATGTTATTAAATCTGTTCAAGAATGCTCATATTCGTAAGATTTATAGAGCTTTAGATACGAATAATAACCAATCATATATTTTAGCCACAGACTTTCTGTTGCATGTGATTATTAGCAATAGAGATATTGTAAATTATTTGAATAAGAAACATTTTATTCTGAGACCATATCAACAAAAGACTTTAACAGAGATTGTTAAAGCATTTATTAAAATAAATAAAAGAAAGAATATTAATTGTGACCATACAATAGCTGTGCTCAATGTTGTTGGTCTCTCCAATGAAGATGACATTAAAGTGCTCAATCATGTTTTTGACATAGAATTAGCATCATGTGTTAAAGATGACAAAGAACCAAGTGTAGTCCTTGAAGTTCTGAGAATTTTACTTGATAAGTATTCTAAGTCAATATCATTAGAACTTACTCCAGATATCATAAAGAAGAGTATAAAATTATATACAGAAATGCTCGTATATACAGAAGTTACAACAAATTTAACCAATTTAGAACTAACATTGATTTCATATTTTGAAAACAAACCACATCATGCCATATTTGTAACTGATGATGACTTTCGAAAATTCTTTAAAGCAAATACAGTACGAAAAACCACAGCAAGCTTAGCAAGTTCTTTACTGCAATTAAATGTATGTTTTTGTAATGTATTCAAATCTGAATTGGATAGACAAGATATATTAAGTCACAGGGAACTAACATTGCCGCTGGCAAATGCGGCTATTGAACACTCACATTTTATTGCAGAGAATAATGATTTCTTGCAGAAGCTATATGAAGAGTATAAACTGAATATATGGAAATTTTTAGAAAAACCGCATAAAGTTGGACAAGTTTACATTCAAAGTTGGCTGTTGATTAAAAAACTTGCAGTTACATGTATGTCTGAGGAGGACTGTATGAAGTTATTCTCAAAAAATCATAAATTTGAAGCTCTAGAAATATCTCATATAAGACTAACTGAGGCTATACTTACAAGGATATATTCCAAGAAGGACATTAAAATTGATTATTTTTGCAACTATGCTTTATCAATGCTCAGTTTAATTTCCACTTCGCTAAAAGATGACAAATTATCAGATATAGATGAAGTTATATCAATAGTTTATAATACAACGAAAATAGATAATATTGAATCATACAGTGATAAAGAAGATTTAAAAAAAATAATTGATACAGCGACATGGCAGAACTTTTGTAAAATTGTTCTAAAATCAGCACTTAAAGTCAGTAATATAAATGAAGATAGATGTTATGGGCCTAAATTATTGTGTTTATTGACTTCATTTGTTACACTTCTATATCCGACAGACAACAGTGATATAGTAACACTGTTTGATATGGTTACATCTCACTCTGAGTTCTTAAATGTTATGCTGAGCTTACACAGCCCTGATATTAAAACACGCTTATTACAATTCATCTACACATTAATGCAGATGAATAAGTCAGTGATGAAAAGTCAACAAATTCCAGTGTTTTTAAGTGCCTACCATGCAACAAGATCTCCGTCAGATAGGCTGATATTATCAATTCTGCAATTTTACGAATCCAATGGCCTGCCAGTCAATGATTATAAGCCGTATATATGGGGAGATTCAGCGGCAAATTACTATGCAGTCAGAAAAAAAAGAAACTCATCCCTTTGGAGTCATCCCACACCAAACCAAGTTCTAAACTTATTTGATAGAGAAGTCATTGACGTAACTGTCCGAAATTATCCAGTTACACAAAAATTAAATTATTATTTTCAACTGCCGCCAAATTGTAATGAGATTGAAGAAGGAAACGTCAAAATATACATCCGAAAATTGACGGTAAAATCAGGAAATGTAGCTACTGAAAATAATTTAAAACAAAGTGAATTTACGAATACTATGAAATTAATAGGTAAAGATGCGCTGGTGGTTTCTCAGACGGATTACAATGTTGCAATATATGATCCAGCATTTATTTTCCCGCTTTTAAGTCACCTATTGGCGCCTGGATCTATGGCGTCTTGTTTTAAGCTATTGAGGTGTGGTATGCTTTCTGTGGTGGTGATGGGACTTAGTTCTCAGTGTCCTTTGATGAGAGCAGCGGCCTTCCACGTGTTACATCGGTTCTGCCTACTGTTGGAAACAGAGACGTGAGTATTCAATAGTAAAATAATTTAATTGTGGGGCATGGCAGCATAAATTGAGCCATGGAAACATTTGTATTAATGTCTTGTGTGCTAAGCCAATAACAGAGTACTCAAGGCATGCAAGAGCGACTCGCAATAACAATATGCACAAGTGTGTAGTTACACTATATTCTCCTACATAAATTGAAAAACACAAGTTCACTAAATAAATTTTATTTAGAACAACAACGTGTGATGTGTCACTCGGATGGATAGTTCAGTTGATAAGAGCGCTCGGACAAAACCTGAGAGGCGCGTGTTCGAGTCACGCATCGGTCAAAACTTTGGTCCAAATTAAATTTGTATAAAAACTTTAGGTATTTTAGTGGTTTTATACATAAATAACTTTTATATTATTGCTTTGAACAATAAATATAATTATTTTGGCTACCAAAATGCTAAAGGTCGAAAAACAGGATTATATTTCGAAATACCTTCATTTTAAAATATGTTTTGGTGAAATTATATAGGCAAATAAAATATTTCGTTAAAACCATTTATTATTCAACTATATATAACATTACAATTTTTTCCAAAAATAGTAAAAAAAATGTTTTTATTAATTTCAGGAGACACAAAAACGATAAGCTTCTTCTTACTGACTTCATAACAACACTACGCCACAGCTTGCGCACAGCAATCAATCAGCCAGACCAAGATGAATACTTCAGAGACTTGAAAAATCCAAAACTACCCGCAATCGACGCGTTGTACCTCGCCAAAGTACTGACCGTGTGCACGTCACCTTCAGACCCACTCTACAAACCTGCAAACAACTTCTTAATAGCCAAACAGTTCGTAGACCTCACAGTCGTACCAGATTTTCTGAGCCTCTTTCATGATAACGAAGTTGAATTAATTGATCGCAGACTATGGATTCTGGAAATAATTAGAGATGGAACTAAAACAATGGTTGATGTCAATGTGATATTCAAAACTATGTGTCTTAAGATGATAATGGATTTTTATACAACTGTGCTCTGTGACAGAAGAAGTAAAGTTAAAATATTAGGAGTTATTAAATCTATAGCAGCAATACCCAGAGCTTTCGAAATATTGCTAGAAGGATATTCACTTATGGCTTGGATGAATTCTATAATGTCGTATATTGCAAATGATAAAAGTATTGTTAAAGTAATTATAAATTTAATTGAAACAATAATTCACAGTTTAAATATAATTGCAATCTCGAAAGTTAAACCTAACAGTAACAATACAGAAATTAAAGTTAAAAGTGATGTTGAGTATGAAGTATTGGCAATAATTTACGAGTTATTGAATCATATTGATGCTGTAGACGTCCTCGAAGTCGTAGAATATGTTAAACTGTATAATTTAATATCGAAACGAACATTGAAGTTCTTGAGTAAGAAGCAATTGACGAATATTGTTACAAAATGTAGTTTAAAAGTGAAAGATTTCGAAAGCGTTCACGTTATAAAACGGGCTATGGCGACGAAGGATTGTAATCTGTTGAAAAGCAGGCTTATTGATGGGAATGATAGCAATGCAGTGCTGGTTACTGAGTTACATTGCCTTGTTGGTAACTACGTGCTGTGATCTGTATATTTGTAAAAACATTAAAATAAATATATTTTGTTATCACTACTCTGTTTTTATATTTAAAATCTTTTTAAATTTATAAAGGAGAGCCGTTTTCGCCCAAAGTTACATTGCATTATTTCAAAATACCATTCTAGTAACTAAATCACATCACATGTGATTTTTTGCAGTTATAGGTACTTCTTCAGAAATTTTACGTTGCGCGCGCACACAGACACCCAAATTCGACACTCTGATGTTAGTTTGTGAATTAGACTATTTGTATCATACTTAAGACTAAATTACCTAAATTATGCGGTATAATAATATTTTCATTGGTTGTATTTAATACCTTGTTTATAAGAATATTGTTCTAAAAACCTACAATAGTTGGCGAATCTTTTCTTAAAGATTTTTGATTTGTTCCGCCAAAGAAGTATTACTTCTTGCGGGCATACATGATTACACATACACACAATAGTTTACGTTAGTATTCTATTTAAGTGCCCTGTTGATAAACAAAGAACAACAAATCTTATAATCCGCACTTCTACTTACACTGTTCATTGCCCCTTTGGCATGTTTATATTAAATACTTACTAAAAACAACTAGCACAAGTGACAACTCACCTTTACCATCAGTTATCCATTTCTGGATAAACATGTTACCAGCAGGAATTGACTCTGCAACCTATTGCCCCGTGACCGGGAGGCCGACACTTACACCCGCCTGCCAATGGGTTTCACCTCAACAAGTTATACAACTTGCCAGGCTTGGACTAATTAAAAAAAAAAGTTAAATTAATTATGTCTAATTAAATACCGTCTTTTATATTTTTAGTTAAATCTAAGTAAAATGTTAATCAAATTTTGTAATAAACAATAAGAAAGAATAAATAAGTTTCTTACAAAACAGCTAGATTCGTATCGAAGTCTACCATCTCTCGCGAAATTTTGACGTTCGACGTCGCATTCTGTTCAATGGGTCAGCTTGCATTCACAATTCATTGAATTGCTGAACCCTAAATCGTTTTTTACGTAAGCTTTCTACCAGGAAAAGTCTGGTCAAAATAGGTCATGCTCTAATAAATACAGACAAAATTGAAAATAAAACTTGTATAAGAACAAACAGACAATTCAGTTGTACTTAAATATAATATAATATTTTTATTTACCTATACATATTATGTATAGATCCCACACTTTATTATATATAGCTGTAGGTACTTAAAAGCATAATTTGTAATGGAAGGCTCTGTGGCTGTAAAAGCAACCGTTTATAGATAAAATGCGATAACCGTAACTATCAACATAATTCATGGCTAATTCAATCTACTACAGCCATATATTTTACGTTAAGTTGCGTACAAATGAACATAGAGATACTAAATAGATAATAATACCATAGCTGTTGATATATTTGATACTTATGTGTGATATAAACATTTAGACGGAGCGTTATAATTTTACTTTAAAATAAAATGGATAGTTAGGCCTGGTGGTCCAGATATAAATGTCAGCCTTTATAGAAATGTGATGCTGGTTTGATTCCTGCCGGGACCATTGAATAGTTGTTGTTTGTAGATATAATAATGTGTCATTTATTTCAGGCATATAAAACCCATTACAATAAATTGTATAGTATAGAATAAGTTACAATAAAATTAATATACAAGATAGTACAAAATAAAAATTAACATAGGTAAAACTAAAAATTGCCCAAAGGGGGGTTCGTACAAAGAGAAGAAAGCACTGATAAAACTATTTCCGGTTACTGTCACGATGCACCGTAAGCCAGTATTCAAGTATAGGATTCTCCGGGTGCTTAGAGCATACAATCAGAATTTCGTCTTCAGATTCGCGAATTCGAGACCAAAAAACCGCAACTCGTGATCTTAGCATTGCGAAATAATCGGGGAACTGGCGTCAGCAAACATCCCCGATGCACTGCAATATTTGCGCAGTCTCATCAGAGTTCGCTATGCATTATTATACTGCCGTCTGATGCTGCTTAGTTGACCCAAAGCTGACACGTGTAGAAGCATTGACAATGTAGAGCATATTAACAGTTATAAAAAGTGTCAGCTTCGCCTCAGGACTCCACCGTGGAAACCGTTTAGGTTTTTTTTAATACACAACAAGAACAAGATGAATAATGTTGCAGACTCACGCCTATTCCTGATGATAACCCTCCATCATTCTCATTTCAATTCGTCAGTCAAGCAAATAGGTAGTAAGTACCGTTGACTCTCACCACTATACCCCGATTCGATCCCCACCCGCCCCGCACCAAATAGTTTTCGGTTTTCGAATTAACATTTATATTTTATTCGACGTTTTAAAAGGTCGTCAACGCTATTGGGATTACTCTGTTGTTACGAGAGGAATGTGCCTCGGTGATCATATAACAGCAGTTACCCGTATGTTTGGATGTCTCCTCTTCCATAAAAAAACCAATACGAAGAACGTGAATGGCGCAGCTATTAAATATTTAAGTTAAAGGTCGGATCGCATTAGAGCGCCGCTGCGCGTTGCTGGACGGTACTCATCGTATTACAACTACAGTAAGTGGCAGCTCGCGTCATTTCTTTACCAGTTTCCGTTCGGGCAACATCAAATTTCGTCATTATTTCTTTATTGTGTGCAGAAGAAAAACGAGTTTTGGAAGAGAAAAAAAATAAGAAGAAATGGATTGCTTACTTACCTTGGTCACACTATCAATAAGGCTAATATCACTACCTATTTATTTCCCCGCGCTCTTAATGACTGCACGATTTCTTACTTATTTCAGAATGTCGAAGTCCAAATTCTAAGAAGTCAAAACTTAACAATTAACAGTAAGCATACTGAAGCGACGCGCCGCTTACTGGGTTACACTGCACGTCAAAATATTCTCTCGGAGGCAACTATGCCGCAACTTGCAGCGACTTGTAGCACCTAAAAAATTTATTGAAATAATATTTTGACGCTTTGTGCCACGCAGTGCCGCTGCGCTAATGCGTTCCGGCCTTTAACCTAAGGCTGTGTAAAAACAGCCAGCAGTTATGACCGTTCAATCTCAGTATTATCTAATAATATATTGCTAGCACGATCACAGTCACTTAGCATTTAAATTTGTCTTTTCGCGCCATCTGTCTACACAGTATGGAACTATAATATTTACCGGTACAATTTCTTGATGTATTGCCATATTTCAATTAAAATGATTATCACCCAAAACCATTTAAGGCTGATTGAGACGAGCCTTTTTGCGACCTCTTTTAATAGCATGCGCCCATCTGTATCGATTTACTGCAAATCGATATTTCTTATCGAATCCAATCATTTCCTTCGCGAGGGCCGATGGGTTCACATACGATTGATTGTAATATACTGAATGACTAATTCAAGCTAGTAAGTATTTTTCTTAAGCACGACTTTGTTCTAAGGCTGTGTTTTATATTTATTGCTTCAAGCATATGAATATATGCCTACGTTACTTCAAAAAACAACATTAATTATTTTACTTCAAAATAAGCAATACTAAAAATCTAAAAATAAATTGAAATTAATAATTTAATTGTTTTTAATTTAAATATTTTTAAACATGAAATTTTCTAATTTTAATATTAAAAGTTATAAGTATTTACTTTTATTGGCAGTCTGTACAACTGCCAATTTTATTTTTCAACATTAAAGTAGATTCGTTAGATGAAGCCATAAGTAGAATTACTGAACAAACATACCAAGATTTTTATTTATTTTGCTACTTAAAATTGTGTAGCTATAAATTCAACACTTTTCATCAAGAGGCTCGACAGACTGGGCAAATGACACTTAACATCTTATGTGAGACAGCTTAAGGTGACGAGCGCAATTGTAGTGCCGCTCAGAATTTTTGGGCTTACCTAGAATCCTGAGCGGCACTGCATTGTAATGGACAGGGCGGATCAATTACCGTCAGCTGAACGTCCTGCTCGTCTCGTCCCTTATTGTCATAAAAAAAGACTGCTACTACTTATACATTGCCGAGAAACTCAATTATTGCAGTCGCCGAATCGTAAATTTGCCTCATGTATAAGCTTCTTATTGATTTGACAAGATTTATTCGTTCAATCAAATACGGAGATTGATAATCAGGTAGCGCGACGTGGTTTAATTAAAAATATATAATTTACTAGCTGACCCAGCAAACGTTGTATTGCCGATATTAAAATCGCGATACAAAAGTAACTGTTCATCGTATATGGGTGAAAATTTGAAGTTGTATGTATTTTTAATGCTGACTCATAATCAAACAAATTTAAAAATAATAAATTGGCGTGGACCACTGATTATTTAGAGGGATGTAAAAAAGAATGTTGTCCGATTCTCAGACCTACCCAATATGCATTCAAAATTTCATGAGAATCGGTCAAGCCGTTTCGAAGGAGTTTAACTACAAAGACCGCGACATGAGAATTTTATATATTAGACTAGCTGACCCAGCAAACGTTGTATTGCCGATATTAAAATCGCGATACAAAAGTAACTGTTGATCGTATATGGGTGAAAATTTGAAGTTGTATGTATTTTTAATGCTGACTCATAATCAAACAAATTTAAAAATAAAAAATTGGCGTGGACCACTGAACATTTAGAGGGATGAAAAAAAGAATGTTGTCCGATTCTCAGACCTACCCAATATGCATTCAAAATTTCATGAGAATCGGTCAAGCCGTTTCGAAGGAGTTTAACTACAAAGACCGCGACATGAGAATTTTATATATTAGACTAGCTGACCCAGCAAACGTTGTATTGCCGATATTAAAATCGCGATACAAAAGTAACTGTTGATCGTAGATGGGTGAAAATTTGAAGTTGTATGTATTTTTTAATGCTGACTCATAATCAAACAAATTTAAAAAAAAATGTCAAAAAAATAAAAAATGTCGTGTAACCCTTAACATTTAGGGGGATGAAAAATAGATGTTGGCCGATTCTCAGACCAACTCAATATGCTCACAAAATTTCATGAGAATCGGTCAAGCCGTTTCGGAGGAGTACGGGAACGAACATTGTGACACGAGAATTTTATATATAAGATTTATTTTGTTGACGTAGGTGTAGGTAAAATAAAAAAGAAACACAATATAATAAAATAGCTAAGACGCAACTAAAAAAGATGTTTTCTATAGGTCTTAGTGTTAAGTATCAAAACTACAGTTCGAAAAACACAAGAAAAAAAAAACGTAAATAATTTATACACGTACCAGAAGTCAATAAAATACTTCGTACTAGGGAACAATTTTTCTGCCGTCGAATTTCGTCGCACAACGCCACCAATGAAGATTTCGGAGACGTACAACTAAGCTGTGGAATGAGCTACCTTGTGTGGTATTTCCAGGACGATAATAGATAGATATTTAAAAAAGCTGTACACCTTTCTAAAAGACTGGCAATGCTCCTGTGATTTCTCTGGTGTTCCAAGAGAATGTGGGCGGCGGTGATCACTTAACATCAGGACCCGTACGCTCGTGTCTTCCTCTGCCATAAAAATAATAAATATTATACATAAAGTCATTTCATATCAGTCTGGAAGCACAGCGCAAGGCAGTTCACTCAACGTGGAACAAAGTTACTTGAGAACCGCTCTGTGGAAGAGCACTACATTGCGATTGCGATGCACCCAGATTGCGATGATATACATGTATTAAATTTAAACAGAACGAATCTATGTTCCAAAGAATTCTAACTGCAATCTCTAAAGACTATCCCGAAGCGAAAGAATAAGTTTTATATGCCAGCTAAGGAAAATGACAATTCTTTCACCAACATTTATAGAAACAAAAGAAACTCAAGTTTTGCAATAAATTTTGTGTTTTAAATAGCATAATGCTCACCCACGGTCTTTATTTTCCTTATATGAAAGCCAGATGAAAAGCCAGAGTGTTTAACTTTAAAGACCTATTCAGGCACTGACACGGAGAGTATTTACCAATACTACTATTTACAAATACTCTCCGTGTCAGTGCAAGTCAAGGGTACCCCCTCGCTACGCTGATACTCGTGTGACAAAAAAATCTCTTGTTAGGTTCCCTTTGCACTATACTATTTCAATTTAAAATAAAAACATCTTATATAATATAAATACTCATATCACAGCACACATTTTTCCGGATAGTAAGTTTAAACATACTGAAAATCGTTTATTATCATTTATTTCGTTTAAATCTAGTGTATAATTTCTGCTATGCACGATTCACGGTTACAAATTAATAAAACCTAGCAACTTAGAAGATAACAATCCTGTACACTGTTTAACGATTTCTTAAAGGTTATCATGTGACCGGATTATTTAGTAAAAATTTCACAGGGTTAAATTATCTTCAAATTGATTTATTGAACATCATTTCATACTCAATATTATACTATGGAAGTAATTCAGACCTTTGAAAAATGATATGAAACAATAAATCTGCTTTGCTGATCTGGTGCACTGCACTTTATTGGTGCCAAACCCAAGAATAGTATGGTATGAAGTTGTTAGTCCTGTAGATCCCGTATGTGGGCATCCATGGGTAGGTGGCCTCCGTCAGAGGGTAGGGGTTCAGTATGAGTTTCTCTTCTTCCTCGTTGCCATAAAGGGTAACTTCTATCATCGCTTTGAACGAGAAGAAGAACCGAAATTCAACGAACGCTACGCTTTGGAAGTATACGAAACATTCGGTGCTGAAAAAATATTTGTTTTAAATTTATTATTCAAAAAGGCCAACAAACGTAGACTACGGTAGTAAACGGTAGCTACGATGATATGCTGGTGACTTGCGACGGTCATTCGCAAACTATTTTATACACAGAAATGTTTAAAGAGATAAGAATGGCATTTTGGGCGGGGCAGGCGCGCCTCGTACATGAGCGACGGAGCATATTTCAACGAAATTAGCTTGATCGGCATGCGTATCGATAGGGTTGTACCTAATTGTATACAATGTCGATATTCAGGTATTAGGTAAAAAAGTCTGAAAGGGTAATTAATGTGGGCGTAAAAGCCGCGCCGTCACTATGATTAAACAATCATACTTAACAATTTGTTATATTTTTAAAGTGATAACCCTCACTTCTAGAATTAATACACAAATAAATTTTGAAAAAAAAAATTATGAACGATGCTCGAACCCACGACCTCCGGCGTTCCGTGCCGGTGCTCTAACCAACTAATTATTAATGCTTTTATAACAATTCTGCCTCGTGCACATTTTTCGATCAGAAGGACTATTTAGTCAATCCGTGTTAGTCGTAAAAAATTGTGAATGGGCGCTTATGGTACAACTAGCTGACCCGGCAAACGTTGTTTTGCCATATAAAGTATAATTCATGCGATAGTTTTATAAGTAATAAAATATTGCCTATATTATAGCCTGTACATCATTTTGTTCTATTGTCAATAGTTTTTGCAGCGCACGCAAAAATAGGTTTTCAATTTTACACCTTGTGTTACAAAATAGCAATTTTATTACGGATCCCTAATTTTGGAAAAAAAACATAGCCTATAGCCTTCCTCGATAAATGGACTACCCAACACTGAAAGAATCATTCAAATCGGACCAGTAATACCAGAGATAAGCGCGTTCAAACAAACAAACACTGCAGCTTTATAATATTAGTGGTACAATAAAGAATTAGAACTTAAAATTATTTATTATACAATATAGGAGTAAATTAAATCTAATTCAATTTTGTTATCATCATCGTCATCGTTCATCACTACCCACAATTGGTATTGTACCTAATGTTGATAATTAATTCTTATTCACGTTTGTGAATCGAAGAGGATATCTTGTTTCTAGTCTTCTAATTTATATTTATTGTGTTCGTCGACTTTACCTATTCCAGTCATCTGTAGTAACCTTAACACTGGCATTTTGCAATAAGGTAAGAGTTTTACTAGCCGTAAATGGAAGACATGTATTTTCTGTGCGGCTGCATTACTCCTAACTCCGGTCCCGGACTCATGGAATTCAGCCCTTGTCTATCCGATCAAAAAAATAAAGAGGCTAATTAGCCTCCAGTTCTTGGTATACAGAGAGGTTACCCCCAGAAGACTCGAGTTTGCGCGTTTACCACCCATAAAGCACCATTTGTCGTAACACCGCTCTTTGACCTTAAAGCTTCGCCTAGTATCGGAATAATAAATAGAACACGGGAATCTACAAAGCGCAGGTCCGGCCAAATAAGGTGTACTGCTGTCATTTCTGGTCTGGCGCACCCCAGTATCAGCTCAAACCATTTGAACGGTGCACGCAGAGCTGTTCGAGATGTCGGGGATCAAGTGCTCTTCGAACGGCTTGATCACCCATGCCTTTCGATTATTATTAACATGATTTGTATATATTCGATTTAAATGTCAAAACCGATTTTTGAAAGTCGGGTTGTTCGTTATGCGTGGCACATCACTTTACTGATGTACCCGATCCATGAAGTATAACATTATCGGTATGACAGTTTAACTAAAAAAAATATGAAACTTCATAGGCGTGAGATGTCAAAAGTAGGCGTGTGTATGCCAATAATCTATGTGTTCACTAATTACAGGGTTGAATTAGTGGTTACGTATGTGTGCAAATGCTTGTGTTTATTTGAATAGGGCGTGTCTAGGGCGTGTAGTATGAGATCAAGTGGCGACAGTGGTTCCCATACAAATTACGCGTGATGGCCATTCTAATGTCTTTTACCTGTTCTGTGATTTTATACCTATTTGCGTTTTGACAAAATAACAATAAACAGAATTATTTGGACAGAATAATGCCTATCTGTTCCACTAGTACCAGATATACTAAATTGAAATAATAGGTTTTTTTTAAAACAAAAAGTGACAAGGGTTGCAAAGCGTTCATCTGATGCTAAACGATATACCCTGCCCATTACAATGCAGTTTTGTTCTGGATTCTTGATCAAACCCAAAATACTGATGGCATCCAGGTTGCGCTCGTCATTTGGAGAGACATGAGAAGTCTCATTAGCCCAGTAATTTGACTTCAAACCGAAACACAATAACGCTTGCAATTACTGCTTGACGGGAAGAAAAAGGCGCACCTAGGCGGAATCCTTACAAGGATTGCATAACTATAGTCCGACAATTTTTTTATATAAGAGTGAGCAAACAGGCAGGTGTCAAAAGATGCGTTGTCGGCCTTTAAGGTATGGAGTATGTTCTTTTTCTTGCAAAACGCGCGTTTGTGGAATGCCAGACGTCAACGTGAAGCGGGTGGTTTTTCGCATTTTGACGTAATATCCAGTGGTGGAATTCGGCCGCTGGAATCAAGCAAAACAGCTGCGTGCGCGACCATCCCACGGGGTAACAGATGGTGGCGAGGTACCATAGATGGCAGCGAGTAACGGGGAAGGGCAACGCGTGATACTGTCGCGCGTGAAGTTGTCGGACTATAGTATAGAGTAAGGTGAACTAGCTGATCGCCAGAGAACTATGTATCCACACTCTTTACGACAGCACTTACGGACGAATATCCTTAAAGAAAATTCTGTCGCTCTGGAGGTCCCGGTGGCAGTGGTGCTCCACCCATATAGCAGCGTTGGTTCTGGCGCTGACTTGCAGCTGAATGGTGCCGCAAAGTACCTCGGCAGCCTGCGCCATCGATAGCTGTTATTGGAAACAAAAAAAAAATACATCGTAGTGAATTATGGAGGTAAAAAGAAAGGATGGCGAGTAATCTAAGGATTAGATAATTAATTCTTCTCAATTGGTCACTTTTTGGGTCGCACTGTCTTCCGCACGATGTTCCTCCACTTGTATCGGTTTATTGGATTGCGGGAGCACTCCACCGCAGTTGTCTGGGTCACTGTTTTGATCAGATCCGTCCATCGGGTGGGTGAGTGTCTTCTCGCTCTTTTCCCTTCTGGCCTAAAATAGGCCATCCGACAACCTGGCTATTTGCTATCTCATAATTTACTTCTGATATGGTGTTTTTTATATAAGAGGGTGCAAAAAGGCAAGAGGCACACGTGATGGGGCTTGGTGAGGCAACCGCCCATGGACATCTGCAACACCCTGGTGTTAGACCCTGAGTCAAGAGATGCGATTGTGATAAATTTGTTATATACATATATAATAATAAACACATAATAATATAATAATAATATAGAAAGAAATTTTTAAATAAGATCGTATATACAATATTTTATGTTTTTAAAGTGATAACCCTCACTTCTAGGATTAATACACAAACAAAATTTAAAAATTTTATGAACGATGCGGGATTCGAACCCACGAACTCCGGCGCCGGAGGTTTTAGATTTACAAGAGCGACATCTCAAGTCAATTTCCTAATATGCAAATATTGTGATTGAGCAGGTTATCAACTGTAAAGTAGATCCTGTAGATGAAGCCACAACCTGAGAGTTGAACAAAGCAAACAGAATTTTATAACAGGGCGGTACTCGAACGGTTAGCTCAGTCGGTTAGAGCACTGCACTGGCACGGAACGCCGGAGGTCGTGGGTTCGAATCCCGCATCGTTCATAAAATTTGTTTTTCAAATTTTATTTGTGTAAGATCGTATATTTTAAGAATATTGTGGTAACATTTTAGTCTATATTCTGTTATTTAACTACTTGTTATAAAACCAATGTTGTTTCTATTCAGAAAGTTTTAATAAGTGTAATAATAAAAGTCGCTTACAAAGAAGAATCCCTGTCCGAAGTTCTTGTTGACCGTAATCTCAGTGTTGTCTTTGTAGAGCACGTTGCCGCGAGTTTTTTTATCACACTGACCGTATGCTTTGGGCACCTTTACCTTGACTGTAAAATAAAGAGTCTAGAGTTGCTTAACCTTCAAAATTCCCTAGAGTCATGGCAAGCGGCTAGTGTGGGATGTGACTCTTGTAGACGCTCTAGCGTCACCTCATATTGAGAATATTATATAGCCGGAAACTGACGAAAATCTAAAGTGGAGAAAATATGCATCACTTGGTGAGTGATACATATTTTCCCATATGTCCCCTTTGGAGTGAAGACGATGGGTCCTTGGAGATCATAAAATGGCGCAAAAACTCATAACAGCGTTAACCAGGCGTCTAACCAATTTGACGGATGATCCAAAATCTTGTACGTATCTCTGTCAAAGGATAAGTTTGGCCCTACTGAGGTGCCCATGACCTTAACTGCCGACTGCGATCTTCATGAAATTAACTATCAGTAATTAATTAATTTTAATAGTTTAATAGATTATTTAAGTGTTTTGTTTTATTAATTTTTAAATAATAATAGAATATAGTATTACATATTACCCTAAAAACATTTTTAGGGTTATAATAGTAAAATATAGACACTCAATAATTTTCGAAGCGAACATTCAGGCATGACTCAAGATATTTCTAGTTTGAACAAACGGCATGCAGCATGAATTATAAATCCTAAAATATAATTTATCGCGTTTGGTCGCACCAGACAGGACAACCCGGCCGAGTAACTCGGACGTGAATGTGCTGCATCAGTGTACGACTTGTGCTGAGATTTGTCGTTGCCGGTATTCTGTAGTTGTCGGACTGTCATGCGACGCGTTTTTAAAATGAGGTATTCGAAGAAATGTATCTTTTGAAAAATTCAAACCGCAATTTATCTCGCCGATGTCAACCTTAGCGACACCGGCGTGTGTGGGTTAATGAAAAATTTATGTACAGGAAACGATTGGGAGAATACTACCACCTTTTAGCAGAATTAAAATTACAACCCGTCAATTTCGTCGAATATTATTTAATAAGTATTCACTTAATTTGCACTGAAGATGTCGCAGACTGGTGAGAAATCCCAATAAGTTCAGACTCACCTTTATCACCAATATTGGTTGATAGGCCGTTTCCGGGCTTCATCGGACGATTCTCGCGTTATCTTTCTTTTATAAGTGTGTGATTCGATCGTCCTAGTTTGGCCGTCGTTACGCGAGCAAACTTCGGCCGATGACGGATTAGGTTTACGCGAGTCGTTACACACTTTACCTTTATACATAGTTAGTTTGATGGGTGACACTCTTCTAAAGAGAATTCCTTCATCTTCGAATCCTTGCGCGTTGGGAACGTTGTTGATAGTCTCATCGATCCAGGGGAGATAGGTGTGGATGCTGAGGAACTTGGCTGGAGCAGCACAACCGGGGCCACGGACGCTGAAACCCAACTGAGAGCCGATACAGATTAAAAATAGGAACGAAAATAAATTGTTAGTTGTCCCTCATCAGAAGAGTAAACTTTATCACAAATGTATAAAAATTATTTCAGTTCTTGAAAAATATTTTTGAAACAATTTTTTGTATGAAATAATTTATCAATGCATTATTATAGACTATAACACATGGCTGTACCATGAGTTTTTTGCTTTATCCCCATAACAAAATTATTCAACATGCCAAAATATTATTTTCAACGATTTCACTTCAAAATAACTTCGAACCAACAATCCTTGACGATCGAGTCATTACTGATCTGCGTAAAGATGGGGCGTCTCTCTGCATCATCTACATTAATATCATGGGAGTGCACAGATACGTTTTTCTGGTTAATAGTGTCTTATAACAACGTCATTGCGAAATTTGCTTTGAAACGCGTGGTTTTCATTTTCGCATTTTGCAAAACTTTCTAGTGAACTAGCATAATATACATAGTTGTGACTATTCCCGAACCGATACAACATACGGACGTTCAAGTCTCAAGCATACTCCTATTTAAAAGGTTTTTCACTTTCAATCAAATAAGCCACTTGCCCGTTTGCCTAATATAATGATGACTACTACTGATAGAACGAGTAGCGAATCCACCTGTTCTTAGGCAAATTTATCTACCCATAACAGTGACTAGAACAGATTTTTTTTTATAAGAAAATGAATTGGTGATGTGGGATTTGACTCTACGGAGAATTCTTTTCCAGTGCTCTAATCCTAATAAATCTTAATATAGTCATTCATCTCTCCAATTGTGGCCTCCATCTAGAGGATCTAACCTAGAACCCTCTAGATTTTTGCAGTTGATAGCCTTCGTTACCTTCCTGTAAATTCACCACCACCAAACGAAGACAAAACTGTTCAGTGCACAGATATTTTGCTAAAAAAGTGTTCGGTCTTTACTAGCTTAGCGTTTATTTTGTACAAATGAAGTTGAACAATTCTTACCGAGATGATTCCTAGTTGATATGCTATAAGTACGCGCTTTTTTCAACTCGGGTGGAGTTGAAAAAAGCGCGTACTTACTATAAGTTGCAAGACGTTATTTGAAATCTATACAGAAATAATGCAGATATTTGTAAAATAGTGAAATTGTAAATATATGCGCATCTAGAGTATTTATGCTGCAACTTAGACAGTGTAATTTTAAATTGGGTCAATTTCGGACCCGAGTGAATGATTTTGATATTTACTTATTACTACTACCGACCAGTTTCCAATATCCCCAGGATTGCCTCGTGATAAGAGCGACGCCGCTGTCCCAAATACATGAATTGTTGTGGTTCGGTGATGCAGCACAAATTGAAGATACCGGTGATAACCTCTTGATGTTCAGCTGGTAGTAACAATATTGCGTTATTTTTTCAGTCCCATATTATATCAGGTATTATGTGAGAATTATGAAAATATATGTATGTAACTATAAATATGACTAAGTTTAACAACATGACGCAGTGTTTTCAATGACAGGATCAGCCACCATGACGCATAGACCAGCCATCGCCTGCTTCGACCATGATTTAGGGAAGGAAATGACCCGCACCATGACGTCATCTCAAGCAATAGCCCCGCCATAATAGCACAACCATGTATTCCAAAATTTGAATAAGTTTTCTATCCATCTGAAGAAGTGCTCTATCCTTCTTCTAAGAAAATAATTTCCTATTGTGACGTTTATAAATTTTCCAGGGTAATAAGGAGAAAACCGGATTTCAAATTCAAATTAAAAAAAAATAACATTCACACTTGAAAACTTGTTCACATAGAAATTATGTGACAAGCGAAAAGTTAGGAGAAGTAAGTGATACTGCCTGATCACAATGCAATGCTCAGGATACCAAGATCTGACCTGCTCCACTTTTGGTCTCGTAACCTTAAGGTTATGTTACTTACTAGGGTGCAATTAAAAATAAGATTCAGATACCTGTGCTCTAAAATAGAATTCCTCGCAGTCTTTGTTCTCAACGAAATTCATCGCGAACACTTCCTTTGCGAGTTCAGCCGACTCTACAAATAAGTTATAAATACGATACAAAAGATATCGGAAATATCATCATCAGCCGGAAGATATCCTGCTGATGATGATATTCCGATATCTTGATTAATAACATTGTCTTAATGATACTGCTAGACATAGGCCTCCCCCAAAGATCTCCACGACGATCGGTGCTGCGCTGCCCTCATCCAACGTATTCCGGCGATCTTGACCGGATCGTCAGTCCATCCTGTGGGGGGCTATCAACACTGCGTCTTCCGGAAATATAAAGGTCGTTTACACCAACTGATTGTTTGTGTAAAAGGCAACCACTTTTCTTAGGCTAAAGTATTCCTTCTACGTAAAATAGAAGACTAACAAGCTTGATCTAATGGGCGCACAATAGGGTTAGGTTATATATATGTTCCATATAGTGGAAATAATGAAATTGAGTGTTGTCAAATGCCACAGCTGTGCCTTTTTCTGCCGTCGAATAATATTGTGCAAGCATTATGTAGGGAACCGTAGTTGGTGAAATTACTGGACTATTGGGACTGAACATCTTAGGTCCCGAAATGACGAGCGTAATAGCGATGCCACTCAGAATTCTGGGGAATGGGACTGCATTGTAATGGGCAGGTTAATTACATTATAAAATATTATATATTAATGGGCAATTAACAATCAAGTAAACGTTTTCACCGTCTCGTCAGTTTTTCTCATTAAAAAAATAATGACATTACCGTCTGTTATTTTAGCAGCATAGAGATCTGAGAATGCGCCGCCTCCTCGGACTGGAAGACATATTGGTAGAACGGGTGCTAGAAGAAAGACAAAATTATTTCATATCCGCTAGAGTAAATCATAAAAAACATTATCAATACGAACACAGACGGACGCGGGCGTCGCAACTATGCTATCTTTAACACAGCATTGTCGCACCCATAGCACAGGATATACCTAATTCGGCGCTGAATAATTTATGTCAGTGTTTTTCAATATGTGGGTCACGACTCTGGGGGGACCGCCAAGCCTTAATTCGGAGTAAGGAAAGAAAGCCGGCAGAAGGAAAAAGGCAAGGTTGACTACAATAAAAACACAATTTTAGTGCTTCAAAAAGAGCTCGTACAGCTTCCTTAAAGGCAACGCTCCTGTGATTCCTCTGGTATTACAAGAGAATGTGGGTGGCGGTGATCACTTGACACCAGGTGACCCGTACGCTCGTTTGTCCTACTTTTTCATTAAAAAAAATTGTGAGAAGGATGAGCTCGTTAATTTAAAAAAAATTGTTAATCGCGGGGGATCCCCAGAATTTTTCAAACTGTAATGGGGTCGCGAAATAAATATCTAAGCTTGAAAAGTATGGATTTATTTTACTATTTACTAGATATTTCCCCGACTCCAGTCTCTCCCATTGTGTAGAGCTGCAGCAGCGCTAAAGTTGCCATCGTGGTCTCTTCAAACTCAGGGTGAAGGTTGTAGTTGACGATCTCCATTGAGTACTTGGTGTTTCTACTTTGCCATACTATGAACGTCGTATTGTTCCTGAACAAATTGATTTACCATTCCATACAAAGATTTTCACACCATTGTAAATTGACGCAAATAGATATTGATCAAAATTTGAGACACCCGATGGTAAAGAGTCACTATCGCTCATGCTCCCTGCAAATAAAAAAGCATGGAATGGTGTTCTTTCTAAACAGAATCCATTAAAAGCACGGAGTAGAATTCACAAACATGATATTATACTGAGGTCTGTATGAGATCCGCAGTAAGGAATTAGACACAAAAAGGATCAAACACCAGAAATCCTCAGAGAATGCAGTAACAGCACCACAATAATTGACGTATCATCTGGAAGGAGATTACATCCCAGAGGAGATTATTAAAGGATTTCTCTCAATTATATTATCAGCTTCATATTTTAATTTACTTAATTTGTTTACTATTTAGATCTTTGTGTATGGAACATCATTCCTTATTGTATCCGGAGAAGGTCGTTGTTAGCTGAGCTGCAGTTTATACTTTTGCAGCTATCATCGTTTTACTTGTTTTAGTAGGTATTAGGTTTGTCAAATTATTCCGAATAAATTTTTTATTACTTATTTATTACAGAAATAGTTAGCTTGAAAAAGATGGTGTAGTGCTTTATCATAGAATAGTGACGATCCTCTCGTCCCTCTGCGTGGCATGTTCTAGTGAACAAACCTTATTTTCAATGTAACTCTATGGGAAATGTTTTAACCTGAATAGCGTTTGATCTTGATCACCTAGAAACACAAACTCAACCAACAATAAATTAAATTTTTTTAAGGATATATAAAATGTCAAAAATTACTACTCATTCGAAATTTTACGCATCAGGCCTGAGAAAAACAGGCGCAAGAAACTCAGCGGACTATTTTTTTTAATTTCTTATAATATATGTACATGGATAATAATAATAATAAGACAAAATAAGTGTAAAACTGATGGTGATGGAAGAAATTTGTTGAAAAGATCAAGACACACATACTCAAACAAGGTTGTATTTTATGAATTAGGCGTGAAGTGTGCTACATACAATAGAGTCTCCATCGGTATCCGTGCAATATCCTCAGCAGCTGCGATCGCGAACCCAGGATGGATCAGAATCCCCGCTGTCACCGCAAAGTGCGTCTTCCCTCCTAAAACTTAAATCAAAAAACGACCAATTAGTAGTTGCAAACCAATTACTGGAAGTCAGTAGACTTGCTTTTTATTATTATGAACTTACGGACCAACGAGTGCTAGATTCCTATTTCAAATTCCAAAAGAAACATTTTTTGAAAATGATTGCTTTTATAGGGAAAGCTGCTTCGCATCATTATCATCATCATCAGCCGGAAGACGTCTACTGCTTGACAAAAGCCCCATAAATTTCCACGACGATCGGTCCTGCGTTGCCCTCATCCAACGTATTCCGGCGATCTTAACCAGATCGGCGGTCCATCTTGTGGAGGGCCTACCAACACTGCGTCTTCAGGTACGTGGTCACCATTCGAGGACTTTACTGCCCCAACGGCCATCTGTCCGTCGAACTATGTGCCCTACCCACTAACACTTCAGTTTCGCAATAATTTGGACTATGTCGGTAACTTTGGTCCTCCTACGGATCTCCTCATTTTTGATTCGATCTCGCAGGGAAACTCCGAGCATAGCCCTCTCCATTGCCCTCTGAGTGACCATGAGCTTTTTCATAAGGCCCATAGTTAGCTTCGCTATTCTTCGCTTAAATACTACTTAATGTCTGATTTATTTGTAAACAAAACAGACTTGATGATTTTTACACAAAAAACTCTGTTTTTTTTTTATATTACGAAGAGTATAATAATTTATAATTCTTAAAACTTGTGCTATTTAATATCACTTTAATTTAAAGTTTATTATTTGGGTACATGATTGAGATCTCAAGCGACCCTGACCATTTAAATACATACATATATAAATAGTATTAATTTTGTTTAAATTTAATCTCTGATACAACAAGATATTTTGTGATTTGAAATTATAAATTATTTTAATAAGATTGCATTTTGGGCCCATGTCAATTTCAATCTATGCACATGTCTCTCAGTCAGAGATCACAGGCTGTCATTGTCACTGTCAAAAATTAAGGCAAACTTACAGAAGTTGTGTTGTACGACTCCGAGCCACGGGAACCTTCCGATGTCAGAGGTGACTCCTTCGGGTACGTTCTGGTCAGTATCCACTGAACACTTCACCTGGTCCCAACTCAGCCCATTACTTGATACAACTGTGGAACTCTACGGAGTTTGAACGAAATCTGGCCGTTTAAAGTGGGTCAAAATCACGCCCAAATGAGTCGGTTACAAACAAACATACTTACAGGTGAAGTTAATAGAAAGCGTGTAAAAATGGGACCAGTGCGATTGGGTCTCGCATATCAAGTTGCTGTTTTTTTTTTTTTTGCAGGAAACATTGTACTTAAGGTGTTAACAATATAATGGATAATCCAATATGTTTCGTCAATTGACATGCAAAATATGTTACAAAATTGTCTAAACACTAATCGTACTGTTATATTGAAACATGTCGGATTTCACAATGATATCAATAATATTTATAAAATGAAATTTTAATACTTATATAATATTATAATATGAGACGTAAATAACTTAATAATTCATTTAGTACCTATGTATAATATTAACAAATTCAATGTCATAAAAGTATATTTATTTACATATATTATTATCAAATACACTAATTCATTTTGTATTGAAAAATTCATTTAAACTATAGAAGCACTTATTTGTTAACCACTGATGCAGTCTTCTTTTAAAAACTTTGAACGGTAAATCTTTCAATTCATTGGGCAATTTATTATATATTTTCACAGACATGCTGAAACAATTTCTACTAAAAGATGCAGTTCTACAGAAAGGCATTATGAGTTTATTTGGATACCTTGTATTTAAAACCTTCTGGCTTTTTTTTGTATAGAAATCACACATATGTTTTTGAACAAATAGGCTTATTTCATAAATGTATAGGCATGGCAGCGATAGAATTTTCAATTTTTTACATAGCGGTCGACAAGAATCTAGGGGGCCGGCTCCACAAACCGCCCTGATACACTTCTTCTGTCCAATAAATAAATGCCCTATGCTCACCGAGTTGCCCCATATGACCAATCCATATCTTAAAGCTGAAACCACGAATGCATGATATGCCATTAGCGCTGTTTTTTCACCTATTGTTTTTGATACGCGTTTGAGGACAAATACATGTTGATTGATTTTTTTGCTAATTTTGTCAACATGTGACTTGAAGGACAAGTTGCTGTCTAAAGAAATACCAAGAAAATTGACAAGTTGTGCTTCTTTAATATTCTCATTATGATAATTAACATTAATATCTTTTCCTTTCCCATTCTTATTATAATACTGCATATACATTGTTTTTTTTATATTTACAGTCAGGTTATTTTCAGTAAGCCATTCAATTGTGTCCTTTATTGTTTTATTAATTTCTATATCATATGTCAATTCATTGTTACATTTAATTACAATAGAGATGTCATCAGCAAAATCATCTGTAATTTTTTTTATCACCTCTCCAGCACGAAAAGGGCGCCATTGCTACGTGAAAACTCGCAGCAAAAACTCGCAGCGTGAGGCAAAGAGATATAAATTTCGAACCCCACGTGACCATACATTCGGGAATTATTCCGTGTTAAAAAAATAAACCGTCCCGAAACTCATTTTAGCCTAGCGTTTTATCTCATTGTCACAAAAAATATTATATTAATTGTTTCTCTTACTATAACCAATAACACTTTTCTCGCTAGTCGAGGTGAAAAGTTGTATGTTTCACACGAGAGCAATTTTATTTTGTCACGTGCCTTTAAATCACTCAATACCTCAGTAGTCTATATTAGAATCTAAACTGCTTCACCAATTCGTGATTTAAAGTCAGAACTCGCAGCAAAAAAAGAACTTTGCTCACTTGTTGAACAAATAACTATTTTCTTATAAAAGGGGGCAAGAGTTACGTGATGAAAAGTGGTGAGCAGCGCAAATGGACATCCTATATACCAGGGTCAAATGCGATCCCGGCCTTTAACATTGTAATTGTGTATAAATGTTATTGCAAAAATTATTGGACGATCTTTATAGTACCGGTACCTTTTATTTACCAGTAGGAGGCTCCTTTGCACAGGATGCCGGCTAGATTATGAGTACCACAACGGCACCTAATTCTGCCGTGAAGCAGTAATGTGTAAACATTACTGTGTTTCGGTCTGAACGGCGCCGTAGCTAGTGAAATTACTAGGCAAATGAGACTTAACATCTTACGTCTCAAGGTGACGAGTGCCGTTCAGAATTTTTAGGTGTTTCAAGAATCCTGAGCGGCACTGAAATGTAATGGGCAGAGCGTATCAATTACCATCAGTTGAACGTGCTGCTCGTCTCGTTCCTTATTTTCATAAAAAAATAGTATTTTATTTAATTTACAATTAAACAATACATCGTCATTGAACCATTGATTTTATTATAAAAGAAGTTAATCGTTTATAACCCATATAGCCGAATGGTTAGTGACCCTGACTACTAAGCTAGAGGTCCCGGGTTCGAATCCCGGTATGTGCAATCATTTATATGATGAATATAGATGTTTGTTTCCGAGTCATGGATGTTTATATGTATTTATGTATGTTTAAGTAAGTATAATGTATTAAATATATCATTGTCTTGTACCCATAGTACAGGCTATGCCTAATTTGGGGCAAGATATTTTGTGTAAAAGTGTGTCAATATTCAATATTATCTATACATATACATACATATATATAAAATTGGAGTGTCTGTTTGTAATATTGAAATAACCAATTTTTACTACATATATACAATTTTTGTCTGTCTGTCTGTCTGTTTGTTCCGGCTAATCTCTGAAATAGCTGCACTGATATTGACGGGACTTTTATTGGCAGTAACTTAGTCTACGTTTATTTTAGAAAAATTCTTTTATTTTAGAAAAATAAAGTAATGTTGCAATGTACAAGAAACGGTCTAAATCTCAAAACAATTTATATGGCAAACAACGTTTGCCGGGTCAGCTAGTTTTATGATAAACTTAATTTTAAATAAACTAAACTCGAGAACGGCTGGACCGATTTGGCTAATTTTGGTCTTGAATTATTTGTGGATGTCCTGAGAAGGTTTAAAAGGTAAATAAATAGGAAAATGCTCGGAATTAAATAAAAACAACAATTTTGTTTTTCCTTTGATTTGTCCCCCGTCGTACAGAAATCAAATTGAAAGAATAGTTTAAAATGAATAACTAACTAGAATTTTTATATCATTCTAACTTTCTCGGGGGGTAAAAAATAAACTTAATTTTAGCTTACTATAGTTGCTACATTAACTACGGTTGTTAACTATCTATCAGATTATTTTTATGCAGATTGATAAATCTTAAGTTTAGTCACAAATTAAATTACTGAACCTAACCCACGGACTAGTCTTCAATAAAGCGAAAACCTCAATAATTCGATACGATATAGCATTCTTTTCCTTTTAGGCTAACGTAATATCGATTTATATTAATTAATATCAATTAAAAAAATCTCACCTACCTTCATAGAAAAGAATCCACAGTAACCAAAAAAGTTTACACAGACCCATAAGCAATCTTATAAGTGATAATATTCAGCTAAGAATTACTATAAAGTTTAATTCTTTATTGAATAAATAGGTTTTTAAAATTGATTTATGAATCTTTTCGACTGATCAATATTTAATTGAATACTAAAGGAGAGAAGTTGCCTCGTTACACTTTTGTTTACTAAAACAAATAATTTGTTATCATTACAAACCGGAATTTCACAAATTTACACATTAATTGTTCTTAGTACCTATTTCCGTGGGAATTTCTATTAATGAACAAAGAGGGAAGGGAAGGGATACTTCTCTTCATTACTACTATTAGTATTTTAGTTGTTTACTCATGTGGTTGTAACTAGGTAAGTTCAGAAAATGTAGGTACCTATGTATGGAGTATTTTCATGTGTGAATGTCGTTTACGACATATTTATCCTCGGTATTTATATTTTAGGCTTCAATCATATGGGGAATAAATAAATATATTTTTTTTTTATCATTCTTCATAAAAAATCATTAAAACGCTTGTTATTCATAATGTATTTTTAAAATAGGTGCTTGATTAAAATATAAATTATTATTATTATTTTATTAAACCTCACGTTTCGTGACCTTTGCTGGATCACGTTTTCAAGGGGACTGCGCAAAACTTACCCGGCAAACGTTGTATTGCCATATAAATTGTATTGATCTTGTGCTTGCTAGTTGATAAGAGATGGCGCTAGTTGTATTCATTAGTAACAATCACACTTCTTTTATATTTTGTCTAATTCACACTATAATTTTATAAATTATAGCCTATTTGTTATTCTGGTGTGTAAGCTATATTATTATAAAGTTTCATCAAAATCTATTCAGTAGATTTTGCGTTAAAGAAGTTCAAATAACATCCAGACAGACAAACTTTCACATTTATAATATTAGTAGGATGAATAACACTCGAGTGACGATCTCGTCACGCTTTGACTTTGCGTGACGTTTTCGTAGTAATCTTACTACGAAAACAACTTCGTGAATGATTTCGCCCCATATTTGCACTTTTCATTACAAATTAATACAAATAAACATTATACCTATATATGTATACTGTAACCAGGGCCGGATTTAAATTTAATGCCGCCCCTGGGCACCGGAAAAAAATCCGCCCCAATAATTTTACTTAAACTTATAGTTTATATATTTTATTTTTCAAAACTAAAATAGCTAATTTATTGCAGAAACTTTATCAAAACAAATACTAATTAATTTTTTTGTAATTCCAGAAAATAAAAAAAATCGATTAGTATTTTAAATCTCCAAGAGAATAAATTGATTAAATCGTTTTTATTATTAATTTTTACTAAACGTGCCAAAATTATAATTTACAAATAATGGATGTATTGAATTTCTTGAATTACCAATTAAACCAGAAATTATTGATTAACAGAATTAATTAATTATATTGAAATACATTGATAAGACTAAAAAAATTAATTTCACTTTCAAAATTTTGCCGCCCTAAAAAATTTGCCGCCCTGGGCACTTGCCCCAACTGCCCCAAGTGTAAATCCACCGCTGACTGTAATCCTGTAAGCTGGGGCAGAGGGAATCTACAGTGCATCTCCATCCCGATCGGTCCTTGATTTCACTCCAGATCTTTCCAATGTCTTTCGCTTTGTCAATAACGGTCCGCCCCCAGGAATGCTTTGGACAGCCACGTTTGCGTTTTCCTTGATTGGTTCCAGTCTAGAGCTTGCCTCGGTATATGGTTGGGATCCCTCCGGAGTGTGTGGCGAGTTCCATTTGCGGCGTTTTAACTGTTGGTCGATTGGACTTGGATGACAGCGTTGCTAAAGATGATCGTTGGAAATTGTGAATACCGAGGATATTGCGAAGACATCGGTTAACGTAAGCCTGAAGTTGATGAGGAAGGACTTGGTGACCTTCCACGTCTCACACCCATACAGCAATACGGTCTTCACGTTGGACCGGAATATTTTGAGCTTAACTCTCCGTGTCAGTTTCCGTGATTGCCATACGGATCGGAGCCATGCAAAGGTAAAGCACCTTTGTGATCCGTGAAGTGAGTCTTCAGTCTCTCCAGCCAGAAAATTTGTGGACGCGTTCCACTACCTCTGTGAGAATTCTCATTCATTCTCACAATTACAACAATTACTCTTTTAAATTTCAAATAACAGGTACCTGTTTAGTAAATTTTCTGGAATCCTCTCGTAAAAATCATATGTTTAACTATAATTCACCTAACCAGACTTACCAACTAGACTTATCCTAGTAACATAATGTATCACTATTCCATAGATGATTATTATTTTTTGATAGAATAGGACAAACGAGCGTAATTCTTTACATTTTATCTAATTACGATAAGACAGTGGGCTTCAATAAAAGACGTGAAGCACGACTTCATTAAAGTCTCTTCCATCTTCGTTAACAGGGCCGTGTCTCTCGTGGCAGTGTCTGTAGATAAAGTATCACAAAGCACATTTAGTAAAGCAAAGAAACTAATCACTGTGATGAATCGGTATGTTTGGGATTAATTATTACCATTTCCACGAGTGAGGCTTAAAGGGCCGGGGCCGCTAGCAGCGGTTAGGGTTGTCACTTCAATAAAAAAAAAATATATAATATTGTTTTATTTTTATTAAAAAGGAGGGGGCAACTGGGCAAGAGGCTACGGGGTGGGTGATGAGTGGTGAGGCATTCGCCCATGGACATCCCAACAACAGGTATCAAGAGATGCGTTGCCAGTCTTTGAGGTGGGAGTATGCTCTTTTCTTGAAGGTCCCTAAGTCGTATCGGTTCGGGAAAACAGCAGCCGGTAGTTGATTCCATAAAGTGGCGAGGCAAGAAATTTGTGTTGTGTTGTGGAATGCTAGACGTCAATGTGATGCGGGTGGTATTTTGCACTTTGATGTAATGTCCGGTGGTGAAAATCAGCCGCTAGATTCAACCCGAACAGCTCCTCTGAGCACTCCCCGTGATAAATGCGCTAGGAGATCTTTGAATCTTCTACATCTCCCTACATCTCTAAGCAAACCAAAGAATCAAGCCGATCGGAGATGACTTGATCGTCTTTGATTCAAGCCGCTCTTCGTTGTATGCGGTCAAATGGAAGAAGCTGGGACTGAAGACCGTCCGCCCAGAGGTGAGATCAGTACTCGATGTGAGGCCAAATTAGCGCCTTATATAGTTACAGGCGGTGGCTTTTATAGAACTATAGAGTCTCGCCGTACTGAGTACACCAAGCATTTTAGAGGCAAATTTGGCATTCTCTTCCAAGTGACCACGGAACTGAACTTCGCTTGATATATCGACGCCAAGTATGGCGATACAAGCTGAGGCAGTTAGAGTAGTGATCTCGAATCGAGGGAATACAAAAAGGGAGACTTTAATATTGTTATAATGTAACGTTTCTTCTCCATGTTGGATCCAACTTAAAACGAAATATGGAAAGATCTGGAAGCCTATGTGATTTACATAAGAAATAGTATATATAAGTTGAAATATAATTATTATCATTTAGTATATTGAGTTGTTGCATAACTTAAAAATGTACCTTTTTAGTTTGCTTGCAATAAAGGCTTCATTCATTCATAATGTAACTAGAACTACATTCAATATGTTTATGGATTTGTCCCATATAATAAACGACTCACGGCGGCACTTTTCAGATTTAATTTTATTTGACGTAATCAATGGCGTTTTTAAGGTAAAGAGCTCTTATTAGTTGCAAAATTTGATTTAATATTTACACTTCAGTGACAACCCTGGATCACACGCTCCGTGCACTATTGTGTGATTAATTGGTAGTGAGGCTTTTATTTCTGTCTCTTTTATTCTGTGACTGTTAGTTCTAATTAAACGTGGCTTGATTGTAGCGTATGAAGCATTTTATGACTTTCGAATAATTAGTGAATTTTGGGATATTCCATAATAGTTATTACAACAAATTAAATGTTTATGACCCTTTTATGTACATATACGAATTAAAAAAACAGTCCCTTCTGCTGAGGTCCTTTTTGTAAGAACAATAATTATGAACTACGATGAGATAGTGGACTTACGGCCGTTTTCAATAATGAATCTCTAGTTACGGATATATAGCTATCACCGCTTAATGAAAAGATCTTATCTATCCATAATTATGTCCAATATAGTTACATTATAAGTTATAGTCCATTGCTATCTGTCGATAGGTTATTGAAATGTAAGTAAGCTTAAAAGGATTGATTTGTCTACCACTAGTAAGTTAAAATAAGGATAGACAAATGTGATTTACATACTCGTTGAACTTAAAAATTTTCGACGTATAATTGTAATGTTAACTTTTATATTTATATGTAAAAGTAAAAAAGAATGTCTCTGGAAGTAACTAGTATTAAAATACAGGTCCGGCCTAGTTTAATGCTAGTGACAATATAAATAATATAAGTATAGTGTAATTAATTATTAGAAGCACCTTTTATTTAAAATTTAATTACTTTTGTTTTAAATATAATTTTACGTTTTTTTACAATGCTAATTACATAAGTCAAACATTCGTGTATATCTTCACAGCTGTGTTTAATTTTGTAATAAATTTGTAAATTTTTATTGATTTATTAATGTTCAGTATAAGAACAATGTATTAATAATAGTAATAATATATTTAGAGTCGTGTCTGTTATACTCCTATTATTAATCACACTGGTGTTGAAAAGTTTAACAAAGTGACATCTTCGGCAAAGCAAGCGTCAGAACTTATTTGCTGACGCTACTTTGGGTTGTGCTGTCATTTTAATTTACTTTGACAAGGTGTCATACCGTTCTGATTGTACTCGGATTATATTATTGCCGAATGCCAAAGAGAATTTAAGCACTACGTTCACCGAATGCATTCAACGTTCAACAGGGGATTGGTTTGGTCGTTTTTCATCAAAAAAAATATAAAAATTCTATACTTCCAATACAGTTGTGTGTGAAGATTTTCAGGGTTTTACCTATAACAACCTTCCAAATCAAATTGCGGATTTGAGGTTGGAAATAATTTAAATCTTATATTATTTAAGCGGATTCAAACATATAACAGTTTAGTCAAGTAATAATAATTAGATTATCGTAAGTGTTTCTATTTATTTTTTGTTTTTCATCAGTGTACAAAGTTTAAGCATTACGTATTAACGTGCATCAGTATTAACAACTTATTTATAATACGCGTAGACATTCTCTGAAATAATAATAACTGATTTGTTTAGTTATTTAGTTTTTGTATTTATTATAAAGCCCTTAATAATATTGATAGCAAAGTGTAGGTGCACTGTTTTGGTTACTTTTTTATGTATAATGTTACAAATTATACATAAATCCTTTTTTATTATTTAATCAGTACACAACCCTTTTTTATGAAAATAAGGGACAAGACGAGTAGGACATTCTGCTGATGGTAGTTGTAACGCCCTGTCCATTACAATGCAGTGCCAATCAGAATTTTTGAAAAATTCTGAGGAGCACTACATCTGCGCTCATCACCTTGAGGCATAAGATGCTAAGTCTCATTCGCCCAGTGATTTCACTAGCTACGGCGCCCTTCAGACCGAAACAAAATAATGTTTACACATAACTGTTTCATGGCAGTAAAAGGCGCCGTTGTGGTACCCATAATCTAGCTGACATCCTGTGCAAAGGAGCATCCCACTGGTAGAACTACACCCTGTGCGAATCAGACTCACACTTATTCACTTTTATGTTCAACTATAGTTTAAAACTAGAAACAACTTAATATTTTTTATGAAAATAGGTATGAGATTAGCAGGACGTTCAGCTGATGGTAATTGATACGCCCTGCTCATTACAATGCAGTGCCTCTCAGGATTATTGAAAAACTCTAAAATTCTGAGTGGCACTCCAACTGCGCTCGTCACCTTGAGACATAAGCCGTTAAGTCTCATTTGCCCAGTAATTTCACTAGCTACGGCACCCTTCAGACCGATACACAGTAATGATTACACATTACTATAGGTACCCATAATCTAGCTTGCATCATCATTAGCACCTGTGTCAAACACAGCATTTGAGTCACTGCCGTTGAACTTATCTAACATTTGGCGACACCAGTCCAAGAGAAAGGTGTTTCTGGTCGTCGGTTAAAGCATGGGGAATCCATCTGGTACAAAGCTTTCTGACGCCTAAATGTTCGTGTAATATTTTTTGAACTTGACTCATACCAATGCCTAGGCTTGCCCTTATCTACTGATAGGTCACTCTCTTATCTTCCTCTATCATGCGTCGCACAGCACTGATGTTATCTTTAGTAGTCGCTGTTAACGCCCCTCACGCGGAACATCATTGAGATTGCTACGTCCACGCTATATTATATAATATTGACACGAAATGGGGCTTCATTAAGAAATGCTAATCGCAGCCTGTCATAGCTTTGTTGTTGAGTAAGCCCACAATGAAAGTCATAATAAATCATTGACCGAAAATTTTCTCGCGTTAGGTTTATTTTCAGGTGCAACAAGAGTTTTAGATTTGCCGCCAATTCACAAAAAAAAATGACAAATGAATGCAATATACTACATTAGGTTACCAAAGAGTTCTAAAATTGAAATTCAAAAAATATTTTCATTAGCAATGTTTCTAACTGGCCAGTTCTAAACATTTTCAGTGTTACCCACGTATTAAGTCTCATTTGCTAAGTAATTTCACTAGCTACGGCGCCCTTCAGACTAAAACACAGTAATGCTTTCACATTCCTGCTTCACGGCAGAAATAGGCGCCGTTGTGGTACCCATAATCTAGCCGGCTTTCTGTCCCACTGGTAAAATTTTTGAATAAGTTGAGGACAGACGACCTTACAGAACACTTTCAGATAAGTGTTCATCGTGGGCAATCGTGATCATTTGGCCTGGCTTTCGACATAAGAATTCGTACTTTTTTGTTGGTAAGTACCAAAACAACCTACAAAATATTTTATAATTGTTAGCTGCCGAGTATTCGGTACCAACTGTCAAATTTAACAGTTAATAATAACGCTGATGCGTGAAACATATATTTAAAGAAAATAGATGTTTCACGCGTCACTTGAAATGTTCTGTTTCTGAACGCTTGCTGGACAAATTACGCAGCTACATGTGGAGGCTAACTTACCTGCATCAAGATGACTATTCGATTCGCCAGCATTTTTGATAAAGGAAACACGTTTTAAGTAACCTCGTTCTGTTTTTGAAATGTTGACGTGGGTTCTGCTAGAGTAGAGTTGTCAAATAATAGGGAAGTCCCAGGTCCAAGGGCGTCGTACGCGACTAAGGACATTTACCAGGATGCTAGATTATGGGTACATCAACGGCGCCTATTTCTGCCGTGAAGCAGTCATGTGTAAGCGTTATTGTGTTTAGGTCTAAAGGGCGCTGTAGCTAGTAAAATAACTGGGCAAATGGGACTTATCTTTTATGTCTCAAGGTGACGAGCGCAATAACTGTAGTACCGCTCAAAATTTTTAAGGTTTTTCAAGAACTTGAGCGGCACTGCATTGTAGTGAGCAGGGTGTATCAATTACCATCGGCTGAACGTCCTACACCTTCCGTCCCTTATTATCATAAAAGAAGAGAATGGGAAACTCGAACACTTCCTGAATCAGTCTACGCTCTGGGATAAAGTTATCCAGAATGCACTGAACCTTCAAAAATTCGAACACAATTTCTGGCACTGAATTGTAGCATGATTCGAACAAACCAGAGAACACATAGCTAGTGATGGAAGATCGATAAAAATGACACAGCAATATTATGTTGTAAACAAATATGAACTTTAAATTTAAACATTAAAGTTGACATTCAAATAGAGATAAATACACTTACCAATGGCATCCTTTTGTTCTTATTGCATCTACTTAAATATGGATGATATTAATTTAATGACTTTTATTCGGTGGTGTCCGTCAAAGTTGTTATTATAACAGAGTCTATTAGATATAATAGGTTGTGGTCATTGTAAGACAGGTGCGATTGAAATGTCGGAATGACGTTTTCTGATATTATTTAAAGACAGTATCGCTATTGTAGTGAGTTTGATTCCCGCTGTTTCTGAACAATTGTTTCTTCGAAGAGTATGGTTTTAGGTATAATATTATATAATATCACTAGGCGTTGCGCAGAGATGGCATTTCATTGTGTGTCTTCTACCGCATTTATCACGGGGAGTGTTCCTAATAGCTGTTTAACATGATTTCCACCTCCGCACGATACGCCATAAATTTGGATATCATCCCCACCATCTGGACGTGTGGTGTTCTTCCGCAGTGTAGATTTCAAGGAAGTTTCTTCCACTTCGTCTCCTTCTTATCGAGTCAACGGTCATCTCAAATACGGGCAGCCCAAAAAGCCGCAACCGTGATAGCTTGGTCGGTAGCCTCATGTAGCTCCTCGTTCCTCAGGTTGTTGGGCACGCAGGGCACCCAGTCATGTGCGCAACTGCCTGTTTTGGATGACGCAGGTGCACTCCATATCATGTCCAGAGATGAAACCCCACCTCGCTAAGTCTGCTCTAGATTTCTTCATCTTGCTCTGAGGTGGTTGAGCGACTTCCAGATAGGCCAGCTGACGTTGTATCCTTCGGCTAGTCTCTCCTTCACGGTGATGTTCGAGTTTGCGGTGTGCGGTGTTCCCGGGATAATACGACATGGGTACTTTTAAGGGAATTTTTTCTTTATATATTGAGAGAACATTAAAGTGATTAAAATAGGCAACTTTCAAGGAATTTTCATGAGAAAAAATTACGAGGCGAGCAAGACGTCCATCTGTTGGTAAGTGATGCCGCCTGTCCATTTTAATGCGGTGCCACTTAGGATTCTTGACTGAACCCAAATTTATGAGCAGGATTGACCTGTCAACTCTAACGATTTTTGCAGCGCAGGCCAGAATAGTTCGCAACTGGCAGAATTTTATCCTAGTTACTTGATACTTATTTTTCACAATTCATACAATATCTAGTTAATTTATAGCCTATGTATTATTATGATGTATAAGCAACATTATTGTAAAGTTTCATAAACATCCATTGAGTAGTTTTTGCGTGAAAAAGTAACAAACTTTCGCGTTTTTTATATTAGTAAGGATTAATAATAAATATAATAATCTGAAGGACTAAAAATGAAAGTGGACGAAGCGAAACACGTATGTAAGGATCGTAGTAAGTGGAAAGAAGTGGTCTCTGCCTACCCCTACGGGAAAGAGGCGTGATTATATGTATGTATGTATGTATTAAAAAAATGAACAGACAGTTGTATTATAACAGTAACTGTTAAATTTTGGGAGGGGACGAGCAGGACGTTCAGCTGATGGTAATTGATACGCCCTGCGCCCTGGGTGGCACTGTATTACAATGCACTCAGGATTCTTGAAAAACCCTAAAAATCCCAAAAATTCTGAGTGGCACTACAACGCGCTACGCAACTACATGGCGCTCATCACCTTGAGACATAAGATGTTAAGTCTCAATTGCCCAGTATTTTCACTACCTAATTTAATTTAACTAATTTAATAAAACTTTAGTATGAAATGCATATTTAGCTTACAAACGAAGTCGCGATCTCGGGGTCCGCAGTTAAAATAAACTGGAGGGTCATCACTTCCGTCTGAGAGAAGGTCGAGATATTTCCCGAAATAGAAACCGCATAGTTTGCGCATTGACGCGAACTTTCCACAATGGAGCGTTCATTTGTAAATATTTGTACAATTTTGCACTAAAAGAGTTTCTTTAACATTTACTGGTTGAACTTTCACATAAGGCATAATATTTGAACAAAAATAAAGTTCTTAAGTTTTTTATCTTAATATATGTAAATCCCGTGTCCTGATGTTTACTCCCAGTTAACTCGTAACCTAATGAACGATTTTTAATGGGGAATACTTTATGGAGTGCCGTTTTGTCCTACTTGAGTATGAATAGGTAATTTGTTTTATATGGACATTTTTTATTAGAAAATTATTGACGCACGGTTTGACATTTGGTTTAAAATTTTTTAATGTTTCAAAATTTTTAAGATGTCACGCCCACACGCATCTAATAGTTGCCGTAATAATAAAGCTATTGTCCAGGTTGTGCGGTAACTAGTTGGAGCGCAGCGGAGACCAATCCTTAATTTAAGGTTGTACCTATATATCACAAGTGCTGACCTAGTAAACGTTGCTTTGCCATATAAATTATGTACCCCGTCCTCGCAAATAATTGTATGAATTGTCATAGGTAATGAAATGACATTGACTGAATTATTTGTGTTAAAAAAAAATTGTTCCAGATAAGCAGTCATCATAAATTATACACTAAAACCTTCTTTAACTACTAATTATGGTATAGGTATCTATCCATTATTACGATCGGTTCAGTAGTTTTCGGAGTATAACCGATGGAAAAAGCGGCTATCCATTTATTAGTATAGACTATAGATAGATTGCACTTAAAACATATTGTCTGATAATGTAATTAGGATCACACAAGCACAATAATAATAACTGGCCCCAGTTTTTCGCGTGAAACTTGTTTCAATACAAGTTTCGTAATGGCTTCATTAAATAATTAAAACGTTGACGCTTAATGTCCGTTTTCAAATAAATCTGTTGATTTTATGAAGATGAAGTGCTGAAATGGTGATATTTTATTAGTTTTGTTGTATATTTTATAAGCAACAAATCTTATTTTATATCGTGTTGAAACAAAGTAACAAATTATTTATTTTGTGGGTATTTTCTTTTGGTTGTTATACCATATTTCATACAGCAAGGCAAATTACTAACGGCCGCGCGCTAAACCTACACGAAACAACGCTAGTAGGGATGATGTTCTAATTATTCGCGGCCGCGCTCTAAAACTTCACGATACAACTCTAGTAGGGAATATGTTCTACTTACCCGGGGCCGCGCTTAACCTGGTACGAATGAATGAACGAACTAAAACAGTTTGCGTTTAGTAGGTCGTCAGTTAAATCGCAATATCAATTCATGGTAGGCCCGCTGTTCTCTAAACTTATGTTTTTTGTCAATATTATAAATTATTGATTAATTTTTTTAGAACATCTTCCTTTCCTAGCGTTGTATCATACAGGTTTAGCGCGTGGCCGCGAGTAAGTAGAACATCTAATAATTTCTATAAAAACATTTGGTATCTCTCATCTGTTCTCTAACAGATTAGGATAATTGATATAAACAAGATTGAAAAATTTGTTTTCCAAAGAAGTTTCACTTCTGACATATGTACTTTGTACGCACGCCATTTTTTTTTAAGTTTCTTCTGAACTTCATCACACATTTTTTTATACTTTTTATTGCACCCTGTTGTAAAAGTATACACATCGACTTACTAACTCGACTTAGCCGAGTAGTAGGCATAACAAGTAATTTTTTATTTTATTCAGATAAATTACGATCGTTACCAATTTGTTGAGGAATGGAATTTAAATTCTACTGTATAGGTATATTGTTTCTTATGTTGAGGAATGGAATTAAAATTCTACTGTATAGGTATATTGTTTCTTATGTTGAGGAATGGAATAAAAATCTTCTACTATATAGGTACATTGTTTCTTATGTTGAGGAATGGAATTTAAATTCTACTGTATAGGTATATTGTTTCTTATGTTGAGGAATGGAATTAAAATTCTACTGTATAGGTATATTGTTTCTTATGTTGAGGAATGGAATTAAAATCTGCTACTATATAGGTATATTGTTTCTTATGTTGAGGAATGGAATTAAAATTCTACTGTATAGGTATATTGTTTCTTATGTTGAGGAATGGAATTAAAATTCTACTGTATAGGTATATTGTTTCTTATGTTGAGGAATGGAATTAAAATCTGCTACTATATAGGTATATTGTTTCTTATGTTGAGGAATGGAATTAAAATTCTACTGTATAGGTATATTGTTTCTTATGTTGAGGAATGGAATTAAAATTCTACTGTATAGGTATATTGTTTCTTATGTTGAGGAATGGAATTAAAATTCTACTGTATAGGTATATTGTTTCTTATGTTGAGGAATGGAATTAAAATCTGCTACTATATAGGTATATTGTTTCTTATGTTGAGGAATGGAATTAAAATTCTACTGTATAGGTATATTGTTTCTTATGTTGAGGAATGGAATTAAAATTCTACTGTATAGGTATATTGTTTCTTATGTTGAGGAGTGGAATTAAAATCTGCTACTATATAGGTATATTGTTTCTTATGTTGAGGAATGGAATTAAAATTCTACTGTATGGGTATATTGTTTCTTATGTTGAGGAATGGAATTAAAATCTTCTACTATATAGGTACATTGTTTCTTATGTTGAGGAATGGAATTAAAATCATCTACTATATACATTATTTTTAATTTGTACATTTTTTTATGAAAAGGAGGAAAAATGAGCGTATGGGTCACCTAGTGCTAAGTGATCACCGCCGCCCACACTCTCGCGCAACAGCAGATGATTCACAGGAGCGTTGCCGGCCTTTAAGGAAGGTGTACGCGCTTTTTTTGAAGGCATTTCGTACCGTACCGGAAACACTGCACAAGGAAGCTCATTCCACAGTTTTGTGTTATGTGCAAGAAAGTCCCTTGAAATCTGCACTGTGGAGGAACGCCAACAACATCCAGATGCATGTTACTACAGCGGCTTTATTTGTTCACTCCTTGGCATAGACCTGCCCCAACTTTTGGCATGTACTCCTATCTCTCGCACTTCTTTACCAGAGCTTTCGACCTACAGAATCTGTGTCAACTGCCTGTGAAATTGAATTAACTGCCTCTGTTTCTTTTCCCATCTCTTGGCACCCAGATTATTCTATTTTTGCTCCATTTGTCCAGACCAGAAACCAAATTCAAAACGTCAAATATTTATTATTAAATATGTGTGTCGTGTTTGTTTCACCAAAGCATTAATTATTGTCGAAACAACTCTCTCGAACACAGTATGGAACGCTTAAAACGAATTTAAAAAAAGCCGCCAAGCGTGAGTTGAACGCAGACACTAAGGGCTTCGTACACGAAAGTCATAGCTATTATCAATATTGGAATCGAGTCTTATATAATTGACAGTTACAAAGATTTCACTTAGTTATTTTAATCATCCAACAATACCCTTTGCCCCTTCTGAAGCATTATAAGCCTGTGAAATGTAAAATTAAAAAAAGTACGAAGTTAGTAAGTAGAACATCTTCTCTACTAGTTCTCTACTAAGTTTCGTGTAGTCTTAGCGCGCGGCCGCTAGTAAGTTAAATTTAATTAATAAAATTACCTTCATGTGAGAAAAGTAATTGCAACACGTCATGGTAAATACCATCATAAACATAACTTGTAAAAAAACCAAATCTCGCAACTCAGTTCTTCCACCGTAAAAAAATGTAAGATCCATGTAATACCAAATCGGTCAATTTATTCAGTGCCTACTTAAAAGTCCTTCTGTCTAAAGTTATTACGAATTAGCTAACCTAGCAACATCTTATAGTGACAATATCAGTATTAAAAATAGATATTATCAAAAATTGTATGTTTAAAATAAATAGATTAACTGGGCCCTCACATAACACAATGTAACTTTTTTAAATTAAAATATAATGTACCTCACAAGCAATACATATTATACTAAATTAGATTGTTTAAAGCTTCTATGTTTGCTAGAAGTGCTTTAGAGTTTTGATGATTGACCAGTCAAACTTTGGCTAGTTATAATTCTCAAACTACTGGTTCAAATTTAATGAAATTACTGAAAATTCAGGCTTCTAGTTTATTCCACAATGAAGTTCAAGGGGGTAGAAAATGGCCTGAAATAGTTCGAGAAAAGGTAAAATACAAATTTAAAAGTAGAGCAGTTAAGACCACTACCCCCACCAAAATTACGGACATTGTCATGAAAGCCGGAAGACAGAAGACAGCCCACTGCTGGATAAAGGACTCCCCAAAGATACCCGTGACGATCGGTCCTGCGCTGCCCTTATCCAACCTATTCAGGTGATCTTGGCCAGACCGTTGGTACCAACCACAAAACCTGTTCCTGGTTTCCTTTCGTGGACTTAGCTGCCCCACAACCATCTGTGCGTCGAGCTATTTGCCCTACCCACTGCCACTTCAGTATCGCAAACATTTGGGCTATATCGGTGACGTTGGTTCTCCTACGAAACTTCGAGGATAGCCCTCTCCATTGCCCTCTAAGTTACCATGAGCTTTCTCATCACGGCCATAGTTAGCTACCACATCTGGACGTTCTATTCACTAACAACACAAAAGTACTACGTACTGTTAATGACAGTGTACTGTTTCAGGGTGGGAAAAGTGGGGATTGGGGGGCCAATTAATTGTACTAATATTAATGTATGATCGAATGAAAATTTCAACGTAGGGTTTTGTTTTTGTTAACGTGTTTAATAATGGTAATGATAAATCAGCTTTTTATGTAACTTTAAAATAACGGAATATAATTAGATGTCAAATGTTCTTTTTTACCTATACTTTTTTTTTCAAATAAGACATGTAAGTAAAGCTTTTTAGTTAGTTAGATACTATTTAAAAAAACCGGGATAACTTCAAAACAAAACCTTATGAGGATGATGGATGTAACCTTGTTAATAAAACAGAGATATTTTATCATTGGCTGCGGGACGCTAGACCACTAATAAATATCACTTCTGTACTACTATCTCGTCTTTGATTGATCGCTTTGTAAAGTTCAATAAAAAATAAACATGACATATCCTTCATTCCATCCAGGCTTGGAGAATTTTGATGATTTATTTTAATATTCTTGTTACGATGGAGAAAATACCATATCAGATATTTTGTAATTTAGAGATTGCGTATTTCAAACTAGTTTAACCTAGTCTGTACCGGTTTATTCTATCGCCTAAAGGGTGAACTGCATGCCTAGGAGAAAATAGTTTATACTAAAATCGGGTTTGGCCGGTAACACATATATTATTATCTCATATAGTCATCAATATCAAATATTAGGGTCTTAATATTAAGGTCCTAAAAAATTATAGTAAGTGCACTCATTATTCAGAGAAATACACGTACAAGTTTAGATTAAGGATTGGTCTCCGCAGCGCTCCCATTAGTTATCACAGGCGTAGTCGCAAAGTGCACCAACTAATATTAAGTCCAAGTGGGCATACTCAAGCCAGTCTCGAACAATCTGTGACGTTGAAGTGCAACATGTTCTGTTAAACTTTGCTAATAATTGAAACTAAAATGTCGGGTTGCGTAGCAAAACTTTGTAAAAAAAAACTACAAGAAATAAGAAAGACACTGGGATCACATATCATCAGTTAGTATTTTATTAATTTCAATGTAAAATAACATGAAGCGTACGTAACAAAATTTGAAACATGCCACTGAGTGTCAAGATGCCACGCACACAAGCTTAGATGCTTTTAGTTACCGTAATAAAAAGCTATTATTGTTCTTTGGTAGTGCGGTATCTAGTTGGAGCGCAGCGGAGACCAATGCATCCATTAATCTAAGGTACACTCATTATTCAGAGAAATAAACATATAAGATAGATCTTGTTTAATCTAAATATCAAATCAAAAACTAATAGAACATATTTTTGACATTTTAATGAGCACTTCTATGAAAGCGAGAAAGGTCCACATATTTTGATATTCATATAAATCTGACAGTCTGAGATATAAATACGACAAGGGAATGGATTAAATCAAGTTTATAAGAATTAAATCCGCACCGGACCGGTTCGATCGCTGACATATTTGATCTACGGGCTGGTTATAACTTGTTATTGAGAACTCCATCCGTCATTACCGCTTCATAGAGTTTGACAAAGCGGGGCAAAGAGGCGATATTACATAATAAATCTATTTTATATCTTTAAACGAGCAATTCTTGTATATATATAATATCTGAATCTCGGAAACGGCACCAACGATTTTAATAAAATTTAGTATACAGGTAGTTTTGGCGGCGAGAAATCGATCTAGCTAGGTTTCAATTTTAGAAATACCGTACATTAAAATACAAAGGTAAATTTCGACACTTTATACAAGACTATAATAGCTCAGATGGCATATTGGGTGATCCGGAAATAGTTTTTTTTTGTTTAAGTTTTGTACCTTCTTAAAAATCTGAGCAAGGCTCGGTCGTCCAGGTACTACTAATAAATGGAGAGTCGTTTTTTTCCTTCGGTTATAGTACAAACATTTCTGAACCGATCGAAATTATACTTATACCACAAGATGCAGTGTGTTACGAAGAAGGCTTAAGTATACTTTTTTAGTTATTCTTTATTTAATTTATAGTGATTACGTAAATTCTATTTAATGATTTCATATACCATTACATTATGACTTACTTGTACAATTACGATTATTTTATGTGCGCCCGTGCTCTAAAACCGATGATAGTGCTCATGTTTATTATAACACCGTAATAAGTTCATTATCATCATAATCATATCAGCCGGAAGACGTCCACTGCTGGACAAAGGCCTCCCCCAAAGATCTCCATGAAGATCGGTTCTGCTCTGCCCTGATCCAATATATTTGGGCGATCTTGACCAGATCATCGGTCCATTTTGTGGCGGGCCAACCAACACTGCGTCTTCCGGTACGTGGTCGCCATTCGAAGACTTTGCTGCCCCAACGGCCATCTCTCCATCGAGCTATATGACCTGAAACTCCGAGCATAGCTCTTTCCATTGCCCTCTGAGCGACCATGAGCATTCTCACCCAGCCCATAGTTAGCGACTACGTTATCGGTTAACTACTAAATATATTTTTTATTTCTCATACTCGGAATGTAATGCTGTTTAGATCTGATTATTGGGTGGAAAATGCTGCTTCCCTCCATAGGGAGGGAAAAACTCATACAAATTATTACTTCCCACCTAAGGGCCGGAATGAACTTTAAAAATAGAACTGCTGTCAGCTGTGAAAAGTTTTATGTAAAAAACTAATTAAAAAAATGATGCGGCCATTTGACTTTCTAAACAGCCAGTGTGAACTTAGCGCAAACTTCTTTGAGCGGAATAAGCCGCAACAATTACACGGTGAGTTCCATATTTAAAATTTAAAAAGTCGACTTAAATTGTCCTAATTTGACAATTAATTTAAAATAGGTACTACTAATATTATTATATATTATCATTGAATAGTTTTGATAAACAACTACTTTATTTTCCTCATATTCGAAATGAAAAGTAGAGTGTTTAAAACGGGTAAAAGAATCAATTCCTACTCGAACTATAGCCGCCCTTGCTGCGCTCTGGCGTCTAAATACCTCTGGAATTGATTCTTTCGACCCTCGGTTAACAATCTACTATTTTTATATCACCGTACTCCAATTTGTATCTATGGCTTACAAAAAAGAACTTACTTGCACATTTGTCGCATATTGTTAATAAGTATTTAACCGACATTATTTATAAACAAATGTTTTAAGTGTTTGTAAGTGCAATGTAAGTAATTCAATTAATAATTCTTGTATTTTATTGTTTCTTTCATAAATACAGAAAGTCAGAAGAATAAGACTTTAGATATGCTGCCAATCCCATTAGATATAGAATTCATGTCTTTTTTTTTAATGATAATAAGGGACGAGACGAGCCGGACGTTCAGCTGATGGTATTTGATACGCCCTGCTCATTACAATGCAGTGCCGCTCAGGATTCATGAAAGACCCAAAAATTCTGAGCGGCACTACAACTGCACTCGTCACTTTGAGACATAAGTTGTTAAGTCTCATTTGCCCAGTAATTTCACTAGCTACGGCGCCCTTCAGACCGAAACACAGGAATGCTTACTCATTACTGCTTCACGGCAGAAACCGTTGCCGTTGTGGTACCCATTATCTAGCCGGCATCTTGTGCAAAGGAGCCTCCCACTGGTAAATGTCTTGTGTGTATTTTAAATTTTGTATGTAAATGAGATATATTTAATGTTATTCATTCATATATTTGATGCAGGACCTTACAAATTAAATTGTTATGTATGTTTCACCATTGTAAAATACTCTGTTAAAAATAGTGGCCGTTGAGTTTCTTGTTTGTTCTTCTCACGAGCTCTACTTTATCCGAACATAAACAACAACATGGTAGATTCAGTAACTTAAAAGAAATGTTTATAGAGACGTCTCAAAAGTGCTTAGCTTAAGTCTAATTCAATACAGTTTATTTGACTTTGATGATTAGGTATTAAGCACCCGTACATTTATAATTCATTAAACCAATGCTAATATTTTAAAAACCTTCATCAAACTGCAGTTGCATTATATCACGATCTAGTCCGCTGGTAATTATATTAAAGTAGAGACAGTACGTAAATAAGTAATGGCATCTAAATGTGTACCGTGATCTTAAGTCAGTACAGATCGTGACAAGAGCCGTGTACAGTCAGTGCGAATGATCGGGATTGCTATCTGATACCCCATTCTATATCTTTTGTACAGACACATCCACCGAATAAAATATTCTGAATTGAATATTCTATATTAAAGTAAGGGACGAGATGAGCAAGGCGTTCAACTGATGGTAATTGATACGCCCTGCCTATTACAATGCAGTGCCGCTTAGGATTCTTGAAAAACCCAAAAATTCTGAGTGGCACTACAATTGCGCTCGTCTCCTTGAGACTATAAACATAGACCTTCTGACCGAAATACAATAACGTTTACACATTACTGCTTCACGGCAGAAATAGCCGCCGTTTATTTATGCAGTATTTAACAACCGAAAATTTTTTTAAAAGTGAAAGTAAAATTTTTTAAACTGCCCTGTGCTTCTCCCGGGCATAAAACGAATAGGGAAGTCCCAGGCCCAAGGGTGTCGTAAGAGGTGACTAAGGACATTTATCAGTGAGAGCCTCCAATGCACAGGGTGCCGGCTAGATTATGGGTACCACAACGGCACCGTAGCTTATGAAATTACTGGGCAAATGAGACTTAACATCTTATGTCTCAAGGTCATATCATATCAATATCTCATATTGTCATAAAAAAAATTACCACATTTGCCTCAAATTTTTTCGTCCATCTATCGCATGTCGCATAACAGCCGTCTGCGGAGTATGGTGAAGTTGAATCATTAATTTCAACTACTGGTTTCAAGTTAGGTTGGCTGAGTAGGAGAAGGCGTCAGATTAAATCCTCTGGTTCCCAAGTGGGAGCGTGGTTCTAACTCCACAAGACAAAGGTTTTTTTATACCATTATTGTTTTTATTTTATTAATTAGTTACCAGTGGGAGGCTCCTTTGCACGGGATGCCGGCTAGATTATGGGTACCACAACGGCTCCTATTTCTGCCGTGAAGCAGTAATGTGTAAGCATTACTGTGTTTCGGTCTGAAGGGCGCCGTAGCTAGTGTAATTACTGGGCAAATGAGACTTAACATCTTATGTCTCAAGGTGACGAGCGCAATTGTCGTGCCGCTCAGTTTTTGGGTTTTTCAAGAATCCTGAAAGGCACTGCATTGTAATGGGCAGGGCGTATCAATTACCATCAGTTGAGCGTCCTGCTCGTCTCGTTCCGTATTGGCATAAAAAAAAAGACGTGGTCGCTAACTATGGGCCTTATGAGGAAGCTCATGGTCACTCAGAGGGCAATGGATAGGGCTTTGCTCGGAGTTTCTTTGCGAGACAGAATCAGAAATGAGAAGGAGGTGCTATTTATACTCAAGAATCAACGTAATAAAGTACACATTTTATTTTGTTAATAATTTTCCACCATCTATCGATGTTTGCTGAGGTTATCTTCAATAGTTTAAGTACCGCAGGCTCTCGCTACATGCCCAACAGCGCCAAAATGGCGAATATCAAACAGGTACAAAAGCACATTGACAGCCGCCAGTCCAGTGGTATATAGTAGAGGTCAGAGCAGTTCAAAGTAGAGGAGTAGAAAAATGATAGATTATGATCGTGAAGCACCGACCTGTATAAATACCACTGGACAGGTTGTTCCATATATTGACAGCAAATTCTTTGTGTCTATTTGAAGCGACACTCGCGAGCGTCCCGAGAACTAATTTTGACGTATAATACAAATAGCTGCGAAGGAACGTACAATACTCTTGAAGTATTTATGCAAATTTAATTAATTTGGTTCGTTTTCCGTGTTACTTATACTTCAAGAATTAACGTAATAAAGTACACATTTTTTTTTTGTAAATATTTTCCCACCATCTATCGATGTTTGCTGAGGTTGTCATCTCTAGTTTAGTACCGCAGACTCTCGCTACATGCCCAAAGGCGCCAAAATGGCGAATATAAGACAGGCACAAAAGCACTTTGACAGCCGCCAGTGGTATAGAGTAGAGGTCAGTGTCGTGAGGTAAATAAAAATTTTCAGAAAGATAAATAACTGTTATACGGTATTATACAATATAACGTCTATATTTTATTGATTTCCCGTTAAAAGTATCCACAAACATAAACTGTAATTTGATCGCTTAAGGTGCTTAGTCCAAGACAAATTGACAAAGCTGCATTTAAGTAAGCCTCCATAACAGTAAACTAAGATCCTGTGAGTCGATTAAACGTGACGAGAAATATGTGGATTTTTTTTTCAATTTAAGATTTAAATATATCTAGACAGAGCAGTGGTATGAATCAATTGTCCTATTATAAGAAATATATAAAGATATACATTTGTAAAAAAAAAACCCTAATTTTTATAATACATGAGATATTATAGACCGTATTTAGTAATCCTTCAATGCTTACCTACTAACAACATTAACATTAGTTTTAAACTCAAACAGAATGAATATTTTTACTAGTAAAAACTAAATTGATGTTTTAGTAACGAAATTATCACATATTTCGATTTTCAATAATTTCTACTTTAAATAGCTAATGAATAATTGCGACTAAAAATAACTTAATTTATCAAAATACACTGTCATAAAAAAAATTAAATTAAGAATAATATCATAATTTTTACATGGCACCTGCGTCCTAATTGCGATTAGTGAAAAGTTTTCTAATTACGTTGGGAAGTTATATTTTATTACTTTGTAACATAATAAATGGAAATGTAATTTTGTTTCTACACTTTGAAAGCTTGTTCGAAATTTCTTGCCTCGCACAGCCACTTTGTGGAATCAACCGGCAGCGGTCTTCCCGAACAGATACGACTTAGGGACCTTCAAGAAAAAAGCATAATCCCACCTTAAAGGCCGGCAACGCATTTCTTGACACACCTGTTGTTGCGGATGTCCATGGGCGGTTGCCTCACCTCTCCCTCTCCCGTGAGCCTCTTGGCCGTTTGCCCCCTCTCATATATATTAAAAAAAAACTACTTAATGGATCGTCATGAAATGGACACTAGTCAAGCCTACAGAAAAGGATTTAGGTAACATTTATTCCCGACTTTTTTAAGTGGCCCCAAGGTAGCGCGATTCGAATTTAATGGGAATAGTCGTGGTTAGCAGAAAATAAATCTATAAAATATTACCCTATTTGCAAAACTATCTAGATATCTATTATTGAAACAATTACAAGACAATAACGGAAAACATAATTACTGGTAAAACTAAGCCAGAAAAAATAACGTGTAATATAAGCAATATTATGACGCTTAATAACCGAAGGAAATGATATAATATTGACACACTTTTACACAAATTATCTTGCCTCAACCAAGGCATAGCCTGTGCTATGGATTGCAAAACAATATGAAATACGATTTATTTAAACAATCCAATACTCGGAAACCACCGTCCGTATTCATCATACAAAATATGTTTGCATCTACCGAGGGACTCGAACCTGGGACCTCAGTAAGCAGGGTCACTAACCACTGGGCGATATGATCGGCAGAAATTCATTTAATCTTATCTAATAAGAGAAAGAAATGCTCTGTCTGAATGTAATCAGACAGTCCGTCTGTCCACCACCCGCCGGTTGTGTTGAGACTGGTGCGAATTTACTGCTTGTTCAATTATACGCATTGCCCTTTGTTCGGACATAAAAGCTTTGACGCCGATCTCGCATACTGAATGGTTTTCAATGCTAATGCACTGTCACTATAATATCAAAGAAAAAAGACAACTTAACTGTCAATAAATACAGCATACAATTCATAACAACGGCTAAAACGTAGTGATTATGTTCTCTTTGACTACGGCGTCATACTGTGGGGTAACAGTGTATATGCACACGAACTTTTTATGACGAATGTGATAATATAGTATTTTCATGATTTCTTTAGTAATTAAGTCATGCGACTATTTGTAATGCAATTTATAAATAAACTAGCTGACCCGACAGGCGCTGTTCTGTCAATAGGAAAAAATATGATGTATGTATTCGAGAATAATGCAGTCTAAAACTATCTATCTATCTCATAGGCATGGCATCTGCCATCTCGGACTTTTCTACAGTCCTTTATAAGATACACGATTACACCATACATTATTTTGTTATATCTAAATAGAGTTTAAACAGCGTTTTTATTTAAAGCTCTCAGACGCCAAATCATTTGATCAGGCTATAACTCTCGCTGGGATCTGTTCTGAACTAACAGCATCAAAGTGTTAAATTAAATGACATAGGTACATTCTAGAAAATGTTAGAAACATGAGACGAAAGAAGACATTTTTGCTATTAATATATTGTAGGCACTTAAAGTCCGTTTGGTTCCTATTGCAGTAAATAACAAATATGTTATCACCGTAAATAGAGACAATAGACATGTGATATGAGACCGTATTCTGAGGGCAAAGTATGTAAAAAAAATTTAAGTCAGAACATCTTTGCAATAAATGGGAAGAGACGGTGGTGTGGGCAGAGACTGGCAGAACAGCTAGTGTTAGCACTTCTGAATTAATAATTACATAATGAAACAATTATGTTTCAATCTGCTTATGTAGTGAATTACTTTCTACTCGTAATAGGTAAGGGAAGTTAAATGTTTAATTTATTTTTAAATTTTGTTGTTTTCTGTTATGTAGGTAGGTTGTACTCTCGCGTTTAATCTGGGTGAATCAATTCTAATAAGGAAGATGTTCTAAATACTCTATAGATGTTTGATTACCTACAGAGTGTTAAAAGTTTTTAATGCTCATTTGAACGCGTTCACGCGGCAGCTTTATTTTTACCCCCACTGTAGCTATTTAATATAAATACCAATTTAATTCCTTCTTGCGTTCCAGATAAATTTTCATCTTGATAGAGGGCCAGATAGACTACGAAATGGTCACCAATGACACGATACAGGTTATAGAACAGTAGCGGCACTCAGCTGTCTACTTGAAATTATGGGCGGAGTGCCAACCCTAGGACGGACGCAGGAAGAATACTCGCAAAATCGACAACGATACATTCGGAACGATACGATAATACTCCGAATATATCGCAACTACCCTACTCTAATAAATGTTCGAATTATCGATTATAGTAACCATAGACTAATATTTTGATTTTTTTACGATGTTAGTGTGAATGAATTATGTGAAAACCTTGAAAAACTAAATATTATCTTTGCTATGTCGCTGTTAAGTGTCAAAAGTCAAAACAAAGCTTAGGAGCAAAGGCCAGACTCTCAGACCCCACCAATTTACATCATTTATACAAAATGTACATTTTTAAGAATTATGTAATGTATATAATATGACCAATGTTTAAATATTTGGCGTATGTTTATTTATTTAATATACACCAAAGGACTCAAGAAATTGACCCCACAATCAAAATAAAAGCACAACTACTACATAAACCGATAATAGCAACGACAGCCTAGAAGGTGTCGTTGAGATTATCGTAAAAGTGACGTTTAAATATTTGTCAAATTCGAATATTCGTCTCTGACATTTTCAACTAAGAGTAGGGTTAAGATCGATAACATCGAATAATGTTTTTTTCGTTCAATCATCGTTTCGACATTGAATACGATGTAACTAAGAGTAGAATTCGACACGACTAATTCCGCGATATATCGAATATCGATTTTAGGAGTAGGCCCCCTGGTAATTTAACTCTGACAGCGACTAATCTCGGCGGCGTACGGAGTGGCACTCAATTGTTTTGTCTTCCCAAGATTGCTTAGCAGCCGCATAAATAGTGCGTATGTGTGCGTGCGTCGATTCGGGTGATCTAGTTTGAAGTTAAAGTACTGTTCCATTACTGTATTGTGCATTGGCTAACTCCACCTGTTATAGCCATCTTCATGCTCGTAACTTTCGTAATCCTAATATTTAAAATGAAAATGTGAATTTGTTTATTACGCCTTAACTACTAACATCATGTAATTTCTACGCACATGTTGTCAGGGGTACGGAACATATGACAATTTTTTATTTTTTTTATAGCTTGATTATTACCGCGAACAAAGTCACATACACTAATTCCCTTATTATAACTTATTAAAAAGACCAACCGACTTCAAAAACTAAAAAACAAAAACTATTTAAAACCAAAACTACAAAACCTTCAAAAACTATTCCAATACATTATAATATGCATTAAAAGTGAAAAAAGAATGCGTATTCTACTAAAACTTAATAATCAATTTAGTTTGAGAGTTCTCCTAAGTAAAATGAAATGAAAAATATTAGACTACATAAAAGTCAATCAAATTAATACGACAATATTATAATGTAGTTACGATTATTATTATTTTTGGAATCGGTTCCTCCCCCCGCACCCTTTTCTCGCCTCTCGCTCCGTCACTTCGCGCGTGCGACACAAGCACACCTATAACTTTTTATGTAGTTACAAACCTATTTTGGCTGACACCTACTCCAAAAATAACAATAATTGTAGCTACTTTATATAGTCGTAACAATTTGCAAGCACATTAAAAAAATACCGTTGATTTGAGAACCTCCTCCTTTTTTTAAGTCGGTTAAAAAGACACTTTCTCCTGTCTAACAATTGCAGCGCCAGACTTTGACTTCAACGCGAACGGTTCCATTGTACTTTAAAGACAACCATTATAATTGAAGAATGGGTATAATTAATTTGAATACAAAAGCGCCGCCGCTATAGCAGTCCTAGCAATTACCAGCGATTATTATTTAGGTATCAGTGTAAACCACCGACGCAAAAGATTGTAAAGCCGACTTTTATTAGAATAGAAATTTTGAAGGAATACATTATCCAATTTCGCCCATACGGTCTAGACTAAGATTCAAAATATTTTAATGCTCAAAATGTGTGTTTACGTATGTAGGTAGACACACACGCAAGAAGTTATACATCTTTGGCGTAAAAATAAAACATAAAAACAAAAATAGTTTAAAAAACTAAAAAAATACGCATTTTTAGAAAATCCCACTAAAAAAATAGAAAATAAATCTTAATAAATTTGAATACAAAATAGTGTAAGAAAAAATTTTATTGTAAAAAAACGCGGGGTGCATGGTATCAATAGTTATAAATATTTTATGAATAGATATGAGTAGAAGGGTTATTTTGATAATACCCTGAAAAGCACCCCACACTTTTTTTTACAATAAAATCATTTTTTCTTACACTTTTATATTTTTAGTGGGATTTTCAATAAAAGCGTATTTTTTTAGTTTTTCTTTAAACTATTTTTTTTGTTATATTGAATTGTCATCGGTCCTTTATAAGTATGTCAAATTTCGAGTTAACCCGACTATGATTATGATTTTACTATATAGTATAGATGTTTTACTACCCCTATAGCCCAGGTAGTGACCCTGTCTACTGAGCTAGACGCCCCGGAAATCCAGGTTGATGCAATCATTTATGTGATGAATATGAATCAATAACTATATGTATGCTTAAGTAAGTATATTGTATTAAATATATCTTTGTCTTGTACCCACAATACAGGCTATGCCTAGTATGGGGCAAGATAATTAATAAAAAAATGAAATAAAGTATTATTTTTAATTTGTGTAAAAGTATACCTGTCTAACAACTGAATGTTGTTAGACTTGCTGGAGCTGTTAGCCATGAAGGATTAAAAAAGTTAAATAACCCCAGATTAGTAAGTTGCCTATTCATCACTCGACAGCTCTATCCCTCGATAGTGATACTAGAGATTAGAATACAACTTGTACAGTTTCTTGTAGAACTCGACACCGGAAGTATTAACTGAAGGGTTTCCGTTTACAGCACACTTGACAGTTTACAACGTGACGTGCGGGGCTTCCGTTCCTTTTTCAAATATTGATAAAGAAACTTTAACAATAGTTAAATTATATACCAGCTGTTTTAGAGCCAAATGGGATTACCCGCCGCGATGGTAAGCGTCCTGATGGAATGGCGCTGGTGGCTTGGGCACGAGGAAGGGCGCTGGTTTAGAACGCGTCTTGTGACTTGCGTTGACACTCAAACTCCTTCTCATATCCAAGTTGCGTCAGTTGGTGCTGGGGCTGCTGCTTCGACTGCCGAAGACAGCAACCGACGCAAATATGTCGCTCTTAGTGAATCACACATCTTTGTGCCGTTTGGTGTCGAGACACTTGGCCCGTTGGGCCCAGAGGCGCGGAGAATGTACAAAGTACTATATCCTCGCGCCTCAATAAGGAAACCCAAGCACTGGCCCCTATTTCGGTCAACGGATCAGCCTAGCTATCCAACGCGGAAATGCTGCATTATTCTTGGTATGCTTCCACGTAATGATAGTTTTAATTTTTAACCGACTTCAAAAAAGAGGAGGTTCTCAATGCGTCGTTTTTTTATGTTTGTTACCTCAAAACTTTCAACTGGGTGAACCGATTTTGATAATTCTTTTTTATTTGAAAGCTAGTGCTTCCCGTGTGGTCTCATTGTAATCTGGTCCGTTTGATTTGACAATGGCATCCATGAGAAAACCATAAAAGTCTTACATTTGCTATACATACGTATAGCAAAGTGGATGATAAGCTTAAGAATAACTCAATATCGTGACAACCAATTTCGATGATTCTTTTTTTATTGGAAAAGATATACTTCAAAGACAGTTTGGTGAGAGTTTGGTTAGGTTCTGATTACGGAATCCAAGACAAAAGTAACGGAACTCTTCAATTCTTAGGAGCAAATTAATGATACTCGGCTGAATCTTTTTTATGCTATCCGGATATTTAAGTCATATACCATAACATTGTTATGGTCAAGTAATTGTTATAGTTGATATGATGATCAATCCTTAACGACTTACAGTAACGGTGCGAACTGTGGCAGAATTTCTAACTGTCTGTATTCAAATATCAAAGCGCTTACGTTCATTGCTGCATTGAAAAATTTAGTATATCTACACATATTTAGACAAATTGTTAGTTAGTGTACTTTAAATTCACAAAAAATCAAATAAAAAAATAACAAAAAAACACCGACTTCAAAAACACTATTCCAAAACAATAGATATAATATGCACTACAAACTATAAAAATAATTGCGTAATTTTCAGCAATCTAATTATAGTTACGATTATTGTAATTTTTGGAGTCGGTGTCATCTAAGATAGGTTTGTAACTATATACATAGTTATAGGTGAGATGTGCTTGAGTTGTGTGGAGGCGAGAGGCGAGAGCGGGTCGCGGCGGAAGGACACCGATTTCAAAAATATTAATAATCGTAACTAGAATACGCAATTATTTTTATACTTTTTAGTGCATATTATATCTATTGTTTTGGAATAGTGTTTTTGAAGTCAGTTGTTTTTTTGTTGAGACCAATTCTAAATCTAAGGTAGTATAATAATAAACTAATATAAATTAAGATCAGCTTCATTTACTTACGATTCTAGAATTTTACAGATATGAAAACATAATTCAATGACAAATATACGATAATTAATATAAGTGTTACTGTGACGAAGTATCTGTCTATAGTTTAAGCTTCGTTGGTGCAATAAGTAGGACCGTTGACTGTCATGCTGATATCTATAGAGCGTATTTAGACTTTACCCAGGCTTTACTTACGTAATACTTAGCTGAGTTTTTTTTATGGAATAGGAGGACAAACGAGCGTACCTGGTGTTAAGTGATCACCGCCGCCCACATTCTCTTGCAACACCAGAGGAATCACAAGAGCGTTGCCGGCCTTTAAGGAAGGTGTACGCGCTTTTTTTGAAGGTACCCATGTCGTATCGTCCCGGAAACACCGCACAAGGAAGGTCATTCCACAGCTTCGTAGTACGAGGAAGAAAGCTCCTTGAAATATGCACTGTGGAGGACCGCCACACAGCCAGATGGTAGGGATGATATCCTAACTTGTGGCGTGTCGTGCGAAGGTGGAATTCACCTCTCTCTCTCTCTCTCTTCACTCTCCTGAGTGTGATAAAACGCGAACTTGACTTTTACATTGGGCTGTTTTAGCTTAAGCTCACCATAATTTCACCTGTCAAATGACTATAAAAACGAAATCAAAGAATATGCTAAGCTTACACTTAGCTAAGTTTTACTACATCTCTCTATCTCAGCCTTACCATAGTGACCTCGATTCGATCATCGTATTCAACACTTTATAAGGCCGACAACGCTCCTGTGATTCCTCTGGTGCTACTAGAGAGTATGAGCCGCTGTGATCACATACCAGCACCAGCCCTAACCATATGTATGCTAAACTATTTGTTATGTTTTAAAGTGATAACCCTCACTTCTAGGATTAACATACAAAGATAATTTGAAAACAAAATTTTATGAAAAGTAATATATAAAGTATGACTGTAAAGTAGAACCTGTAGATGAAGAAAACCTGAGATTTGAACACAGCATACGAGATTTTATGACGATACGTCACTCGAACGGTTAGCTTAGTTGGAAGAGCACTCGCACGGACCGCGAGAGGTCTTGGGTTCGAGTCCCACATCGTACATAAAATTTTATTTGTCAATCTTAGAAGTGAGGCTTATCACTTTAAAAACATGACAAATTGTTTAAATTTACAATAGCGACAAGTCAATTTTCTAATATGCAAATACTGAGCAGGTTATCAACTGTAAAGTAGATCCTGTAGATGAAACCACAACCTGAGACTTGAACAAAGCATAGAAGATTTAATGACGATACGTCACTTGAACGGTTAGCGCAGTTGGAAGAGCAATCGCACGCGGACCGCTAGGGGTCGGGGGTTCGAATCCCGCATCGTTCATAAAATTTTGTTTTGAAATTTTTTTTGTGTATATGTATGCTATTTTGTCCCCCTCTTCCATAATAATAGCCAGCCAGCCAGCTAACATCAAGATGGGAACACTTTTAACCGTTCATCTAAGTATTATATAACTTATGGCAGTTATGGTTTACATAACCATAATACGCTAAACGTTTCAAGTAAAAAATCGAATAGCTGTCGGCAATTACATCGAACCCATAAGCGATACAACTCGTTTGTCATTACGTTACTAACTTGACGAATTGCATGCGGACACTGACCTCGACAGTACTTCTCGGTTACATTATGTGTGGAACTGACGTCGATGACGTCACCTCGACGCTTTGTTACGGTGTACATAACAGTGCATTTATTTATTAAGGCCTTTTTTTAATGTGAAACTTTTTATTACATATACTATTACATCTTCTGAAACTTTTTCGTCTGTGTGTTGCGTGTCGCGTGACGGTCGGGCGGCGCCTATAGTTCGCATATTGGGTGCTATTGCGTTCGGGTGGAAAAGTAGGTTCGAACCCCACACACTTGATAAAGGTTTTTTATTTTATGAAAATGTAAAGCATAATATATAAATTTGTTTTTTTTTTCTATGTTGATATTAATACCTATGTTATTTTGTAAAAAGTTTCACTTGCATCGTGGTTTCATAAAACCACCCAATTGCTTTTTTTATTTATGAAAATAAGGGACGAGACGAGTAGGACGTTCAGCTAATGGTAATTAATACGCCCTACCAATTACAATGCAGTGCCATTCAGGATTCTTGAAAACCCCAAAGTTCTGAGCGGCACTACAATTGCGCTCGTCACTTTGAGACATAAGATTAACATCTCACTTGCCCAGTAATTTCACTAGCTACGGCGCCTTTCAGACCGAAGCACTGTAATATTTACACATTACCTACTGCTTCACGGCTGAAATAGGCACTATTGTGGTACCCATAATCTAGCTGGCTTCCTGTGCAAAGGAGCCTCCCACTGGTAAATACTGGCTTACCAACTAGATACATAAGTTAACATATACGAATAAAAAATTCATTAATAAGTGTTACTATTTACATATTTAAATTATAGGTATGAACAACGTTACTTAACTAAAAAACGGATGCTAAAAACAAATTAATAGAAATAAAATTAATGAATTTACTACTAATTACTTACTTACTAATCTATATTCAAGCTTTTTAATGACAATGACACCTGTTTTTTATAAATGTTAAAATTTGAACAAATATCAATATTATGATGTAATTTAAATATATCTATATATATAAAAATAAATTGCTGTTCGTTAGTCTCGCTAAAACTCGAGAACGGCTGGACCGATTTGGCTAATTTTGGTCTTAAATCATTTGTGGAAGTACAGGGAAGGTTTAAAAGGTAAATAAAAGGAAAATGTTCGGAATTAAATAAAAACAACAAATTTGTTTTTCATAACAATTTCATTACAACAACAGGGTGCATTTTTACGAAGCAATTCTTGGTGTTATGAAATATTATTGACAAATTCATAAAAAAAACATTATTTTATTTATTATATACAGAACAACGTCTGTCAGGTCAGCTAGTATATTATAAATATATTATAGCTTACACATATGAGTTGAATGGGAAAGTTTAATTCGTAGTCTGTTACACAAATGTGTAACAGCAAAATATTTTGAAGAACATCTGGACATTTGCATCACTAGGATATTCTTATTAATAAATAAACAACGATATAATAATGATAAATCAATGAAAGAATCTGGGTTGAGTTAAAAAAAAGCATTTATTTTTCTGGCTGTACTATTATAGCGACACAGACCAACAGAAACTACAGAACTATTAAAAACAAAAGTCAAAACGTAAAATGAAAACTTCAAAAACAAAGCAGTTTTATATAAACCTATTGTATCAGTTTTAGAGACTGGCGATGATGATGCTGGTAATAAGGATGGTGAAAGATTCGTAGATAGTACTTTGTACATTTTCGGTGCCTCTGGGCCCCACGGGCCGAGTGACGGAACAAAGATGTAGGACTCACTGAGACCGCCATATTTGCAATGTCTGATATCTATAAGTATATATATCTGGCGCAGCTAAAGTAAAACGTATAAAAACCACTCCCTCGTAATAACTACTTATTTGCGGTTACAGTAAACTCACACTAATCAAGTAGCAGGTGCAGTTAAGTAGATAAATCGAGACGTTGCGTTCATCAACAGCTCAATGTCAAGCAATCATAAATCCATGAAACGAACATACACATTTTATAGCAGCCAGATCTTTTATTTTACTTACTACTTAGAACTTAAATGAATGGATTTACTATTTTGTAATTTTTGGAGTCTCCTCATTGTATCCTCGAAGCCTTTTGAAACATTCGGACTATAAGTCACTTTCCTGCACGTCCGAATTAAGACATTTTAACGTAGATGGCGTGTGTGTTATAAATAGACCGTATCAATAATTCGAGGCCGTGTTTGTGGTATTATTACCATTCTAAGTACACACGCGTGCTTATTGTAATGTCAGTTATGGGATAGCTGTAAGGAATTGTGAGTAAAGCCTCAGGTTCAATTGGTAGTTTTATATTGTGGTTCAAGTGACAGGAATACGCTGGTTATTACTGTACTCTGAATTAAATATCTATGTGTGTGACAATTATGGTGGGGGTCAATGCCGTAGTTAAGATTTGCCGAAAGGAGCGATAGCTAGTCATGCAGTGTCCATATGGACTACATTATTACTTACATAATTATTATAAAATTCTACTCTATTAATTTGATTTAAACGTCTAATCATATATGTATATGAAATTCTCGTGTCAGTGTTTGTTAGCAAACTCCTCCGAAACGGCTGAACCGATGTGTATGAAATTTTTTGTGCAGACCGGGTAGGTCTGAGAATTGGCCAACATCTATTTTTTATACACAAATAATAATAATAAATGCATTTTTTTTATTTGTATGGCAATACGACGTTTGCTGAGTCAGATACATTTAATGTAAATTTATTATGCAACCAAATGCGTACACACGGAATTCATTTAATTACACAATTAAGCGAATACTTATCATTTGGATTATATTATTCATTGCAATATCTCATTGGTAATATGTACTTTCTATTATATTTTGTTTACTGGTTGATTGCTATTAGTTGAAAATTGATTGTACATTTAAATATCATGTGAATAGTGAAATTGTTTAAGGAGACTTCCTTATAATGAGGACTCATTTCATTTTCATTTTGTCTATTTCTCTGTATCTGTATTTTTTTATGTTTCTTGCGCCACCTCTTCCCTCTTAGAGCGCCATTTATTTCCAAAGCGGTAGTAGTAGTAGTATATTAGAAACGACATCAAAAAGAATCCTAAAGGAATCAATTTTGAGAAAAAAAATGCCGTTTATGTAAGTGTAGAACAAACGAGCGAACGAGTCACCTGTTCAGTTATCACCTCCGCCCACATTCTCTTGCAATACCAGAGGAATCACAGCAGCGTTGCCGTCCTAGAAAGTTGTACGCTTTTTTTAAAGGTATCACTGTCATATCTGAAAACACCGCCTAAAGAAGCTTATTCTGCATATTTTGGTTGTACGTCCAAGAAAGTTCCTTGAAAAACGCATTGTAGGAGAATATCATAAATCATTGCGCATCGTGCAGATGTATATATATACACCGGCACAATTAGCGGAACAGAAAAAAAAGTGAGACTATAAGATAATAACGTATATATTTGACGAAAATGTAATTAGACACAAAATAACAAATTGATTAACATCTTTTAACAACGACTTTGAAAAGTCTTCGTTATTTTTTATTGAAAAATAAAGAAATTTGAAATAAGTGAAATTTTTAGATGATTATGAACCATCACAAAAAATAAAAAAAAGTAAGCATTAAATGATTTAACAATTAAATTAAAGCAAAATTAATAACGAGTGTTTCCCCCTCTTGCTCTGATTACGGTTTCCATTCGTCTGGGCATGCTACAGATTATGTTATCGATGATTTCTTGAGTCAACCGCTCCCACTCCTCAAGTAATGCGTTTCCAAGTTCATTCAGATTGTTGGGGGGTGGCATTCTAGATTTAACCCTTCTTTTTAGCAAGTCCCAGACATGCTCTATCGGATTCATATCGGGGGAATTTGCTGGCCACTGCATCACCGGTATACCTACGTGGCTCAGATATGCCTGTACCGATTGTGCACTATGAGCACGAGCATTATCTTGCATTAGAATAAAGTCATCACCAATAAATGGGGCAAATGGTACAACATGTTCTTCTAAAATGTCTCTGATGTATCGATCTGCTGTCATGGTCCCTCCTGTGACTATCACTAACTCCGTGCGAGCTCCCAAACATATCCCTCCCCAAACCGAATACCAAATCGAGCCGCCACCATAAGCCACTGTGTGTTCAAAATTACACTGTATATGGCGTTCTCCTTTACGTCTCCATATTCGCTGTCTCCCATCGATCTGTTTTAAAAGAACTCTGCACTCATCAGTAAAGAGAACCTGCTGCCATTCGTTCAAATCCCAATGACGATGTTCTCGCGCATAGCTTAATCGGTTTACGCGGTGACGTCTCTCAAGTTTTGGGCCTTTGACAGGTATATACGACCCTAAACCAACTTCTTCAAATCTCCTGCGAACTGTACGCTCACTTACTCGTACTCCTCGAACGTCTTCCAGTTCATTTCGAGCTTGTACAGCCGTTAATCGCGTATTCCTACGAACTCCAAGTTGTAAAAAACTGTCATCTCGCCTCGATGTACATCTTTTTCTACCTTGACCCCTCCTCCTCACAAGAGAATTAGACGATCTGTACCGCTGGATGCTGCGATGAATCGTTGATACTGGTCGACGAAGCCTTGAGGCAATCGATCTGTAGGTATGGACATTTCTTCACATTTCATCAGCCCTAATGATTTCCAGCGATGTTAAATCAGGCATATTAAAGAGCTTTTAATAAACAAAATTGCCTATAGAATAACAAATTTATAAAAAACCATTAAGTGCAATTTTTCAAAAAAATTACAATTACGTAGTTATTACTCGAACAAGTTGACAAAACGTATTGTTCGGGAAAATAAAACAAATGAATGAAAAAAGTGTATGTCATCTAATTTTCTATTTTCAAATTTGACAATAAATTAAAAAAATATTATAACTGGCCAGTTCCTCAAGTAAAAGGTTTTAAAATCCTGCTTTTTTTGTGTTCCGCTAATTGTGCCGGTCTATATATATATATATATATATATAATACTAATATATAAATAAATACTATCCGCTTGCATCTTATAACTTGCACCACTGTAGCCCGGGGGACATTATGTACCCTTTTCCAGTCGATGCCCTCGTACCACTAGAATGTATTCATTATAAACAGTTTCTCTTATTCTGGCCGATGCTCGAAATAGTTATTCATATATTATTGAATAAAGAAAATCAATATAAAATATGTCATCAAATTTACTTTAAAAAGACAAAAGGAAAGCAAAGAATTCCTTTGTTGTTCATCTGACCGTCCGTCTGACACGATCCCATTTCTCAGGAACATCTCTCTTTAATGCGGATCGTTAATCCTTTATTAGGATATTTGTACATACTGTCCCAGTTAAAAATACACACTAAATTATGTTGTATTCTATTTAATGATGTAAAAGAGTGAAAAGTCTTCGTTACTTTTTATTGAAAAATAAAGAAATTTGAAATAAGTAAAATTTTTAGATGATTATGAACCATCACAATAAATAAAAAAAGTAAGCAATAAATGATTTAACAATAAAATTAAAGCAAAATTAATAACGAGTGTTTCCCCCTCCTGCTCTGATTACGGTTTCCATTCGTCCGGGCATGCTACAGATTATGTTATCGATGATTTCTTGAGGCAACCGCTCCCACTCCTCAAGTAATGCGTTTCCAAGTTCATTCAAATTGTTGGGGGGTGGCATTCTAGATTTAATCCTGCTTTTTAGCAAGTCCCAGACATGCTCTATCGGATTCATATCGGGGGAATTTTTATGAGAGTTAAACAGAGAATATTAAATAAACATGCTCTAACTTAAAAATGCCAATAACCACATAGTTATAGAGAAATCGAGCCGAGTACAATAAAAACTAATTGGTTTTAGAGAAAGTTATGATAAAGTATACGGACTTAAGGAAGTGTAGGGACTGGCACGTCGCTCGTCTAGTTAACAACTGCGTCGAATCTCCGCTTATGGCTGAAGCAGTTTTTGCAATCTACGTCTGTTGTAGACTGTAGTGATATTTTCATTGGATGTGTGGGGACACTTTAAGTACAGCCAGAAGGTGTAGAATTTGCTAATAAGGGGGGCCTTATTAGCAAATTCTACACCTTCTGGCTGTACTTAAAGTCAACACCAAACTACACACAAAAATCTATTCTGCAACGTCTTGCTCTCACCTACAATCAAGTTTAATATAATTTAGATATGCTTTACTTGTCCATAGTACAGCTAAAAAATAAGAAATATACATTTACTACAATAATTAACAATTACACATGCAACCTTATTATATTTTTATAATTTAAATAAAAAACTTTTTAAAGGCTTAAAACGCGTGTAACTGTAGCTCTTCTGTTCTTACATTAGATTTTGCATAAAAGTTACATTTTCATTATTATTTTAGTTAATCCGACCTTTCCAGATCTCGTTTTCAGGGAGGCTGCAGATGAAACGAGTCAAGATAGTATCTGTCATAGTTGTCATTATGAAGTTTCGCGCCATTTATTGCCTCGGAGGTGGTATTGCTGTAGACAGATGACTCCACCTCCGAGGCAATAAACTGCGGCAATGCATTTTTAAGAATTATTTACATTGCAGATGTCCATGGGCGGCCGTCCTCATTTATCATTAGGTAAGCCTGGAGCCACTTAAGCATCTGCTTTTTGATATAAAAAAATATTTGCCTTAAAATATGATCCTACATTTTGAGAATCTCCCATCAGCAATTGGTTTACTCAATACAGATTTAAATCATATCAATAAATGGTGGGAGATGTTTGAACTTCGCTTAAATCCACACAAGACACAATCGTTATTGGCAGTTCATTATATATATCTAGTATTGATTGGTCGAATCTTCCTCCAATTCGCCTAAATAACGTTATTATACACTTCACTAAGTCGGTAAAAAACATCTGATCTGACATTATCATGGAACAAAAGATTTTTGCAGCCGCGTGTACCTTACGTAGACTTCGTAATTTTGTACCTATTCCTACTAAAATTTTGCTGGCTCAATATCTTCTTTTCTCTAATATTGACTATGCAGATACTAGCTATCTAAATATTACTTAAGAACAACTTAACAAATTTGAGAGTCTTCAAATTGTCGCAATTAGGTTGTTTGCGTAACCCAAATATGATCATGTATCTAAAATTCGGACTAGGCTCAAGTTGCTCCCGATTCGATTTCACCGGAACACTCATATTTTTTCTCTGCTGTACTGTATTCTTTTCGACCCAATAACTCCCCAATATTTAAAGAAAAGGATTGTTTATTTGGGTGATTTTCATGACCTCAATTTGCGGTCTGAAGCTAACTGAATTTTATGTGTTCCTCATTACACTACCACCTTTTTTTTGGAATTTATTCGTGGTTGAGGCTATCACACTGTGGAACGCTCTACCTATTTATATAAAAAAGCTCAGACGCTCAATATATTTAAAATTTAAATTAAAAACTATTTCTTAGAACAATTCGTCTAATGAAAATCTATAGTATAAGTATAATATATAAGTGTACATACACTTCATTTTTGTAACTATTAAATCCTTTTTTTGTCCTCTTTTGTGCGTAAATCTAACGGTGTAAATCTAAGTTATATGTGTGTATATATATCCTATATGATGTTAATTTATTGCCGTATGTCAAGTTATATGTAAAAACATCTCCTACACCCTAGGCTGAATAGAAAGCTCTTTATAAGTTGCGTCATCTTTTGCATCTTTTTAGTTGAGCTCGTGAACGTATCTATAAACGCGCCAGTTAAGGTACCCACTATTAAAATGTCGATGTAACAACTTTGTATTGATTTACAACCAAAACATGTACAAGTCGTAAAAATGTCCAATTATCCACAGCACAAAGATTGTGGACGCTGGACGTTGTGTCGCACCAGTGCATGCTTCATGCTTGTCACATCCTATCACAGAGATTATATCATGTAGCTATAGAGGACACCTCTCGATATGTGAATTATTTTGTAAATAGTAGCAGAATAAATTGCATTACTTAGAGAATGAGAGTGCAGGAAATTGAAATTCTCATATATGAAATATATAAAAATTAATTGCTGTTCGTTAGTCTCGCTAAAACTAGAGAACGGCTGGACCGATTTAGCTAGTTTTGGTCTTGAATTATTTGTGGAGGTCCAGAGAAGGTTTAAAATGTGAATAAATATGAAAATGCTCGAAATTAAATAAAAACAACAACTTTGTTTTTCCTTTGATGTGTCCCCTGTCGTTCAGAAATCAAATTGAAAGAATAGTTTAAAATGAATAACTAATTAGAATCTTTATATCTTTCTTACTTTCTCAGGAGGTAAAAAGCAAACTTTAATTTAATTATTGATTTTTTCTCATTACTTTATATGGCAATACAACGTTTGCTGGGTCAGCTAGTATGAAATAATTTTAAATTAGTTTATTGAATGCATAAGATTAGTATATTTAAGTATTCATGTTTTTTTTAAATATGTTAATATTCATATCCGTTGGAAAGAGCGGTCTTCCCTAACACAGGTTAGAGGTCTGCGAATTTAAAAGGGAAGTCTTTCAATATCTATTTATTAAAATGCTAAATAAATAAATTTGTGATTGATTGATTTTATTTTTGATATATTTGATCGTTTACTAATTTAATTATTCAAAATACCTGAAGTCAACACTGTATAGAAGTACATAGTGTCCTATTGTGAACTATCAAAGAAGGTGCTTCAAATGTGACAACCAGATCATTCAGATCAAAGGAATTCAAATCCGTTGGTAAAAATGTAGTAGTATAGATAAATACAAGGAGAGAGGTAGATGATACATAACTTTATAAATTATAAAGAATATATTACATATGAATACACGCGTTCTATAATCTAGGTATATAACATCTTTGTTGTCTGCAATCATTCGCATCCCTGGAGGGAGTCTAGCGTTGCAGTTGATTTAACTCGTATGTGAATGTATTCGTGATTACACTCGGGGAACTTTGTAATAGTCAGGGCGTAGGGACGATAATCGTCCCGTGCCATTACTACGTGTATCTACAGATATATCTGCACAGTTTCCCTTAATCTTCTTTTTTATTTCATAAACTTAAAGGAAAATTGCTAATAAATCTTCTGCGATTGTAAATGTTCAACAATTTGTTATGTTTACCCTGATACACAAATAAATTTATTTAATAACATAAATTGTTTAGATTTGCAAGAGCGACATCTCAAGTCAATTTCCTAATATGCAAATATTGGGGTTGAACAGGTTATAAACTGTAAAGTAGATTCTGTAGATGAAGCCACAACCTGAGAGTTGAACAAAGCATACAAGAATTTATGACGATACGTCACTCGAACGGTTAGCTACGTTGGAAGTGTACTCGTACGGAACTTCAGAGGTCCTGGGTTCGAGTCCCGCATCGTACATAAAATTTTGTTTTAAATTTTTATTTGTGTAAGGCTATTCTACTAAAAAAGTTAACTGCAACTGCCATAGGTTGATCGTAAAAAGACTCCGTCGTGAATTAACTACGCTATAACGCTAAATAACCGTTACAGTAGGCAGTACGAGAAAATTACTCCCATAACAATTATATAACCTGTAAATTCAATTTCCTACAAGAATGCGATTTTCACACGTCATTTGCTCTTCATAAATCAATGTTGTATTAATAGTTGAAGTGAGACAAAAACTCGTCTTTATAGATTTTGTGTTGTAATATATTGAAAAATGACACTCCCATACGATAAATTATCGATATATGAATGATAAATGGCGCGACGCGATCGGCGACCATATTTTATCTGAGCGCTTTTCTCGTGTGCTCTCGGTCTATAAGTAAAGCAAATCACGTGTTTTCAACGCTAGCAAATCTTGCAAACTGAATTAAGGCGCGGAGTGACTAGGGTTGTAAACCAGGATAGTACAATATTTGTGTTGATAAATCAAATCAAATCAAAATCAGTTTATTCACGTAGGTCACGGAGGTAGGTTCTTATTGAATTTACCGCTACTTCGTAAAGGGTTGAGCTAATGAGAAGAAGTAGCAAGAAACTCATTGCCACTCTTTTATATCAAGATTTACATTTACATCGATTTACAAATCATTTCAATTACAATATAATATGTAAAATGATGCAACGAACACACTCAAACGTCAAATAGTCAATGTCTTACACGAGTAAGTCAAAAAAGTTAATGTAAATTAATACAAAAGTTATTGAGTACAGTAGCTGCATCATCCACATACACCATAAATAAATAAATGTATTCTGTGAGCATTTTATAAGCGATTATAAATAAATAAATATGTAAATATCCATACATATATATACATGTAGCTAAGTTGCAAATGGGCATTTATTTTACTGGTTTTCTTTTGTTTTTTCAAAATATACATATCAAATTAAATAAATGTTTTAGAAAAAAAAATCTATTAAATTCTTTAAAAAAAAGAATATCGCTGAAAATGATATTTAACTCCAAAGTTTATTTTTGGGAAGTAACTTCCAATATTTTTATTGGATATTTCAAGTTATATATAAATATTCTGTTCGGTTCAAATTTTTCTTTGTCCTTCTTTTTGTAATGTATTTTTGCGTTCTAAGAAACCATTTTTTGTGGATATTGAGGTATGACCGCGTCTTAAGTCTTCTTTTATCTAGAGTTACAGTTATTATTAAGTATTAAATAACTATAAATTTACTGGACCTAAACCAGACTTTTTATGCAACCCCCGGGCGAGGGTATCAAACGAAAGGGTCTGCTGAAAAGTGTACAAAAAAATACGGGTCGCACTCCAAAAGTGCCGGCAGAAGTGGAAACTTGAACATAAACTTTGTGCATTTTTGAATATTTTGAAATGATTTGGGAATAATTTCGCACGAATTGCTTTATTTATCATTATAAAAGTACTAGCATTTATGTGGTTAAATACAACTACAATATTCACTTATTGCGCTATCCTACGTCTGGTCCTACGATGGGCCTGTCTGTGATGAATACGTGGTTTCAGCATAAGATGATACATATGTACAGGTGGCAAAAGAAGGAAGGCAATGTTGTGTTAAGGAGTATGATAGATCTTGTGATAGTCGATGAAAGAATGAAAATGAAAGTAGTGGATACTAGAGCCTATCGTGGACCAGATGTCGGCACAGATCACTATTTGGTAATTAGCAAAATAAGTGTTTTGTTTAAACGCTGGCGGCACAGATCAAAAGGGTCAACTACTGAATTAGAACGTATAAAAGTGGAAAGATTGAAAGATCAGCGAGTAAAAGAGATGTATAAAAAGCAATTGAGTGAACGGCTAGAAAAAAGCTGGAGTGATGTTAATGAGGAAAGTGTGAATGATGTATGGTCGGTATTTAAAACCAACATTATTAAATGTGCTGAAGATGTATGCGGTGTGAGTAAAAGAAGGCGCAAGAAATGCCAGAATGCCGACTGGTGGGATGATGAAACTAGAAGAATGGCTGAGGAAAATAAAAAAGCATGGCTGGATGTCTTGGCAATAGAAGCAACAAATAGAGTGAGTGGCGGTATGAATAAAGATAATGTTAAAGAAATCAAGGACAAATATAGATGCGTGAAAGCGAAAGTTAAAGAATGCATAGAGAAGAAAAGGAATGAGAAAAAGGTGAAATATAAGGAACAATTCGGCGCAAGTTTCCGAGATAATATAAAACTGTTTTGGAAACTCGTGAAAGAAGCGCGGGGCAAAAATATAAATTCATCTATGAAACTGATTAGGAATGAACGAGGTGAGGTCATACATGAAGAAATTATGATACTAGAGTGCTGGAAGAATTATTTTGAGAGCTTATTCGAGAAAGATGTAAGTGAAAAAGAGCAAGAAGAGATAATAGATATGTTTGTGGAGCCGAGTGATGAAATTGGTTTGGATGAAATTATGAAAGTGTTAAGAGGTATGAGGTCAGGAAAGTCTGCTGAGTATGATCGAGTGAAATGTTGAAGGCTGGCGATGGAATAATAGTGAGCCTGCTGCATCGCCTATTTAATTTGTGTTGGAGACAGGGCCAAATTCCAGATTGGACGAAGGCAGTGATTGTCCCAATTTATAAAGGCAAAGATTCGCAGCAGGAATGTCAAAATTATCGCGGGATCAGCCTTCTTAGTGTTGTTGGAAAAATGTATACCAGAATGTTGATTGAAAGAGTAATGAATGTGACTAATGACAAGATATGGGATATGCAAGCGGGATTTCGGAAGGGAATGGGATGTACGAATCAAGTCTTTTCCTTACGCTGCATCACTGAAAAATGTCTGGCAAAAAACCAGAAAATATATTGCGCGTTCATAGACTTGGAAAAGGCATATGATAGGGTGAACAGAAAGGAATTATGGAAGGTCTTATCTATGTATGGGGTGGACAATTTTCTGATAAGGGCTCTGAAATCTCTGTACAGGGATTCCGAAGCCTATGTTCGTATTAATGGTGCCTATACAGGCTGGTTTGATATCTCCAAAGGTGTCAGACAAGGTTGAGTAGCGTCGCCTTGGTTGTTCAACCTATTCATGGATAGATGCATGAATGATGTGAGAGAAATGCAATGTGGAATTAATATGGAAGGGTTGGGTGTTAAGTGTCTCTTGTACGCCGATGATCAAGTCATTTTTTCGTCATCGGTAAATGAGTTGCAACAAATGATGGACTACTTGAACGGGAGCTTTAAAGAGAGAGGTTTGAAAGAAAAGCAAGAAGACAAGAAGCAAGAAAGACGAAAGTGATGGTATTTGAGAAGTATGTAAGGTTGACTGAGTGTACTATCACGATTGAAGATGAAAGGGTAGAACAAGTTACAGAATTCGTATATTTGGGTAGCATGTTTACAAGAGACGGAAGATATGAAGGTGATATTGAAAGGAGAATGACTGCGGGAAATTTTGTGAATAGAGCGCTGCATGCCTTTATAAACGGTCAGACTGTGCCAATAGAAGCGCGAATGGCTGTACGTAATGGAGTGCTTGTCGCCACGTTAATGTATGGAAGTGAGAGTTGGGTATGGCAGAAGAAGCATAAAAGCAGAATTAACGCAGTTGAGATGCGATCACTGCGTAGTATGTGTGGGATAAGACTGACTGATAGAATTCCGAATGCGGTAATACGAGCGCGCTGTGGTTTGAAAGAGGATGTTGTGACAAGGACTGAAAAAGGAATGCTGAATTGGTTTGGACACGTGGAGCGAATGAGTGAAGAAAGAATGACGCATCAAATATATAAGGCAAGTGTGTGTGGGCAAGTCGGTCGCGGGCGACCTCGTAGAACATTCGTCGACCAAATTGAGGACGTTTTGAGAAAAGGGTCCGAAGCACCCGCAACCGGCGAGCATGTATGAAAAGAGTAATGAATGTAGAGGAAACGCGTGAGGTTTGTAAGGATAGAAGCAAATGGCATTCTATTGTCTCTGCCTACCCCGACGGGAACAAGGCGTGAGTGTGTGTGTGTGCTATCCTACACAAAAATGAAAATTTATATTGCATAAAAAATTTAAACTTCAGAACTATTAAAAATTTTTTACATTTAAAAGTTTATCTCTCAGGAAAATCAACTTTCATCCATAATTTCAACGACTGTCTTACGAATTTTCGATCAAATCACGTGTCTTGACGCGAGTTTAACATTTTATACCCATCCCAAGCAAAGTGCTCAACGCCTATTTAAAAACCATTTAAAGTTTTACAAGTTATAGGTATTAAGTTAAACGCCCAGTGGTTAACAACCCTGCCTACTGAGCTAGAGGTCCCCGGTTCGGATCCCGTTAGGTGCAAGCATTTATATGATGAATGTGGGTGTTTGTTTCCGAGTCTGTGGACCTTTGTATGTATCTATATATGCTTAAGTAAGTGTATTAAATATTCTCAGTGCTCTGTGAACGGCTGGATCACTTGGCGTTGCGTAGAGAAGTCGCTTCATTGTGTGTCTAAAACCGCATTTATCACAGGTAGTGTTCCGAAGAGCTGTTTAACCTGGTTCCTGCCGCCGAATTCCACCTTCGCATGACACGCCACAAGTTAGGATATCATCCTCAACATCTGGATGTGTGGCGGTCCTCCACAGTGCGGTTTTTAAGGAGCTTTCTTCCACGTACTACAAAGCTGTGGAATGAGCTTCCTTGTGCGGTGTTTCCGGGACGATACGACATGGGTACCTCCAAAAAAAGCGCGTACTTAAAGGCAACGCTCTCGAGATTGTGGGCGGCGGTGATCACTTAACAACAGGTGACCCGTACGCTCGTTTAGGCTATGCCTAGTTTGGTGCAAGACAATTTGTGTAAAAAAACAATTACCTTGCAATTCTCTAACTACATTTAAACTAATAAAAATCACATATTATATGAAAACTAGTAATTGGTTTTTTTGTTACAGAAGTAAATGTTAACAAGTATAAATGTAAGTAAGTTTTCTTAATAAATAAAATAAACAGATATAAAAAAACTATGATAATATGTTGTTTCTCACCGGTACTTATTATCTGTGGCTTTGTGGTTAACGCAGCAACCTTGGCATAATTGGTAGAGGCTTATTTTGATACCATTATATTATGTTACTTCCAGTAATACGGACTTGAAAGTACATCCAAATCAATGTAAATGTTTATGTTTACCGGCACATCAAACATCTTAAGCCTCAGGATGACGGGTGCAGCACAATGTAATCAGGGCCAAACCGCCGTATCCTCCACAAAGTTTGTTTTGTTATGCGGTCAGTTTCTCATTCAATTAACACTTTTATGGCCAGATGATGCCCATGAACGACACGATTCATCATTAGTTTTAATAAAATATATGTTTGTACTCAAGCAAAGATTATTTCGATCACATATACCACTAGATAAAAAAAAGTTCTACACAAAACAACTGACTGCAAAAAAAACTAGTTCAAAACAATATTCATAATATGCACTAAAAGTAAGAAATAATTGGGTATTCTTCTACAACTTAATAATCAACTTATTTTTAGAGTTCTTCTAAGTAAATTGAATTGAAAAATATTAGACTACCTCTATGTCAATCAATTTATTACAATAATATAATATAGTTACAATTATTGTTATTTTTGTAACCGTAGTCCTCCCGCCGCGCCCCGCTGTCGCCTCCGCTTTATTATGTCGCGCGTGCGAACAAGCACATCTCACCATAACTATATAGTTACATACCTACCTACCAGCTGACACCGACCGAAAAATAGAGACGTATTGAGAACCTCCTCCTTTTTTGAAGTCGGTTAAAAAGGTCCAGAGGAATAAGAGTGCAAATAAACGTGTATTATATTTTTTCTTATTTGTGTTTCGTTCGATCCAACAACGGTTAACGTGTGTGTCTTTTTAAGAACTTCGAATTTAAACTTATCAGGAGCCCTATTGCCAAAATCGAAATACAAGTTTTCGGTTGACGGATCGTACATTTTCGTACGAAAGTGTTTCGGATCCGAAGTTCGCGATTAAACATTTTGTCTTTGGTTAACCTTATTCCCAAATTCACTTTACATTCACTTTTTCGTTGCTTGACATTATTATGATAGTAACTACTACAACTTCACTTTTTATGGTTATGACTATAATTCCCAAACGAAATCCGCCCGCACTATTCGGTTTCGAAGTATTTATACTTATATATTTTTTTACACACATTTACAAATTATCTTGCCCCAAACAGGCATAGCCTGTACTATGGGTACAAGAGAACGATATATTTAATACAATATACTTACTTAAATATACGTAAATATATATAGGACATCCATAACTCGGAAACAAACATCCATATTCATCATATAAATGCTTGCAACTACCGGGATTCGAACCCGGGACCTCTATAGCTTAGTAGTCAAGGTCACTAACCATTCGGCTGTATGGGTCATCTACAAAGTACTTAAGTTCGTCGTTCTTTCGTTTCGGACCGAAACTTAGGCTTTCGATTTTGGAAATAGACCTCCAAGTGTCATCTTTCGGTAAGTACGTGTCAGTTTTTATTTTAAAGTATTTAAAAAACAATGTTGAAAATTGTAGCAGTTGTAAAATTTTACGAGGCCTCAGCAGTATCGCGGAACAACAGATCGATGTTGATTACGCACTAGTCCAAACTAAACCTTAATGTACAGCACTAGGGTTGAATTTAAATACTTTCATGACATTGGGATGTTTTTTCTGTATGTGCCTTAATAGATAGGAATAACAGTAAACTCAAGACATTTTATGTCGCTGTGTTTATACATACAAGCTGATATGCCAAACAAGACAATACATTTACTGACATAATTATATAAAGGCAAAAGTCATTATGTTATATAAAAATATAAACACAGTACTTATAAATATAGTTACATGTGTAACATCATGATTGTGTTTACCCAACGGCGCGACTGTGTGTAAGTTCCATTATGGCGCGCTAGAGACTAACCCCCTTATTCATAATGGTCCGCTAACTTTAAACAGCCGCTTAGGAGTGTTTTTTCTCATTTTGACTTAGGTCAATAGAAGAAGACAGAGTGAGAATTAGCAATGCTATAAGTTATCAGACTATTATGAATAAGGGGGCTATAGAACGCAAGCATATTATTACAAGATTTTTAAAATAAATTTTTTTAATGGCAAAGGCGGACAAACCAGCGTACGGGTCACCTGGTGTTAAGTGATCCACCGCCCACATTCTATTGCTACACCAGTGGAATAACAGGAGGGTTGCCGGCCTTTAAGGAAGGTGTACGCGCTTTTTTTGAAGGTATGTCGTATCGGCTCGGAAAGCACACAAGGAAGCTCATTCCACAGCTTTGTAGTACGTGGAAGAAAGCTCCTTGAAAACCGCACCGCCACACATCCAGATGGTGGGTATGATATTCTAATTTTGGCGTGTCGTGCGAAGGTGGAAATCGGCGGCAGGAATCAGGTGAAACAGCTCTTCGGAACACTTCCGTGATATATGCGGTAGAAGACACAAAATGAAGCGACGTCCCTACGCAATGCCAAGTGATCCATCCGTTCACAGACCACTGGGTAACATAGTCGCAATACCAGACTATGTAATATTTAGTTATCTAAATACATACACATATCCTTGGATTTTTAGAAGTGAGATAAATATCTTCCAGATGCAGATGTATGGAATCATCTTTTCTTAACAAGATGCGGCTCCGGCTCACTGCAGTCGGCCAGCACATCAGTCAAGGCTTTATTTAACCGTCTTAACGTTTTAATAAATTGACAACTTTTCATCAGGTTTCGTCCGATTTTCGGTTATTTAAGTTAACTACAAAAGTTTTCTTGAATAAACCGGTGAATAATGGTTTTTACGAAAACGAGCGTATGGGCTTTAACAGCTGAGATTATTGTCATAGCAGTGGGACAGCCTGTATTTAAATCAAGGTCACTGAGTCAGGTATAGAAAATAATCAAACGGGCATAGTAGTATATGGTATTTTCATGTGTATGAAATGTATAGTTTAGTTAGCTATAAATTATATATTTAAGCCAAGGATCGCGGTATAATCGCGTGTCAACATCGCTGTATCGATCGCATAGTATTGATTTCAATATCGTTACCGCCATTTCACTGAGCACGATGTATCCATTTACAAATAAATTGGAAATTCTATAGTTTTACTTTTGTTGGATTATAAAGTTTTCCTTATTGAATGTACTTGATCATTGTACTTAACTTAGTTTTTGTATTTATAAAATAATTTTAGCTATAATTGACTTACGTCAAATCATCTTGTGATTATTTACTGTATTCTAAATTTTAAGAGTGTCATTTATTGTTTGGTCTAAATCCGTTTTTTACTTCATCCGAAAGTTGTCCACAGCTGGACATAGGCTTCCCACAAAGATATCCACGACAGCCAGTCCTGCGCTGCCCTTATCCAACCTATCTAGGCGATCTTGACAAGATCATCGATCTATCTTGTGGGGAGTACTACGTCTTCCAGTATGTGGTCGCCATTTATCCATCGAGCTATGTGCACTGCCCAAAGCCATTCAATTTCGCAATCATCCGGGCTTGACTTTGGTTATCCTTCATATCTTCTCATTTTCCACAGGGAGACCCTTAACAATTTGCTACCGATGGGAAAATATTTAATAACTAAAGTGTTTCGGCGCTGGTGGTCCTTCGAGCCGGATCAGAAGAGGAAAAAAATACTATTATAGATAACACAGTGCCAAATTTTAAACATTGTTGCTATAAGGCATAATTATGTTAGAATATTTCTGAACAATGTGTTATTAATTATTATTACATATGGACAAAAACAAGAATGTCACTAATTCTTACTTGTATATCATAACAGTGTTTTATGGGCACAAGAGCCACGAGCAAGGGATACGACGTACGCGAGATTTTGTTTGGCGTGTTTACACACTTTTTTTGAAGACATCGACATTAAAAGCACTGCGAAAGGCTGGAAATTTTGTCTTAATCACACTGTGGAAGCATTTGTTAGCCCGGTATAAATTTTTATTCATAATTGGTATATTTACCTACATATTTCCCTATATTAGTTTGCTTATTTTTCGTCATGCGGTCTGCTGGCTGGTCTGGTAACATGACATTCTGTATTATTTTATTAGTAGACTTTTTATGCTTACACAACGAAGTGTCTAAATTTAAAAACTAATTTCTTCATATTTTTTTTTATATTTTCTGTTAAAACAGCATCTGAAATATTTATATTTGAAAGGCTCGATTTCTTTAACTCTTATCTGCTTCCTAATACGCACGTTTTCAAGAATGTCCCAGTTTTTTAAGTGGGAGATTTAATATTAGAGTATCTACGTAGATATTTAATATAATATAATAATGATAGTAATCATAAATAGCGTTTTAAATAGCGCTTTGTGATTGAAATGAGCCTTGTCAATGACCAACTAAAATCGTGCGCTTTCTATGCTAAAATGGTACCAGTCTAAAATAGGCTTTATACTGTTTTTGTTTTCATCTGATTCATCTAGAACCACAAAAGCTCCCGTTCTCTTACACACAAGGAACTTATTGAAAGCTCCCTAAAAGGTTGTACAACATCTGTTTCCGCTAGGCACTGGCTTCCAAAGCAGCTGTTCAAACTTTGAAGCCGGTTACGCCAAATATTTAAACGAATGCGTAAGTAAAATGAAAAGTTATTTACTTAAATATTTGTCTTTTTTGTAATGTACTCTTGTACCCACGACTTCATCTTTATAAATAAATCTGTTATTTTTTAAAGAGAAGCAGTGAACTTTTTTTTTATTCCATATTGGAGAGCTTATTTTAAGTTTATGTTGTTAAAACAATCTGCAACCCAAGTCTCAAATCGTTTTTTTTGTTTTTTAGCATTTTAGTGGAAAAAATCTAAAAAATAATATCATCTCACATTTTTAAATATTAGAACAATAATTATTGCTTTATAATTGAATAATAGCCATTATTAAAATGTTTATCTGTTAAATTAATGAACTAAATCACAGAAAAAATTTGATTTAAATTGATACTTTTTTTATAATTTTGAAGTTGCTTTTTTGTCTTATTTTGAAAAAGCTAAAAGCTTTTGCATAACACATATATGGGGGCTAAAATTATCAAATATTGTCATCCCTTCTTCAACCTTGATTTACCCAATACTGAGTAAAGGTCTCTTCCATTTTAGACCATTTTATGCGGTCCTGAGTTTTCCGCATTCAGTCCTTCCAGCCGCTCGCACCAAATTGTCCGTCCATCTTGCTGGCTGTCTACCAAGATTTCTGAACCCCTTTCGTGGTCTCTCCAACAACATTTTTCCCCATCTTCCATCGGACCTACGACAAATATGGCCCACTTCCACTTTCTAGAAGCTATGGTTTTTGCAATGTCAGTCCCATTCTCTTGCGGATTTCGGTGTTTTGGACGTGATCGCGGAAAGAAATCCCCAACATAGCTCTTTCCATAACCCTCTAGGAGACTTGTAGTCGGTGGACGAGCTGCCGAGTCAGCGCCCTCGCAGCGTCAACCCTATCACCTCTTAAATATAAATATATATAACTAATAACCATGTATATACTTTGTGGGTAGCTTTTAAACGGGAACTGATCAAAGATTCGAGGTTTATTCATTTTTATGATATTCGATCCTACCGTGATAGATGTGTGATTTAATAACAAATCACATACCTGATATGTTATCAACCAATTAGACAAATAACAACTAAATATATAATCGCTAGTAATAAATAACAGCTTTTAAACACGTTTATTTTTCGAGTACAATCAACAAACAACCTTTGATACATCGGCGATTTTCTGCTCAATTATATTTTTAAGGTTCCGCGTACGAAACTGTTACGACTTGTGAACGGTTGTAAAAGTTAAAGTTGTGAAACATAAATCATTATGTAATGTTAACTAAAAATGTACCGTGCTCTTAATGGTATAATAGAGTAACGGACCTGTACTTATGACGGCCCACGGGATTCTGATCTTCGAATTATTATCTGATCGTTAAATTCTTGCGATACAGATTTTATATTTCTTAGTAATGTGAGACTGATTATTCCATATTTTGCTTAATTTAAAATTTGGTTGAAGAAGTATGAAACGACCTTGCTTGCTTCTGATGGTCAAAAGCAGAGCATAGAAAAAACCGAGAAGGGTTTCTCTATCCCATGATGGTAGTCAACAAAATTAATGTTGAGGCAATTTAAAAAAAGGGCCGAAACTGTAACCCTTAAACTTTTTATGGTGAAGAGGATGGAGGAAGAGATACGAGGCTCATTATACTACCAGCGTTGTCAAGCTTTGACAGCATTGAATAAAGGTACGTTCAAATTTGAAATCTGAAAACACATTAATTAGTGCATGTCGGGCGAAGATTTAATTGCATAGCATATTACTTCACGTTATAAAACTAAGTCCTCTGCCGCGTCTGTCTGTATAGCTGTTCGCGATAAATTCAAAAACTACTGCACTGATTTTCACTAATGAATAGCGTAGTTCTGGAGGGACGTTTTAGTATATAATTTATTAAGTTTATGTGATCATTAACGATATTTGTTGGAGGTGTCGGAAAAAAATAAGGCGTCTGGGAGCTTTCAACGAAAACGATTTGAGATATATAATGTATGGTGGAGTTGTGCATCATTTGTAGGTCTACAGAAAAGTCCGCGATGACACATGTCTATCTAGCAACAGATTTGAAGTTGTTGGAGGCGATTGAGTTTCCTAAGTACGAATTAAAAGTCGACTGGTGTTGAATTATTGACAAATACGACAATTTGTCGCGATTTATCTCGAATGAACCCAACAATAGGTATTTTTCTTAATATATATGAATCCAGTGTCCTTATTAATGTTTTTGTAATTCTTGTTGTTCCGGCCTCTTGTTAATATCCATACAAAATTAAATTAATTTAATTCTTTTCGCGTTTTGTCCGGACATACATCCAAACAAAATTCTATAAATTACTTTTTTGGTTTTTGATATTATTTGTAGAACACAGCACTAGGTGGTATTCTTTTAAGAAATATTCAACGTACAGTTTTTACTTTGTAACAATTTAGATAAAAATCTATAAAATAACTGTACTTAATATCTATAATAGGAATCTATATGTATATTTTATGTTTATGTATACGATTTTATTATGTATATTTCACCAGTGGGTGGCTCCTTTGCACAGGATGCCGGCTAGATTATGGGTACCACAACGGCGGCTATTTTTGCCGTGAAGCAGTTATGTGTAAGCATTACTGTGTTTCGGTCTGAAGGTCGCCGTAGCTAGTGAAATTACTGGGCAAATGAGACTTATCATCATATGTCTCAAGGTGACGAGCGCAGTTGTAGTGCCGCTCAGAATTTTTGGGGATTTTCAAGAATCCTGAGCGGTACTGCAATGTAATGGGCAAGACTTACCAATTAACATCAGCTGTACGTCCTGCTCGTCTCGTCCCTAATTTTCATAAAAAAATGTCGATTTATATGTTACCGGCCAAACCCGATCTTAGGACAAACCAGTTCATCCTGTAGGTGATAGTATAAACTGGTACAGACTAGGCAAAACTAGTTTCTCCTATCAGCCTTGAACCTTGTCCAATTTAACCCCCAGAAGACTCAAGTTTGCGCGTTTACCACTAAAAAAATCCCATTTGTCGTATCACCGCTCTTCGACAACACTTCCCTCAAAGCCTCGCCTAGTATCGGAATACTGGCTCTCGAAATCTCGAGCGATCGCCAATTTCGTGGTCATCTGGAAGGCAAAGCCAAATTGGCTTCAAAGAAACTGGGCGTCATTAATAGAGCACGGCAATACTTCAAGCCGGCCCACATACTAGCGCTCTACAAAGCGCAGGTCCGGCCACACATGGAGTATTGCTGTCGTCTCTGGTCTGGCGCACCCCAGTATCATCTCGATCCATTTGACCACGTGCAACGCAGAGCAGCTCGAATTGTCGGGGACCCAGTGCTCTGTGAACGGCTGGATCACTTGGCGATGCGTAGAGACGTTGCTTCATTGTGTGTCTTCTACGGCATTTATCACGGGGAGTGTTCCGAAGAGCTGTTTAACCTGATTCCTGCCGCCGAATTCCACCTTCGCACGACACGCCACAAGTTAGGATATCATCCTCACCATCTGGATGTGTGGCGGACCTCCACAGTGCGGTTTTCAAGGAGCTTTCTTCCACGTTCTACAAAGCTGTGGAATGAGCTTCCTTGTGCGGTGTTTCCGGGACGATATGACATGGGTACCTTCAAAAAAGCGCCTACACCTTCCTTAAAGGCCAGCAACGCTCCTGTGATTCCTCTGGTGTTGCAAGAGATTGTGGGCGGCGGTGATCACTTAACAACAGGTGACCCGTACGCTCGTTTGTCCTCCTATTCCATAAAAAAAAGCCTTAGGACAAACCCGTTTAGCCTAGGCTGAACTGTTTATTTTATTTATTTATTTAAATTAAATTGGTTACATGCGACTTAGTTACTAAACAAAATTATAGTACTAAATAATTATCACATGCACCTCGTAGGGCATAGCAATGAACGACGGAGGGGTAGACATTCAAATATTTTTTTCCTCTGTGTATTCATTAATAGAATAGTAACTTTTTCAAAGAGCTTATGAATTTTTTAATATTGGTTTCGGCTTTTAAGTGTTCTGGTAACTTATTATAAATTTTAACTGACATTGGGTAGGGACCGGAACTGTGTAATGTTTAATGTTTTTAAGCATTTATTAGTTGAATCAAAATCATTTTACTTTATTTTACATGGGATACTAGGATGGCCATCTTTAAGTCTCATGGTGAAGGGCCTTTGCGTCATATCACAATAAATCCATTTCCAATTTTTCAAAAATCTAAACAGCACCAACGCTAGGATATAAATGAATTCGGTATTAGCAAATGGAATGAAATTTGAACTCAAGATAACCAATGATCTTCTATAGAAAAGTAAACCTAAAAGAAAAACATGTTTCGAATTTAACTGCAACGCTTCATTATGTAACGATATATAAACTCTTAACATTATCACTAACGATACACATCTTGATAAAATGTCCGATTTCCAAGCAGTCGGTCGGTTGCGTTCTTCGTCGGACACTAAATATGTTTGACGTTTGTGAATAATTACTTAAGCGGCCATAAAGATATTCAGTTACCCAACCGTTAGTAAGTAGAGGTATTTAGTGAGCATTGCATAATAATATATACACATTTTTTATGTTTTATTTGGTTCTTAGTTCTTTTGACAGGCTTCGTCATATTGTGGCGATGTCCTAGGGAAGGTATTGGCTTGTCAGAAGTTCAGTGCCTTCCAAACACCGGCGAACCGCTGAGTGAACAGTATGCATGTTTCTTTTGTTACAAAATAAAAATAAAAAACATTTCAATTTTTCATAATTCAAAAGTTCATTGCAAAGGATTATTTTTTCCTTTTTGTCTTGCATTACATTCAGTCGAATGGAACTTACAAAAATGAAGATCTACGACTTAGATAACTTATACGTCTAGATAGAGGCAACGCATGAAAGCAGGCCAGTTTTATTACTTTAGTGATATATATATTGCGTGACAAGCTCTTTCTTACGTCTACGTCAGTGAAGTAACTTACGTGCGTGCGTTACTGAAAATACAGGTTAACAGTTCACCGCTATTTTTAGTTGACGTGTACACAGCTGTTATACTCTATCTAGACGTAGAAATTACCTAAGATCTACTACTATCCTACGAATAAATTATATTTGGCACTCATCCAGACATATTGCTTTCAACAGAGTGTAGTGTCATTGGTGAAAAAATTTTGAAACCAATTTTATAAGCACTTAATCTACTTAATAATGTTTAGAATTAATGTTACAACAAACACAAACTGATAAAAAAATAACCAAGGTTTTCAAATTTAGTTTGTACCAAAGCTGAGAGCGATGTTGCAAGAATCTCTGGAGACGCCTACGGAGAATTAGAGCGAGACAATAGAAGTATTGTCTCGCTCTATAGATGGACTTCAAATGTAACCTAGGTACTATAAGGTGCAGCAGGTGTAGCATCTATTACCGGGACTGTTCCAAAAAGGCGAAAGTCTGTGTCTGTGTGTGTGTGTGCGTTTATTTTATTCTATGCATTTTTCGACAAATTAAATAGATCTAAGTTAGGATAGTCATTCAAATTCAAATATTTTTATTCAAAATAGGATGTGACATCACTTATTGAAAGTAAAAAAAACTACCCCCCATTCCAAAATTAATGCCTCAGGCCTGGGAAGAATGGGCGCAACAAACTCAGCGGGCTTTTTTTTTCATCAAAAAATATGTTTACAAGATAATTTTGTACAATTAAACTTATTTTTAATAGCCTGAGGGTGGTCGCTCCATTCCCAATCTGTGGTAACATTAAGAAAGCCATTTGTTATAGTAACCTTTACCAGACAAACGTTTTTTAACAATTCTTTTGAATAACGTAATACTTTTGTTTTGAACATTTTCTGGGATCTTGTTGTAAAAGCATATACATCGCCCCACAAAAGACTTACTAACTCGACTTAGTCGAGTCATATAATTGTTATTTTTTGTTTGTGCAATACGGAATCGAGCTGAGTTTCGAGCATAATTCACCCTTATTTGAAATAATTTTGTATGTCGTGGTACTTAAAATGATATCATCATGCGTAGTTCGCTGCAATCTACTATAAAGGAAAGTTATTATAGCAAAAAGAAAAATTACCTGCTCTTGAACATTTTACATGCAATTGAGCTGTAACAAGCGTGACAAAAATTATATTATTACTGAACAGTCGGAAGTTGCAACAAATGTTGACAATTTGCTTGAAGAAACATCGGCCCGTGACAAAACAATTTGACAACTCAAACTCGAGAATGATTGTAGAAAAAATAAAGAGTATGTACTTGTCTCATGATGCTTTAAATTATAACAACTTTTCAGGGTACAACGTTTCACCAAAAGTAAACTGCTATAGGTCACATTTTAGAGAATACTCTAATATTATATTATGTTTTTTTTATGAAAATAAGGGACGAGACGAGCAGGACGTTCATGGCATGGTAATCGATACGCCCTACCCATTACAATGCAGTGCCGCTCGGGATTCTTGAAAAACCCAAAAATTCTGAGCGGCACTACAAGTGCGCTCGTCACATTGAGACATAACACGTTAAGTCTCTTTTGCCCAGTAATTTCACTAGCTACGGCGCGGCAGAAATAGGCGCCGTTGCGGTACCCATTATCTAGCCGGCTTCCTGTGCAAAGGAGCCTCCCACTGGTAAATGTTTATAACACCTCTCAATGGTGGCAACTGGTACAACCTGGCACACTACTGCTTAGTAACATAAAAAATGTACGGCTGTTGGACCCATCTCCTGTGCAAAAAAACCTCCCCCACTCCTAGATGCATTGTTTCTCTGAATTCTAATGAAACATCCCAAGAGACGTTTTTGAATCATATCTAACCTGCAACCAGTTTTATTTTACACGCCACATATAATAATAAAACAAAATATTAAAAAAAAATGTAGAAAAAGAATTAAATATATTTTACAGACACCCCCGTTGACGAGACAATTTGAAGTATTTCTAAGTTTCATGCATTAAGTTTTCAAAGCTTATCAAAAACTTTTACAATGCTCGATGAATAATCTTAAGAGCTGCAGACGATCTAAATAAGCAATATCTGCACTACTCTGAAGTTAGAAACAAACACCACACCCAAATTCTGGTGGGCACCCTAACAGGACACATATTACTATATAAACGCGTATTCACAATCGGAGTAATAGACACCTAGGTACAAAAGTCTGTCTGTTTGAAGATCGGCCACTATATGATCCAGGAATGTACAGGAGTGGCCAACCAAAGTCCCAGAAAATACGATTTAACTCCGAGAATTCTGCGAACATACTAAAGAAGTTCTGGACTTCTGGAAGGAGCTTCGCTGATATTTTTTTAATGGGTACGGGACGAGCAGGACGTTCCGCTGATGGTAATTAATATGCCCTGCCCATTACAATACAGTGCCGCGCAGTATTCTTGAAAAACCGAAAAATTCTGAGCCACACTACAATTGCGCTCGTCACCTTGAGACGTAAGATGTTAAGTCTTATTTCAACAGAAATTTCACTAGCTTCAGCCCGCTTCAGACCGAAACACAGTAATGTTTACACATTACTGCTTCACGGCAGAAATAGGCGCCGTTGTGCCTAGCCTAATCTAGCCAGCGCGTGTAACGCAGCTTCCCAGTGGTATATGGTATATATTGGTAACCAACCATTCACGCGAATTGGAACCAATTAAGGAGTTTAATTACGAAGACAGGAGCCGTCATATCATAATATACCACGTATTTATACAACAATAAAGAACTTGAAATCCATTAAACGGTCTGTGTAACGGCAATTTTATTGTCAATATAATACCAAGTCTTATTAATACCGAGATACTTTAAAAATACTAGAGCAACAAAACCCGACACGGATAAAACGTAAGTCGTTAAAGCATAACATTGCACCATGAAATTAAGTTATTTTACTGTAATCGAGATATTTTAATATGAATTACAGAGACTACGGTAATTCAATGTGATTGGTGAAGGTTTTTAGATGGAGCGCACTGTAAAATAAAGCTTTAGATGTTTCAGTTTACTTATAAAAAGCCACTAAACTGATATAAATACGATAGTTTCGTAAAGAATTGTTCTATAATACAGCGAAAAATACTTTTTTGAAAAAAAAAAAACGTATACGCACCACGTGAGATAAGTAGGACATTGCCACCCGCGATTGTCAATATACCGCGGGTGAGAATGACCTAGTTTTCTCCCTAGGTGCGTAATATACTATTCTCTAATATTCAAAATCAAATAGTCACATAAAAATACCCACAAAAGTTCAATGTTAATACAGGGTGGCCGAGAAGTTGACGTCCAAAGCTAAAATTTGAATTTGGCTCATTTTATTGGCCAATGTTCTGGGAAGTTTATTAAAATAGTTAGAAGCTATAGGCTCCCCATTTTATTTTATTTTTAATACCTTGAACATTTTCATGAATTTAGCTGGAGCTGTTATCTTGAACTTACGACTCAATTCTAAACTAGTTCCTCATTGTCTAAACTATTCATAGTTTCTTATGTGGTTATTGCAACTGTAGTTAATAATTATCAACAATAAAATTAACAAAAGTGTTCAAAAAAATTTGAAAAAAGTCCTATGCCACAATTGGTGAAAAAAGCGGATAAAAGGGGAAAAAATCATTATCTCCTAAACTACGCAAAATCGTAGAACATACATAGGGGTGATTCGGATACTCATCACCATGAGGCTTTAAAATCTTAGCTTTAGACGTCAATTTCTCGGCCACCCAGTATATTATGTCGAAATTTGTTTAGGTTTGATTACTTCTGATAAATATATTATGCACAAATATCGACGTTAAAGGCTCCTTCAGTGGTTTTGGTATTTAATTTTATAATAAAATACCAGACAGTATACTATAACTCACTGAGACTTCAAGAAATATATTAAAGATTCTTTGACTATACGTTTATATACATAGTATGTTACAAATATTAAAACCATAAGTCTACTTTACTTTAATTCCATAGACAATGTTGGTTCTCTCTAATCTGCCTCCTGACAACTTAACCTCCTCTTTGTTCAGTAAGTTGTCAATCGGTTACTAACGTGTATAACACAAACGATCAGCAAGCCAGTGCATCTTCAACAGTGGCCTGGTATGGTTGCCTTCCAATACCATATTCTTGCATTAAGTGAAGTAATATGAGAAGTAATTCTAAATTCTAATAAAGCACTTATTGTGAAGACGACGTTCTAATGGTACGACCTAAAAGTATAACTAGCTGACCCGACAGACGTTGAACATAATAAATAAAATACTATTTGTATGAATTTTTGAATAATATAAATTATTTCGTAAATTGTGCTCCCTATTGTTATAATGAAATTGTTTCACAGTAGAACTGTCAAACCGTGCGTCAATAAATTCTATCATAGAAAATATGCCATACAAAACAAATAGGTCCCAAATCGAAATAAAGACTATCCTATCTCTCAAGTTGGACTAAACTTGCACTCCATAAAGTAAACCCATAAAAATCCGTTCATAAGTTTAGGAGTTCATTGGGAACAAACATCAGGACACTGGATTTATAAATATAAATAAAGATAATAGTTGACCTGACAGACGTTGTTCTGTACCACATAATAAATTAAATACTATTTTTTATGAATTTTTCAATTATATGAATTATTTATATAGTTATAATGAGATTGCTTCACAGCAGAACTGTCAAACCGTGCGTCGATAAATTCTCTCACAGAGAATATGTCCATACAAAACAAATATTGGAAATAAAAATAATTATGGGTCCCAAATCGAAATCAAGTTGGACTAAACTGCACTCCATGAAGTAACCCCATATAAATCGGTTCATTAGTTTAGGAGTCCATCGCGGACAAACAACGTGACATGTATTATATATAGAAGATGATGCATTTTTATTTATTTATTAGGAAAAGCAAACAGCTATAACTTACAAAGTAGATACATAACGAAATAACATATAAGTCTAATAAAATTGTAGTCAGATACGCTATCCACATCTTATTATGAAAAACTTTGAGGTATTCAATGTTAGGTACAATTCAAACGGACTATTCCATATTAGGATTAAGAGATCCAACTCGCCTTCTGATGCCATACTGTAGAACAGCGCTTCATCAAAATAACGCAAATGTTATGTGTATTAGGGTATTTAACCACCTTCCAAAGAATATTAGAGAGATGCCTAAAACATTAATGCATAAAAAATTAAAATTATGGCTAATAGATGCTTTTATAGTTTAAAAGAATTCTTTAGCCAAAAATAATAGTATTCAAATGTAATTTTTGAGAGGTACCTACAAACTAATGTTTATTTTATATTATCTCATTGAATTAAAGCTATGTAATGTGTATTAAGAACGTATAAGTATAAATTAAATATGATATTCCAATATTGACAATCAAATATTTGTATGCCGATATATTGGCGAATTGTGCTGTACACCAATTAATTGTTAACAACTATGTTACCACGATTCATACAAATAAATCATTTCATTTCATTTCATTTCAAAAGAAATGTATATACAATACTAATTGAAACTAAAGAGAAATAAACAATGTTCTTAATATTATGGCTAGTTGGAGTAAATTAAATTTATAAAAATCAAACAATTAATAAACACAAAAAGGAAAACAAAAGAAATAATTATCTACACAAATGTACACTAAATTATGACTATATTTACAATGATATTAACCTAAAGTACTTATGATGTTCAGTAGGTAGTTAAAAGAATGTATGTAAATAAATCAAATATTATCCAGTATTTTTTTAATTTGGCACTTGAACTGGCTCTCGGATAAATGGAAAATATCCAACACTAACGAATTCTTTGTTGGTTCTTATTTGGTTCTGAGCAGGCCAACTAAAATTGAATAGTAGTATTTTAAGTAGGCTAAGTCGTTATATGATTGAACAAATGGACGAGTAAGAGTTTCTTATCTTCTTACTTCTCCCCATGTCAAAGCCCCTTTACGAACTGATGTAGCTTCATGACGTGTACCAAGTATTGTTGCCCTATGCTATGTTATTGTCACTCACACTATACCAGTGGGAGGCTCCTTTATCGGCTAGATTATGGGTCCTGTTTCTGCCGTGAAGCAGTGTGAGTATTATTGTGTTTCGGTCTGAAGGGCGCCGTAGCTAGTGTAGTTACTGGGCAAATGAGACTTAACATCTTATGTCTCAAGTTGACTAGCGTAATTGTAGTGCCGTTCAGAATTTTTGGGTTTCTCAAGAGTCCTGAGCGGCAGTGCATTGTAATCTACAATGGGTATCCATTACCATCAGCTGAACGTCCCTGAAACTCCCTGTGGTAAGTAAATCTATTCTACTTCTATTACTATTCAAAATTAATGTTAATACCATAATCTGTCATATTAATTAATGAATCTACATGTATGTATGGGCTCCATCTACAGTTGCATTATAACTTTATACACTAGTAAGTGCTTTATCCACTTAAACCAGCTCGAGTCAACGATTAGCTCACATAACATACACTATTTAAATACAACCATATTATTGGCATTTGATACCATATTTCTATGGCTAATATTTTTTTAACAACATATAGACAAAGATTTCCATATGTACTTACCTGCTTAAAGGACCCTCTACCTTAACATAACTAGTTTTTTTTATATAACGGGTTGTTTTTTTGTATAACGGGTTGTTTACAAAAGCATGTTTCTTTTTACTAACTGGACTGTTTGAGAATGTTCGAGACTTATTCTTATTTGTATAATAGAGGCACCCTTCGTTCGTTAATTCATTCAGAAACTGAACGATGACACAATACAGTAAAAGAACATTACTTTAACTTCATATTAAAACGTCCGAATCGGCGCACGCACACATACGCACGATTTACACGGCCGCTAAGTAATCTTGGGAAGATATAACTATTGAGTGTCACTCCATTCGCCGCCGAGGCTGGTCACTGTCCGATTTAAATAAGCTGTGCCGCGCCGTCCGCGTCTTCAATCTTTTTGTATGTACCAACCCTAGCTCCACTCAGAAGTAGGTATAGATTTCAAGAACACCGCTGAGTTATGCTGCTGTTCTGTAACTTGAAGCAATAATAGTTTTTTTTATGATAATAAAGGAAGGGGCGAGCAGAATGTTCAGCTGATGGTAATTGATACACCCTGCCCATTACAATTCAGTGCCGCTCAGGATTGTTGTGATGTTTACACATTACTGCTTCATGGTAGAAATAGGCGCCATAATCTAGCCGGCATCCTGAGCAAAGGAGCCTCCCACAACACAAGTTACAGAACAGCAGCATAACTCAGCGGTGTTCTTGAAATCTATACCTACTTCTGAGTGGAGCTAGGGTTGGTACATACAAAAAGATTGAGGAAAGGCACTACATTGTAATGGGCAGGGCGTATCAATTACCATCAGCTGAACGTTCTGCTCGTCTCGTTCTATTTTCATAAAAAAATGTAACCAGTGGAGAGGAAACAGGAACATTTTCTCTTTTATGAACGGCCATCATCAAATATATATCGAGGCCCTCGATTCCTCCCATGCCGACGAACTTACCCTCGTAAGGAATCGCTAACTTTCTCCCCTTGGAAAATTCATTTGCGCTTCTATGAAGAAGAGCTAATTATTTGACTTCACTTGACAGACTAAACAATCAGTTACTTTATTATTATTAAATAGCCAAGATAAATCACAAAAATTACCTTTTGGAAGACACAATATGATCGACGAATGAGGCAAAAGCACAAACCTCTGTACGAGACCTTATTGGTCGTATCCTTTAATTAGGTTTTGATTTACATTTATAGGCAAAATAGGTAAGGTAAATTCCTTGAGGACTTTACTTGATGACAATTACATTCCTACTACCACTCTTGACACTCTGTGAGATAAGAAACGGCCCGAACAACACTCGCGTTATTATTTTTGCCTTCTTTTAAAAATACATTTAAACCAATATTTCGCTATGAATTTGTTACACAGATACTATACTACTTTACTTTGTTTTTTTATAATCGTTAGTAAAATGACCGCAATATACCTCTATTTATTTACGGTATATGTGGATTGATGCATCTACCGTACTCAATAACTCTTGTTTTTACGTATTCATTAACAGTTACTTATTTTTAACTAACCTCGTGTAAGGCATTGACTATTTGACATTTGAGTATTTTTGTTGCATCACTTTACATATATTTTAATTGAAACGATGAAGATTTAAATGTTGATTAAAAAGAGTGGCAATGAGTTTCTTGCCACTTCTTTTCATTACAGCTGAACCTTTGAAGTGAGACGGAAGTAAGTCGGGAGTGAATCTATCACATCCTACCTCATTGGACCCTTCCTAACAATACCTAACGTACATTCAATGCATAATTAATCTACCATACTGGTTACCTACATAGTGAAATTAAGACGGAAGTAATTAATCCTGCATTGTTAACCGACTTCAAGAAAGGAGGAGATTCTCAGTAAGACTGTATTTTTATGTTTGTTACCACAGAAATTTCGACTGGGCGAACCAATTTTTTGAAGAAGCTGTACTTGTTGATTTAAAAGAGAGATCTTGCCACTTCTTCTCATTCAAGCTCAACCTTTGACATTCATAAGTGTTATTTATTTGACCTACATGAATAAAGTGTTTTTCATTTTCATTTTAATTTAGTTGAAAATCGCTGATTGTCTCTTAAAACAATCACTTCCCTCAATGGCCACTTGGTCACGACTCTACATCTATAGGTCTGCACTCAGCGCTCGTCTGGCCCCAGCCCTCTGTCACGATCGACTTGAGATCACCTCGCCAGTCGCCACGTGTCTATTGTTTCCTTACTTTTGTACATCTCCCTAATTATCTCAACTCTTTGTAATTCACGTCGAATATTTCAAGCACTTTTCGGCGACCGTTTCACAGTGTTTGCAGGATCGATTTTATACAAAGCGAGACAATCTTATACAGAATGGATTTTGCCCCTGAGTAGTCACGGAGTTGTTTGTGATTTTATATAAATACTAGCTGACACAGCAAACGTTGTATTGCCGATATTAAAATCGCGATATAAAAGTAACTGTCGATCGTAGATGGGTGAAAATTTGAAGTTGTATGTATTTTTTTATGCTGACTCATAATCAAACAAATTTAAAAAAAAATTGTGTGAACGACCCTTAACATTTAGGGGGATGAAAAATAGATGTTGTCCGATTCTGAGGCCTACCCAATATGCACTTAAAATTTCCTGAGAATCGGTCAAGCCGTTTCGGAGGAGTTCAATGTTTAACCATGACACGAGAATTTTATATATTAGATTTTGGGTAGTGATGACTAATGTCATGTGTATTTTTATTTCCGACAAGTACAGATGAAATTCTTAAGATTGGGAACCAATAACGTGGAACACAACAATGTATGCAATAAGGGAATAATTTATTTGGGTCATTTAGTAAGTTAAATTAAATTTTAGTAACAAATTTTATCGCAGAAGTGGTAGAAATCTCTTTAGAAATAACAAATTGTTTAGATTTAGTAAGTTTTTCATAATTACTTTTAAGTTTTTCAGACTAAGTTATGATAAGTAAATTTTTCGTTAAAAAATAACACGAATAAAGTATCACTACTTTTTTATTGCACAGTTCACCACTAAGAACTAAAGCTTCTTCATCTTACAAAATAATTATGTAACCAAAATACGCGCTCATTATCGAGCTTACTTGTACACTTACTAGTAAAAAAAACATAAAAACGCAAAGAACAAGTAATGTAAGTTTTAAACAGTAAAATATTTTTAAAGAGTAATTTTTTTGTCATCTCTGATACTTATAAGAATCTTGTAAGCCACTGTATTACCGGTAGTAAAATTCTTTGAGTAATCGTATACAACTCACCAATTGTTTTTTTTTGTAACATATACAATAAAGTTATTCAATTTCATCGGTAACGTGACCCGAACCAATATAATTCCATGTTTAATTAAGCAATAACTGATAACTATCAACCTGCATAAAGCACTAATAAGTAAATATCGTTTATTTATAGCTAACAGAGCTTTCAGTATGTTATAATCAACTCGACGACTTTTAATCCAAAAAAGAGCTTTCGTCCAACAAGTTTTCGTCTCTCTCACTGACAATAAGTGCAAGCAAGATGGATATACAAGGTGCAATAGGGTGTCTGAGGGGCCGAGTCGCGTCAGTACGCGAAAACCAACTGCTCTAGAAGGCTGTATTTTTGTAGAGCTAGTGGAAATAATGCGTTAAGCGAAGTTGGTCGTAAAACGAAAGTGATTTTATATTGTTAATAGTGAATGTGATTTAAAATTATATCTGGATGTATTATTTGTGTTGTGACATTGTGCAGTTGTGTGCCGGTGCTGTTATTGGATGCATTTGAGGTGAGTGAAGATGGAATGTTCCCAGACAGCGATGTACAGACCGACAACTTAATTCGCAATAACATCAGACATACCAACAATTATTATACTATATTTAACCCAACCTAATATTAATTTATTATTTTTGATTCCTTATAAGCATTACTATAGAAGTACAACACTACATCTAATTTTTATAATTAATTTGGTAACAAATAATTTTGCCATTTCAAAATAACAACTTCTATACATTGTTTTGATGGTAAAATAGTTTGTAATACCAGAAATATCACAACGAACTATGCTGCTTTTTAATACAAACTTAAGACGCAATTTCTACTTTAAGTGTTAAAACTATATAGACCTATGAAAGCATACTTTGACTCAATCACTTAGCATTAAGTTAAATTAAAACTATTTACTTATATATAGTAGACATAAGATAGTAGTACTACTTTTTACTTTAACAATTCACAAACAAAAGAGAAGGACAAACGACGACGACCACTATAGCCCAGTGGTTAGAGACCCTGCCTTCTGAGCTAGGGGTATCCCTGGTTCGAATCGCGGTAGGTGCAATTATTTATATGATGAATATGATTGTTTTTTTTCGAGTCATGGATGTTTATTTGTATTTATGTATGTTTAAGTAAGTATACTGTCTTAAATATATCGTTGTCTTGCACCCATACTACAGGCTATGCCTAGTTTTCCATAATTCGTGAAAGAGTGTGTCTATATTTAAAAAAATATATTAAAAAAATGACGAAAGAGTTACCTGATGTTAAATGCACATTCTTCTGCAACACCATAAGAATCACAGGAGCATTTAGAAAAGGGTGCGCGCTTTTTATAAAGCCTACCTATGTCATATCGTCCAGAAAACACCGCACAAGGAAGCTCATTGCATAGTTAAGTTGTACAGTCACTAAATACGCAGGCCAATACTATATTGAAGATAAATAATAATAAATAAATTATCATTCTGTGACCAACAGGTCAACCAAATGCTTTTTAATGCAATTAAATATTTAAATATTAACGCCATTCATTATTTATTCATATTTTTATATTTATCTGCAGGCCAGCCTGGAGATCAACAAGTAGTAGGTGATTACAATAAGTACATTCTTAGTTAACAAAACGAAGCGGCTTACGTCAGCATAGCTAACAATACTTCCAGTTTTTGTTAGCTTTGATGACGGCAATACGCTCAGAATTGGGATGAATGGGCTCGTGAAAAAGTAGTGTAAACACTTAGATCATTTATACGTCTAGATAGACTGTGACAGCTGTGAAAACGTCGAAAAAGGTGAGATTAACAGTAAGCCTCTATTTTGAACACTGTACAGCTCGCGAGTGTAACTTGTCACGCATAAAGTATTAAGGCTGGCCTGTTTTTATCGGTTGTCTTACAGCAACAGACTCTATCTAGACGTGTTAAATATCTAAGCACAAACATTAACACTTTTAAAAAGGCGCGTACAACCACATCGAAAACTGGCAACACTCAAATGATTCCTCTGGTATTCGTATGAGCGGAGCACTCACATAACGCACGTTTAATTCACTCTTCAATTAAAAATGTATTAATTTGGAATGAATACATTTATTGTATTGGTGCATCTAAAATGTTCTCAGTGTCTCTACATCCCACCGCATTGCAGTATCTGCAACATGCACCGCGACAAAATTAATAACATTTTGAAACTTAATATAATTAGATATGAACTTTGTTTTGGAAACTCGATTTATTCACAAAAGATCATTGTATCTGTTTTACCTGTAGTCATACAATATCTAGTATAAAAATAAACAAAGTGTGAGAAAGAAGAATGTCTCTAGATAGAATTTGACGAAAAAGGAAAGCGAATCTATAGTTACCAACAAATCTTGTTCAATTTCAATTTGTTGCATCATTTTACATAATATATTGTAATTGAAATGGTTTGTAAATCGATGGAAATGTAAATCTTGATATAAAAGAGTGGCAATGAGTTTCTTGCTACTTCTTCTCATTAGCTCAACCCTTTACTAAGTAGCGGTAGAAAAATATTTTTTTGACATTCTTAAGTGTCATTTCCGTGACCTACATGAATAAAGTGATTTTGATGTGATTTTGATTTTGATATGATTTTGAATCAAAATTGGTCATATCAAGTATATTCTAAGTGTATATTACCACAACTGGTGAGTGAGTGTTGAAAAAGTTGGATCCGATATGAGATTCATCTATAATCTTTTTATTGCGATATTCAGATTCTTTTTGGTCAAAAAGTTTTCCGCATCGTAAGAAAAATTTCGGCCTTGATTCTTACTCTAACTCATGTGATACATGTTGTAATATTTTTATTAGCTTATCTTTTTAGCTTTAGGTGATGAATTAAAATATCGAGTAGCATTTTGTTATATAATAGAAATTTTCAAATATTTTTATTCAAAATAGGATCTTAAATCACTTATTCAACGTAAAAGAATACAATCCATTCGAAATAGTGTGCCTCAGTCCTGAGAAGAACGAGTGCAAGAAACTCAGCGGGGTTAATATCATCATCATATATCATTGGAAGTGAGACAGAAGATAAATGGATCGGGAGAGAATCTATGATAAAGCAACAACATTAAGCCCAGAAACTTCTTCCTAACAATAGCAAACGTATTTTCAATGCAAAATTAATCTACAGTAATCTGTAATAATATTTATAGTTAATTTATAACGAAAGAAAGGCATTATCCCTATTTTGTTACACTATATAACTTTAGTTTCAATGCTTTCCCATTAACATCTTGAAACGTATGGGGATTTGGTCCCAAAATAAATTGTGTAATTAAAAAAATATGGTTTTAACTTAACCAAAAATATAAATAATTGAATATATCTCGATATAGTCTTTTTCGATAATTAAAATGCTTTCGATCTGAAATTCAAAAATATATATGTACAATTCATTATACCTTATACATGCCGGGTAAACATTATTAACAAACAACACAAGTAATATACATAGTTTCGAGTTAGTTGCGCGACGACATAATCTATGCGCCGGCGCAGGCACCGCGATAGAGTTGGACGCAGATGTTATCTTATAAAAGACATCAACGCGCTCGCGTGTAGACTCCTCGACTACGAACCTATTTTACACATTATTATTATTACAACAAGTAAAGTATACTTGGTCATTTGCTTTTTTTATAAATTACGAACTAAATAATGTCATTTATTTTAAGTGTTTATTCCTCTATGATTTGTTTGTCTACATGCAGAATGCACCTATAGCCCAACCAAATGGCCTTACGCTGAGATTCATAGAGCGTACTTAGACTTCACTCAAGTAAAACTGGCTGAGTGTGATACAACGCGAGCTTGACTCTTGCATTGGGCTGTCTTAGCAGTAGCTCAGTATAATTTTAGCTGTCAAACGACTATAATAACGAAATTAAAAAACGTGCTAGGCTTACGTTTTACGTTAGTAAAGTCTGAAAAAAGTTTAAGTAAGCTCTATAAGTCAAAGTCAAAGTCAAAAGTCAATAAAATCTTTATTCACTGTAAAACTTTATAAGTTATTAAGTGCAAGTCAGGATGAAGTACAAAAGTTACAATAGCATTCAAATGAGTATAACAATATTCATTAACAAAATTTAGAACATTAGTTCCAACTATCTTTGTCATTCAAATAATCTTTCACATTATAATAGGCCTTAGATGTTGATTAATTTTTACGACACAATTAAATTTTTTAATAGGTAATATTTTAATTTCATTTGGGAGTTTATTATAAAATATAACACAATCCACTTTAAAAGATTTAGCAATTTTACGGAGCCTAGTAGATGGCATTGTGAGTTTATGTTTGTTTCGAGTATTGACACTGTGTATATCACTATTCTTTTTAAATTGGCTAATAAGGCTGTAGATCTCAGCCTTATATAAAAACATATAATGCAATAATTAATAATTACCAGAAAAAAGTACATATATTGGAATGCTGCTGAATCGTAATTTTTTTTGACGAAAAGCCAATGCTGTATTCCTATCCAGTATTATATATAATTTACTGCTCATTAGTAGTATATATATATTGTAAGTTAATTGAATGCAGTGAATTAAAAAGAAAGTTTAAAGAGTTAATTGAAGTTAATCGAGTTAAAAGAGTAAATTACTTAAAATACAAAATAAAATTAATATTCAAGAGTGCTTACATTAAGCTGATTAGAATTAAGAATAATTTCACTATGATTCTATTTATTGTCTGAGAAAATTAAATATTGTTTACTCAGTTACTTTACGAACAAGATGGACGAACTAGCGCGGAAGTCATCTAATGGTTACTGGAATACATACTAACTTCGATAAACGAAACACAAGGCTGTGCCGGCCTTTGAAATACACGTGGTTTTTTATAATTAACATACTTTGGTAACGCTAACAATAAGAGTTCATAATATCATAGTTGTATCTAGGAAATTTGTTATTAAGAATAAATCGTTACTATATAATGCGAAATAAACGTCGCTCGTATAATCTCTGACATTGCTTTCTTCTTGAAAATATCTTAAAATATAAAAAAAAAATATTGAATTAGGCGTTACTTTGCGGAAATCCATAATTATACAAATGTTTTAAGTTTTCTTTCGTGTTAATTCTGCAGTCTCGTGCCAGATTTTGGCGAGACAACACGTCCTGAGGATGCCTCGTGTAGAGGCGAAACACGTGTCGAATTGTTTTAAAAACAAATATTGGCGGAATTAACACGAAAGAAAACTTAAATCATTTGTATCTTAAAATAATGTTCTTGTCCAGAGACTCTTGAAAATTTTAATTAAGAACTTTGTCTATAGCAATACGCTATAGCTTTTTAATATATGTACTTCAATCACCTCTTGATTATCAATGCAATAGCTATATCTTGGCGAGGTATTTATTCTACCTATAATAAGCTAAAGAGTGAAATTATTATTTTTGATGCACCTGTTAACGCAACAAAACTATTTATTATCAAATCATTTTCTAATCGTCTAATAAGTCGTTTAATTCGTTGGCTAACCTGTAAATACTTATGCTTAGTTTAAGACAAAATCGAATATAGTATATAACTTGAGGTTCCCGCCCGCTTCGTAGAGCGAATTTTAAAAGGAAATAAAATATTTTTTATTCACCTTATTACAAATACAATAAAATAAGTAGCCATAAACCATCTAGGATAAATTTTGCATCGAGTGGTGGTAATTTCATGTCGATACAAAAAGTGGTTAAGGCGTGATTGAGCCTCAAACAAAGATCATTTTCAATATATATATCTATATATTGATAATTTTCCTTCTTTCTAATTTTATCGTCTTTTAGTGAATATCTGTAATTAGTTCTAAGTTATCTATTGCATTTATATTATGAAATTGCTAGTGACTATGTCGACAGCTAATAAATAAATTAATAAAAACAAATATATGAAGAAGTAAATTACTATGCACATAATATGTGCTATGTGTATATTTGTTGAAAATTACAATTATAAATAAAGAAATAATTTATTTTGAAGTAGCTTTACATGAAAAAACGTGAATCTGTCAATCTATTGAACATTAAGGAGACTATTGATAACGTATACTAAAACCATATTATCTTATCAACAGGTCAAACTCTCTAACAGTTCTAATATCACCATCAAACGTACGATGTATCCCTTATCGTCGACAGCATAAAGCTCTTAAACCTACACCGGACTCTCAATAAAGACACAACTATATTTAATGTCTTGAATCTTCAAAGAAACCTTTGTATGAAGCCATGAAAACGTCGCGCGAACCCATAAACGGTATTAAAATGATAAAATATGGCTTTGGGATGGAATTGCGGTGATCGCAATCTCAGCCTTATTTATTTACGAATAAGTTTAAAGTTATGTTCGTTTGAAAACAGATTAAGATTCTTATAGATATGCTGAGGTATGTATAGTAAGTCACGTGTGTAAGTTAAGTTAATGTAGTTTTGACAATACAGAACTTGTTACGCCCCTAACATGTTACAACCCAGCTACCGTACGGCATAATTTAGCACATATTTACTTTTTTTTATGACAATGAGATACGAGATGAGCAGGACGTTCAGCTAATGGTAATTGAAACGCCCTGCCAACAATGCAGTGCAGCCTTTGCTTCTTGAAAAACTGAAAAAAAAAATCTGCGCTACAATTGCGTTCATTACCTTATGACATAAGATGTTAAGCCTCATTTGCCCAGTAATTTCACTTGCTAGGTCGTCTTTCAGCCCGAAACACAATAATGCTTACACATTGCTGCTTCATGGCAAAAAAATTCGCCGTTGTGGTACCCATAATCAAGCCGGCATCCTGTGCAAAGGAGCGTCCCACTGGTAAATGCTTGGGCCTTGGACTTCCCTATTTTTTATGCCCCGGAGAAGCACAGGGCAAAGTACGCACCATATTATCGATTAGGACAAGCGGGGCCCCAATTAGTTCATTTCACTCGGGTATTGGTGAGTATTGAGAATATATATAAACATACACACTTTTGTTATTTAGTTTAAATCTCGTGACAGGCTTCGTGGAACATGGAACATACCATAAAATATCATTACTTGTGGCAGCGTCATGAGGCGGGTCGTTCCCATCACTAAAATATGGTTTAGAGATGCGATGGATCCATTTGCTTGTGAAAGTTATATATTGTTATGTGTTGTAGCTGTATCTTGTCACCGAAAGCAGTGCTTTAAATTTTAAGTTAAGTGTATATTTTTTTTAAATACTTCACTTTATAAAAATGTTCGTATTTAGTATAATTAGGTGGATAACGAAAGTACTGTACTCAATAAATTCTGAGGATTTTTTTATAATTTATTTTTTACCTTAATATAATTGAAAAATGGTGGTACCTAAATGGTAAAATATAACATACACTTTGATACATACATAAAAATTAATGCCAGGTGTTGTCAACCAACTATTTTCCTACAAGAGCAAAAATATCTCTGCACTTCTATGACTTAACGAATGCAAGTAATCAAATTCATGAAGCTTTTATTGACATTGCAGAAATTGTAAGGAAGATTATCCATGCACCGCTAAATTAAAAAGTGTGTGCGTGTATTCTTTACGCACGATTGAAGTAAAACTTAATTATAATTATTAACTTTAGTAATAATTAACAGATACATATTATATATACTTTTTTTTTGCTTATCTGAAAGCTCATAGACAAAATTTGTTATTTTCATTTGCCCTTGTTTGTCCCACCTATTCTAGTACATCCAGTATATAACAACAAAAATACTTACATTAATTTAAGCCGCGTTATAAATAAATAATTGCATAAAAATAATTAAATTATTAATAGCACACACATCAATATAACGTTGTTATTGAATATTAACGAATATGGCTCTATGGGCTTGGACCTTTTGCCTGTACGATGGACGAAGAAAAATTAACGAATGTCGCAAACGTCAGACTGAGAACTTTTATTTATTATTTATTACAAAGTAAGTAGTCATAAATGAACAAATTCACTTGGAGATTTTCAGAAAATATTACTGAACAATTTGAAACAATTTGTTAAGCCCATTATAATGGTTAAAAATTGTTTCAATTGACTTTTTTCTGCCGGAAGTACTAACGTTACTTCCGTCAAAATATTCTGAGTTACCACCAAGTCACGCCTAAAGAAGTAGTACTTCAATATATGACCCTCGATAGTATTTTTTACTACATACAACATCGTTGCCTCAAAGTCTGGACTGAGGTTTGTTAAGAGAGACTGGTCTACGACGATCTCTCCATAAAAAATAAGAGAAGTACAAACCGTTATTAATAGCAGCAATAATATAAATCCGATAATATTAATTAATTGACTCAATTTCAATAAACAGAATAGCCATTTAATTAAACCTGCTGTTCGTTTGTCTGCAAGATAAACAAAGCGAACGCGAAAACGGCGATATCACACAATAATTAGTCTCTCTTGTAATTCATTAGGGTTGTCAAGTCAAATCACTGTTTAAATTATATTTCTTGTATAAGAACATTATAATTACTATATAGTGTGTTTTGTTGAGTTCCTGGAGGTAAACAATGTTGGGAACTTTTTACTATTAACGGTGTGCCAAAATATATTTTTTTTCTGAGAGGAAGAAAATACATTTACGTATTAAAAACCCCGAAACGGGGCCCATATGTCGGGCTCAACCCCTACCGACCAAAAACCTCCTCTATGTTGTAAGCCCTAAAGCCATAAAAAAAGCAAATAACAGTGACATAGGACGTGGGCCGTGGAGGATAGATGTTCATGGAAAACACGAGGATCTTCCGAAAACTACATAACAGTTAAGTTTTATTTTATTTAATGATTCGTATTATATACCACGACTTTTTAAGAATTTTTGAGTTTGAGGTATGTATTTGGTTGTGGCCCATGGCCAATGTTAACCTAATTCTACTATCAATATTTATTGAAAGTGCCAACCCTACCCACTACTACGTTCCCGTATTGCGGTCTTTCACCTCGACGACTTTTTGTCCAACTGTCCAACCTACATGTAGGTCTACATACAATTGACAACCTTTCTACACAATTGCCGCTCTTATTATCACAGTAGTAAGAACAATAATTGCTGATTAAGGCACAAAGGAAAGTTTTAATAGGTATGTGATAATATAAATCATTGGCTAAACGGTTATTTGCTGGTACGTTTGTATCAGACTCGTGATCATAGTGAAGCTAATCGTTCACCACATAAACATAATATAGCACACGAAAAACTTTTCTTTCACGAACTTCTCTCGAGACCCGGGAAAAGACAAAAGATAGTTTTCAGTTTTTTCATTAGTGAAAATGATATTTCAGTACTTTTCACCCTTGTATCGGAACAGCAAGCATTGATCAAGTCCCTCTCTTTAACTGTAGGAATTGATTTAGAACATGTCCTGTGCATCAACGATAAGCACTAGCTTTCAAGTCTTCTTAATAGGTACGCGAAATCCAAAGGGCAATCTTCATTTCTTGCGACACATTTTTAGTTTCGTTTTAGGTTTTCGGCGAATTCTGCCTATTTGTTTATCGTAGAATAGAGGACATCACCTGATGTTAAGTGATCACCGTCCGCGTCGGTCAAAATCAAAGAAATAATTGGCAGTTGTAGAGACTGCTGGTACAATTGAAAACATAGAATTTTTAGTATTAAAATTTGAAATTTCATAATGTTAAAAACAATTAAATTATTAATATCAATTTATATTTAAAACTTATTTTCAATAATATATTAATCAAACAAAAACACTATTTCAACAATGCACAGTATATACACATTGAACTTTTCACTAAATCCATTCAATTTTACTTACAAGATATAGGTACACGGCACTAATGTTGCACAATAATTGTCAGCTTTATAGCTATCTACAGATATACTGCTACAAGCATTTCGGTGACAAAGGCGGCAAACCCACGTGATTTCACCCATCCGAAAAGTGTCTAACTATCGCGTGCGCCAGTAAAGAGCATGTCGGTGACGCGAACCCAGCTAAAGAAGTTTTCACTTTAAAAAAATTATAATGTTTAAGCTTTACGATTACAAAGTAATTCGAACATCTAACGTCCTTACTTTAAGTACTTTTTAATATGTTTACGAAACAGCGCGCTCAAGGTGTCTGTGATGGTCAATCACAAATATGTGGCCTTGTTACTTCAGTTTTTAAACTAGCCGGAGTTTCGTGCGTAACCAGTTTCGCTGTTGTAGTAATAAAATATAATAATTTAATGTACAATCGATCTTGTTATAAAATGATTATTGCGTACAGACAGAAGATTATACTGTGTGATGTGTCATTAGTCTTTTACATTCATTACTCTATGACTGAGCTATGTAAGTTATGTAAGGCATAGTTGACACACTTTTTACACACTTTTTACACAAATTATCTTGCCCCAAGTTAAGTATATATAGCCTGTGTTATGGTTTACAAGACAATGATATATTTAATACAATATACTTACTTAAACATACATAAATTCATATAAACATACATAAATACATTTAAACATCCATGACTCGTAAACAAACATCCATATTCATTATATAAATGCTTGCACCTACCGGGATTCGAATCCGGGACCTCTAGCTTAGTAGGTAGGATCGCTAACCACTAGGCTATACAGGTCGTCTATATAGTTAATGATTACCTCTGAATTGATAGCACAAATTATTATTTTATTGAATAGTAATGAACGGAAAAGGCATATGGTTATAAATTAACAATTGCAATTTGTAAGAACAGATTAAATTTAAATACTCGTAACTTTTTTATATCTTAAATCAAATCAATTTCACGTAATTCCATTAGGTCAAAGAAATGATAGTTATGAACTCAGATTAAAGATTTGTCTCTGCTGTGCTCCAACTAGACACCGCACTACCTAAGAACAATTATAGATTTTTTATTACGGCAACTATAAGATGCTTGTGTGCGTGGCATCTTGACACTCAATTCCATCTGTAAAATTTTATAACATACGCTTCGTGTTATTTTACATTGAAATAAATAAAATACATAATAATTACTGATAATATGTGATCCCAGTGTCTTTCTTATTTTTTCCTTTTTGTTGTAGTATTATTTTAACAAAGTTTTACTACGCAACCCGGCATTTTACTTTCAATTATCAGCAAAGATTAACAGAACGTGGCACATCAACGTGAACACATTGTTCGAAACTGGCTCTAGTAGTAGTAGTAGGTGGATTTTTTTAAATTAACGCAATTTATTAACTACAACAGCTTCATCAAAAATTAAAAGCTTGAAAAATTAGAAATTAAAATACTTGTCCCATTCTCATGTTGAATTAATTAACAATAATACGTTTTGAATTTAATAAAAGTCTTATACAATCAATTAACTGTTATTTAGTAGTGAATTCCATTAATTATGATACAAAAATATGGTAATTAAGTACATAATTAAGACGGTTACACAATTCATTAATCCGCTACGGCGAGACGCACGCAACTTCTTCGCTCAGTTGTTTACTTATAGCAAGCACTACTTCATATTCTATTATAGGTTCCACCTTCGCACGACACGCCACAAGTTAGGATATCATCCCCACCATCTGGATGTGTGGCGGTCCTCCACAGTGTGGTTTTCAAGGAGCTTTCTTCCTCGTACTACAAAGCTGCGGAATGAGCTTCCTTGTGCGGTGTTTCCGGGACGATACGACATGTGTACCAAAAAAAAAAAAGCGCGTACACCTTCCTTAAAGGCCGGCAACGCTCTTGTGATTCCTCTGGTGTTGCAAGCGAATGTGATCGGCGGTGATCACTTAACACCAGGTGACCCGTACGCTCGTTTGTCCTGCTATTCCATAAAAAAAATAGATACCAGTAATACAAAATCATTGTTTTTAGGTCGATGTAAAAGACATTTCTTGAGAATCAGTGACGCGGATCATGGCCACATACTCTAGGAAATGCCTATTACTAATGAGAATAGCCTAGGTGTCTGATTGTCTCATTTTTTCATTATTTCTAATGTTTTTATTTGGATTTGTGTCCTTTGCTTTTTAATTCAGTCATTTTATTATATCTAATTAGTAATTGTAATTTTTTTCGACTTTAATTGGATATTTTCAGAATAGTTATTATTTAATTATAAAATATTTTAAGTTTAGAATAAGTGAACTCGGTATTCCTCACGTAAACACTTAAATTTCATGAGGATGGCTAAAATTGGTAAGTAGTTCGTTTCTTGTATATTTTGAACAAATAATAAAAAGAAATTTGAACTGACTATTTTGAATTCTTTGAGCGAAACTCAAACACATATTTAAATAATATTTACCAGTGGGATTTATTTAGGCTTCTTTGAACATAACACGGGTACATACTACCCGGCCACATTATATCTGGGCCTCGCCGGAACGTGAAGCCCCCTCCCGTTCCCCTCCCACCCCGTCGCGCTCGTCCTGTTGCGACTGTACGGTTTGCAGTTTCATTACCGTTAGGTACATTTCGTGATATTTTCGTGCTATTACCGCTTTGTTTATATAGTTTTCATTGTTATGTTTTGACTTTTGTTGTTAATAGTTCCGTAGTTTCTGTTGTTCTGTGTCGCTTTAATAGTACTTCAAGAAAAATAAATACTTTTTTTACTTAACCCAGATTCTTTCATTCACTTTTAAAAATTATAATAATAATTATCATTACAACACAACACCTTTACTTCAATCTGTTTCACTGTTGATTATTTACTAATAATAATATCCTAGTGATACTTGTTTTCCACACCGATGTGACGTCGACTCGACAGTAGCCGTTAAGCAGTAATGAGCAAGCAATCTTGTATTTTGGTTTAAAGAGCGCTGTGGCTAGTGAAATTAATGGCCAAGAAGACTTAACACATATCTCAAACTGACGAGCGCATTGCGATGCCGCTCAGAACTTTTGGTTCAATTAAGAATTCTAAATTATCTAGAGAATATCTTATCAGAAAGTAAAAAGATAATTCTTTTCTTACATATTTTTTTCATAAAAATAGGTATTTTACAATAAGTAATCGAAATTTAACTTGTTTGTTTTTAAGTTGTAATCCCATATACGAATTCGTATATTTAATTTTAAAATCGTCATGTTATTGATGCTTCCAAGTGGCGTGTATACCTCTAGATCTGCAAGAAAGCATGACCGACGTATTCACTTATCACCTGATGGAAAGCGTAAACTCAACCCAGCCTCTACACTACTCGAGAACTGAATTATGGTATTCCAGGTATTTTCAAAGGTTGTCGGCATTGACTCGCGCAAAAAAACGTCAACTTAAGTCACCCGAGCAGTTGAAAAATTCCATAAAAAAAGTATTTACTCCACAGTTCTTACGATAAAGGAATGTTTTATAGCTGTAGTGCGAACTGTGCAGGTTTGATTTTAGATTGGAACTCTTATCAGTTCCGTCTCAGCATATGTAATACAAAAACTAAATTCAAACCCATATTTTTGTATTTAAAAAGGCTTTTAAATCATTTACTGAATGTCAAATTCAACCTATTCAAATTCAATTATTCTTATTCAAAGTAGGATACAAAAATCACTTCTCCAAATTCAAATTGTCCTCGTTTGTAAGAGACGCGATGGACAGAAACCGGTAGCAGATTATCCGCTTCAGATGCAACCCTAATGCTAGAGAGAGAGAGAAGAAGATACGAAATCTAAACAGTTTGTTATTTTTAAGTGATATCCCTCACGTCTGGATAAAATAATCAAATAAAATTTATACCATAATTTAGTACGAACCATGCGGGACTCGAACGGTTTGCACAGTTGCTAAGAGCGCTCGGACGGAAAATTAAATTTGGATACGAAATCATTTATTGCACGTCATTCCATGATTGCGTACCTCTACGTGCAATGTACGATCGCGGTCTAAGAATGTTTACCACCGTAAGTTTTATAACTGCAAGTACACATCGATGTCATAAAGTCAACGATATATTATGTCATTTATTAGGATTAGTCAGGTATGATATATGTATATATGTAGCATTTTATTTTTGAGAGCATGTTTCCAAGAAAGAGCAATCCTAGACGAAGGGGACGCGATATGAAGCTAGAATATCAATTAGCATCATCAAATCCATTAAAATACTTCCTGACCAACAGAGTTGTACATATATGGAATAGATTGCCCAAGGTTGTGGTTAAATCAAAATCTGTTAATAAGTTTAAGAATAGACTGGACAAACATTTGAATAGATATGGCAAATGATATAGACGCATCAGCGAAAGCTGCTTAGTCTATTATAAATAGTAATAATAATAATATTTTTTTTATGGAATTTGAGGACAAACGAGCGTACGGGTCAGCTGGTGTTAAGTGATCACCGCCGCCCACATTCTCTTGCAAAACCAGAAATCACAAGAGCGTTGCTGGCCTTAATGGAAAGTGTGCGCGCTTATTTTTAAGGTACACATGTCGTATCGTCCCGGCAACACCAAACAAGGAAGCTTAATCCACAGCTTTGTAGTACGAGGAAGAAAGCTCCTTGAAAACTGCACTGTGGAGGACCGCCACACATCCAGATGTTGGGGATGATATTCTAACTTGTGGCGTTGATATCACCCAAGAATACGATTTCAGCGGAGGAGATCTGTGCAAGCATGTCATCAAATGCCGCTTGAACGCAGGCCATGAGGTGATTCGTTACTGCGTTCGCGCTATGGGACCTGTAGACACACGCATAGATGCGAACGCGGTCTTCTAAATCAACACGGAGCCAGAGAGTAGACAGGTCTCTACCCTCAAAATTCCTGAGACGGCGACAGCAGACATCCTCCCTAACGTACACACATACCCCGGCATAAGGCAAAAAATTATGCTCAATTTTGTACCCGGGGTATGTTAAATATGACGTATCGCTAGGTCGAGATACCTGCCTCTCCGTAAGGAACAACAAGGCCGGCTGCGCCGTCTCAAGGTGGTGGTGGACGGCCTTTAAATTGGAGTAAATTACAAAAGTCCACATAAAGCGTGGAGCGGGGTGCCCTGTTTGTCATGTGAAATGCGCGGTACTGTGCCCTCCCTAGAATACGAGGGGCAGCCCGAGCGCGAATGCTCGGTAATAATTTTAGTTTTTACTGCGCACAGTGTGACAAAGAATCTTATTTGAAAACTGATAAGCATTTTTAGACCGCGACCGTACCAATGGAAACAATAACCGCCTCAAAGAACACGCAGTCCTTTCTATCAATAATATTTCTACGTAAACATTGGTGTAAGGGACCGCCCGCGGCTATCACCGGGGTCGTTTGATTAATTGGTCAGGGACTAAAGTGCATTAAGTGTTCTTGTAATTAAACCACGCTGGAGGTAGAGTGTTGCCTTAATTGGGTCATTTATTTATATTCTAGGGTAACGTAAGTTAGCTGTAGATGACAGTGACATATGAATATTGAAATTTAAATCGGGTAATGATGCCTTTAAATTACAGAATTAACATGAGTGTTGAAAACGTGCTTTTCAAGCAGTTATGGGAACTTTCTATTTTATTCGTTATCATAAGATATACATTAGTAAATGGAACAATATTCAACAGTTTTTAAACAGAATTTAAAGCATAAATCAAGAAATGCGCAATTCGCCTATGTTGCGACTATGTCTACCAATACACAGATATAAACATAAAAGAGGTTAATTTATTGAAGTAGGCGTTACTTTGCGGAAATCCATAATTATCCAAATGATTTGAGTTTTCTTTAGTGTTAATTCCGCCAATATTTGCCTTGAAACAGTTCGACACGTGTTTCACCTCTACACGAGGCATCCTCCGGACGTATTGACTCGCCAAAATCTCTAGAGAGATCTCAAACTCAAATCATTTGGATAATAGAGGTTGTAACATTTTTTAAATCCTATTATCCTGGTTTAAAAATAAATTTTTTAATCATTTCTAATGCATTGTGTGCGTTGCTCTTGTTCATAAGTTTATGAAATATGTTTTAAGGAAGACTTGGCTTCGGCCCTATCATTATAACAATATTTATGAAATTACATACATAATTGACCATGGCTGCATGGTTCTACCTCTGCCTTTCCCATTTAAGCTTCCCTAGCCTGCAGAGCCCATTAACCAAAAAAAAAGAATGAAAATAGCCATACAATGGAGGTGTAAACTACATCAATAATTTTTTGCCCATAAACCCAACGGGGCTTTTTCTTTTAATCGAGTATATTGAAATATGATTTAAATGTTCTTCTTTTATTGTACTTTGATATGAGCTGATGGTCTTGTTGCAATGTGCAAGTAAAAACTAACTAAAAGCAATTGTGTGGTTTTATGAAACCACGATGCAAATGAAACTTTGTTTTATAAAATAACATATTAATATTAGCATAATAACTTAAAGAAAAAAAACAAATGCTTTACTTCTTTATAAAAATTTAAATAAAATGCGAATAAAAATCATTGGGGTGTGGGGCTCGAAGCTACTCTCACTCTCTGGTACCAGAGCTTACATATGGCGCCTTAGTTGAAATGAATGATACAACTTCATCCTATTGATTGTGATGCGACACGCGATAGATGGGCGGAAAAATTTGAGGCGGTGTAATAAAAGTTTCACTTTAAAAAGAATAATGAAAAAAAAATGCATTAAAGAATAAAATTATTATTATGACGATATTATACAGAAAAAGATGAAAGCCTTGTTTAATAAAGACATTTGTGGAACCAGCTTGTGAGTAAATGTTTAAAATAATTGACATCATAAACTCTGAGTCTTAATTGCTACTTGTAATAATTGAAACGGCACGGACATAATATTAACAATTCCATGCGCCTTTGTGGGACAATTTCAGTAAATTTTATGTCCATCATAATTTATCAAAGACATAATTAATACGACTGGGCCATATAATACCATATAATGACTAGAAACTAAGGAATAAATTGCACTAAGAGATGCTAATATTACATTAAGTCTTATTTTAAATGGTTGTTATAAAAATAAACCCTGACTGAGTTCGTAGGACAGTTTTCTTATCAGATCAGATCAAGAGATAAATCTTCACAAAATCAAAACCAAACAAGTATTTTTATGGCTACTTACTACTAATTAAATACTTATGCCTAAGGTACTTACAAAGTCCGACTCGACCATGACAGGTTATTAAGAAAAATAATAAATCTACATTTCAATAAAATCATTTTATATGCGTTGTTGTTTAATCGCTAGATGACGGTAAAAATAATTATTTTTCCGATCCCTGAAAGAGTAGTGTAAAGTCAATTTAATTTTTGATAAAAGTAGTTTTAAAAAATCTAAATAACTTGCTTTGGTTGTAAAGATAATGTTAGAAATATAACTAAAATGAACATCAATTCCTGCCTTGTCGACGATAGATGAAAAAATCATATAAATTAACAAAAATCTTATTTTGCAAATTGAAAAATGGAATAATTTTATCAAACTAATTTGTATTCTTTGTATTTATATTGTCATCTGTCCTCGATAAATCTACGAAGTTTGTACAAAATCTGGCCGTTTAAAGTGGGTCTAAATTGCGTCCAAATGAGTCGGTTACAAACAAACAACCAAACATATAGGTGAAGAGTGTAAAAAGTAGCTGCCTAGAAGTTGTTATTTGAAAACACAGTGAAATAGTAAACTTGACCTTAAAACTAATAGAAACGTTTAACTGAAAGCTTGGCGATAATTTTGACGGCAGAAGCTAGAAAATCTATTAAATTTTATTATAATATCTGGTAACAATTAAGATAACTACCGACAGTAGGAAACAATCTACGGATGGATGGAAACTTATTTTAAAATATTTTACTCAATCCCTTGTTCATATGTTCACAGTCATGAATAGACGTCATGACTCACCGGCGTAGAAATCAACTGATAGTGGTTGTACATATAATTGCATTTCTTTTTCTTATAAGCACTAAAGTAAATGAATAAAATATATGTCGTAGGTATATTGTCAAAGCCGTGATATTACAATATCACTAGTGATATTATAATTACACGGTAGATTGTAAATCGACTTCATTTCTTACAATTTAACGGCCTGGTTTTAGTGACATTGTAATGTCACGCCTACACTATAGTGATATTGTAATAAATCTAGGTATATTACAAATGAAGTTAGCAGTGCAGACGTCGAGCGTTCTGATTGGTCAATTTTAGGCAGTATTAATTTGTTTTTGGGACCTACTAGTGAACAAAGGCCTATTCGCTTAGATAACAATTAGTTTATATGTCATAAAATTATGACAATACAATGCAAAGAACAGACCAATCAGAGACGGCCTTATAAACTAACAACCAGTAAAACTGTCAAAATATCATTGCTTTACAATATCACTATAGTGTAGCCGTGACATTAAAATGTCACTAAAACCAGGCCGTTAAATTGTAAGAAATGAAGTCGATTGACAGTCTACCGTGTAATTATAATATCACATATTTGACAATATACCTACGACATATACACTAACATTATAATTCTCTACTTTTGAAAGTATTGCCCTTTGGTTTCCATTTATTACTATTTAAAATATCAGTAAACCGTCTTGAAAATGTTTCAAGGTGACGAGCGCAGTTGCAATGCCGGTCAGAATTTAATGCTTTTCAAGAATCCTAAGCGGCACTGCATTATTTGATGCAAGACCTATCACTTACTACAAATCAAATCAAATAATTTATTGTTACAATCAAAAAAAAATAGGTCAATTTAAAATTCAAATTATCATTTTAAATAGGTAGGGAAGTCCTACTTCACAATAATACATATTATGTAATTATATATTGTTATGTATATAAAGAATATAAATATTTTTTTTTACTTATTGTAAAATAAGTGTTACCTAGTCAAATAACTGGCATCTTGTAAAATTCCTCCACTGAGTAAAACGTATGTTCGAGAAGCCACTTTCGAAGTTGTGTCTTAAACACCGTTGTGGAAGTTGCATCTTTCTTGATCGAGTTCGGCAGCATGGTGAATATCACTCATCTCGTATATTTTTCTCATTAAAAAAAATATAACTTAACATACGACGAAAATCCTGAAAATACGTGTTTAGAAGAACAAGTAACACAAAGGTAAAAGACATTTCATGACGAAAAAGATAAACTGAAAACTTAATTAACCATTTACATTGTATAAAGTATAGTCAACGCTAGATCTAAGATACCGCTTAACAAGGTGCTGATGGAGTGAATGAACGATCACATTATTATTCCATTTTTTACAATATTTCCCTATTGACTCGTGTGCTCGCTAAGTTGATTAGGTCTTCGCCGTATACGCAGTCGTTCAGACCGTATTTAACAATAATGTGACTCTATCACATCGCTCTACCGCCTGTTACTTTGCTTTACCTTGTTATAAAAACATATTGAGGTGCAGAGTGAACGAGACTGCCCACGAACAATTTTTAATTTGAACCACAATCGTAAATTGGCGAGGCGAGCTTGATGTTTTAGTTCATTGCTTCCTTGCAATAATTATTAATTCTCGAAATCTGTCTTCTATGGTGTTTAGACAATACCAGCGTTGAGAAGTAAAATTCCAAGGTTCTTTAATGTCTATATTGTTATTATTTACAAGATTTCTGTAAACTTTTGAACCAAATAAACCTTTTAATTATTAATATTATATACTTTACTATAACTGTATCTTATTTCCTATATGTATCATTATAACATTTATATTCAATACTAGCTAACCCGACAGACGTTGTTCTGTATATAATAAATAAAATAATGTTTTTTTTTATGAATTTGTCAATAGTATATCATAAAATCGAGAATTGCTTCGTAAAAATGCACCCTGTTGTTATAATAAAATTATTTCACAGCATAACTGTTAAACCGTTGCGTCAATAAATTCGACGGGGTATACGTACGCATCAAAGGAAAAACAAATTTGTTGTTCTTATTTAATTCCGAGCATTTTCCTATTTATTCACCATTTTAACCTTCCCTGTACTTCCACAAATAATTCAAGACCAAATTTAGCCAAATCGGTCCAGCCGTTCTCGAGTTTTAGCGAGACTAACGAACAGCAATTCATTTTAATATACATAGATAAAATAGATATAAAAAATAGAGTCCGATCGGCGTAGGCTCCCTACAATTCCGCCGGTGATCTGTCGCCCTGACAGTTTGAAGAACTTCAGTACGATATGTGCCGTTCTCAAAATAGCTACCTTCTGTATCTGACCCTTATTATTATCAATAACGTTTTATACTTACATAAAAGGACATATCGTTAGCAGTCTGATAGCGGTTTATGGCAAAGGTGTGCTTAAAGTGCTGTAAGCACACTTTTCTCCTAAGTCGTGTATCAACTGTCAATGTCGGAACCGATTTCTAATTTCAATATACGTTACCTAAACTGAAGTAATGTTTTACATTGCTGCCTAATGATTATTGACCAATAATGTTTTAAACAACTGGTGTAAATGCGGCATTGTAGATAGGTATAGCAGTCGATGCTTCTTAAGATGTGTAATTTGTGGCATATTCCATATTTCGGCTTTGTTATTATACTCCTTATGGCATTTTAATAACCGATCTACGGAACGTTCTTTTTCCATCCATGACGTATTGTTTTAGTTTTAGCTTTGTTTTTGTGTGAATGTGACAAACAAGAGTTTCCTATATTATACGGATTAGAAAATCAAGATTAACATATTGAAATGTAGATTTAAGAATTATGTCATAAAATCTGGATTCTGAATAATCTAAGAGTAGAGATTGCAAATTGAAAGCGGCTGTTGGAGACAATGTTGTTACCACTCAAGCAAGAGGCAAAACTATACTACTAATTCTTATCAAAGTGCAGACCCTAGAAAACTATTTCATGATAAAGTATTTTCTTGTATGTTCTTCACACGATATCTTCTTTTACCTACCATACGGTAGGTAGTTATAAAAGTAATCACCATTAATGGTGATTTATCCTACCCTATTTTAAAAAGATGATTTGAGTTTAAAAATCGAATAACGTCATTGTTTTAAAATTATATGAATACGCTTAAATAAACTTCAATTAAGCTTAAACTTGGCACAAAAAGCCTGCTTCTATAGCTACATCTTTCGTTTGTTCTACTACGAACGCAGTAGATAGTCCTCAGTAATATAACAATCGAACCGGTTCACACAAGGAGCTTTTCAGCGAAACGATGGTCTCTTATTAGCAAGCAAACCAGCTTTATCTTTTGCCAACGTAACTTCATAAGTATTTGTACTAATACCAACACAAAGTTATGTCATATCACAATCAAAACTATACGTAACGAGGTAGAATAGTGAGAAATGGAGAACGGCTAATATTTCAAATTTCGAGTGAAGTGAGATAGAAGAGAGATTCTTTATGCTTTATGCAGCTGATGGTAATTGATCGCCCTACCCAATACGATGCAAAAATTCTGAGTAACACCACAATTGCGCTCGTCACCTTGAGACAAACGATGTTAAGTCTCATTTGCCCAGTAATTTCACTAGCTACGGCGCCCTCCAGACCAAAACACATTAATGTTTACACATTACTGCTTCACGGCAGAAATAGGTGCCGTTGTGGTACGCATAATCTAGCCGGCTTCCTGTGCAAAGGAGCCTCCCACTGGTAATTTTTGCAAGGTCGCTTATAATGACGAATGTTAATCTATATTTTATATGTACTATCAAGAGTAGCAGGATCCAACCCGTAAAGTCCAAATAAATTTGAAGTTCTAATCTGTGCAAAAATATTGGGTTATGTGTTATGATCAATACTAATCCAATTTAAATTTTCTTAAAAATAAGATACTACACAAATTTAGTTTGTACCCTAATTTATGGACGATTTTGCACTAGACTATCTTATTTGTGATTCCATCGCGAGTACTGAGACTGCTTGTGGCGGCGACGTGGGACGGGTCGTTCCTTCCTTAGGTATGGTCGAATGAGGCGATTGCTGGCCCTTTGCGTGATGCTCGTGAACGGGCCCTACTTGTGGTGGAAGGATAATCCTGTTACCAGTAACTCTGCTTCATGTTTTTTAAAATTAAAGTTTTTTGATATTCCTGCTAGTAAGGGTAAGTTTATTAATCCGGCGGAAATAAACAGACGTGACATGAGTTCAGGCTCAAACGTAAGTGAGACCATAACCTTTATTTATCTCGTATTCGAGCAATTGAAGTGATTTTTAAGCTGAGATTTATAGAAAGTGACGTGAAACTAAGCTGAGTGTAAGCTTAGCATATTCTTTTTAAAAATATATATATTTGTCGGAGAATTAGAATATAAAAGTAATATGGCCTGTATGATTATATTCTACTCTGTGTATTGGGCTGAACTGATGGCGAACGTCATCTTTCAAAGTGTGTTTGAAGTTGTCACTGTGTACGTTAATGTCGGTGACGTGATTGAAGTTAGTTACTATTGTCCATCAGTAGAGCGCTCATTTAGAAGTCGCATTCGTCTTCAAGCTAGCGCCCGCGCCGGTTGTGCGCACTGATCGACTTAAAACAACATGGTGGATACCAACGCCGTGACGCTCGATTTTAAATCCAAATCCGATATTTATAGTATAATATAATAATAAATCAAATCATATAACTATATTTACAATACCATGATTATATTAAATTAAAACTATCATTACGGGGAAACGTACCAAGAATACTGGCATCATTTCCGCGTTGGATAGCTAGGCTGATCCGTTGACTGAAATAGCTGCCGGCGCTTGGGTTACCGGTAGACCTATTGAGGCACGTAGATAGTACTTTGTTCATTCTCTTCGGCAATCGAAGCAGCAGCCCCAGAACCAACGGACGTAACTTGGACATGAGAAGGAGCCGGAGTGTCGACGCAAGTCGCGTCCCACACCAGCGCCCTTCCCCGTACCCTAGCCACCAGGGCCATTCCACGAGGAATATTTGATTTCATTTTTATAGTCATTTGACAGCTGAAATTATACTGAGCTTAGCTAAGACCGCTCTATAGATCTCAGCCTTAGTCTTACTTAAGGCAGGGCTTTGGACTGATGCCTCGTGGCTTTGAAATATTTTACTCGGTCTTACAATTATTACTTACAGTCTTATAAGGCATTCAATAACAGAAACGCGAATGAAGCCCTATCATTGAGCAGGAAAAATCTATGCATACTCACCAGGATTCTAACTGGGCACTGTCGCCTAAACAAGCACCTCAGTGTGGTCGGAATAAAAAACGAAAGAACTTGCAGATTTTGCCGTGAGGCCGATGAAATGGCCCACTAATGCATAAGCGTAACACCATCCTTGACGTCTATAACCTACTTCCAGATGCTGTTTGTAATACTTGCGTCAAGAAGATACTGCGGTTTGTAAATGCGGCAGGGCTTGACGACGAGCTGTAAGTATGAGTGGCGAACACAACACTTCAATTCTGGACGTGGTGTAACTAGGACTCAATCAGGACTAGCCCAAATAGCCACCCTCTGCAAATATTAATAATAATAAATACAGTCTTGTAAAATTTAATTGTGTAAAAGTAGTTTATTGAATAAAGTAATTTTTTTATAAAGTAACCATTCAATTATTCCTTTACTAGCACTCACAAACTTTACATAAGGACGTCGCATTTTATTTAACTTGCAACATTATCGCTATTTTTATTACTAGTATTTATTTGCATTCCTCTACCATAATATGTAGTCTGTTCGTTGACTGGTGCAATATTTTTACTAAACTGCCGTCGAACATCTTGCGTAGACTGTTTACTGAAATAACTCTTCGTCCTCGCAGATTGGGCCAAAGATTTATTTATTTTATTGGGTAGTACCTCAACTTCATCATAAATGGTCTTTAATTGAAGAATTAACTTTTTAAGTTTATTCTTACTATCGTAAAGCGACGTGACGAGATTGTGTTTATAGAATGGAACAACTGATTTTAGATATTGAGCTATAAATTTGGAATCATCCGTAATCTTCGCTTTTGCGGCTAATTCTTGTAGTCTATAAAAGTATAGTAAAATATCTTCATCATCTGTTTGTTTAGCGAGATAGAATTTCTCTGCGTAATTTATAGTTGAGGGAAATTCATTTAAAAATAAATATTCTAAATCTTTAAAACAGGTAATATGGTCTTCTATAATTTTAAAAAAATACGATGCTGATAGTAAGTAGTATTAAAGACACGTGAACAAAGTGACTTCTCCTTAATAGAGACATTAAGTAAAGTGCTAATGGACACATTCTCAGTTTAGTCTATCTAGCAGTTAAGTTAAAATAGAATATCAGCCTAAGTTAAGGCTAGATTGTAAGGCAATTAGGGCAACATTAAATAACCATATTATTTTGTTCCCTTCGAGGGATGGATAAAGAAAAAAGCCTTACAATTTTCCACTACGTCAGCAGTTTTAAAAACTGTTGATGATGATTAAAAAGATCGACGATTCAAGTGTTAAAAAATATACTTTATATAAATATTCATATCTTTCGAAATCGTGATTAAATTAAGATAATTTTGTGTGAGATTCTTTTCACTATCTTTTATGTTCCATCGATTTGTATATTTTTGTATCTTATGCTAATTTTAGGCGTTTAAACAAGTTTTTACCATTCATTCGTCGCAACTAATAAGATAAAACCATGTATACAAATACGTAGAGATAGCATATTAATTTTGTTTTATCACAAGTTTCGTATACAAGGCTTTGAAATATAAATAGATCAGTAATATTTAACTCAAATAAGATAACGTTTAAACAATACAAGAAGCTATATATATATATATATATATATATATACTATTCTGGGAAGTAAACATAAAAATTCGATAAGTATTGTTCGTTATATTAATGATTACCTTTAAAACATTCATTCAAATCTACACCTTATTTCTTGGCAGTAATGTACAAAGTCTAGTGTATACGCTCATAAGAAGCTCATTGATGGTGGTATGAAATGATAAAAAGAGACGTCCGTCTCCTTCGCACGTTTCGTTGGCGATGTATTTTGTTTTAGCAATTGAGATGAAATTATTTAGCAAACTGATTAAAAATGTCAAGTACAGTTACATAATTTTGTTACTTTCAATTTCAATTTCTTGCAATTCCATGAATACAGTCCATAAATATAACATTTGGAGTAAATTCCACAAGGCAGTATTATAGCTACCCAGTTTGGGTGTCGCAATTTGATCTGATCAGCAGACCGTAGTATTTTTTAATTTAAATGGACACTAACCTGAAATACTACGCTCCATCCTTTTTATGTGTGGATAAGTTGTTATTTGAACAGTTTTTAATTGAACATTTTGTCATTGCGTGGCCTTATATTCAAAGCGCGGTCAAAACACAACTGAACGAAAACTCTGCCTAATAGACGCCTAGCCCGAGATTTGCTTCAGACAATATTTGAGCGGGATTGTTAGTCTAGTTGTTTATTGTGCGTCAATGTTGATTGGACAAAAAATTTACGGTTCGACCAGCAGTTGAATTATTTTTTTTAAATAAGGGACGAGACGAGCAGGAAGTTCAGCTAATGGTAAGTAATACCCATTAAAATGCAGTGCCGTTCAGTGTTCTTGAAAAATCCAAAAATTCTGAGCGGCACTACAATTGCGCTCGTCACCTTGACACATAAGATGTTAAGTCTCATTTGCCCAGCAATTTCACTAGCTACGGCGCCCTTCAGACCGAAACACAGCAAAATAATAATTCTTAAAAATGTTTAATTTTATGAGGTTTGCTTCTGTATGACGTTACAATCAGGTTTTCACGCCCCCAGATTCACACTATATATACTAGAAAAGCATAGACTATAGAGTATAACTTAACAACAAAAGAGGATACTCTGCGTAGGTTTGTTTCATTGTTTTGTGTGGATGACACAGCTGTACATGATAGAACCCCGCCATTGTACGCCCACTATACAAATATTTTTACATTTTGATAACTCTATGTTTTATGGTTATACAAATTTATGGTGATGTTTAAATTAAGTTGTAAAATTGAACGTGGCGTTCACTGTGAATATTATTATACTTAACTATTGCGTCTGTCTTTCGATAAAAATTCGTAGTCCACCTTGTGTTTTCAATAGTTTAGATTTCATAAATATATCTATTTTGATTCATCTGAATACTTCTTGTATTTTGTCGTGTAAATAGCTGCTTAGATTAAGGATTGGGATACCGCAGTCGTAGTCGCAAATTGTGGCAACTAAAACTACGCCCATTTGGGCATACTGGACGTTGACGTGCCACATGTTCACTTTGCTAATAATTGAAACTAAAAAGCCGGCTTGGGTAGTAAAACTTTGTAAAAATAATATTACAAGAAATAAGAAAGACACTGGGATCACATATCATCACGAAGAATTTTATATTTTTTTTTTATGGAATAGGAGGACAAACGAGCGTACGGGTCACCTGGTGTTAAGTGATCACCGCCACCCACATTCTCTTGCAACACCAGAGGAATCACAAGAGCGTTGCCGGCCTTTAAGGAAGGTGTACACGCTTTTTTTGAAGGTACACATGTCGTATCGTCCCGGAAACACCGCACAAGGAAGCCCATCCCACAGCTAATTCCAATGTAAAATAACATGAAGCGTAAGTTATAAAGTAGGAAAGATGCCATTGAGTGTCAAGATGCCACGCACACAAGCATCTAATAGTTGACATAATAAAAGAGCTACGGTTCTAGGTAGTGCGGTATCTAGTTGGAGCGCAGTGGACACCAATCCAATCAAAATAGCTGACGCTTATTAATAATACAATATTAAAATATTTCTTCCTTGCGTTATTTATGAAAACTTGTTTGATAATAACTATTTGAATGATTGCGTGTATAAAGATTTTAAATAAGATTCATAAAAACCAGTTTGAACATAACTTGTTCGTTGGCAACTAGTCGCTATTTAAACTGTATCACATATTTGTAATACCGAAGTAACAAATACTATAGATAGATATACAAACATAGACAGAGTGTATCGATACTGAGATTAAGTCTAAAGAATTTGATAATTTTGATTAAGTCAAAAGAATTTGATAATTTTGATTAAGTCAAAAGAATTTCATAATTTTGATTAAGTCAAAAGAATTTGATAATTTTGATTAAGTCAAAAGAATTTGATAATTTTGATTAAGTCAAAAGAATTATATAATTTTGATTAAGTCAAAAGAATTTGATAATTTTGATTAAGTCAAAAGAACTTGATAATTTTATTGTTGACGATTAAGCTTATTCATTAATTTCAAAATTCTTTATTAATAAATGATAATACAACAGAAATTTACAGCGATTTTCGTTTGAACATTAAATATGAGAATGGCTACGCAACTTTGAGGGTAGGAAAAAGAAGGAACGCCTATTAAAGTTTTACAAACATAATAACATAAATCTCGTTAAGACAATGTGTAGTTGCTACAATTACTAAAATAAATTGTGACAATAACATCCAATGCGTATTATTTGAAAATAATTACGCTTGTTACAATATATATTAACAAATGTAAAGGTTATAATTTTAATCAATATGTTATGTTTTTAAAGTGATAACCGTCACTTCTAGTATTAATACACAAATAAAATTTGAATAACAAAATTTTATGCACGATGCGGGATTCGAACCCACGACCTCCGGCGTTCCGTGCCGGTGCTCTAACCAACTGAGCTAACCGTTCGAGTAACGCCTCGTTATAAAATTCTGTTTGCGTTGATCAACTCTCAGGTTGTGGCTTCATCTACAGGATCTACTTTACAGTTGATAACCTGCTCAACCCCAATATTTGCATATTAGGAAATTGACTTGAGATGTCGCTCTTGTAAATCTAAACAATATGTTATGTTTTTAAAGTGATAACCCTTGCCGCCTCGTTATACAATTCTGTTTGCTTTGATCAACTCTCAGGTTGTGGCTTCATCTACAGGATCTACTTTACACCGGCACGGAACGCCGGAGGTCGTGGGTTCGAATCCCGCATCGTTCATAAAATTTTGTTTATCAAATTTTATTTGGTTATAATTTTATTATGTCCATCACATTGTACAACCAAATACAAGCGCAGCGTAGCGAGCCACCTCGCCTCCCCTGATCTCACGGCGCTAGGATTAAACTGCTCGCGGCTCTGGTCATATAGATTTAATTTACGTGACAATCTGATTTTGGTTACAGTTTGGGTTTTAATTTGTAAGTGGATCCCTAACTACTATTAATTAATTATTATACTATAATAAATTTAAGTAGCATTCTAGAACCACACGTTTTGCGAGATAATACTTCACGCACAGCCATTTTGTTGAATTAATTACCGGTTGTTGTTTTCCAGAACTGATACGACTTAGTTACATTCAAGTACAGAGTATACTCCCACCTAGGGTTGTCAACCGTATTCTAAAATAGAGTATTGTACTCTTTCCTACACAATGTTTACTATGTTAGTGCCAGTCATGTATTTTATGCAAAAATCCAAACAATATTAATGATACTGTTCGAAGTAAATCCATCGAACAGCATTATATTACAAATATTGTTTAGTAGATAAAATTAATTGTAATAAAACCATGTGTTGCCTTTAGTAAGGCAGTACGCGAGTAACCATTGATCGGTCTGGTACAAGTTACCATTAACCATTTGCCTATAACCATTACAGGACTGGTCCGAGTAACCATTTTAACCAATTAATAGTAGATAAAAGTTAACAACCCTACTCTCATGAGTCTCAACTTAAAGGCCGGCAACGCATCTGTCGACCCCTGGTGTTGCGGTGTCCATGGGCGGTCGCCTCTCCACTTGCCTCCTCATTAAAAAAGAACTGGAGGAGGCTTTACTGCACTCCTGTGGTCGATATCGGCTAGGTGGATACCACAGAGGCGCTTTTTTCTGCTGTGAATCAGTAATACACAAAATTACATTACTGTATTTCAGTTCCAAGGGCACCGTAGCTGGTAACATTCCTGGGCTAATGAGACTTAACAATTTATGTCTCAATTGTAATGCTGCTCAGAATTTTACGTACAATCAAGAATCCTGAGCGGCATTGCATTGTAATGGACAGGGCGTATCACTTACCATCAAGTTAACGTTTTGCTCGTGTCGTCATATCTTCATAAATAAAGTTCGTTTTCGGAACTAGCCAAAGCTACACTTATTTACACCTTATTCTTTAACTGCCCTTAAAGACTCATAAAATCGTTTCAAACGTTTCGGAGATTATCCCGAGAGACTAAACCGACTGACAGATAATTAAAAGTTAGTAAAGTGAACACATTCGTATGTATTTAAATAAAGTGTTTTTTTTGTGAGATACTAATGATAATTAAGGAGATTACTCGATAATTCTATTAATTATGTCATAAAATTCAGTATCTTATTAATTTTTGAAAAACAAAAATATTATTCAATTTTACGACTTATTTGCGAATTCTGTAGTTGAGTGTAAGCGCTGACAGGTCCGTGTGCCCACCTTCCCCTCCCTAATTCCTCACCCCGAGATGAGCCTCTAATCCGTGCGTCGGCGCGGTGTATAATTTGGTTTACATCCGTTGATTTTACGAAGTAATAAATAAATAGTTACTCGCGATCGCAATTAATATTATGATCGCCAAATATCACGTGCTCGAGTATTGTTAGTGTCTCACCAGTCATGTGTAAATATTAATATTTTATATTTTATAAATTCATATTTAAGGTCCCATAATCCTTAACACAAATTGACACTGACCTGTATAAATACCACTGGACAGGCTGTTCCATACGTTTGAATATTTTTTTTTGTGCCTATTTGAAGTGCCACTGGCGAGCGTCCAGAGAACTAATTTTGACGGCTGTGAGACAAGCGTACAGTATTTTTGCATGTTAAATTAATTTCGTTCGTTTTCCGTTAATAAACAAATATAGTTTTTTAAATACTTTCCTGCCATCTATCGATGTTTTTTTAGCTGACATCGTCATCACTAGTTTTAGTAGCGTAGACTCTCGCTATGGCCAACACCGCCAAAATGGTGAATATCAAACAGACACAAAGGCACTTTGAAAGCCGCCAGTCCAGTGGTAAATAGTAGAGGGGTCAGTGCAAATTGAATACTGAAAATAATAATTATTGTATCCGCAATTCGTGATTGATTTTATCATTGACATTTTACGTAAAACTCACTTCTACAGTAGAAATTGTACGTTATCTATAATAAAATTAATCAGTTATGTAATCAAAGAGAAGGCTATCAACTAGCTAGTAACTAAATAACTTTTTACATCACTGTTCCGTCTGTTGATTTAAGGTCTGTGCTTGAAAATAAACATGAAACGAGCCTAATTTATTACTTAATTCGACACTGCCCCGACAACGGTATCTTCGTATAAATGGCTTATCTAATTTTGGAGACTATATTTTTATGTTTTTTGGCTTTCACAAAAGATATCTTAACCTCCACCATGCTCTCGTGGTCATACGAGCCAATGTGTCAGATATTTATAAGAACTGAGTTGTAATTTTTTTGTTAATTATTTAATTTAAAAAAGCGGCCAAGTGTGAGTCGGACTTGCCCATGAAGGGTTCCGTAGCAGCAAGTGACATAATATAAAAGTTCTTGTAGTTGGTTGTAAGTTTGATCGATGTTTTAATAATAGTGTTTTCTTTTTAAATTAAAAAAAATCACTTACTAGATCTAGTTCAAACCAATTTTTAGTAGAAGTTTGGATGGTAATCATATATTTTTTTAGTTTTATCATTCTCTTATTTTAGAAGAAGGGGGACACATTTTACCAATTTGAAAGTATCTCCTACCTACCTCAATAACATTTTTGAAGATCTATCCATAGATATCCATAGATCCATAGATAACACGTATGGGTTTAATGAAAAAAAAAATTGAGTTTCAGTTCTAAGTATGGGGAACCCCCAAAATTCATTGTTTTTTTTTTTGTGTGAAAATCTTAATGCGATTCACAGAATACATCTACTTACCAAGTTTCAACAGTATAGTTCTTATAGTTTCAGAAAAAAGTGGATAGGACATACGGACGGATAGACAGACAGACAATCCATAAGGATTCCGTTTTTTTTATAGTTTGTTGGCCAATACAGAACAAATACGTAACATTTTTATGAAATAAATACCACGAAAACCTCACGGGTTTATCTGGGTACCTAGAGCCATTAAATTTTTTTTTTTTATTTTCAATTTTCAATTCTTATTTACTTTTCAAAACCTATTATTTATTCAAGAAATATCTTTTAAAGCGAGTTTTGATTTTCACGGTATTTATGTACATTTCTTGCGGGCTACGGAACCCTAAAAAGTTAATTAACATAAGACGCAATAGAAAACAATAGATATTGTGCTAGTAATGCCGCTTTTGGACGATGTTTGAACAAAATATTATCACGATTCTGACATTAACAAAGTCCATTGTACATTAAATTAGCATTTCTGTTTACATTTTCTCGATGAAGTTTGGTATTTCGTGATTTGATCAGGAGAGACGTTGTATAACTAGACCCAATTGTTTTGTTTTTTCAATTAAATCACAATTTAAGACTATATTAGAAATCTAAATCAAAAGGTCAATAAATTAAACAATCCAATGATGTAAATAGATGTATAACTCTCTAAACGTAATGGCTATTTAATAAATTAAAAAAAAAGATCTCGCTCAGTATTTTGGTGCCCTTTTTTGTCAAGTCTGATATAAGTTTAGTAACTTCAATAAGAGATTATGAGAAAATCCTTACGAATAAAAGTATGTAAAGTAATTTGAAAATGACTGCGATTAATAAAAAAATGAATTAATGTTATGATTTTTTAACTGAATTAAAGGCCAAAATCATTTTGATTTTAAGATGAAAATTAATTTTATGGTTCACTATTATTAGAAACGAATTTTTAACCTACCGTCTTATGCTAAAATTAGCGAAACAATCATCAGTCAAGCAGATTCCAAGTTATGTAGTAAAATATTAAAGTAAATATTTTTACGTAACATAATGTAAAAGAATGAGAAACGTAGTATATTTAAAAATGATCAGATTCTATATAGATGTATTGACGCAAATAAGATTTGAAAGCAAAATTTATGAACGATACGGGACTCGAACCCGCGACCTCTCGCGTTGCGTGCAAGCGCTCCCCCACTGAGCCAACCGTTCGAGTGACTTGTCGTTGATAAATTTTGTATGTCTTGTTCAACTCTCAGGTTGTGGCTTCATCTACAGGATGTACTTTACAGTTGATAACCTGCTCAACCCCAATATTTGAATATTAGGAAATTGACTTAAGATGTCGCTCTTGTAAATCTAAACATTTTTTTTTTAATTGATAACCCTCACTTCTGGGATTAATTACGCAAATTAATAATATAAGAAAACAGAAATATTTTTATTCATGAATTGCTAAAAGATGGAAATAATCCGCTAACAGTAGTTTCATCCGAGTATATGCAAAACACCAGCGTGTCTTTGTTCATTTGAATGGTAAGTAAAATATTTATTCGGTGTAGATTTGGAAAGTTCGTTGTGTGCTTTCTAACGCTCTCGAATACAACGCAAGCTATATTATATAACGGTACATTATATGTGAATTACTAAGCGGACTAAATACTTACTTAACGCAATAAATATATTATTAACAAAAAAGCTTTTAATAACTACGAAAAAAGAGTGGATGTATTATGTCTCCCCGATTACCTACTTAAGCTATCTTTTATATAAAATGTAATATAAAAAAGTGTACTTATTTTATTATGTAACTTATTTTCTTACTTCTCTTTATATTAATTCTTTTCGTCTTTGAAGTAGAGCCGACATGATTTGCATATTCTGTAGGTATGAATATCATTATAAGAGTTGGTAAGTTAAAAGCCGTAGTTAAGCTTAGAGACTTAGAAGGAGCATTTACTTGTAGAAGCTCTTAGCAAGTCAGCCCCTTTATACAAACTTTTCTTAGTGTGAGTGACAACCAATTTAAGTATGGCGTTGGCTCAGCCTTAGGTTAATTATATTCTATTAATAAATCACCTTGATGGGTAATCCTGTTGTGATATCTTCATTATATGAGCTGGATTTGATCCGCAATCTGAATTTTACACTTCTACACCAAAGAATAAAGATTCCATTGACAATTAGCGTATTAATACGACTGCACGGGTGATTCATGAACAATCAAGTTTAAAATTCCCGCTAAATGCTTTGCTGTGATTGGTCAACGGTAAAAATGACTTTTAACAAATAGGTAATTATTGAAATTTCTATTGCAATTCCATTTCAAAATGTTTATTTACCATTAAGGAAGCTTTTTTTAAGCTATATATCAGCTTGGTTATAGACAGTCTCTCAAAGAAAAATTTAAAGAAATAAATATTATGACTGTTTATTGTCAGTACATTTATGAACATTTAATATATGTTCACAAAAATCGTCACCTTTTTGCTCTTAATAGTGATTTTCATTATTATAACACTAGGAATAAGGGATTGCTTGTAACTAATTCTAGTAGGCTTCATAATATACATAATAGCTTTAAGGGTAAATGTATACACTTCTACAATAAAGTCCCAGCCACTGTTCAGGCATTATATATAAATAAATTTAAATGTTTTATAAAAAAAATGGCTCTGTCGTAAATCCTATTACTCCACTGCTGAATATTTAAATGATCGGACAGCCTGGGACTAGATTGTGATTATTTTATAGCGACTGTACAATATTGTATATTTTTATTGAAAAGAGCGCAAAAAAAAGAATGCTGGGAGAGTTTCTTGCGCCGCTTCTTCTCTCTCAGAGCGCCATTTGTTTCCGAAGCGGTAGTAGTATCTAGTAGTATAAGAAATGACATCAAAAAGAATTCTAAAGGAATCAATTTTGAGAAGATAAATGCCTTTTATGCCTTTTTTGTTTCGTTAGTTAGGGTAAATAATGCGTTTTCCTTCAAAATCAAAACCGAGCTTTCCACTAATCAGGTTTCACACACCGATATCACAAATATCATCCAATCACACTCCATTCAACGTTGCCGGACCCTGTGGGTTTAAATTGATTAGATTGGTACAATAACATCCGTTGTATCAATAGAATATTTATTTCGGAAAGTGAAAAAAGTAAAGAATTATATTTTGTAATATAATATGAACGTTAATTAATTTATTTATTTATAATATTTACACACTTTTACACAAATTATCTTGCCCCAAACTAGGCATGGGTACAAGAGAACGATATATTTAATACAATATACTTACTTAAACATACATAAATACATATAAACATCCATGACTCGGAAACAAACATCCATATCCATCATATAAACGATTGCACCTACCGGGATTCGAACCCGGGACCTCTAGCTTAGTAGTCAGGGTCACTAACCATTCGGTTCGTAATAATAAATAGGCATAACGCTTTCTTAAATCTCTATGTACATTTTGCTATAAAATAATGTTTCATTTGGATAAGTGAATTAAATAATTGAAATATAAAGGCATGCTCCGTGTAACGAGTTTTACCGTATCTTGCCTCTCACTAATTAAAAACCACACTATCTAATAGCGATTAACGCAATGAAAGTGACACGATAGTGCGTGAGTTCCGTTTCCGGTGCCACGTGACGTCACGGCCAATGAACATTGAAGCTCACGCTACCCACATCTGCTATTATGTATTTTACGTTTCATTTTTAATGGGAAATAACAATTTTGTGATGAATTTTAACTAAGTTACAAACTAATTATGTGTTTTATATCAAAATTGGCTTGATCGCAATAGAGTTCTCTTTAGGAGGATGTATACTAAAAACAATTTAAAAAATCTATATTAATAAATTTTGACGACCCCTATAACAGTGGTTAGTGACCCTGCCTACTGAGCTGGAGGTCCCGTGTTCGAATCCCTGTAGGTGCTAACATTTATATGATGAATATGAATGTTTGTTTCTGAGTCATGGATGTATATATTGCAAATATATTGTATTAAATATGTCGTTGTCTTGTACCCATAGTACAGGCTATGCCTAGTTTAGGGCAAGATAATTTGTCTAAAAGTGTAAAAAAAAATGGAAAACCGCTATTTTTCCTTCGGTTATACGTGAACCGATCGGAATGATACTTATACAGTAAGATGCAGCGTGTTTCGGAGAAGGGTTTGACACACATAACTGGAACTTATATTTTTTTGACTTTGAAACACCTATATATGCGCAATACAAATAATTCTGTCAACGACATTTCATTACATATGGCAATTCATACAACAAGCAGGCGCGGGGTACTTATATGTGGCAAATAAAAGTTTGTCATATATAAGTAGGTACCCCGCTAAACCGTAATCGAAATAAGCGTATGCCACAGCGGCGTTATTTTAGGCCATCAAGTTTTAGCAATTGAATGACAGTGTTCTCTTTGTGTTTTGGGTTTGAATATAGAAATTAATATGTATTTAATAATTTCAGCCCGTATTTTAAGTAATTCGTATGCTTAGATACAAGTCACCAAATCGGGGGTAAAAAATTATTTGTCATTTGTTTTTAAAGAAAACTTCTTTCACTTATATAAAATGTTTAACTCGCTCCAGGACACGTGGCCTGATCGAAAATTCGTAAGACAGTCGTTGAAATTATGGATGAAAGATTTATACTTCTAACTAATAACTTATTCGTTCGACTATTTCAACTAAATAATCATACGGTCATTGGACCAGTGGTTGAATCATATCGCGAAGCCGAAACACCGCGAGGTCGAGGGATCGAATCTCAGTCGTCAAATGATTTTACAGTTTTGCAAGTATTATTTTGTTTCGATTTCATAGGCGCGGTATTTAGTAACTTTACTAGCCTAATGATACCTATCATCTTATGTGTCAAACTGATGATAATCCTAAGCGACACTGCATTGTATGGCGTTTCACCGTCAGATGAGCATCTGGCTTTCGTCAGTAGTTGGGTAAAGTAAAGTAAATAATATTTTTTTATGAAAATAAGGGACGAGACGAGCAGGGCGCCACCACCACCTTGAGACGGCGCAGCCGGCCTTGTGTTTCCTTACGGAGACGCAGATATCTCGACCTAGCGATACGTCATATTTAACGTACCCCGGGTACAAAATTGAGCACAACTTTTTGCCTCATGCCGGGGTTTGTGTGTACGTTAGGGAGGATATCTGCTGTCGCCGTCTCGGCAATTTTGAGGGTAGGGACCTGTCTACTCTCTGGCTCCGCGTAGATTTAGGCGACCGCGTCCGTATCTATGCGTGTGTCTACAGGTCCCATAGTGGTAACGCAGAAACCGATCATCTCATGGGCTGCGTTCAAGCTGCAATTGACGTCGTGCTTGCACAGATCCCCTCCGCTGAAATCGTGGTCTTGGGTGATTTCAACGGGCACAATGCCGAATGGCTTGGATCACGTACCACAGACTACGCAGGGCGATCTGTGCATAATTTTGCATTGGCGTATGGTCTGTCCCAATTGGTTGAGTCGCCAACGCGGCTCCCGGATGTGGATAGCCACATGCCGTCCTTATTAGATCTTCTGCTGACTACACATCCCGATGGTTACCAGGTCTTTGTCGACGCTCCTCTTGGAACGTCCGACCATTGCCTGGTCAGGAGTGTAGTGCCTATCCGACGCCAACGTCGCAGACCACCAGCGACCCGCCGCGTTTGGCACTACAAGTCAGCAGATTGGGATAGGATGCGTTCCTTTTTTGCATCCTACCCTTGGGGCAAGGTTTGTTTCTCTTCGGATGATCCTAGTGCCTGCGCCATTGCAGTAGGCGATGTGATACTGCAGGGCATGGATATTTTTATACCAAGCTCTGTAGTACCGATCGGTGGCAGATCACAGCCCTGGTTCGATGCGTCAGTTAAAGCAGCATCTGACTGCAAAAAACAGGCGTATCGAACTTGGGTTGCGGCGCTGGGCACAAAGGACCCGAACTGCAAAGTTCTTAAGAGGAAATATAACCGTGCCTCCAGATTTTTTAAGCGGCAAATCGCCCGTGCGAAGTCTAAGCACGTCGTCAAAATCGGCGAGCAGCTTTCCAGTTACCCGACCGGAACACGCAAGTTCTGGTCGTTGTCGAAAGCTGCTCTTGGTAACTTCAACCAGCCGTCCATGCCGCCGTTGCACATGAGGAATGACACCCTGGCCCATACGGCAAAAGAGAAAGCCGAGCTCCTGTGCGCTCTTTTCGCCTCCAACTCGACTCTTGACGACAACGGAAAAACACCGCCGACCATCCTGCAGTGTCAGAGCTCTATGCCTGAAGTACAGTTCAGACAGAAAACTGTAAGGCGAGCTCTGTTTTCGTTGGATGTCAGGAAGTCGAGCGGGCCGGATGGCATTTCTCCAATCGTGCTTAGAACGTGTGCCCCTGAGTTGACGCCGGTGCTAACGCGTTTATTCCGGCACTCTTATTCCAAAGGCGTAGTCCCTGACTCATGGAAGTCAGCCCTTGTCCATCCGATCCAAAAAAAAGGAGACAGTTCGGATCCGGCGAACTACAGGCCTATTGCTATCACCTCCCTGCTCTCCAAAATCATGGAGAGCATAATTAGCCACCAGCTTTTAGTATACCTAGAGGGTCACCAGTTGATCAACGACCGACAGTACGGGTTTCGCCATGGACGGTCGGCAGGTGATCTTCTGGTATACCTAACACATAGATGGGCGGCGGCTATTGAAAGCAAGGGGGAAGGCCTGGCAGTTAGCCTGGATATAGCGAAGGCCTTTGATCGTGTATGGCACAAGGCGCTCCTCTCAAAACTTCCATCATTTGGGCTTCCCGAGAGCTTGTGCAAGTGGACCTCCAGCTTCCTCACTGGGCGTAGCATACAGGTCGTTGTCGACGGATATTGCTCGAACCCGAAGCCCGTGAATGCTGGAGTGCCCCAAGGCTGTGTGCTATCTCCTACGCTGTTTCTTCTGCATATCAATGATATGTTGGACACCTCCAACATGCATTGCTATGCAGATGACAGCACTGGTGATGCCGTATACACGGGCTATGCAGGTCTCTCTCGGGAAATCGTCGACCAGTGCCGGGAGAAACTTGTGTCTTCTATCGAGTCCTCTCTCGAGAAGGTCGCGGAATGGGGTAAATTGAACCTTGTCCAATTTAACCCCCAGAAGACTCAAGTTTGCGCGTTTACCACTAAAAAAACCCCATTTGTCGTATCACCGCTCTTCGAGAACACTTCTCTTAAAGCCGCGCCTAGTATCGGAATACTGGGTCTCGAAATCTCGAGCGATTGCCAATTCCGTGGCCATCTGGAGGGCAAAGCCAAATTGGCTTCGAAGAAGCTGGGCGTCATCAATAGAGCACGGCAATACTTCAAGCCGGCCCACATTCTAGCGCTCTACAAAGCGCAGGTCCGGCCACACATGGAGTATTGCTGTCATCTCTGGTCTGGTGCACCCCAGTATCTGCTCGATTCATTTGACCGCGTGCAACGTAGAGCAGCTCGAATTGTCGGGGACTCAGTGCTCTGTGAACGGCTGGATCACTTGGCGTTGCGTAGAGACGTCGCTTCATTGTGTGTCTTCTACCGCATTTATCACGGGGAGTGTTCCGAAGAGCTGTTTAACCTGATTCCTGCCGCCGAATTTCACCATCGCACGACACGCCACAAGTTAGGATATCATCCCCACCATCTGGATGTGTGGCGGTCCTCCACAGTGCGGTTTTCAAGAAGCTTTCTCCCTCGTACTACAAAGCTGTGGAATGAGCTTCCTTGTGCGGTGTTTCGGGGACGATACGACATGGGTACCTTCAAAAAAAGCGCGTACACCTTCCTTAAAGGCCGGCAACGCTCTTGTGATTCCTCTGGTGTTGCAAGAGAATGTGGGCGGCGGTGATCACTTAACACCAGGTGACCCGTACGCTCGTTTGTCCTCCTATTCCATAAAAAAAAAAAAAAAAAAAAAAAAAAAGGGCGTTCAGCTGATGATAGTTGATATGCCTTGCCCATCACAATGCAGTGCCGCTCAGGATTCTTGAATAACTACAAATGCGCTCGTCACCTTGAGACATAAGATATTAAGTGTCGTTTGCCCAGTAATTTATCTAGCTACGGCGCCCTTCAAACCGAAACAGTGATGTTCACACATTACTGCTTCACGGCAGAAATAGGTGCCGTTGTGGTACCTATAATCTAGCCGGCATCCTGTGCAAAGGAGCCTCCCACTGGTTATATAGAAATTTTCCTGCGAGATCGAATCAGAAATGAGGAGATCTGTAGGAGAACCGAAGTCACCGTCATTTCCCAAATGATTGCGAAACTGAACCGGCAGTGGGCAGGGCACATAGTTGGACGTAATGAAAGCCTTTAGAGCAGAAAAGTCCTTGAGGAAAGGCCCCCCACAAGATGGACCGATGATCTGATGAAGTTCGCCAGAATACGTTGGATGAGGGCAGCGCAGGACCGATCGTCGTAGAGATCTTTAGGGGAGGCATTTATCGAGCAGTGTACGTCTTCCGGCTGATATGATGATGATGAATCATACTTTCTATCAAGAAAGTATAAATGAGATTATACTGGACATTTAATTTAATTTTAAAGAAATAAACCTATTTATACGCGAAAACTATCAATTTATTTCTGTGATAAATTATTTCTAAACTTCTCCCAGCATGGAATTCTCGTTAACATGTGCTGATAATACGTTTTATAGTTCAAATGGAAAAGCACCGCTGCTGCGTTAAACAGGCAATTTATATTTATATTAATTCAAGATCGTTAATTTAATCAAATGCGTGGTGCAGTATTCTACTTTTTAGGGACTGTTTATGGCGTTATAATCAATTCTTAACCAGCTTTCATCCCGCCGATCTGTGAACATCATAAGAGTTCACACTGAATTATTCAGATGAAGAATTTCAATGATTTAATATATATATATAATGAAAATAGTCTTTCTTTGAGGCTCAATCACGCCTTAACCACTGATTGTATCAATATTAAACTATCACCTTTCGATGCGAAATTTATCCTAGATGGTTTATGTCTACTCATTTTTTTATTGGTTAATTTATTTCTTTTAAAAATTCGCCAAGCGAAGCGGGCGGGAACGGCTAGTCTATATATATTTAATGAAAATGGTCTGTGTTTGAGACTCAATCACGCCTAAACCACTGATCGTATGTACATGAAACTACCACCATTCGATGCGAAAATTATCCTAGATAGCTTATGGTAGTAGTAGTAGTAGTAGTATATATATTTTTTTAATTCCAACGTTCCTTCATTAATTTATTTCCTTTTAAAATTCACCCAGCAAAGCGGTCGGGAACGGCTAATATGTAATTTATCGCTCACTTTTTTCAAATAATAAGGCACATCTTTCCTGGGGTAGAGGAACGTACCTCTGTCTGAAAAAAAAAATTGGCAATTAATACAAAGGTTGAGATATATAAAGTGTACTTAGATTTTGCTTACTATTGCTATTTACTACTTATGTAAAACATTGCTCAGTGTATAAGCTCAGAATAACTTCAGCTGTCAAATGAATATAGAAACGAAAACAAAGATTATACTAAGCTCACTACTTACTAATGTTTATTAGTGACGTATAAATATAAAAATTCCAATATTGACAATCAAATATTTGCATGCCGATATGTTGGCGAATTGTGCTGTAGGTACACCAATTACAAATAAATCATTTCATTACACTCGGCTAAGTTTTACGTAAGTAAAGTCTGAGCAAAATCTAAGTACGCTCTATATATAGATCTCAGCCTTAATTACCAAAGTTCCCAGCTTTTTGGGCAACTTATCTATAGACTCCGACCAAAATATTGTTTATTATAAATTATGATCACGTAATTCGTTGATAGTTTATTTTAGTGTACTTAATTATTATTTATTGTTTTTATTTAAAAAAACAGGTTCACTGCACGTTAGGCAAAACTTATTCAGAAACGATTATTAACTTAACCAGTTGGACGCTCCTTTGCACAGGATACTGGCTAAATTATGGGTACCAAAGCGTCGCCTATTTCTGCCGTGAAGGAGTAATGTATAAACATTACTGTGTTTCGGTCTGAAGGGCGCCGTAGCTAGTGAAAGTACTGGGCAAATGAGACTTAACATCTTATGCCTCAAGGTGACGAGCCCAGTTGTAGTGCTTTTAAAAATCCTGAGCGGCACTGCATTGTAATGGGCAGGGCGCATCAATTTCCATCAGCTGAACGTCCTGCTCGCCCTTATTGTCATAAAAAAAAATATGGACTGATTTTGTACATTTCGCAATGTTGATCCTGAGAGTTGATCCTAATAGCAGATTTTTTTTAGTACTGTTCCTTATTCCTTCTAACGCCAGCTTACTGTCATTTCAACCATAACCACGATTATTATCGCATTAAAAAGAAATTAAGATCGCACGATAGCCTTCAACTATAGTTCACTACTTACTTCGAACATTAACTCACAGAAAGCAAATCGCTGACAAGCTCTATAGCAAATAAGGTAGTTAAAGGTGATATAAATAAGTGATCGTGAAAGCTAACGGTCACAGAATGAGGGATCGATGCCGCAATCATTATAAAGCATTGTTTTTCCGATGACAGACCAGTTTATCATAACCCTCTGCGTGAGGAATTTTAATGAGCTTCAATCTCTATACATTGTTGAGATAATATCACGTTTTTGTGTCCCTATTATTGTAACGAAATCACGTCACAAGGGCGATACACTGTGAATATTCATGTCTGACTATATTCGTTTGGGGCAGCCTTTCTAACGTTATCACTTCGTTGAGCTCAGTTCGGCATTTATTTTTCGATACAGCGCTAAGTTTTATTTGACTTATTGTAAATTGTTAAAATGTTGCTTAACATGGACACTTTAAATAATGAAAGGATTCCCTATTGCTACAACATTAATTATAATGATAATCTCGAAGATCTTTGTTTTAAAAATAGAAATACGATTTCAATGACCCTTGCTAGTTTTCTGCCCAGGCCTACAGGCCTCGCCCCAGTACTATCCAAAGTCAAAAAACCTGGTTCTGATATAATTGTATTAAATAAATGGAGCTGTTTGATCAAGACAGATGGCATGGCGCTATTCTTTTAAGGACTTGTTACGCATCGAATCTATTGACTTATCATTTGGATGTTTATATTTATACCACGCCCAATGCTTTCCAATCAAGTAAATCAAATGTGAGTTTGGTGACAAATAATAAGTATTTCCTATTTTTATTGCCAAGCTCTATTCATGACCTCCAGTTTCTTCGATGCCAATGTGTCTCTGCCTTACAGATAATACCTGCCTTGGCAGTCACTCGAGATTTCGAAACCCAGTATTACGATATACCGGGCGAGCCAGTAAAGGTAGTGTTGTTGAAGATTCGTGATACAAATGGGGCTTTTGAGTGGCAAAGGCGCAACAGTGTGCCTTCTGGGGTTTCAATTTTATAAAGTTAATTTTATCCATTTCCGAGACTTTCTAAGGAGAGGACTCGATAGATGACATAAGTTTTCCGTCGCAGGGCTGGTAAGCCCAAATGTTGTGAGTTTCGTGAGAATCGCCTGGTGCTATACGCGATCGAAGGCCTTCGCTATATCCAGACTAATTGGTGAACCGTTAGGTTTACCCAGAGCTGGCGTTTTGGAGAGCAGGAAGGTAATAGCCTGTAGTTGGCCGGTTCCAGGCTGTATCCTTTTTTGGGGTCCCGGGACTACGCATTTTTTAAATGAGTGCCGGAATTGATGCTTCAGCACTGGCATCAACTCTGAAACACACGTTCTGAGTATGATAGAAATAATGCCATCCGGTCCGCTTGACTTCTTTACATCCACGGAACAGTTTCCTGCCTGAACTGTAACTTCCAGCATAGAGCTCAAACACCGCAGGATCGATGGCAGTGTCTTTCCATCGTCAGTTGGAGTCAAAATGAGTGTCCAGAAAATGTATCTTTCCCGGCGTGCAGCGGCAACAGGAACGGCCGACTGAAGTTATCGAGAGCAGCTTTCGACATCACCCAGAACTTTAGCGTTACGTCCGTAGCCATCTGGGTACTTTGCTGCTCACTGATTTTTTTGACCTGCTTAGATTTAAAACTGGTGAATCTGGAGGCATGGTTTTATTTCCTCTGTAAAATTATGCAATTTGACATATTTCTTGCCCAGCGCTGCAGCGGCCAGGTCCAATACGCCTGTTTTTCTTTGGAATCAGCGCTGCTTTAACTGACTCAACGTACCAGGGCTGTGATCTGCCCCCGATCGGTACTACTGCTAAGTGTACACCCTGCATTGTCACGTCGGCCATTGTAACGGCACAGGTCCTTTGATCATCCAAAGGAAAATAAGCGCAGCGCCAAGTTTAGAATGCAAATAATTAAAGCATTTATTTTCTAATCTGCTGGCTTATAGTGACACGAGCTGGTATTTTGTGACGTGTATTCTATTCTATACTCCTGACTGGGCAATTATTGGACGTTCCAAGAAGGGCATCGACGGAGGTCTTTCCGATTTGGATAGAATTATTAGTCTGCATAATATGTGGTAAACGTCCGAAGCCATTCGAAATTTTGCCCGTTGAAATCAACCAAGATAAGACGAGAAGGTACGATTACAACGGATGTGTGCAAGTACATCGTCAATTACCGTTTGAACAAAGCTCATAAGAGCAAAGTGCCATTGTGTAGTTGTCTCATTTATCCTCGGAAACACGTGATTTTGTATCTTACCCAGGATACCCCAGGCAACCCGAGCGAGAATTCTCGGGAAGGGATTCACGACTCTGGCAGAGCTGGTATACTGATGATATATATCTTAAAGGGCCGCTGTCATTTTGTGATGCACGGGGAGATGGGCGCCGGTTCCCGACACTAACATATGCGAAACAAAACGGCGCTAGGCCGCTACTTTATGCTGATTTTCTGTGCGAATGTGGTACTTAATCCGGACGAGTCTTGCTGTTAAATTGGGAAGCCCTAAGTCGCCTCTTACGCCTGATTTTGATATTTAATTCAACGATTTCGCTACACTGACTTACATTCTAATGAGTTATTGGTTATTTAGTTAAAAAAAATTTTTACCAGACCACATAAAATAAGATAATTTGACAGATGTTGTAACACTAAAGAGTAATATTTACATCTATTTGTGTTCCACCATTCAATAGTCAATCATTGATTCAATCGGTTTGGGAACGGCAAAGCGGCGCGCGGGCCGCACTCGTCCGTGAATAATTTCTTATTGTTAAGAATGTTACTACATATGAGTGTACCATGTTACAGAAGATCGCGACTTACGCTCATGATTATCCCAAAGATGATTATCCCAAAGATGATTATCGCAGATTTGCCACGGTGCCGACACAATTTGTGGAATAGTTTGTATCTCTCTGGGAGACGAATGAATATACCTATTCACAAACCATACATATTTTTTTTTATCATTAATATTAAAGTTCTATTTAAACCATTGTCCACTTATTAAGGATATTTACAAATCATAGGAATAGCGCTGGCTGATCTCCAACGTATATTACGTTATAAATTAATAATTTAACAATGTTAGATAAAAAATTACGTTTTAATTAAGTTACATATATATAACTAACACTTCGGAAAAGTTGAGCTACTATGGGAAGAAGTGACAAGTGATTGACACTGTTTAAATCGACATTCACAACTTCAGGGGGCCAAAGTTTCAGTGCCAAACGAAAATACGAGGAACTTCGAATTAAATCCTATTACCAAAGTACTTCAGATCCGAATAGTGCGGGCGGATTTCGTTTCGGAACAATAGACATAAAACCATAAAAAGTGAAGTTGTACTTAGTTACGATCATAAGAATGTCAAACAACGAAAAAGTAAAAATCAAGTGAATTTGGGAATAAGATAAACGAAAGACAAATTGCCTTATTGCGAACTACATGTCGATCTTCGGATCCGAAACATTTTCGTAATGGGAAAATGTACGATCCGTCAACCGAAACTCGATTTTGGTAATAGGGCAATCCTGTATCTTACAATATTAGACATTTTCTTCGGGACTTGGTTCGAAATTGTACTTTATAACATTTTAAAAATGTTTTCAACACTTTAACGGGTTTAAATTTAATTTTACAGCAATTTATACGGACTGTCCCACAGGGCTACAATTTTGATATTTTTTTTTTGGGACTTAAGCCAGATTATTTTAAACTAGAAGTTAGCTTAAGCGTCAAAATTCTCATAAATTATAGGTCAGCATTTAAAATGGCAGGAAAAAAATAATTACGAATTTTCGTATTAAATTTGACCTGAATGTAAACTCGCTTAACCTGTAAACTTAAGCCACAATCTATATTACAATGTTGACAGTCAAATTCAGATTAGCTCTAGTTCAATATATTTCAGTATACATCGAGATATGATCTCGGTCGCTTTGTTACAAGTGACATATAAATAGCGGTTGAGTTTCAGGTAAGAAGCTATTTAAATAATGTATGAAGACTTGATATATAACATAATAGAAACCGGAAAGGCACTATCAACTAACGAACTTTCATATTCTAACAAAAAAACTCAATTTTTTAAAGTTAGATTTTTATTTTTTGTAGATTTATGAATTATGTGTGTAATTTTTTTTTTATAAAATACAACCATTACGTCGATGTATGGGGCAACCCCGGGCTATATTGCTTAAGCTGAAATTGTTTAAGCAATTGCAAGGAATTGTTATTTTTCAACCGGATAAGTAATAGTTTTACTAAAGGTAAGCGATGCATACTTGAGAGCGCGCGATATTAACAACTAAAAAGCAGGTATAAACAATGAAATAGCCTGATCGCTCCATTCCCATGGGATTCTCGTAGTATCGCCAAAGTCATTTGTTATAGTAACTTTTACAACACAATCGATTAACAATAATAGTTCGTTTGAATATCGCAAATCATTTATTTTTTACATTTTCTAGGCTCCTGTTATAGAAATACGTATGTACCCCCCAACGAAGAAATTGCTACTACTTAGCCGAGTAGTAGACAAAGAAAGTTCATATTTGTTCCTAGTGTTAATTTAATAACACATACATAGCGTAAAGAAACAGGTAAGATCACAACTAGTATTATTACACATTCATAGACTTTTGGGTGTAGGCATCAATCATTTCTCATCCTATTATTCAATTATTCCATTAAAGGTCCATTAAAGGACCGTACTATTTCAGAATTTTTCCAGAAAGTATTTTGCTTAAAGGTTTTAATGGGTTAAATTATGTTCTAAGGAACCGTGTATTTCAAGGACTTATTTATTTATTTATATGTGATACATGGGATAAGTGTATATATGTGACATAGATGGTAGAGTTTTAATGATTGTATTTTAACAAACTTCGAACTAGTGTCTAAAACAGATAAATAAAAATAACTTTTTTTATAACTATTGAGAATGAGGTTTGAGGAAACCTTGTTAGGTTTCCTTTCATGCTTTTGCAATATTTAATTATAATCTAAACTTGTAATCAAATAGCACTCCCTAATTACGAACAACTGGCACCGGTCTGTCCATGTTAATTTCAAAAGAGAATATAAATTTTGATTTAAACACCAATCGTAAATAGAATCAAAATCTCCTTGCACAATATCCACATCTCTTACACAGCTTTTTGTGCAATATCACGTTGTGGTATGGTGCTAATATTGAGCATCTGTTATATCATTATTATGAAAATTAAAAAGGGTTGGTCCTAAATGCGACCCTTGCGTTGTTGAAATAAATACTGACTTATAATACATGCAGAATAACCAGAATATTTGTGTATATCCTGTTTCTCATATAATAACCGAATCAACTCAAAGGGTTGCCATAAAAGGTTAAATTTTATCATTATAATACAATATGTTATGGTTTACAGTATCGAATGCACTATTGAGATCAGTGTAAATAGTATCAATTTCGCTTGCTTTGTTATTTGTGAGCTAAAGTACTATGTAGATTTGATAATTTTGAGTGATATTCTGAAAAGCCACGCTGAGTGTTTATAATTATAATATTGAAGTTTGTATTAAGTAAAAGTAATATTTTTTTACATTATTATTATTTAAAACTTTATTTAAATATAAATAAAAATAAACAAACTTAATTTCAACATAAGTCGCCCTGTGACGTTTGAAATATCGGGAAACGAATGAATCCTCGAATCATGTTAAATGTTCCATTAATAATGTTCAATACCATCTTGTGACTAATTCGAGTAGGCTTCATAAGATACATAATAGGTTTAAGGGTAAATGTATACACTTTTATAATAAAGTCCCAGCCACTGTTCAGGCATTATCTGTAAATAAATTTAAATGTTTTATTAAAAAATGGCTCTGTCATAAATCTTATTACTCCACTGAATATCTAAGTGATCGGACAGCCAGGGACTAGATTATGATTATTTTAAAGCAATTGCAATGACAGTAAAATTTGAATTTTTTTTATTAAAAAGAGCTCAAAAAAGGAATGCTGGGAGAGTTTCTTGCGGCGCTTTTTCTCTCTCAGAGTGCCATTTGTTTCCGCAGCGGTAGTAGTAGAGTATATTAGAAATGACATCAAAAATAATTCTAAAGGAATCAATTTTGAGAAAATAAATGCCTTTTATGCCGTTTAACTCTACAATGATAATGCACCGAGTTAATTATCTAACATCACGGAAACTCTTCGTTCGTACGGAGTTGACTGACATGGGAAGTCCTAAAGCCGTACAGATGACTAACATAAAACCTTGTGCACGTTTTAATGTATTTTCGAACAAGGCGGGGGTCGTGCAGTTACAAAAAACAAAATGTTTGTGCGGTGCACGTTGTCTGTCATGATATGAATCCAAATGAGTTCGCGGCCTATTCAAAGCCGCCGTGTTCATACGGAACGTACTGTATTCTTAATAAAAGTGAGTAATATAATGTATACTTCGCTTAAGAATAGATCTTTGAGAATGTATTCTTAATTTTTTGTAGTAAGAATAAAGACCGTAACCCATCTGCCAAACAACTCGAATAATTTTATATTTAAATTCTGTTTTTTAAATAACTATTTCTAGAGGAAACATAGAAACTATTTATCACATACACCTCAGATATAACTTAATATCACGGTGATTTTACGTAATAATGCCACCATGCTATTTGACGACCCGTTCATTAAAGACTGGCTAAGAACAGGCCATTCGCTGGTACAAGATAATGCCTAACAATACAAATTATATGAAGGGTGCTGGTGTGGGACGCAACCTGCCTCGACATTCTGGCTCCTTCTCATGTCCAAGTTACGTCAGTTGGTACTGGGGCTACTGCTTTAACGTTGCAAATATGTCGATCTCCGTGAGTCTTACAACTTTGTGCCGTTTGCTATCGAGTCACTTTGCCCATGAGGCCCAGAGGCGCGGAGATTGTACACCCCTCAATGGGGCTACTGGAAACCCTAGCGCTGTCAGCTATTTCAGTCAACGGATCAGCCTAGCTATCCAATGCAATAAATGCTGCCACTATTATTAGTACAGTTCCCCGTTACGATAGTTTTAATTTAATCATAGCATTATAAATAAGTATAGTTATAAGACTTGTTTTGTTTGAATGAATAAACATTAAAATTATATGCTTTTGTTCGCAGTAATGTTGTGATCGCATGGGAGGCGGCGCGCTGCTCGATGCGGCGGCGCGTGGAGATGCGGGGCGCATCGCGAGCCTGCTGAACTCCAAAACAGTTCCCGTCGATCTTGTGGACGAGGTAACACACTCGGAAACATTCTCCAATATATAAGTCTGTTAAAACGAAACGAGATGCTATCTATAAATAAAAAACAACACTTTACAGCAATGATAGTGATCGCAACTTTTCAGCAGTGGGGGGGCACCTTTGCACAAGATGCCGGCTAGATTATGGGTACCACAACGGCGCCTATTTCTGCCGTGAAACAGTAATATGTAAGCGTTACTGTGTTTCGGACTGAAGGGCGCGGTAGCTACTGAAATTACTGGGCAAATGAGACTTAACTTCTTATTAAGGATGAGACGTATTTATCGTCACAGGTATTTGTAACAGGTATTAAAATATCACCGGTTGTCCCTGTGACAAGATATCAAAAATAACAGTGACAAGTATTAGGAGTATTTTGTAACAACTAGTATTTTGTAACAACTAGTATTTTGTAACAACTAGTATTTTGTAACAACTAGTATTTTATAACACCTAGTATTTTAGTAACGACTGTTATTTGAGTAACACCTGTTACTGAACAAGTATTTGATAACAACTAGTATTTTTGTAACAACTGTTACTGAACAAGTATTTAATAACAGATAGTATTTTAGTAGCAGCTGATATTTGAGTAATACCTGTTATTGAACAAATAATTAGGAGTATTTAGTAGGTATTTTTTAACAGTATTTTGATACAGCTATAATTGTGTGATTTGTAGGTCTGTTATATTATTTTTAATTCAATAGGTAATAAAATAGTTATGGTTCAACTATTCTTTTAAAATATGTGGGATAAGAAAAACCCTGTTTACTTTTATTGTTTACTGAATATTTCTCTTTTAGACACATTTGTAAATAATAGATACATCACTTTCATACATTTATTTAACATACTATTGTTAAGATAAAATAGGTAGGTACCTAATTAAAATATTGAAGTAAATTTCAAATGGAAGACCCTGTCTCTGATATCATTTTTCGTAATCGTATTTATTCACAGTTATATTGTGCCTACGAGCAGGAAAATACGGCGCACCTCTTCGAAAGAAAAAACCTATATTGGTAATTTGATAGTACCTACTGAATAATATATTTTTATGATGTTTATTTCTACTTTATTGTTGAATTATTCGTATGATAAGGGCACATTTTAATTGTGTACTAGGTAAGGATCACTGTTTAAGCATAGGTAGTATTGAAACATAATGACTACGAAAGTATGATTATTTTTTTTTCATCAAAACTATTAAAATAATTAATTTAGGTCTGTACAGCTTTACCTAAACAAAACTTTTGAAATTCGAAGTTACCACAAGAGAAAGTACTATGTAATACGTATAGATGGCGCTAACAAGTAACACCAGACAAGGAAAAATATACGCCTCACTACAGTAGCTAGTATTTTATCACAGATAGTATTAAAATAACAGCTAGTATTTTGTATCAGGTATTTGTCGCTGTTACTTTTGAGTCACAGTCACCGTCATACAATTGCAGTGGGGCCCCCATATTGAAGGATTGGCGAATAGACTTAGTTCTGCAGCATATGCGGTTAAGAAAATCAGACGGTTAACTGACATAGATACGGCGAGATTAGTATACTTTAGTAAATTTCATAGTATTATGTCCTATGGTATATTGTTATGGGGCAGTGCGGCCGATATTAATACTATATTTGTGCTGCAGAAGAGGGCTATTCGCGCGATTTATAACCTAGGTCCTAAAGAATCATTAAGAGAAAAATTTAAAGAAATAAACATTTTGACTGTTCTCAATACATTTTTGATAATATTTTGTATGTTCATAAGCACATTGAGGAATTTTCTAGAAACTGTGACATTCATAATGTTAACACGAGGAACAAACATAAACTTGTTGTGCCTACTACTCGGTTGGGTCGAGTTAGCAAGTCTTTTGTTGGGCGATGTATATGCTTCTACAATATGATCCCAGAAAATGTACAAAACAAATGTGTTACGAAATTTAAAAGAATTGTTAAAAAACGTTTGTGTGGAAAAGGTTATTATAGCATAAACGATTTTCTTAATGACACCACGGACTGGGAATAAAGTGAACACCCTCAGGCTCTTTAATTATAAATGTTTATTGTACGATATTACATTGTAATCCATATTTTATATTAAAAAAACAAAAAGCCCGCTGAGTTTCTTGCGCCCATTCTTCTCAGGTCTGAGGCAGTCTCTTTTGAATGGGTGGTAGATTTTGACGTTCAATAAGTGATTTTAAATCCTATTTTGAATAAAAATATTTGAATTTAAATTTGAATTTGAATACCTAGTATTGCATTTTGCCTAGTACGTCTCAACTCTACTTCTTATGTCTCAAGGTGACGAGCGCAGTTGTAGTGCCACTCAAATTTTTTTGGGTTTTTCAAGAATCCTGTGCGGCACTGCACTGTATGGACTGCACAGGGCGCATCAATTACCATCAGCTGAACGTCCTGCTCGTCTCGTACCTTAATGTCATAAAAAAATCAGTTTCTATCCATGCAGCGATTACCAGCGACTGTGAGGGTATCATATGACCAGCACCGCCTATTTTGTCACCTCTATGATTGTTAACTTTCAATGGGTCAAATCGCATATATATCCCTGTCCATTGGCATTTAAGCGTTGGCATATGAAATATACCCATACATGGATAAGAATAATTACGCCAGTCTCCCACTCTAGAGGCGTATGCAAAGTTATGAATATCCATTTGCAATGGCCCTGTTATACATCTGGCTTCTTCTATTCATATTTCTCTTTCATCCAAGTTCTCTTTAGCTGAATACTCTTGACTGGTCCTTTTTAGTACATTCCCAATCGGATCGTAAAATGTATGGTTAAGTCAACGTTTCCCAACTCTACCTGGTTCATTTCTTTAGTCTTACTCATATTAAATTTATAAAGTAAATCAGCTCTCGTCCAAGTTCTCTCTACATGACTAAACCACCTTACCTTTCCATTTCCAATCGCTGCACTGTTTCTGAATCTCTCCTAATATATTGATACAAATTATGCAGAGCTTTAATAATTGCTGTAATGCACAAAGAGGATGTAAACATTACGTAATAACAGGCGGGACTGCCTAACTAAAAATTGAATTTTAGTTTAGTATGAAACGTGCAGTCATTTGACATAAGAAAGCGAACAGTTGCTTAAAACGTAGTGGAGTTCGGTTACCTCCTTTTTTAACAAGATTATAGCCGTCATCTGTCATTCTGTTAATGACTTCATCTTTTCATAGAATCGAGTGAATCGCTTTTTTCTTAGAGTTTCGCTAGCCTGGTAATGAATATTAAGGCTACCGAGCCAATGGCCCTGAGGAATCGAGCGGAGCTAGGTTAGGTACCTGTCTCGTACAATATCGCTGTAGTTTAAAATTCAGAATTAGAAGCATTTTTAATTTTTTACAAACGAATACAATTCTTTGCAAAATTAATAAAACTATGTCATGTTAAATAGCATTGGTGTACAATTAATAATTTTTCGTAAAATTTTTATCTAGATTGAATGAATAGCATCGCTCCAATTTTTTTTTGGTGATTTTTTTCGCACTGTCCATAAAAAATAAAAATGTAAAGAAAAAATGAATTTTCTTATCATATTCTGTAGACATATAATTATATATTGTAAAAATATAAGCTTTAAATAAACCCTCTTTGGCGCTTTTTTGGGATACCGACCTTAATGTAATGCATCAAAATAAAGCATTAAATATTCCATGTTTTGTACATTATGTCTTACCCTTCTCTTCTCTATTTATTTTTCTTTAGTTTATGAAGTACGAATGTCACAATATACTCTGTGATTTATCACAGAATATAAATGGATAAAGCACATTATGTCTTCGTATACAGCAATATTTCTAACAGTAGCGCCGTGTTCGAGCTATGTTAAAGAGACTTGTTCGACACCCCGCTGTGAACGAATTAATGCATTATATTATATATGAACAATAAATGCAACTTTAATATCTCTCCATAAAGCATACTATGCAGTGTACCCTCGTATTAAAACAATTAATAACGCAATTCATGTCGTGTCTACTCTACGCCTGTAGAATTGTAAAATCGATATTTCGTTCACTTAAAGCCGATTAATCGATAAATTAATTTAACTTCTGTTACAAATATGTAAATCTATTGTATTGCATTGAAATATCATCTACCTACATCATTTATAACTGGTTCATAAAGCATCTTACAATCGGTCAAACATACTTACGTACTATGCACTTTACTTGCAACATTTCATTCCATTTTAAATAAATTCTAATGAAAAATAATCTGGATGTAAATAGTCTTGGGACTTAATTTAAATGCTAAAACCTGGATATTTTATCTATAATTTTCTAATTCCTCCACAATAACTCGTCGGTAATAACGCTTTATTACTTGTGGTTCCACGTCGCGTCGACCGAGTCAGCGCCGATATCACGGCTTATTTTCATTTACAAATAGACGGAGCGCTTTCATTTTTAAACAATTTGTTATTTTTAATGTGATATCCCTCACCTCTGGAATTAATTATACAAATTCAATTAGTAACCAAAATTTATGAACGATGCGTGACTCGAACCTGCGACCTCTCGGTTTCCGTCCGCGCGCTCTTCCACTGGGCCGACCGTTGGAGTGGCATATGGTTCGTAAATCTTGGTATGTATTGTTAACCCAGGTTGTGGCTTTCATTTTTGTAAAAAAATTAATAACCTGATAATTTAATAGAAGGAGATTCCTTATTAAAAAGGTTTTTTTCTATGAGATGTCAAAGATGGTTAGGGTAAAAAATACTTAATACACATATATAGTTAATACTAGCTGCCCGGCAAACATTTTGCCATATAAAGTATTTGTAGTGTTCGACCGATTTTTCTCAGACTTATTTTTTAAATCAGACTATCACGAAAAAGTCTTTTCAACTTTCGGGTTAATATGGAAACTCGTAATAATGTGGCTTTCTATTGGGAGAAGCATCGTCTTGGTTTTCTCTCGCCGCGCTTGCGAGGGCGCGGTGGGGGGAATGCTGATCGGGACTTCTTGTCCCCTGCAGCAGATTTCACTCACCGCCCGTGGATATGGGCAGGTCATTGGGGTGGGAGCGATTGCTCCTTGCTGTCCTCTTCTTCGCTTTAAATGGTGTCATTTGTCGGGGGAGCGAATGCTCCCCTTTGTGGTAATCTTAGGAGCTTAGGAAGCGCCTGTTCCCTCAGCTCTGGTGTCAAGTCCGGTGAGTTATCGCCGGTTTGCGCGGACCCTGGCAATCAGCCCCGAAGAAGAAGGAGGGCAATCAGCCGGGCCGGGCGCAAACACGTCACTCTTCATCCTCGTCCCGCACGAGATCGCGCGGGTAGCGGCGGCCGTCAGGTGGTCGCGCGTGCCAGGGGGCCAGATCTCGCAGGTGATGGAGATTGGACGCGTCGGCACGCGCGAACATGTTGACGGCGAGACGACGAATGAAGTCGTCCAGGCTCTCGACTCTTAGGTCCCTCTGAATTGTCTGGTTCCTCACGTACCATGGTGCGCCCGTGATGCGACGGAGAATCTTGTTTTGAGTGGTTTGAAGCCTTTTCCGATTAGTTTGGCTCACGAGCGCACCATGAAGGCGCCGCGTTACGTGAGTCGGCTGCGTAGGTAGGTCTTGTACACTAAGACCTTCACCTTCAGAGGGAGGCTTGAGGAGAGCACTGGACGAAGTAAGGCCATCGCGACGTTTGTTGACGCGATGGTCTTCGTGACGTGCTCATTCATGTTGAGCCGGCGGTCAATGGTGACCCCGAGGTACTTTACCGTCGTGGACCACGCAATGTCCTGTCCGTTAAGCTGCAACCTATGCTGGCCTGTGAGCACACTCCCGGTCGCGAGCGCCTGGGTTTTGCCCACGTTCACCGATAGTCGCCACTTTTTGAGCCATTCTGGCAGGGTGTCCAGCTGGCGCTGCATCTTCACAGCAGCGTGCGTCACATTGAGTGACGTGGTAATGTACGCCGCGTCATCTGCATACAGCGCCAGAGTTGCCGTCGGTTCGAGCGGGATGTCATCTGTGTATTTGGCATACAGCAGGGGTGACAAGCAGCTCCCCTGCGGTACGCCAGCGATCATCATTTTGGGCGATGAGATGGCATCATCTACCCTTACTCGAAACCAACGCTTTTCGAGGAATTTGGCGACTATCTTCACCAGGTGGGGAGGTGTCGAGGTTGCAGCTATTTTGTGCACGAGTCCAGAGTGCCAAACACGGTCGAACGCCTTCTCCATGTCCAGGAATACTGCCACAGCTTTCTCTCTCTTGTTGAGAGAAGCGGTGAGGGTGTGGAGTACCCTGGACAGCTGCAGCGTTGTGCTGTGTTCAGCGCGGAAACCAAACTGTTCTTCCCTAAGCTCGATGTGGGGTCTCAGGAGTGACAGCAGGAGAGATTCGAATATCTTCGATTGGGTCGCCAGAAGAGTTATGGGCCGGTAGCTTTGTGCTTGTGAGGTGAGTGAGGTGAGTGAGGTGTCTTTCCTCAGCTTCGGGATCATGATTACGAGGCCTTCTTTCCAGATACTTTGACATTATGTATTCAAGGTGAGATTTGAGACATTACAGTTCATATGCGACTACTAGCTCAATCGTTTTTGTTATCGGCGCTGTCTAAACAACATCTTAGGTCGCGAGCACCGCGGTTACGACGAAATTGAAGAAAAAGTACAACAAGCCGCAGAACCGGTTCACCGAACTAGTTATTTAATGATCCCCTCATCGATACCTATAGCCACTTGCGTAGATGACAATTGATAACCAACAAACACGACTGTACGATACAAACACTGGTATTCCTAATTAGTTTCACGCCAATTAACGCGACAAAAAGCTAAGTGGACCTCAGTGTGCGAATTAAAAAGGTTTGACTGTCTTTGGCCCTGATTTGATTTCTTTTTTATATTTGACATTGACAAAGAGGATCAATATTTGTTTTCCCGCGCATTTTGAATTAACGAGTGTTGGAATGTGAAGCTATAGGTATGGACGCAACTTTTTTCATCGTTTAGATAACATCCCATAGTGTCTAATTCTAGTTTCTCATCTTTGAATTCTTAGTTATCAAAGGTAAAGCTAATAATTTACTTAAAAATTATTTCTGTGTTTCCTGTATAACTAACGGTTGTTAAACTTGCTTGCCTAAACAGACAGATTAAAAAGTAGAGGTTTGCCAAAAATCCATACAGAGAAGCATCCTTAGCATTATTAAACAGAGGCGAAAAAAACAAACACAAAATTAGAAACTGCCACTCATGGTAAAAGAAAACGAAAATTGCGCTGGGCGGTGCAGACCCTTCATGGTTCTAATAAATTGAGTATATTAAACACAGACTGGTATCACAGAAACTTGAAAATAAAACGCGGGAATAGCAGGCAAGCAGTGTCTATGAAAAGATAGAGATACAAAAAATGAAGGAAATATAAATAGACAAAGAGATAGAGTACTAAACTTAGATAACTAAATATCTACCATATTTAGTTATGGATATGATTTTCACTTTTTACTGTCTGAATTCTTATTATAATTGGCTTAATAAGCCTAATAATAATAATTTTATAATTCTTTAAGATTTTAATTACTAATGTAATTAAAATACAAATTGACTTCGATGCTGGTTTTACGTTTGAAGATCAATTTAACAATTTTCTATTGACGTTAGAAATGTAGCTACTTTAAATAGTTATATCTAAACTGTTTGGCAGAGTATTATAATATTATTATTCACAATAATGGTACCCTAAAAACAGGTACGGGTTAATCTGTTCTTCGTTAATATAATGTTAAAAAAAATCAACCTAATCGTTGAACAAACCCTTCCTCAGACTCAACATGATTGAACATACTATAAAAGGTATCCCAAATTAGTTTCACGCCAATTATATACGGCAAAAAGTCGAGTAGCTTGACTTTACCATAAACATTATGACCGTGTGGAGAATTATATCGTTAGGTTTTATATTCTTATTCGATATTAAAAAGTTTCAATATAATATATTCTATGACTGCTTATCTTTGGTTTAGGAAGTAAACAGATTTTAAGGCCGTTTTCAATAACCTATCTATCCTTAGTTTAACTTACTAGAGGTAGACAAATCTATCCTTTTACGATTACTAACATTTCAATAGCCTATTGACAAAAGCAAGGACTATCACGATATTGGACATAACTATGGATTGATAAGGTCTTGTCATTAAACGGTGACAGCAATGTATCCGTAAGACGTAGACTAAAGTTAGTGCACAACAGAAAACGCTTACAAAATGCGTATTTCCATTTTTGAACATGGTTGATTAACCGTTGGAATTTTACGGACAGTCCTGCCACTGTAAAAATTAAAAAACTTTGTAAACACCCAAATATTAGGTAAGCGTACCCTATTCCACTGCTAATCCACCCAGCTCGTCAAATATACTGGTATATTTTAAAACCATAACTAATTGAGTTCACCACCGTTTTATAAAATGGTTTTAATATGTTTTAGTCGCAGTCGGCTATTTTATATAGTAGTAATAATTGATTTTTCACTCTGTAGATAATTCATTGTTATCGTACACTGAAAGCTTTGTAAAACACTGTATAACGTTTGTTTGTTCTGCGGTTGAAAAGAATTTCACAGTTTTACGGTGCAGTAGTTTTCAATGATTGATTTATAAGCTGAGGTTTTATAAGTGGTTCTATAGCTTTTAACGTTGGACACACAATTATATCATTGAATTGATTTATGCATTCATTTTGAGTTCTGCAATTACAAATTCAACCATTTTCAATCCCTGTACATACTCATTAAATACAGCCATATTCAGCAGTTCACTAAATAGCGAACTATTGTTTGTAGTGATTTTATTTGACGCGACCAATCTAAGGTTTGAAGTTAAATAAAACTCTAACCAGCAGCTGATTCTTGTCTTAACAAGCAAGCTTTCCGAATAGTAAGCTATTCCATACTAGTACCATAAAGAATTAATTTACAAGTTGCTTTTTATGACGTTGAATATCTTTGGATAAAGCTCTAAAGTGGATATTTCCTTGTCTTTTAGCATTTAATTAAACTTAATACTACAAATGCCAATGTGAGTTTTATTGTTAACGTTTTCACACCATAGCTGCTCTACTGATCATCATAAAATTTTTGAACACACGTTATCAGCCCCACAAACATACAGAAAATGCATTATAAAACGAAAACTTTTAGAGTTCCCGAAGAAAGTAATATCTCCTAATTCCAGGACAATGTCGCGGGCAGATTTTAGTTGTACATAAAGAAAAGTGCCTGGTCGAGTTACATATCTCTTTACTGGTATAAATCATGGTCTTGACATATCGTTATCTATTACCATTGATTTTCAATTTGAATTTGAAAATATGTGAATAATCCAGGCAATACGCGTCGTGCATAAAATCTAGGTCTCTCAGTGATATCGGCTTGTCAAATTAGTACCGAAACCTGGGCATGCAGAGCAGGGGCGTGCATTGGTTTTCTAGCAAGGTAGGCGCTGTAGATCTAACTAGTCGTAGTTGAGCCTGGAGGCTTATTTAGAAAAATTTATGAGCGGTGGTTCAATAGAAGTTTGGTTATAAAATAACAGAACCAAATAAAACTAAATTAACTTTAACACTAGTGCTATATTTATTTAGGTTTATAATGAGGTATGCACTGCCTAATTGCCTATATGATATGCACGCCCCTGATGCAGAGTTCAATTAACCTAAGAACAATGGCCAACAAATAAAGAAACAGTCTGTGTTCGCTGATTGGGCTAAATTTAGGAAGAAAATTAAGTGGTTTCGTATACGAAATTGCCAGAATAACGCTGTGCATACAATTAAATACTGTAGTAATCTATTTAATTCAAAGTTCGTGCGCTCTTTATAAAAAGAAGCCGCTAGTTGTGAGCATGGGAATAAGGAAGTCATCGGGGAGGTTTGCATGCAAAAGTGACATACCGTTAGGAGAGATAACGACAAGCAATCAGATGCTAATATATAGAAAATAGCCCATCGTATGCCATTGTCATTGCACGTTAATATCAACGATTTGTATACATAAAAAGATGTAAAAACAGGTCAAGATCGTGAGAGAATTATGTAGTCACCGTTACGTGTATATATTACCTACCTTCGTTCTTTTGAAATGATTTCTCCCTGATGAAAATATAATTGCAAAAATTGGCTTTAATTTTTTAAAGATTATAAAGAAAGATTCTGTGTCTTGTAATGCATAATTTAATAATAATAATAGATTTTTTATTATTATAAAGTCTGCAAATTTACTTTATGATTTAATCGAGAAAAGTTATGTTCGTTATTAAACCAAACAATTATTTTAATTACGCGTTTTTCCAGATGGTATTGAGGGCATGTGTTCTCTATCAGTTACTATTGAAACGAAGCTTTTATATGGACATTCGTGCAGCTCGCTGCGCGGCCTCTTTAAGCGACCTTCATCGTCAGATTTTCGCGCTACTCGAATTGTTCAGATTTAAGACCGTTACAGGTTATATTAAATAGTTATATAAAAGGCACTTTGGTATGAACGGTTTCTTAAACTATTTATTTTAATAACAGAGCAGATTACACCTCACGTTTTTACATAACCTCTAGGTCTTATTAATTATAACTAGATTACTTCATACACAACAGCTTAATCATAGAGGCCGCAAGCAAAAGCCAACAAAAAGTATACAAATGTATCAACAAAAAGCACATGCTCATGACAGGCGCACGCGATAAATAAATAATTAAAAAAATAAATATGGATGGGTTAAATCTCGTGAGTTCGCGTCATCTCAGCAGTATATCTATACCTATACAGCTGACAAATTGTCCAATATAATATTTTATTATAAAATAGTTCTTAAACATTATGAAATTTCAAATTTTAATACTAAAATATGTAAGTTTTCACTTCTATTGGCAGTTTTTATTATAAACTGCCAATTTTTTGTGATTTTTAATAAATTGCTGAGATTTCAATGATAAATACATACCAATAAGTATTAAAAAGATTATATTACGTCATAAAAATACAACGTAAGCTATTGAAATTACCAATCTACATGATTTGGAATATAAATGATCAGAAAGCTCCGTCTATTTTAATACATGTCTGCTCTACATTGCTGTAAATCAAACGATTTACTGCCAATTATAGTGAACAAACAGATGGAATGGATAACTGAATAGAAAACTTTGTATCAGTTTAAATTAGAGATGTCAAGAATATTCAGTTACTTTTCGACTAATAACAGATCAATAGGAGACATAAATTTTGCTCAAATAAATTATTGTTATAAAACAAAATGAAGCAATTTATAAAGTTTATTTGAAATGTGAAGACCGTTGTGTAACGATATAACTTTTTTTTTTAGTTAAAATATTTCAGAGTACTTTAGAATACTATATATGTATGTCATTTTTTTATGCTATAATATATTATTTTTTGGTATTACTCAGAAGCACTAATAATTGAAATGCTTGATTTTTGACGAAGGCCCTTGAGTCGTATTTTTAATAATCCAGCTCTACTGAATGTTAATTACTTTAAGTTAGAACTTAGTTTAAGTAATTAACATTCAGTAGAGCTGGATAGAAAAATAGAAAGTACTTATATTTTCTCTATTCTTTCTTTTTAATTATCCTAATGATCGAAATGTTAATTATCTAAGTAGCTTCTATAAATAGTCTCAAAAGGATATGTGTTTGCAATTAATTTTATCATGTGAAACAGTAGAAATATAAAAATATTTAATGTAAGTATATCTTCTTTTAAAATTTCAATAAATTTTAATTTTCCAGCTGTAATTTTCATTATAAACAGAATATATCCAACATAGTAAGCTAAGCACCTGTAACACCGATCATGCGGGTAGATCTTTATAAAATAGGAAAGTAGGTACACTTAGGTACATAGGAACGTCATTTAACTTTAGTGCCCAAAAACAGATTGCATTAAAGTTAAACTGTGTTGAATTGAAAATGATTTGTAAAACAATTTTAATTTGTTAAAAATAATATGTACTTTGATACAGTCATAAGCGGGTATGTTTTTATAGAACACCCCATAAACGGCTTGTAGTTTGTACCGGGCGCTTTCCGCCATATTCTTTTTACCCTCCACAAATAGGTTGATGACATTTCGTAACGTTCGCGCACTTATGCAATAAGGTAAGGAATACGGATAATTAATGAAGAATAACAGAAGTGCAATCAAATGCTTTTGTAGTTTTTCAAACTTTATTCGATGTTCTTGTGAACAATATTCTTCGTTCAATAAATAGTGAGAATGAGGTGCAAACACTTTGGAAAAAAAACTTAAATACTGACTGATAAAGCTGGAATATTAATTAGATTAACAAAAAGTAATAATTGGAATATCTTTTGATTTTATTTAAATTTCGACTGGTAGTGTGCAAAGCATTTTACACGAACGCTTTGAGATATAAAACCGCCTAGTACCGCACGCGGGTTCCACGAATGCTTACTGATGCAATGCACAAAAACAAATGAGACCAGCTTCTTTGTGATTGTTACAACAAAATCCTGAACATTTCTTAGATTCGCTCATAGCCATAGACGAAACGTGGCTTCACCATTATGAAACCAGCAGAAATAAAATTAAAGTCATGGAATAGACCAACATCTCCTATCTCTAAGAAATATACAGAGAGTTTTTTGGCCGGAAAGATCATGGGCTCTCTTTTCGACGGTGTATACAGTATGGAATATCTCAATGATGAAGCTACTGTTATTGTTTCTTTGTATGCAGAACAAATAAAAAACTGCGTAAGGGATTCATGAGAAACGGCGAGGCAAACCAGGAAGAATTATTTTGTTCCATCAAATCCGACGTGGCTTTAGCTGCAATGCAAGATGCTGGCTTCGAAATAATTGAGCAGCTTCCATGTTCACCCGCCTTAGCCCTCAGTGATTTCTCTCTATTTCTTAAGTTAAAAGATTACCTATTTGAAATGATAGAGATTCGGAGATGATGAAGCTATAGCCGTAATTGCAATACAGGAGTTTTTAGGTGTGTAGGTTAAGATTTGTTTGAGAAACTATTCTAAAGTTTAGGAAAAAGATATTCCAAGTGTATTATGCTAAATCGATCAATAAAATTAATTTATTAAAAAATACCGGTAATATTCTAAAATATTCTAAGTAAACAACAACTTCTAGTATAATTCTAGGTAGGTAGTAAAAGTAATTTATAGCATATGAGTAACGAGGTGGTAAAATAGGCAGGTATTGTACGAATCTGTGAGAATGTATTTGCTTGAACACTCAATTAAAATAGGTATGTATGATTTCAAGTTCTATCTTATTAATAGCAAAAAGATAATTGCAAACTTAACCATAACTGAATACTATTTATTACAATTACAATATTTATACACATCTGTATTGTGGTTCACTAATAACGTGCACACCATGCTTGCTATTGTAATGCGTAATGTGTGTTATATTAATACTAGCTGATTCCTGCAACTTCGTCCGCGTAGATAAAGGGTTTATAAAAATAGTAAGCAAGTTTGGAATTGAAGATTATCTCATGAGATAATCCTAGGACATGTCCTATTCTAGTTCCGGTTCCCGTTTTCGCTCCCATTCCCAAGATATTCAAATATTTTTATTCAAAATAGGATTTAAAATCACTTATTGAACGTCAAAAACTACCACCCATTCAAAAGAGACTGCCTCAGACCCGAGAAGAATGAAAACCTACCACATACTACACACACAACTAAACCTACTATTGGTAGAGTTATAGCTCACCGACATAAATTTCAGTTTTTCACAAATGCCGCGGGAACCATAATGATTTTTCCGGGATAAAAAAATAGCCTTTTCCTAAACTCTGGTGTACCGCTGTGCCAAATTTCATCAAAATCGGTTCAGTAGCTCTGGCGTAAAAACGTAACATGCAAACTTACATTCATATTTATAATATTAGATTATTGCAATTATTTTATTAAAAATATGTTGTTTCAGAATGGATGCAGCGCATTGCAGCGAGCGGCGGCGGACGGCCACGTCGAAGTGGTGCGTCTTCTGCTGGAGAAGGGAGCGGATCCAAACAAACAGGACCTCGTGGTAGGTTGTTCACCTTAGTTCTTTATATGTGGATACGGCTATACGAGTCAACAATTAAATAATAATGGATCCGACCTTATTGACGTCACTTCATATACCCAAAATAAACAAAGCTCAGTTAACCCAACTCATTCGTCAAAGAAAGACAAATTAAAAACCAAAGGTCCCCAAAATATTGAGCTATTATGGAAAAGATAAAAGCGCTGGCTAGTGCTCACTGTCATAAATGAACTGCAACAGGATTTATTAAACGATGTTTCCAGAGATAAATTGAAGACACTTAAGATGGGGTAACTTAAGGTGGAAGATGATTTTGTTTAGTCACCAATTTACATTTCATCCGATGAATAAAGAATACTATTAGTAAGAAACAGCAAGTAATATGCTGATAATATTATTTGTTAACATAAATGTACATATGTACCTGTTGATTATTTAATAAAAAATAAAATAAAAAGAAATCATTAGGTATTATCGGTTCTACCATGTGATGTCCGGTATTTGATATAGGCTACGTTGTTGCAGCAACAGTGGAAAGATTCTGACTTTCAGTAAGTTGTTGGAAATCCGATATTGAATTAACGAAATTTAATTTTAATTTCAGCATGGCAACACAGCGGCTCACGAGGCCGCATGGAAGGGCTACTCCCGCTGCGTTGCGCTGCTGGCACAGATTTGTGAGCTACGCGCGCGAAACGCTGCGGGATTCGCCCCGCTGCACCTCGCCGCACAGAATGGTCACAATCAGTCCACCAGGGAATTACTGCTGGCTGGGGCGCCACCGGACTTGCAAAACAACGTGAGTACTTAGCCCCTGATCCCATTAATCCACCAGAGCACGATATGTTTAGCTTACGCGATCATCTCTAAAAAGGGATTTTTTGAATTGGTACATATTTTTGTTTATATAGATATATAAACATTTTTTTAATAATACTGCAGAGCACCTAACAATAATTTTCAAACTGACAGTCAAAAGCTATTTATTCATGTCCCTCGGTAAAAAGATAACACCTTTTGAATGTCAATAATATAGTTTCACCATATTCTCCGCGGAATTTTTACCACTTACACATAAGCATTAACCATTCCTTTGACTAACAAGGTTTCTAATTTTTGTTTTTCTAATGGTTTAAATTTTACTTCCAAACTCAATTCTTGTAATATATTTCTATATTTTTGTCATACATTTTTGTCTATATACTTATGTTTTATGTTTCAGTATGGTGACACCTCGTTGCATACAGCCGCACGCTACGGGCACGCTGGTGTCACAAGGATCCTCATCTCAGCGCAGTGCAGGGTTTCTGAACAGAATAAGAACGGTGACACGGCTCTACACATTGCCGCTGCAATGGGGCGGAGAAAACTCACCAGGATACTCCTCGAAGCTGGATGCGACAAATCCTTAAAGAATCATCAAGGTGAAACAGCCAGAGATATTGCCACTAGAAAGGGTTTACAAGAAATAATCACAATTCTCAATACACCTGTAGCGAAACAAACCAAGAAAAAAGAAAAGCATAGGGACAAAAGCAGAGAACGTGAAATAGATGAGCCTGATGATGGCAAAAAAAAAGACAAAAGTAAAGACAAAAAGAAGAAAACTGTTCACTTTGAAACTCCACCGCAAGTGAAATGGTCACCTTACGGTTGTCATTATTATCCTGATCCCAAATATTTCCCCAAACCTAAACTGAGCTCCTTGCCCACCGAACCGCTTAAAAAAGGAGAGCAATATTACTTAGATTTGGCGGGAAATATCAAAAAAGGTCCCATAGGTGCTGGGTACACTTGTTATTGTGCGCCATTCTTTAAACACATGGAAGACAAACTTAACGAAGATAAAGATGATTTAAAACGACATATAGATAGGGCCCATGAAAAGCTCGATCAGAAGGTTACAGACCTGGAAATGAAGACACAAGGTAAGATATCTGAACTAACACGATTCGTTGCCGCGGAAAGGGCTTTGTGCAAGGAGAGACATAAACATTTAGAACAATGGTTGACACGGGGTATGATGTTTAGGTCTTCAGAGAGAGTAAAAAGGCTTGACTTCAGTCCAAAGGGATCAGTGGATATATCACCGCTCAAAAGAACTAGAAGCTTAGAAATACTTGACGCTAATCAACAAGAATGGAGTAATGTTAACAGAATAATAAAAAAATTCAGTGATTCATCTGTACAGAGGGATATTGATAATAACATCGAACAGTTTGAAAAAAAGCCACTGTCACGAAGTACTGAAATTTTAGACAGGTCACCTAGTCCAAGAAGACATATATTAAAAAATTCTCAAAGTTCAGATCATTTAGACGCAGCTCCGTGTAGATACTCAAGATCACCTATTCGTATAATACATCATTTTCCACACACCAAAAGGCAAGATAATGAACACAACCAACAAACGGACCGTTGTGTTGCAAAGTCTCCAGTTCCGGGGACATCTAGAAATGAGAGTTTTTCACCTAGTCAAACAGATTCATACTTACAAAATAAAAAAATAGACTGTCATAGTATGCAGCATGAAAATCCACCATTTAGTAACCAACAAAATTCTCAAAATACAACTTGGAAAAGTCAAGTTTTACAGAGAACTGCGGATGATATACGCAAGCGAACTATTTTAGAAAAAGAAATGTCTGATGTGATTACAAGGAGTTCTACCATACCAGATGTCCCACAAACTGGTGGCATGAATCTATTAAGACAAATTAATCAAGAGCATATTTCTGAACGAGAACCAAGAAAATCTGTTCAAGAATTAGTGGCTCAAGTGGAAATTCAACAGAGGTCAATATCTCCCGATAAATTACATATGAAAAAAGTACATGAAGTTGCAGCAGCTGAATCTTTACAAATGCCGCAACAACCACAGCGTCGTGCTCCTGTGCTTAAAGAGAAACCACCAAAATCTAAAAGGTTCAGCCTTCAGAACCTTATTCCATTTCCAACTAGAAAAACATTTCAAAGTCCATCAAAAGAGAATGGTAATAATTCAGAAAGTAGCGACGAAGAAGACCATCCAATAAGAAGCAACGCCTTACCTGGACCCATGAAAAACACTAATCTTTTGCAAACATTGCCGCTCCCAAACTTTGAAACTATATCAACAAAATCACATTCGCCAGCGCTTCAAGTACAAACTGCCTTCCCCCACGATAGACGTTTGATACCTAAAGATGCGTACTTTCACGAACTTCCCAACAAACAAGTTCACCACCAAATGCCATACAGAGACTTAAATAACAGTCAACCTATACCTCAATACTGCCCTAGCCAGTACGACTACAATGAACCTGGGCTACCTCAAACGCAAGGAGAAAGTAGAAATAGGAACCCTATTTATCACAATCAAACTGGCGTTTTTAGCGCCATGATGCAGGATCACATAATCCGTGAAATCGAACGCATACCCCACTGCTACAGTGAACATTTGGACCAGAATACTGAGGTTGAAATTGCAAATCAGCATGATCACTTTCGCGGTTACTACGATAACCGTCCACCAATGTACCCGAATTTTCGAGGAAACCCACATGGACTGAGAAAACCTCCTGACCATAGTCTGTTGCACAGCAGACTTCAGTCTCTGGCTATAAACACTCATTTGACTGAAACTCAAAGCCAGACAGACAGAGAATCTCACAATGATTCTGGATATAGTACAAAAGTGTATGGAAGTTCGCAAGGGCCGTCTCCTAGTCTTTCAGGTCATGTGGAAGATAACCTCTCTGGCCAGAGGATCAACATGGTATCCGATACTAAGCCACCAGTTGCTTCTTCAAGCTTAGTTTAGACCGAAATATCGTAATAAAAAAAAGACAAAAGCCAAAATTCTGACAGAAATATTCTATCATTTCCAATATATCCGGTATCATTTGGAACCTGAAGTAGATCTAACTATAAATTCTTTATATCTTCAAAGTTGCGTATGCACTCTTGATTGTTGTTGAAAGGTTTTTCCCCGTACTTTTAACAGTTGTCACTGTTGCACCCACCGAATTTTTACAGATGATTTGATTGAACACGTTGTACATAGCCAAGTAAAGTAAATACTTGGTAAAATTCGCCTTGTACTTGAACAAGGTGAGAGGCATTACTAAATGTGGCCTTATTAAAATTTTCGGATATAATTGTTAATAACCTGTAGCAATTCAGGATTACACGTGTTTTGAACACAATTAGGGGATCGAAATTTAATATAATATCACCAGCACGAACACTACGTTAAGTACAAATTAATAACTATTGCCATTTATTGATAACAATAAGCAATCTGTATTCTTAGAGCTGACTTGAAATTATCTGTAATATAATTTTGAGTGTATTTTTGTAATTAGATTAACGTGTTAATGTATTATAGAATATATTTATTTTAATATTGGATAATTTTGTACTGACTTTGTAGGACACAATAAACGCACTTTTGAAGTGACACAATTACCTACAGGTAGTTTTTTTTTCTGATTATTGCGATATTTTTATGTCAGCCTTTGATACTCCATCCTGAAATTTAATTACCGCTGCCCATTGCCTCAGGCCAGAGAACACACAGGGATGTCGCCGGCTTACATTATTACTGTTTTTTGACATTTACAAATCAGGACAACAACAAGGTTCCTATGGCAACAAACGTTGCGAGTTACCGATTGAATTCTTAAGTCTTTGCGCTCAATGGATGAGTGGTGCTCTTCTTGGTCGTAATATTAACATCCTCTTTGTTCTTGGTGAAGAAATTCTCAGAATATTTAATAATTTTATCACAATAAGGGACGATACGAGCATGACGTTCAGGTCATGGTAATTGATACGCCCTGCCCAGTACAATGCAGTGCCGCTCAGGATTCTTGATAAGCCGAAAAATTCTGAGCGGCCCTACAACTGCGTTCGTCACCTTGACTTGCCTAGTAATTTCACTAGCTTCGACGCCCTTCAGACCGAAAGGCAATAATGCTTACACATTACTGCTTCACTTTCATGACTTTCAATTAATTTCCCCATCAATAAATAGAAGTATAAGGAATTATCAAACTTACTAGGATTATAAAGTAACAACAGTATTTAATTAAATTTTGTTTATTATTTCACACATCTATAGGAACATAACTTACAATCAATGTACATTTAAAACAATATATATAAAATATTTCTATAAATGTAATATTTCCTCTCTTCAGAAACAAAATGATGCTCTTAGATAATTAATCTCAATTATAAGGTCGGCAACACTCTTGTCATTCCTATGGTGTTACTAGAGGATTGTGGGCAGCGGTGATCACTTCATCACAATCAGGTGATGCGTATACTCTTGCTTAAGTTAAAAGTATAATAAATAAGTTGAATCACTAACAGTGTGATGTATTTTTTTGCAAAAAGACGCGCTTATTCTACGACGGGCGCAGTATATACTTGCGTATAGAGAACCTGCAGTAGTGAGCAATCATTACTGTGTTTGGGACTGAAGGGCGCCGTCGCTAGTAAAATTAGTGGGCAAATGAGACTTAACATCTTATGTCTCAAGGTGACGCGCTATTGTAGTGCCGCGGCCGCTTAAAACATTTGCGGCCTTACAAATAAAATTGGCATATAGTTATAACTAAGCATAAACCAAGAATATGTAAAATGTTTACAAATAGACATTTTGCTTACGAATGGTTTATTCGGACGTATAACGTTTCCCGCGTTTATTTGCAAGGCTGCTTGTCATTAGGAAAACTTCAGAATTATCATTGTATTGACAGTGTTGTCAACGATATTGTAAACATTTTGCATTTTCTTCGATTATCATCAGTTATAACTTTATACCAAGTTTATTTGTAAGGCCGTTGGGGTTTTCAAGAATACTAAGCGGCACTGCATTTTAATGGGCAGGGTGTATCAATTACCATCAGTTGAACATTCCGCTCGTCTCGTACCTTACTGTCATTAAAAACCTGTCAGCCTGATAATACGCGACTGATTTTAAATGTGTGCTAGTGGCTTAATATTCAACATATTAAGGAGCTAAATCCAAGCGTGACTGACGACTTTTTCATCAAAATGGGTTAGAATAACAATAGATTCGCTTTCCTGTTTTACCTTAATGTTTTGATATTGTAAAATACTCTATTTGACTTAAAAAGAGTAGACGTTGAGTTTCTTGTATGCTCTTCTCACGAGCTCAACTTTTCACATACATATGGTAAATTCAGTAATTCAAAAGAAATATTTGTAGTGACAATTCAAAATCGATTAGTTTAAGCCTAATTGAATAAAGTTTATTTGACTTTGACTATCTTACTGTATCTACGCTAGAGATATTCTTGTCTCTTGGACGGTTTTTTTGTCTATAGATGGTAAGTCTACCTCTAGTAATCTGAAATTGCAATCTAATAATCTAATTCCGCAATAGTTTCCTATCAGCCCATCCGAGATCCCGGTAGAACTCCCCAATACTAGTAACTCTTAACGCTGTCCCCTTTAGCACAGATAATCTCGCTTCGTCAATCCGGACACTAACGTAATCCCCCGGCTTCACCTCACGCCTGCCCTCGCCACATGGCAACTCTACTTCATCGAACACTACTTTCAGGTAGAACTCATTTCTCCCCATAAATCTCCCGGTTTTCTTGTCTATTCCCTCGACGAGCACGAGGTGAGTGTTGCCAACTTCTTTATCGTTCAGTATTTGACATTTCTTCCGGTAGAGCTCCATCATGCGGTTGTGACGGTCCTTCTTGATGTGGTCGGGAACGTCGTCTGTGTAGCGGCGAAATGCGGCTGTTTTCTGTAATAATAATATAATATTGACACACTTTTTACACAAATTATCTTGCCCCAAGTTAGGTATAGCCTGTGCTATGGGTTGCAAGACAACGATATATTTAATACAATATACTTACTTAAATATACATAGATACATATAAACCTGCATGACTCGGAAACAAACATCCATATTCATCATAGAAATGTTTGCACCTACCTCTAGCTTAGTAGGTAGGGTCGCTAACCACTGAGCTATATAGGTAATACGAAATACTAATTAAATTATGTATTTTTAGAAGGTTAAATAACGCTTGTTAGGTAAGTCATCACTGAATTTTCACATTAACAGCCGGCAGAATATTAATTAGGCAATAATTAATACAATTTTTTTTTATTTATTAACTACATATAAAAAAAACGTTCACTACGTAAGTTAAACAATGTTGCTTAAAGAATACTTGCTGGAACATGTAAAGAATACTAAAATCAAAAAAGTACTTCATAGAGTATTATTTAGAATAGAAACTATATGTTACTCGTGCGTGGTTTACTTACCTCCCTCATGCTGTAGGGAAACAGGAAGGCCACGTTGTAATCCACGAGGTCCATCAGGGATAGCGTCTCCTGGAACTCGTCTTCCGTCTCGCCGCAGAACCCGCAGATCATGTCAGTCGACAGGCCCACTACAACACGACATAAGCAGGGTTTTCGCTACCCGCGTTCACACTTTTTTTATTTCTTTTATTTATGATAATAAGTGACAAGACGAGAAGGACGTTCAGCTGATGGTAATTGATACGCCCTGCCCATTACAATGCAGTACCACTCAAGGTTCTAGAAAGATCCAAAAATTCCGAGCAGCATTTCAATTGCGCTCGTCGCCTTGAGACATAAAATGTTAAGTCTCGCTTGCCCAGTAATTTCACTAGCTACGACGCCTTTCAGACTGAAACACAGTACACGACAGAATATGCTTACACATTACTGCTCCACGGCAGAAATAGGCGCCGTTGTGGTACCCATAATCTAGCCGGCATCCTGTGCAATGGTCGCACTGGTAATAATTGGTATACCTTCAGGAATCCTCGCCTTCACGTGGTCTACTAGTCGCAGATAGGCCTCCCGCGTATACCCTCGCCTCATGCGCTCCAACACGGCGCTCGACCCGGACTGCGCAGGAAGGTGGAGCATCTTGCATATGTTTGGGCGCTCGGATATCACTTGCAATACCTACAAACATTATTATAACTGGGAAATGAATTCTAATTCACATTCTTAATTGAATGTTGGAAACTTTCAATACTTTTTGAAAGTCGGAATCAGCAGAAATTCGAAAAGATTTGCCTCAGAACGGAGAAAAACAGACAATATTATTTACCATTGTACCAATGAGTACAGAATGTTCAGTTTTGGGCTCAATTTGCAACTCATCTCTCAAAGAATTTATTACTTTAAAATCACTATTGGGACTAAGTATAAAAATTTATTCCAATATTCTATAATTTATAAATTATCTAGCTGATCCGGCAAATGTTGTATTGCCATATAAATTTAAAATTGTATTGTTCTCATTAAGAGGCGATGACTATTACTCTATATGTACATATAATATATCAACCTCATCAGGGAAATCTTTGGGATGTGCAGCAGTGAATCGTATCCTCATCTCAGGGTCCACGGAGGAGACTTGATCCAATAGATCCGCGAACCTTAGTCCACCCTTCTTACTTTTGTATACTGTTTTGAAACCTGAAAAACAAAAACTTTTTCACTTTACCATACTAAAGAAATGCTTTCATTCTCATGAAGGTAACATCGACAAAATTGATTCATGCCCCACTTTGATGATAATGATAATGGTCTGAGGCATACCTTTTGGAATGGGTAGTAGTTTTTTACTTTTAATAAGTGATATTATATTCTACTTAAACTATTAAGTTTTGATAATAATTGGTTAGGTTAGGTTTTCAAATTCAAATTCAAATATTTTTATTTAAAATAGGCACATTAATGTACCTACCTAATTTGTGTTTACTTTTTCATTTAGACAGCTTTTAGCCACCCACCGACATGCCAGCGCTCATGTATCTTTTTATTTAGGTGTAATTAGAGTAGTAGCACTATAATCGTGGACCAAAGCTTACAAATATTACACAAATAAAATTTGAAAACAAAATTTATGAGATGTGGGACTCGAACCCGCGACCTCTAGTACACAATTTGTGTAATTAATCCCAGAAGCCTCACTTCTGCACGTTGAAACATTAAATTGTTTAGATTTGACAGAGCGACATCTTAAGTCATTTCATAATATGCAAATATTGGGGTAGATCCTGTAGATGAAGCCACAACCGGAGAGTTGAACAAAGCACACAAAATTTATCGACGAAACGTCCCTCGAACGGTTGTCTCAGTTGGAAAGAGCACTCGCACCGAACGCGAGAGGTCAGGGGTTCGAGTCACGCATCGTTCATAAATTTCGTATTCAAATTTTATTTGTGTAATTAATCACAGAAGTGAGGGTTATCACTTTACACAAAAACATAACAAATTCTTTATCAACTATAATTTTTTTACCCCTTTTCTATCTTTCCAAGTTCGTGCTGAGAGATACTAAGTCAAACCCGAAATTTCTTCTAAGGAAAGACTTGAACTTCTACAGACCTTCAGCTAATTTGGTATGTGTGAGGTTTGCGGGCTGCGTGACATCTCGATAGCTGTTCACGTTCTGGCCCAGTAGAGTCACCTCGCGCACGCCTTGCTCCGCCAGCTGACGCACCTCGTCCACGACGGACGCCGCGGCACGCGAGCGCTCGCGGCCACGTGTGAACGGCACGATGCAATACGTACACATATTGTCACAGCCGCGCATTATTGAGCTGCAATTCGATTCTCTATTCAAATTCAAATGTTTTTAAATTAATAAAACTTTCGTGAGACATTATTAAATTATTTATTAATACAGCTTTACTCACGTTTCATCGGTGTCAGTACCGACTAGTTTCGGACCATTCGGAGGTCCCTCATCAAGGTGAATATGGAAGGTTCGCGATAACGTCCCACCTCTTACTGCGGACTTGAGCTCGTAGTGCACGGCTGGACAGGGCCGGGGGCACCCGTGGTGATGACGAGCACGTTATCACTGGTACTGTGTCACTATTGATGTCCACGGGTGCACAAAATGTACTGACAATGTCCACTACATGATCATTGGCACTATGGGTCTTATTGCGAGATGCGCTTTGTAACACAGGTTTCCAACACCTGATGAAGCCTCCGAATGTTCCGAAACTAGTTGGTACCGACACCAATGAAATATGAGTAAAGCTGTTTTAATAAATAAATCAAATATTTTTGTAAAGATGTCTTATTTGGCGTAATTGGTTGACATTGTCAATCTTCCGAACCCATTTCTACCAAGAAGCCCGTAGTGGCCTCGGTCTTCCGAGGTATTGTGCCCTGTGTACCGACACCTCTTGACACTCAAGAATGAAATGGGCAGCAGTGTTTTCCGACCCTAAACAGGCTGTGCAAAGCTAAGCAAAGATTAATTATTATTATAAAACTTACATAAAAGCAGAAACGCTATCCTGGTTCAACCTCACAGGAACCACATCAGCATAGGTCTCGTCCAGGGACAGTAGAACATTGACTGCTGTTTGCCCACTGTCTGTTTGTGCTAACAATCTGGGCAGATCTCTGTAACTGTCTGGTCCTGCAACTAAAGCAGAAAACTCTTTTACTTTTTTCTTGCAAATTTCATATTTTTTTTATTAACATCAATACCATGTCAATAGAAATAAATGGCAGTCATGAGAGAAGAGGAGCAGGCAACTCTCACATTTGTTTCCACTCAGTAAATAGCACCATTAATATAATAAACTTTTACTAGAATGTTATTTAAATGAAAACACATGGCATTTTTTAACCCCTGTATCTCTCATAAGTTTAACCCTGAATGTAATCCCACATGATAAACAATATCTGGAAATATCATATTTGATTACTATGGTAGCCATAGAGCATATAACGTAGATACATTATATTGATAGATATCAAATAGCAAGTGTGTTATGGATGTGTTTGATCAGATTTGGCATCGCTCCACAGTGCAGTTTTCAAGGAACTTTCTTCTACAAACAGCTTCCTTAAAGGCCGGCAACACTCCTGTGAATCCTCTGGTGTTGCAAGATAATGTGGGCAGCTGTGATTAGGCGACCCATACACAACCCATATCAACACACACACACACAAACAATTTGAACTAATATGGTACAATAGGGTAAAATATGTAATTAAATTCATTTATATAGCATGTATTAACTATGCTGTTATACTAGGAAACTATCATACAATAGATGAATAAAAAATGTTATTTTGAAGTGTCACTAACTAAAACAAGTGTTAAAACATTGGCTCAATCACAATACACCATTATTACTATTATTAGAAAAATAGATACCGCTTGCACACAAATATGACATCTATTAAAATGAACACAAGGTTGTTAATTGTAATTTGGGTGGCAGACTAGAATTAAGTAACCAATCAAAGTAATGTTTATTGCATATGACTGTAACATCAAAAATAAATCAAGAAATTTGGTTACAGTATTCTTTAGTGTTTAATCTGAACTTTTTGCTCAGAGCTCGAATTGGAGTTTGTAATAAAAAAATATCTTATTTGATTTTGATATTAAAATAATAGCTAAATTCACAAATTGTAATATGAGTTAATTTTGAACAATAATATAAAAGCTTAGATCAATGCGACAATTAATATTTATTGACCATTATATCATTCAAAATTTATTTAATTAAGCATTATTTTACAAATATCCATAGTTATTCAAATGTTGTAATAAGACTGTCTCATGCCAGAATTTGGTGAAACAACATCTCCTGAGGATGCCTCATATAGAGCCAAACACATGTTGAATTGATTGATGATGGGATGAATCTTTGCAGAATTTACACTGAAAAAGGTTCACAACATTCAATTAATTATATCATTCTTTTCTGTGTATTACAAAAAACATTTTGACTAGCAAACATATGAATTTTGACTGAGGGGCCAACAAGCATAGAGCATACTCCCACCTTAAAGGCCAGCAACATATCTCTAGGTTTTGCGGAAGTTCATGGGCAGTGGCCTTACCACTCATGTTACTCTAGAGGTTACCCCTTTGCCCTCTTCATCATCTTATATAAAAAATAATAGTTCACAAGGGCACTTTTACTTGTTTTAACTATTGTGTGCATATAACTACACATTATATCACTACACCCTAAAGTATGGCTCACCTACATCAACTGCTTTTTCTTTCTCAATGAGCTTCTCTTTTAGTCGTTCAGCCATACAACCCAATATACCAATCTTCACTGGACTATCTTTTTTCTTAGAGTTTGCTCTTCGTCTTTTAAAGCCCCGCAGATGATCTAGTCTATACCATATTTTATTTTCAGCACCCTCTCTTATAGCACATGTCATAACGAGAAATATATCCGCCTCTTCTTCAATTTCTGTTCGTTCAAAACCTTCTTTTTTTAAAATCGACCAGACAATTTCTATATCATTTAAATTCATCTGACATCCATACACATCAAAATAGACCTTTCTTCTTGCTGTTGAAAAATTTATGTTGTCTGGAAGATAGGGAATACGAGTAGGTTCAACAGGTTCAGATATACCATTTGAAGATGTGATAAAATACTTCAGATCAGGACCATTCTTAATTTTATCCTTTAATCTAGTGCTGGGTACATCACATTTGCATCTAGCTTTTAAGGAATTAACATTTGATAATTTAGCTAAGCGTTTAGCGCGATGTATAAGCCACATGGCAAAATATTTATTTATTACGAGTTGCAATATTAAATTAATACATCATTAAAATATTTTAAATAAAACTTGATTTAAGTAGCGCATATATGGAGTATAATAATATATATGGCACAGTGTTTAAATTCTCTTTAGCTGTGCACAGAGTTCAGCTGATTTTGACAATTTACAAAGAGAATTTAACCACTCATTCCTTAGAAAGGTACCTAAAGGTGCTTGTTATTAGTTTTACGACATGGTTACCAAGTTTTAAGTTAACTCTTAAAATAATGCTATTGATTTTCTGCTATCAATTAATTATTCAATTCACTTTATTTTATATCTAAAAAAATAATAAATATATCACCAAAAAATTAAGTAAATAAGAAATAGTGAACCCTAGAAAACTAGGGAGCCAAAAACTCCTGGAAAAAACACGTCGTAGCGTCAACTAAAAGTCGTATCAATCTGACTGCTGACACTTGCGACTTGACAGCAAAATGCAATTTGTTATTGTCAATTGTCAAATGTCTCGTGCTATGGCTTTGCTTTGATAATGCTGTGGCTAGTGGCTACTATAGATTTTAGATTAAAGTTTTAATTATTTGAAACTTGATTGTAAGTAGATACGCTATACGCAATCTTTATATTTTCTTGAAGGAGAAAGCTAAGGAAAATTTTCTTATCAACCGAAAAATGTATAATAATCACAGGCTATAAATTGCTTTACGTTTTGCATTTGGATACCATAATAAAAATGAGCGAACGTGACCGAGATTACAAAGGTATTCGTTACTCGTTAGGGGTATTTACAATATTATTAAATTAATCTTAAAATGAAATCCGAACTGGTTGAACAGTTCTAAACGTTTGCTAGATAATTTATTTATCTTTGCCAGTGTTTTTACATTGGCAGGGTCAAGTCGATCGACGCGTGATGATTCTAGGAGGCATGCTGATAGACGCAAGGAGAAGAGTCGGTCAAGGTCTCCAAGACGAGGCTATGCACCGAAAGAGCAAACAAAAAAACCCGATACACAAAAGAGTCACAAAAGAGAACAATATTATGGTAAGTTATTTGTATATTCTATTTAATAACCCTCCATCATTAGCGTTTTTTTAATATTAATTAAACATATTTAGATGGATAATAACTATAATAAATTAAATATGGTTTAAGTCAGGAGTGCTCAAACGGTCGATCGGGATCGACAGGTCGATCGCGAGTGCTTTTTCAGTCGATTTCGAGAAAATAATCCGGTATAATAAACTAAAATCGGTAATTATGTACCATCTTATGAAAAGTATGCTCAGGACATGCAGTCACGCTTCAACATCCAAAGTCACTATTTAGTTAAGCTTAGAACTTTAGAACGCGTTTGTTTTGTAAGAACCAATAAACAAGCAATTTTGAATAATAATTATGAGTTTTTTCATTGACATTCAAGAGCAGACCTACACATACCTTGTCTAAATAATGCATATTTTGCGCAAAACTAATATCAATGTCATTGTGACATTCTACCTAGACGACAATTCTTCATCACACATGCTTGGAGCCTCTCAGAGCCGATCGATTGTAGTCTAACAATTTTAAGGTAGATCACCAGCTTTTCAAGCTTGAGCACCCCTGATGTAAGTATACAGATTTTGTTTGAATTTTATAGAAAAAAGAAAGGAGTCACCTATTGATTGGGATGAGTCAGATGAAGAGGCACCAGCGCCGCCACCACCACCACCACCAAGAATCAGTAAAATATCTATTGATATGCAAAAAGCCAAAGTGCCCATCAAAATGACACTTGGTGGGCCAGGCAAACAGAAGACTGCTACAAAACCCACCATTGCATCTGTTTTTAATGATTCTGATGATGATGATGAACCAGAAGAGATGCCTGCAGAAGCTCGGATGAGGATGAGGAATATTGGCAGGTTAGTTGTATTAATTTACTTATATTTATATATTATTCAGTATAGAAACTGAAAAGGTCCTGTGGAAATCAGAGTAAAATCCCCAAAGTGAAAACTTAAATGTATTATGAATTTCTATTGAATTCCAGGATGTGTTTTTGCTTGCCTGTAGCTTCTGAGATAGAAAGATGCATGGCTTTGCGATTTGAGTAGCTCACAGGTTTTGCTCTTTAGAGCGAAAGCAAAATCAAATGCTAAATATATTTAGTACACTAATTTGGACCCCAACTGTTTAGGTTGTCTTGTAACTCTGATTTACTCTTGTAAACCATGGTGAATTGGAGATTTGTTTATAGATATAGTAATGTGTTCTTTAAATTAATATTTTTTATTCAAAATAGAATTTAATATCACTTATTGAACATCAAAACTACCACCAATTGGAATAAGTTGACCTGAGAAAAACTGCCACAAGAAACTCGTCCCCTTTTTTTATATTAAATGTTTTTACAATGTAATATAAATTTATTATTTCATATTACGAACATATTCCCTTCCCAACTTTTGGTATCATTAAGACCACACAAATGTTTTCAACAATTCCTTTCAATTTAATTTGTAATACTTTTGATTCTTACACTTTCCGGGATCATGTTGTTAGAGCATATAAACATAATCCAACAAAAGACTTACAACTCATCTTAACCAAATAGTAGGCATAATCAGTTTACATTTGTTCCTAGTGTTAACATTAACATAACATAGAAATTCTGGACCAGTGGGAGGCTCCTTTGGACAGGATGCCGGTTAGATTATAGGTAACACAACAGTGCCTATATCTTACGTGAAGCAGTAATGTGTAAACATGTCTGTGTTTTGGTCTAAATGGCGCCTAGCTAGTGTAATTACTGTGCAAATGAGACTTAACATCTTATGTGTCAAGGTGACGGCCGCAATTGTATGTCACTTAAAATATTTGGGTTTTTCAAGAATCTTGAGTGGCACTGCATTGTAAAGGGCAGGGTGTATCAATTACCATCAGCTGAACATCCTGCTCATCTCATCCCTTATTATTATAAAAAAATCACAGTTGATCCCCACATTCGTATGTCATATGTCTAGATGTGGTTAAACACTTTGTAGTGTACTATCTTCTTATCAAGAGAGAATGACTTTGTCGGAGCCGACGTCAACAACAAAGATAATCACTTATTAAATAAATACAAAAAATGAACATGTGATATGGCATAAGAATACATAAAATTGAACACTTGGTGGTGTGATATCAGAGCTTCACATGGTGATAATATCTAAGTTGTTAACTTCAGAATTAAGCCTAGGTGTGAATGTGTGAATTATCCTATATGGTAAGGTCATAAGATTAATTTGTTTTGAAATTTGGCAATAAGTACCTCCCTATTGAATAAATTAAAAGTGGACTATTAATGTGAGTCTAATTTGCATACAGGGGTCTGTACTCTGTACTCATAAAATGACAAGGGCCAAATCTTGTTTATTGTGAAATTAATATATTTAAGATTTTGTGTGATTTAAACTTTATATTAAAATATTTGTTACAACATGGAAAACACACTGTGGTGAAAAGGTATTTATTATACTGATTTACACATTATTGTTAAATGTATTTTTATATGTTACTTTTTAAATTATCACAGTCTTGAATAAAATGTTAGGTACTTGTATTTACAGGTTATTTACAATTTTTTGGGGTCTCTCAATATTGTAATAAATAGTTTAAACCTTTTTAAATAAATGATCACTGCACTAAATATTGACCCAGTTGCTTATATGTTCTCCAAAAATGTAGATGGTGTATTACATATTAACTTTATTAACTTATTTTGATGTTTTCATTGTATTGTACTTTAAGTAAGTACTCAAGAACTTTAACTATGTTTTTTACTTATTAATTTACATTTTTTTTCATATATGGTGCCCGGTATGAGAAAAATATGGAGAGTAAAATCTACTCATCAAATGGGATAGTAACTTTTTCTCATTTAAATAAAAACAGACTTTGTTGGCTTACAAATAAGGCAACAATTAGCATTGTATTTTCCTTTCGGCCACCTAGCATTACTATTGAAAATTCTAATTCTATTCTAAAAGCTAATGTACGTTAGTTTCCTAAAGTTTATTAGATGGCGTTGAACCACAGACATCCCATCTAAGTTCAAATTAAAAACAAATAATACTAGATTAAACATCAGCCAGTGTCACTTTCATAAACTATTTTGTATTCCAAATCGAACACTGAATCTATCGAGTAATACGACAACATAACAGTTTTCGATAGATGGCGCTGATCACAGATTTTTAATAATTAGGTACCTGACCATAAGAAAAATCACTTAACTATGAAGTTATTTTATTAAAAGGCATAAATATTTTCTCAAAATTGTTTCCTTTAGAATTCTTTTTGATGTAATTTCTAATATAATAGATACTACTACCGCTTCGGAAACAAATAGCGATCTGAGAGAGAAGAAGCGGCGCAAGAAACTCTCCCAGCATTCTTTTTTTGCGCTCTTTTCAATAAAAATATTCAATATTGTACAGTCATTTCTATCGCAAAAAGGGTGACGATTTTTGTGAATGTATATTAAATTTTCATAAATGTATGTACAATGAACAGTCATAATTTTTTTTATATCTATATTTTGTAACCGACTCCATTGGACTTAATTTTGTTTAGTACCTGTTCAAAGACAATCGTTCTTGAGGAGTAAACTCCAGTCATGCGTCGGAGATGACACACAAACTTTTTTTTACTTACTCATGTAAGGCATTAAGTAATTGACGTTTGTGTATTCTGTTGCATCACGTTGCATATATTGTAATTGAAATTAATTTTAAAATAAGAATCTGTTACATTATTCAGTTTTCAAAAGAGCAACCTTAGAGTTTCTTGCTTGTTCTTCTCTAAGTAGATCTACCTTCCAAACGAGCTGTAAGAAAAAAAGACATACCTACTTCAAGTGTAATGCAATTTACCTACGAAATAAAAGTATTTTTGTTTGTTTGTTAATTATAATAGTAGTTACAATATTATGATTTCCAATTTTTGTTTATCAATGTAACATGGAATCTTAGGTTTTTCAAGTAATTAAAGTGTAAGTTTTAATAAATAGCTCAATTTTGCATGTGTAAAAATAGTTTTTTTCGTTTCTTTGCATTCTCTGAGAAAATTTTCTGTAGTAATGTATATTTTTAATGCCATCAAAAAGTAGAGATTTCAATGAACAAAAGGCCCACCGACTTTTGGAGGTGGAAAAATAAATATTTCAAAAAATACGTTTATATATATATGTTTTTGGGATACAAAGAGGTAACTTTTTACCAAATTTCGTGAAAAAATATTTGTTTTCTTGAAAAAGATAGAAATAAAATTTTTTCACATAAATTTTGAGGTTGTGTAAAAAAAGTGTAGGTATCAACAAAGTTGTAGATCTTTTTATTACCTACAACTTTGCTCTTTAAGTTTTTGTAGGACTACTAGTTACGCCGGAAATCGAGATAAACCGTTTTAATCGCTAAGTCTCCCCCTCCCCTTATTAATTTAAAATGAAAAAATATGCCATCCTCCTATTTTTTTTTTGGTTTCACCCACCCCAACTGATCTCGCACACCACATACCACCTGTTGAAGGAACCCAAGAGAAAGTGATAACCTTGAACGATAAATAGTGTGCAGAGATTCCATCGAAGCTCCATTACATGCGTGAACTTTCTTTACCTTTACATTTTATCAACTTTGCTGAATTATGTCTTGAAATTTGTATTTTCTGCTGATAGTAATTTGCATACAATGCACAAGATACCTATCAGTTTTTATTTAAAAAGATTAGTTTAAAGTCCTTACTCACTTAAGAGCATATGAATGTATGAAAAATATGACGGGTTGGCCGCTCTTAAGGCGTGAAAGCGAAACAGACGAACACATTAACTCAATGTTGCATTTATAATATTCACAGGAAGCATGATTTTTCTATTTCAGTATCATATTTTTTTTACTAATTTTCAGAGAAACCCCAACATCGGCAGGACCAAATTCATTTGGCAAGACAAAACAAGGCTTTTGTGATGTTAAGAAAGTGTTTGAAAAGAATTTGAAGGAAGCTTTGGATACTGCAGAGAAACCAAACGTGTCAAAACTACCACAAACTATATACAAACTCAAACCGAACCTTCCTTAATCATTTGTAAATAATTTTAATCATATTTTTTTAGGTTTTAATGTTCATGTAAAAGAATCCTGGATTATTTTGCCTGATTAGATAAGGTGGGCATGAAAAATCGAAGCAGTCCATTTTTATTACTCTGTACTTTTTAAAATCAAATATGGACATGTGGATGACATTAAGATAAATGATAACCACAGTTATAATTGTTGCAAATCAAGATTACGCGCGACATAAAAAACATTACTGGGGGTCTACTCCTAAAATCGATATTCGATATATCGTGGCATTAGTCGTGTCGATTCCTACTCTTACTTACATCGTATTCAGTGTCGAAAAGATGATTGAACGAACGAAACATATTATCGGTCCTTACCCTACTAAAATTTCAGAGATGAATATTCGAATTTGACATATAATCGAACGTCACTTTTACGATAATCTCAACGACACCTAGGCTGTCGTTGCTATTGCCGTTTCAAGTTGTATAGATATATTTGCCATACAATATACATACTTAATTCATATTATTAAAATAATAATTTGTGATTTACTATTCAACAGGAATTTTTTACTACCAAGTAATTTAAGTCATTTTGTTGATCGTTGATCCGTAGAAAGATGATGATGATAAATGTTGTTAGGATAAACGATATGGAATACGAACATTTGTTAGAGTAGGGTGGGTGGGGTATTATATTCGGGGTATTATCGTATCGTTCCGAATATATCGTTGTCGATTTTACGAGTAGACCTCCAGGATAGTTGTTGTTCTCGCAACAACAACATGCAGTCTAACATGCCTTGTGCTATCAGCAAATCAAAGATGGCGTGACAGAAAAATATGCACTGATGTTCGTTACTGTAGAACATCCTAGTTTACAGTAAAATTGGGTAACATGTTAAGGCGGGTAAAATAACTGTGAACAATATGGAATGCTTTTTGTTATTTTTTTATATCATAAGGCACTTGTTACAACACGGACTGACTATCGATTGCTATTTTATCACTATGATACACAGATATAGTTTTTATTTGAATTGACGTGGGATTATTTTTATAGAAATTAGGACTTGTTCAGTAATAGCTCGACCCTAAAAACATTAGTAAAGTAGCCTACTACCGAAGCACTGTGTACTGTATATTTACTGATAAGCACACTTTTTATAAGTGTGCCATGTATAGAGTACTTCGTGGCCTCTGTCAGGCAGAGTCCCAACCACATACCGTTTTTGTGTTTTGCCTTCATCAGCTGTGGATAGTCCAGACATCTTTTTCAGTGTTTACCCAAATATGGTATTGTTTTATTCTGTTATGAAATTTCAATAATTTCTTGTATGACACGAATTGTATCCAGAATATTTTATTGTAATAAATAATACATTAATTGGATCGTGTTTTTAAATTTGAGCAATCCTGCCTTATATGTATTTACAAAGTTTCTGATGTTTTAATTGAATGTGGAACCAGTGAATATCCCTTTCCATTGATGTTTTGTTAAACAGAATATTCCATGGCATGGCTATAATACACTTAGGGCAAGTATTTAAAAAGAACACAATTTAATTTTTAAAAATTTGTAAGAGTGCTTTGAGAAATTGACTCACAGATTTTAAAAAAAGACCTTCCTAAACCAGGAAGCGAATAGATCTGAAATGTAATAAAGATACGTTTTATTATTACGATCGAAAGGTTTTATAACGAGTCTAAATAACAGCTTAAATATTAAACATTTAATTTTTTATTAATGTTGAACTGCAACTTATAAACAATTTATCAATGCTCAAAATGTGCCTAGTGGACAAAAGTCCCACTCTTATTAATTTCTCTCGCCGTTGATTTACTGTCTTTGCATGCTAAATGTCTGAGATTATCTGTCTTACTTCAGCTTGTAACTTGCACACTGGAATACCGCTTCATACAAACTAAATCTAAATAACATAACCCCATGAGAATAAAGAGTTAAGCAGTAAGCACCGACCCATTAAGATAAAAACTAATTAATTCAGTTGTTCTGTTTGGAGCCGGAGCGGCATTTTCTTGAAAAAATTATCTGCAGGTATCTTATAGTGGTAATGCAGAGATTTATATAATATGGACCGCGTTCAGCCTGACAAAAGTACAATTTCTAACTTATATAATAAAATCCAGGTAGTCTTCAGCTGATTGCCAATTGGCATAGGCCTCCTCCCACCTTTTTCATTCCTTTCTGTAATTGGCAACCCGCATGCATGATGAGATCAAGACCGAGTCAGGTTAGGAGACATCAGGAAATGCACAAAGGTTCGAGACATAGGAACCAATATCAGGAAACTCAAATGGAAATTGGCTGGGCATATTAGTAGTGAAAAGGAGAAGTGGAACAAAAAGGTCACAGAATGGTATTAGAAAAAGGGGAAGACCCCGCCAAAAATGGGAGGACGACCTGGCCAAATTCGCAGGAGTGATCTGGAGCCGGGTTGCCAAAGATCACGAAACATATTGGATTATTAATAATACTATGTTAAGTAAACACATTTTACTGTGTTATTAAAACTTTAATGAGATAAGTAGGCACTAAAAGTAGACGGGAGATTTTCATAAATACATACAGTATTAATTTTACTAGGCTCCTTTGCACCGGATGCCGGCTAGATTATGGGTACCACAAAGGCGCCTATTTCTGCCGTGAAGCAGAAATGTGTAAGCATTACGTAAGTCTGAAAGGCGCCGTAGCTAGTGAAATTACTGGGCAAATGAGACTTGACATCTTATGTCTGAAGATGACGAGCGCAGTTGTAGTGCCTCTCAGAATTTTTGGGTTTTTCAATAATCCTGAGCGTCACTACATTGTAATGGGCAGGGCGTATCAATTACCATCAGATGAACGTCCTGTTCGCCTCGTCCCTGATTTTCATAAAAAATAACAGTAGGATAGAGTAGGGATGGATATTTACGCATATGTATTACTCAGCACTAGTAAACCCTTGGAATCATCGGAGAACGCAGAATACATTTTAGCCCACGGCGCAGATGTACTGACTCCGTGGTTTGTGCTTGTGCGACTTCATTATATTACGCGATACCGGCTCTTCTTCACTCTGTCATAACAAATAATATTGTGTTTTGTCTGGGACAATATGGGGAAATCCTTATCCAGAAGACATTCCGCAGACAGAAGACACTGCACAGGGATGATGACTCGCTGGCCCATGACGCGAAAGAGAAAGCTGATCTCCTGGGCTCCTTCTTCGCGTCCAACTCGACTCTGGATGACCAAGGTGCACCACCACCGCATATTCCGCGGTGCGAGTCATACATGCCGGAGGTAAAAATCAGGCATGGCGCCGTGCTTAAGGCGCTTCTCACCTTGTACATTCACAAATCGAGCGGGCCCGATGGCACTCCCCCGATAGTGCTGCGGACATGTGCTCCGGAACTGGCGCCGGTCCTAACCCGTATTTTCCGGCTCTCCTACTCATCAGGCGTAGTCCCGAAATTATGGAAGGCGGCTTTAGTGCACCTGATCCCTAAGAAAGGTGTACGCTCAGATCCGTCCAACTACCGCCCCATTGCTATTACCTCCATTTTCTCCAAGGTAATGGAGTCGATCATCAACCGCCAGCTCTTGGGATACCTAGAGGGGCACCAGCTGATCAGCGACTGCCAGTACGGTTTCCGTCAGGGTCGCTCAGCTGGTGATCTTCTTGCATACCTCACCCATAAATGGGCGCAAGCGGTTGAGTCGAAGGGAGAGGCGTTGGCGGTGAGTTTGGACATAGCGAAGGAAGGACAAAGCGCTTTATGCCACACCCGATCGAATGAATCGGGTGTGGCATAAAGCGCTTATAGCGAAACTGCCATCCTATGGGCTTCCCGAGAAGTTGTGTAAATGGGTCACTAGCTCTTTGGCTGATCGGAGCATCAAGGTTGTTATCAACGGTGCATGCTCCGACTTAAAACCCATAAACGCTGGTGTCCCGCAAGGCTGCGTGCTATCCCCTACGCTGTTTCTTCTGCATATCAATGATATGCTGCAAATCAGCAATATAATGAATATTAAGCAATGCGGACGACAGCACAGGATATGCTTCCTACACCGGCCGTGCCAACATGTCCCGGGATAGCGTCGACGAGAACCGGAACAAACTTGTGTCTGAAATCGAGACTATGCTTTGCAGTCTCGGAATGGGGCCGACAAAATTTAGTCCAATTCAACCCCAAGAAGACACAAGTTTGTGCGTTCATCACTAAAAAGTCTCCCTTTGTCGTATCCCCTCGATTCGAGAACACTCCTCTAACTGCCACAGCCTGTATTGGCATACTTGGCGTCGATATATCGAGCGACGTTCAGTTCCGTGGTCACTTGGAAGAGAAGGCCAAACTGGCCTCAAAAAAGCTTGGTGTACTTAGTAAGGCGAGACAGTACTTCACTAAAAGCCACCACCTGCAACTTTATAAGGCGCAAATTCGGCCTCACATGGAGTACTGGAAACTGGCCTCTCACCTCTGGGCGGGTGCTCTCCAGCACCAGCTTCTTCCATTTGCCCGCATACAATGAAGAGCGGCTCGAATCATCGACGATCAAGTCATCTCCAATCGGCTTGATTCTCTAGCATTGCGTAGAGATGTGGGTTCTCTCTGCATCTTCTACCGCATTTATCACGGGGAGTGCTCAGAGGAGCTGTTCGGGTTTATTCCAGCGGCCGAATTCCACCACCGGACATTACGTGCAAAGTACCATCCGCATCACGTAGATGTCTGGCATTCCACAACCGCGCGTTTTGTCCGAAATTTCTTGCCTCGCACAGCCACTTTGTGGAATCAACTACCGGCAGCGGTCTTCCCGAACAGATACGACTTAGGGACCTTCAAGAAAAAAGCATACTCCCACCTTAAAGACCGGCAACGCATTTCTTGACACACCTGTTGTTGGGGATGTCCATGGGCGTTTACCCCCTCTCATATTAAAAAAAAATGACATACAGAAAATTTGCCCTCTTTTGTGCAGTTATCATTTTGGTCAAGCGTCCATAAAAATTTGTATTTTTGGTGATTTTTTAATGTGATTCGACTCAATTTCATATGAAGAAGTATACTTACTAAAATAGTTAATAAAAAACAAAGCAAAAGTTAATATTTGACCTAGGTACATAATTAGGCAGGCGCCTCCTGTTTTATTAGGTGCCTAAGTAGGAAGTCACCTAACATGTACACGGGCCACCGGTGGCCTGTATTGCTTTATATGCTATCCAATAAGTAAATACAAGTTGATAGCAGACAAATATACAGCATGACTAAAAATGAATCTTATTACCAAATAAGTACCGTATTTTTTTAAATTTGTAACAAAGTAATTTTTTTTTTTATTATTACTCTTAATTGGCTCGATCACTTAACATTGTGCGAAGTATATCTTAACTCTGTCTGAATAGTTGTTTCCTGCAGCCTATTTCTAACATTATGCACCACAAACTAAAATAATTATATGCACCATTCAGATGTGTAGTATTCCTGAACAATGTGGGCTTCAAAGAATTGTCCTCCTTACACTAATAGTATCCTCATCTCAAGAAAAAAAAGAATATACTAACACCTAAAAGGCCAGCGACACTTCAATGACTCCTCTGAAGTTGTAAGAGAACATAGATGGTTGTGATAACATAACTTCAAATGTCTTATATATATTGAAGAGCGCAAAAAAAGAATACTGGGAGTTTCTTGCGCCACTTCTTCTTTCTCAGAGCGCCATTTGTTTCCGAAGCGGTAGTAGTATCTAGTAGTTATTAGAAATGACAAAGAATTCTAAAGGAATCAATTTTGAGAAAATAAATGCCTTTTGTTCTAATCACTTTTTAAAGGAATGGCTGTCACAGAGAATAATATTAGAGAAGTCATAATCAGAAAAGCTTTAAAATTGATCATTTCATCAGGTTGTATTTTCATTTATTTATGTCATAATAATTAGGTCAGAATATAATTATGACAACTATGTAGGTTCTTCTTGTTAGCTTTCTATGTGAAAGATCTAAGATAGTTATTGTAATATTAGACAAAAACTTCTTTTTTACTACTATTTAATGACATAAAAATACACTCAAAATAAAACAATGAAGAATTTAACATTATTTTATTGTAAAATTACTTCCTCTGTACATTTTGCGGTCTTGCCATGTCTCTTGGGAAGGTGCTTTTAGGGGGTGTACGGATACGTCTGTCCTTCTTTGACCTGTTACGCACCACTTTGCTGTGGATTGCACATGAGACACAATAGTGCAACTTTGCATATAGCTTCGGCAGCTGGAATGCTAGAAAAAACAAGTAGTGATTAGTAAAGTTACTAAAAATATTTTACTGCCCTACATAATTCCCTAAATTTTTAGTTCAAGTTAATTCCCAAATAATTTGCTAGTATAAGACTACATTTGATTATTTTGTATTAGCTCATTGAGAGATTGGGAGTCAGGTGTGCAGTAATGTTGGATACAGCTGTATCAGTTAAAATGAAGAGATTATGGTGTAAATTCACCAGTATCAGAATAAATACAGTCCAGTTGAATTCTTTAGTTTTTCATATAATAATCATGCCTCTGACAACAAATTTTCCCTAGGCAGTTCTTTGTTCAGTTTCATCCCAGTGTACAATAAAATTATAAGAAGCATTATCTATGTCTGGTATTCAGCAATATCATTAACCATCCCATGTCTGAGTCTGATCAATAATCAAACAAATCCTTTTCTCTAATTTATCACATCACCATTACCACCACATTGCAGTTACTGTTTTGATAATACCCATTATTACAGAAATAAGACACTGAAGAAAATTATTATATTGGAAAATTAAAACTAACATTTTAAATAAATCTGAAAAATAACTTAAGATCTTGTCAGATTAGCCAGTATAGTAAACTCACATGTATAAACGGAGGCTTCGTTTATGTCTCTAACAGCAGCAGCTTCTACGATATTTCTAATCACGAATTTTTTGATTGCCTTATCCTTTGGCACACAACGGGCGCAGTTGGTACACCTCACAGCTTTCACATGACCTCGGCCGTGCTTTGCTCGTCCTCCGTTACGACGTTTACGCGTCTGAAAAGCATTTAGGAATTGTGTTTTAATATAAAGTAAAATCAAGATTGAAAACCACATGCAAAGCGTGTCACGATGGCCGTATCCACGCGCACTTAATCACAATATTACAATTTATTGTTGAATTAGTTATCGCACCAATTGGTTGGAGGCTACTCTAAATATATTATTATTGGCTGAAAAACGCCTAATTCAACTAAATTAAAATATAAAATTTACTAACCATTTTTCTAACCTCCGAAACGGTATAAGAACAACGATGAAAAGAGCGGTGTTGTCAACTCGTTATTAGATTTAGCCTATAATTCAAATATTCAGTGCTGCCAGTATTGAGTATATTTTAAGAGTTGACGCTGACATAACATTTTGATGTCGCTAAGTTCTTTATAGCAAAACTAGCTGATACCCGCGACTTCGTCGACGACCACATATGACCGAGGACGTCATGCTTATAAAAATCATTGTACTGTAAAACTTTAGAATGAAGATATCATAGAATTTTAGGTAAGGGCCAAGTGTCAAGGCATTAAAGTTTACTGAATTGAATTCTATCCAGTAGTTTATCCGTGATGCGCGTACAAATGAAAACCTCCATCATTTTATTTATATAGATTTTATTGAATGATAATAGGATTCGAAAATATTTACCCTTCAATTTTAGCTAGTCTCAGCTTATTTAGACGTGTTGTGCCAAACGCCGCACAAACGTCTCGATACTTGAAGAGCTTAAGGTGAAAGAAAGGCTCTCTTCTATAGTCAGAGCCCGTATCCTCAGATACTTTCACGAGACGTGGAGAGCATGCCATAGAGAGACTTGTTGCTCAGGGAAGGGTCAACGCCAGTAGGTCAAGAGGACGCTCCCCTATGCACTTGTAGCTGTACCTACAACCAATAATATCAATTAATACAAATGTCTAATATCTAACTTGTAACGTAATACCTTCGTAGCATTATAGATCGTAGAAATATTAATCGTGCATATTAACTGTAATAAGGGTATGCCGAAAGATTCGTTCTGAAAAGAACATTTTATTTTATATACCGTAATATTAGCTCTATTAAGAACCATTTGATAATCTCATCAACTCATAGAATCATACAGATCACCAGTAGTCATCTCATCGAAGTACAAGCATCGTCACGTTCTCTCGAAGACCGCAGATATACTCTCGTGATCAGTTATATGCTCCGCGTTACACAACCGCACAGCAAGGCCGAGCGTACTCGACTGAAGCGTCGAGGCGTCAATCACTATTCATGCAATTTTAATCAATGAGCGACATAGAAGGTGCTGAATGCTCAATGACATCGGATGATCGAGGTTCGACGCGAGTTTACACAAGCGCGCGCTCGCTGGCCAGTTTACTGAGATAGCATTAGTTTTAGAGCGAGATAGAACACATAATATTATTCTCAATTCTTATTGAATGAAACGTTTTTCTATTGGTCAAAATGTAAGCTTTAGTATTGGTATGTATTTTCTAAACTTGTAAATATTTTTTAAGTAACAATTGTAATTGGTTAACTAGTTTTAAGGATTTTGTATATATATCATGTAACTGAAATAAAAATCATCTTCCACATATTCCTCACAGTCAAGCACTTGTTTTAGTTAATCGCCAAACGCTCAGTCTCTAAACGCTGGACAGACCAGATCAAAGCCTTAACCAATACTTCCCTCAACACTTGTGCCAGAGAAGCAACAGCCAGGGTTGACTGGCGTAGAATCGTTCATTGTTCGACGTGACCGTGAAATATTGTTTGGTTATGGTCTCAATGTAAAGACGAACTCAATCTCATACTCAAAATTATTGTGCTAAATTACAGGATATCAATTACAATGAGTGAACATTTTCATATAAGGGGATTTAAGTATATATTTTTTAATATCAGCTCGTCTTAGATAATCGAATTTATTTATTTATTAAATTCCGCCAACAAGGTATACACTAATATAGACACAGTATAATACAAAAACAAAAACATTCACATGGTAAGTGATTTATTTATTTATTTATTTATTTTATTTTATTTTATTTGGAAAACTTACAGTGTTACAATAACTTAATTACTAAATAATAGTGTGAACATTTTACACCATTTAATAGTTTTCGCATTTTGTTTCTAATAACACATAGTGTAATATAGGTACAACTTTTTTATTTATTTTTTCTTATACAAGTATTATATATAATATGTTAATAATTACATAGGTATTACATTTATTATGTTCAGAGAGAATTTAAACACTACGTTCAATTATGTTTATAGTAACAGTTAGGGAAACACTGATGATGACTGTGATGCCTCAATTATAGGCGAAAATGACATGCTATTCAATTAAATTAAGCCACAAAATAAAATAAGAACTATAAATTATTATATATCTATGAATACAATATTTATATAAATTTACACAAAAAAGAAAAATAACGATTAAGGTCATCCCTCCCTTGAAAGAACCGTTTTAATATATTTTTTAAATTTATGTAAGTTATGATCAAATATGTCGACTTCATCGTGATGACTATTATATTCCCTGGTAATTCTATTCAAGGGAGAGAAATAGCCTAAATTAGATCCTGCATAATTACAGAGAAATGGATTATATTTCTTACACGCTCTCGGTTGAGTTTTTGGAACAGCGAGGTTTAGTTTCGATATAAGATGAGGAGAATCAATAATATTATGTAGTAATTTAAAGAGGAACATACTGTCGAGCAAAGTTCTACGGGACTTAAGTGAGTTAAGGTAGAAATACTGCAGTCTACCTGTATAAGAAGGAATTTTTATCGCTAGATTACAGCTATAAGATAAATGCCAGAGAAACCTCTTCTGAACTGATTCTAAGCGTTTGTTATATACATCGAAATGCGGGTTCCAAACGACTGTACAATATCCTAAAGTGCTCCGCACTAGAGCATTATAAATGGTGATTTTTGTTGTGGGCCTTTTAAAGGGCTTGGAGTTGCGTAACACATAGCCTAAAATCTGAAAGCTTTTTTTAGTAATTGCATCAATATGGGAATTAAACCTTAACCTGTTGTCGATGATGACCCCTAGATCCCTAACGAGGTTCACTTCAGCCAAAGCAATAATGCTATGTTAATGTTAACATAATATGTTCTCGTGGGTAAATTATTTTTTTGTCTAGTAAAGCGGATTGCGTGACATTTATCAGTGTTTAATCTCATTCCATTTTCCTGACACCAGATTACTAGATTATTTAAGTAATTTTGAAGAAGAAGAGCTTCATCGGCCGAATTAACTTGTCAGCAAATAAATAAAACCTAGAATTTTCAAAGCAATTGTATATGTCATTAATAAATTAGTTAAAAAATAATGGTCCGAAATGAGAGCCTTGTGGGACACCTGACAGTGTAGTAAAAGGCTTAGAAGAATAGCCTCCAATGACAACAGAAGATTTACGGTTAGTTAAGTAAGACTTGCACCATTTTAAGAACATACCATCGATTCCAGAAGAATAAAGCTTGTAAATAAGTAGTTCATGGTTAACTTTGTCAAAAGCCTTGCTGAAATCGGTATAAATAGTGTCAATTGAATGACCATGATTCATTTCCTCAGACAGATCACCGACAAAGTACATAACGTTAGTAGCTGTAGATCTCTTTTTCATAAACCCATGTTGTTGAGTTATAATAATTTGTCTTAAATGGAATGACAGAATTGGATATACCAGAACCTCAAAAACTTTAGCAAATACGGGAATTATTGTTATAGGCCTATAATTTATGACGTGCTTAGGGTTGCCGCTCTTAAACAATGGCAAAACAAGAGACTCTTTCCAAGCAGATGGAAATACACCAGTACCGAGAGATTTATTTATGATAATAGTTAGAGGCATTGCTATAGCACTAGCACATTTGACTGCAAAGACTGACGGAATTCCATCTGCACCGGCTCCCTTTGTAGTGTCAAGTCTTTTTAACACTCTAAATACTTGAGATGTTGTGACGGAAAGGGCCATTAAGGTACTGGTTGCAGTCGGCTCATGAGACCCAGTTGGAACAGAGATGGTATCCATGTTATAAATAGAAGAAAACTGTGAGGCAAATAACTCACACATATCGGGGCCATATGTTGCATTTTTGTTGTCTGAAAAAATTTCAGCTGGAAAAGTACTGCTATTACCTCTTTTTTGTTTAATGTAAGTCCAGAATAATTTAGGATTACACTTTAAACATGATTCTAAGCTTTCCAAATATTTTTCATAATTTAAATCCTGTAATCGTGCGCAACCATCCCTCTACATTGTAAAAGTTAAATAGTCTCGAGGGTTGCCGTATTTACGGAATTTCATTCTAAATTTATACTTTTCTCGCAAACTGTTGATTAATGAAGTAGAAAACCATACAGGATAGTTATGCTTATTGCGTCGTTTGTATTTAGGAACATGTTTCGATATCAGAGTCCTCAAAATTTTGTAAAATAATGCTAACATATCATTAACTGTTGAGCAGTCTTTGAACACAGTATTCCAGTTTACATCATTGATGTCCCTTATAATTTTAGTATAATCCGCTTTGTTAAATTGGAATCTAGCATCACACTTTGTTTGAGAGAATGTTCAGAGAATCTATCTCTGAACATTCAAGAGACATGTTAACTACAAGTGGTGGATGCAGTGGATCTACTATCGATAGAGAGTTGCAGCACACATACAATTGTGTAATAGTAAAAGAACTGAGAACAAGATCTAGAATTTTGTTTTTTATGTTTGAGTGATCATTGTTTTGAACCAAATTATTGAGCGATAAAAAGTCTGTAAATACATTATGAAGTAAGCTGTTTGATGGCATAGGAAGGAGTTCATTTTCAGAGGACCGATACCAATTTAGACTACTTAAATTAAAATCACCTAGTATTATGAATTTTCCCTCAGGGTTTTCCATTACATTACTAGTGTGGTTAATAAAATGCTCAAAAATATGTAACTGAACTGGAGGTGGTTGATATGCACCATAGATATATAAGTATTCTGTCTTGTTTTTAGCGTTGCGCAACTCCAAACCTACCCAGAGATCTTCACAGTTAGATTCGTACTCATAAATTCGAAATTGAAACATTTGAAAACTGCGATTAACACGCCTCCTCCTTCTTTACCTTTGTGTAATTCGCTACTTTTAATTAGGGTATTACATCCATTTAAAGCGTTTCTGGTAGCTCGATCGCTTCGAAGCTAGAGATGAACAATATACTTTGTTCATTACTAGATAATTTGAAAGTTGAGCACAAATTATTTCTTATGAAATGCAATGGGCACGGTAAGGCATTCAATGGAAGTAATTCCTTCATAATTTTGGATATTCACCAAAACAGCTTATAATACTGCGGTAGCGGGTGGCAATCCCAAAGAACAAAACGGGTGACCTTTCTTGTGTCAAACACTACAAGAGTACAGACCAATTTCGCTAGGCACTGTGATGAGGATTTAGAGACTGAGTGTATGGAGGTTGAATAAAACAACTGCTTGAGCTGCGGCGACTGTAGCTATTGCCTATTGCTATTTGCTACTTTTGCTGCTACGCGGTTAGCCCGCTACTGTTGACATGGCAATAATTAATATAATATTTCCTGATTCCTCCTGCAATATCTCCATAAGGGGTGGCGGGTGAAAGATTGATATTGAATTACACTTTCAGTCAATCGTCAATCTGACATGGCTGACAAGTTTTTATTAATATTTCATAGGGTAAGTAGGTACCTCTATGAATAGCCGATTACGATGACAGTTCAATTTAGAGCTCACAACTCACAAACTAACTAACTTGACTATTGTATTGTAGCTGTAGTAGAAGGAAGGAATGCCGCAATAGACTATCTATATTATCTATGATTATCTATAGTCTTTGATCTGAGATACTTTATTTACTTTACTTTTTCAGAATATTAAACAATTTACAATAGGCTGCATTTTATTAATTTGGTCTCCGATTCATTACAATTGTTACAAGCCTTCACACCCATTATATATATTTATAGTGCTCTTTATCATTTACTTCCGTAAAGATTTTCACTCAATTCGTCATCAAAGTGATGGTTGAAGTTTGTTGAAGTGTCTCGATTATTTAGCCAAGACGTGTTATACAAGTTGTTTATAGTGAAATGTGGCGTAAATAGTTGTTACTATCGCGTGTGAAATGTCACAACATGGATACCCTGAAAGACTTTCGAATTCTTCAAAGGGATTCCAAGAAGATGTACAAAGTCAGCAAACCATGGAAGTTTTGGTGGAGACCCTTACTGGAACCGCATTCGAAATCACGGTATCACCTTTCGACACTGTTTTCGATATAAAGTCGAAAATCTATAGAGTGGAAGGTGAGCTTATATATATTGAATTAATGTATTATTACACAACAAACTAAATTATTGTTTCATTGTGACAATGCTTATCAGCCACCATCTCGAGAATTTGTAAATGATACAAAGAAATGCTTCAATGGATGAAAAATTCAGTGAAATTGTTTGACCTCAAATTATCATTTATTACATTATCACCTGAAACTATAACATTGTCAACTGTAAAGTATTTTCTTTCAGATTTCCTGATTTACTTGTCTGTTATTTGCAGGACATGTTTCCTTTGTGGACTTCTACTTCATTGACAATCTTTTATCATATGCCTAATATTTGAGTTTGAATACTTAAAAACCATTAAAGTACTCTCAGTGTTTGCTAGAATAATTGTATTGTGATAACAGTTGTTTCAACTTTACTTACAACAAAAAATTAAGTTTAGCCTTAGTTTTGCTCCATCATGGGATATGAGGGAATAATAAAGGGCTGAAATTTATGAAAGTTCAACATATTATATTGTGACAAGTGTGACACCTCAAATATAGTGTAATATTTATAGAATTAATGCTATTTACACTTGAATTTCTCTGTGTGATGAACATGATATGATCCAAATATCCTGCAATTCAACTTAGGTATTTTCATGGCCTAGGAAAAGGTGCAGTTGGGGTCTGTCTCAGTATATTCCAATCTCTGGAGGAATGCTACCCCTATCATGATTAACATTAAAAAGCATGAGAAAGCAATGAGTGATTCATGGCCAACAAGAGTAGAAATAAAACACCACTTACTAGGATTGTATTGAAGTGGTGATGAGGTAGAATAGAAAGCCAATGATTCTCACCCTAGGTTTCTTGCTTTAGGCTGGTAGGCTGGCTAGAAGTGAATACCTAGAGGCTACACCTCTGCATAAGTCAGATTATTGGAGATCTTATCCATAATCTCATGGTTTACATTTGGACATGGGGAAAGTATGTCTGTTTGGCTCCTTTACCTTATAATTTGAGTATAAGGAATGCATTTCTGCAATTATCACACATTTTTCTCTGATTGTAACAAGAAATTGGATAGTATAAAATACCTTTTACACTTTTTTTTCTGAAACATCCTCGAGAACTATAACTATGAAGACTTGCCTTTAAACTTTAGCCCCTGCCATCTTGCAAACAGATTAGTATCACACTCACATGAAACAGAGGTGAAGTGCTGCTCTGTTTTGCATAGATAAGTGTCAAGAACCACCATGATGTGATATTAACAGGGCATGGATATTTTTAAATCAAACTCTGTAGTACCGATCAGTGGCAAATAACAGCCGTGGTTGGATATGTCTGTTAAAGCAGCAGTTGACTGCAAAAAACAGGCATTGAATCTGAGTTGCAAGGCTGGACATAAATGATCTAAATTGCAAAGTTCTAAAGAGGAACTACAACAATGCCTCCAGATTTTTAAGCGGCAAATTACCCATGCAAAATTGAAAAATGTCATCAAATCCCCGAGCAGCTTTCTGGATACCATGCTGAAACAAGTGTTGTCAAATCTCACCAGCCATCCCTACCACCGCTGCACATGAGGAATGACACCCTGGCCCATATGGCAAAAGATATTTTTTTACGTCCAACTCGACTTTTCACGGCAAAGGAAAAAAACCGGGAACTATCCCGAAGGGTCAGGTGTGTCTTTGCCTGAAGCACACTTCACTTAAATTGAACAGGCCGGATGGCATTTCTCCCATCATGCTTAGTGTGCTCTTGAGTTGATTTTTGTTCTAACTCATTTATTCCGGTACTAATATTCAAAAGGCATAGTCCCGGACATGTCATGGAAGTCAGCCTTTTTTCATCCGATCCAAAAAAGGAGACATTTTGGATCCAGCTATCTGCAGGCCTATTGCTATTACTTTCCTGCTCTTCAAAATCATGGAAGGTATTGTTAACCGCCACCTCTTGGTATACCTAGAGGGTCGTGGTATACCAGTTGATCAACAACTGACAGTACGGCTTTCGCCAGTGTTGGTGCATACCTAACACATAGATGGGTGGCTGCTACTGAAAGCAAGGGAGAAGGCCTGAAGGCAAGCAGTTGGTCTGGATATAGCGAAAGCCTTTGATTGTATATGGCATAAGGAGCTTCTCTCAGCACTTCCATCCTACACTAGCTGGTCTTAGTCAACGGTTATTACTCGAACCGGAAGCACGCGAATGCTGGAGTTCCCCAAAGCTGTGTGCTACTGTCTCCCACGCTGTTTCTTCTGCATATCATTGATATGTTGGTTAGCTCCAATTGTTATGTGGATGACAGTACGGGATGCCATATCACGGGCAATGCAGCTCTCTCTCGGTAAATCGTCGACCAATACCGGAAGCAACTTGTGTCTTCTATCGAGTCCTCTCTTGAGGTGCGCGTAAGGTGCGGAATGGGGCGAATGGATCCTTGTCCAATTTAACCTCCAGAAGACTTAAGTTTTCGCGTTTACCACTAAAAAACCCCATTTGTCGTATCACCTCTCTTCGGCAAACTTCCCTTTAGAGGCTTTAAGCCACGCCTCATATCAGAATACTGGGTCTAGAAATCACGAGCGTATTCCTCAAAAACAAATTGGCTTCGAAGAAGCTGGGCGTCATAAATAAGGGCGTGCGATTTTACGAAACTTCAAGCCGGACTACATTTCAGCGCTCTACAAAGCACAGGTCGGATCACATATAGATGTACATACTCTATGTATTACTGTCATCTCTGGTCTGAAGCAGTTCGAACCATTTGACCCCGTGCAAGGCTAGATTTGTCGGGGATCCAGTCGGGCTTGATCACTTTGCTTTGCGTAGAGACGTCGCTTCATTGTGTGTTTTCTAACGCATTTATCGCTCGGAGTGTTCCGAACAGCTGTTTATCGTTTTTGATCCTTGCCGCTGAATTTCACCTGGACTGGATCTGAATATGTCTTCCATAGAGCGGTATTTACAAAAAATAGCGCGTACACCTTTCTATAAGGCAATCAAACTTCGGTAGAGCTTTGCCACGCTGTGATTCCTCTGGTGTTGAAAGCGAGTGGCGGTGATCACTTAACATCAGGTGATAAATAGACCTGTTTATTCTCCTCTTCCATAAAAAAAACTATAGCTTGGGTACAGTGTGCTACATGCAAACAATTACCCAACTGCCAATTACTGTTTTAAGATTTTAGTTTTATTTTCACGCGTATTTTTGCATTTTCTAAAATTTTTAATTCATTATTTTACTATATTACGATTGTACACAGTTTGTAAACATTTTAAATCAGATAACAGATGCTATTTTCTGAAACAGTGAAAGTGGGTGAAGCTACTTGGCTCAGGTCCAACTAATACCAGGTGTAAGTCAAAATAATAAATATTGTTACATTTCAATTGGTGATTCTATTCATTTGATCTTTATTTTAGGGATAACAAAATATAAAAATTGAATTACCTGATGCTGTTATCATGTCATAAAATGTTTCTAAGCTATTCTTTAATTTTTCAGGTATACCAGTCTCTCAGCAGCATCTTGTGTACAATTTACGTGAGCTGGAGGATGGGCTCTCTTTGCGCGACCAGTCCATATCTGACGGGGCAAAGCTCCGGCTTGTTCTAGGCCTCAGAGGCGGTCCTGTGGCAACTCGCCGGCTTCCACCTCCTGAGCCCTGGCATGATCTTGAGAGACTGTTCGCTCCTAAGAGGTTTGTTCCCTTTTAAATTAAAGTTAACCGGCAGCACTTCAATTTGTAATATATCGCACTAAATTGGTTTTAAAAAACCCGTGCCAGCTGTATAAGCTTTCTAACTTCCCGCTAAGAAAATTAAAAATTTTCGAAAATTCGAGAAGTTATTGGTTTTACTCCGTTTTTCGAACGTCGGGTTTTCATCAGATCTCGACGTTTTAAGGTCCTAGGAAGCTTACCTGACTGTTCCCGCGATGGTGTCTGTACATGTGTATGTGTGTGTATGTCTGAGAGAGAGAGAGAGAGTGTGTGTGTGTGTGTGTGTGTGTATGTACACACACATGTAAACCGCTTATATCTCTTGACCCATTTCATCGCGGTTGGCACTATTCGAAAGAGCTCGACCAAACTTTGATTTTTAATACAATTCGGATCGGTAGATGTAAAAAATCTTAAGAAAAATCCGAAATTTTTTTTTTATTTGTCTTTTTTTTAGAATTACTTTTAGAACTGCTTTACCGATAGATACCAAAATCATTATCATTTTTGAACATCATAAAACCACGTCGATCTCCTATCTTGACCGGTCAAAGTCGGTTGATTCATTCGTGAGTTATCCTTGACAAAAAAAAACCGAAAAAAGTGTTTTTTTCGAGGCAAAAACTACCATCCATTCCAAAAGGTATGCCTCAGACCTGAGAAGAATGGGCGCAACAAACTCAGGGGCTTCTTTTTTTTTATAAAATATGGTAACAATGTAAAATCTTACAATAAAAGTTATTATTTAAAAGCTCGAGGGTGGTCGCTCCATTCCAAATCTGTTTTAGCATTAAAGCGCGGTTGTACCTGAATATTCACAAAAATTTGTTTCTTAGAGAGTCAATTACAACATAACGCAATGAAAATATTCCAACGCAAAAAATACAGTGCACAAAGAAGGACCATAAGAAAATTTTGAACCGAATAGAATATTTATATATAATTTGAAATATCCAATAAAAAATTTGGAAGATGCTTTTTGGAAAATTTGGAAATAGTATCATATTACTTAGTACTCTTTACGTAAACTTCTACCAGACTTTTGAGCTTGAAGATCTCAAAAACATAGAACAGCTGACTCTTTGATCTTGAAGAGCTCAAAACAACACAAATTATTTTCTTCTCGTTATTTAAGCAAATTTGAATTCTCAAATAACAGACAGTAGACTCAATACAAATTTATAAAGTAGCATAGATAAATCAAAATATAAATTAATATTTTAGTGGTGAATGCGAGGGAAGTGGAGGGTCTGGTAGCGGCTGCAAAGTGACCGTGGTCGTGTTCCGGGAGGGAGAGCGGGTCAATATGCTGCGAGTGAAGGAGAACAAGGATGGCACCTTCGAACATCTGGACTCTAATAAATGTATGTATTTGTGATACATTATGTTTAGCCATCTCAAGCCGTATAAGTACACACATGTAACTAACTATGGCGAATACGAAAGCTAATGAAGCTAATAATGTTGAGAATAATCACCTCACATTGAAATCTTTCTACCCGTTTGGGAGATTAACCTTAATATTTGGGCTGACATTTACAATTTAAGACGATGAGCATTATAGGTACCACAACAACGCCTTTTTCTGCCATGAAGCAGCAATGTGTAAGAATTATTGCGTTTCGGTCTGAAGGGCGCCGTAGCTAGTGCAATTACTGGGCAAATAAGACTTAACATCTTATGTCTCTAGGTGACGCCCAATTGTAGTGCCGCTCAGAATTTTTGAGTTTTGATTTTTGAGTCAAGAATCCTGAGCTGCATCGTAATTAGCAGGGCGTATCATTTGCCACCAGCTGCATCAAGTTCTGCTCGTCTCATCCCTCATTGTCATATTTATATATTTATTTCAAAACTCCTCAAATCTACATCCATGATGTCATCATTCAACACATCTCTTGAACCTGCAGCTTCATGAACAAGATCCTGATGAATGAAATCCCTCTCATGGTTTAAATTGTTATCATTCTCCACTAAACCTTGTATTGTACTTTGAATTATGTTATTTTCAACAACCCTCTCAGTAAGAGATATTCTATTAAGGTTTAAATTTGGATCACTTATCGTTTTGTCATCTACATTACTGTCTATGTATTGTCCACTTGAATTATCACATTTTTTGATAAAAATTGGTTCCATCTGTTATATTTTTCTGACTAACAAAAACATGACCCCTTGTTACATTATCAGCATTGACTTCAGGAGTTGACTCAGTAATTTTATTTCCATCTTGTGTATTAGTTCGAAGATTTTCTTCTGTTACTGTTTCACTTACATCACTATCGTTAGCTATACTATCAGTACCCAAATTTTTTAAGAGATCTATTTCTGATTTATCACTAGAATTATTTTTATTTTCTACTTCACCAAATTTTCTCCCAGTTAATTTATTAGAATCTTTATTTCCCTCTTGTATATCTGTAGTTATCCTTTCTTGAGTATCAATACTGGTTCTATTTCTTTCTTTATAACTGTCTCATTTATAATGTTATGTTTATCTGTTAAAATCTCACTTGAATTCATATTGATGTCTGATAATTTAAAAAAATGTCGATGATGTCCGTGATGCGTTGATCAATCTTTGAATATATTATTTATTACAACAGGTAGCAATATTAAAAATTCTGTCAGTCCGTAAGCAAAGTTGCTTGTAAACATTAAAGTATGTTAAAACAAACCATGAATTTTTTTAAAGATTCGTCATCACTAAGCCACCTCGTAGAGTGCGACTCTGATGACGGCGCGGGCGGGGTTCGGCCGAGTGGTAGCGGGGCAGCGGGCACAAGCGGAAGCGGTGGCGGCCACAGCAGTAGAGCGGTTCGCGAAAACGCGGTCACTATGGCCAAGATGTTGCAGCTGCGAAGGAGGATGCATTCACTGACCACGCGGACTCCTGACAATCACTTTAAAGGTATTATTCTTAGATAATTTATATGTCTTGATTGAGCCTCTTGCTACTATACAACCAATGAAAACAGACCTGGCTTATTACTTTTGTGTGCGTGACAAGCTTTGTCATACCCTCTGATGTCGTGTATGTCACTTTGTGTTAGTTTGTGTGCATTGCTCAAAATAGAGGCTTACTGTTAACGTTTTTTGACGTTTTAACAGCTGTCACAGTCTATCTAGACGTATAGATGATCCTAGGTATTATTGTATATTCAACTGGCTGACCTTAGCTCAGTCCTAAAGTAAAGTTTAAAAAAAATATTTACGTTGGCCTCAATAATATGAGTAGGAGCATTGTGATTTGTGACTCTAGTCTCAAATTTTTTTTTTGGAAATTATATTATTTAAATTACAGATAAAGGTCAACTTGGCATAAAGTTATACCTAAGAATAGACCAAGAATATGCAAAATGTTTACAAATAGACATTTTACTTATGATTGGTTTTATGGGTATACGTATAACGTTCCCCACGATAATTTGCAAGGCTGCTTGACATTCGGAAAACTTTAGAATTATCATTAAATTGACAGTGTTGTCGGCAATTTTGACTAAAATTTTGCATATTGTTGGTTTTCATCAGGTTTAACTTTATAGTAAGTTTATTTGTAAGGCCGTTACAATTTTATTGTATTTGTAGATTTAATATATTGATATAAAGAAGACTAGAGGAGTAATTAAGAATAAATTAAATGAGCATTTCCTTAACAGACGTTACACATACAGACTTAAGTCTTACATGAAGAATGGAGACCCATTCTTCATGTAAGACTTATTAATATTTAAAGAGTAGTATTGTTTAGATATATGTATACAGGTTAGGTTTTTACTATGTTATGTGGAATATCATGAATTAATAACTAAGTAATGTATGTGTATTAGTAATATTGCAGTGTAACGAACAAATAATAATTTATTATAGATGCACACTAGTATAGTAGTGTTAGAGCGTAAATGTAGCAACGGTTTGGCGAGAATTAAAAACTAAGTACCAATTATGCATACTTTTATAAGTAAATTGAAAAAATCAATAAGTACGCAAATAAATGTAAATTGTAATGATTATCAGGGAAACGGGACATTCAGAAGACAAGGAGTGAAGAGATCCTGTCTGTTGCCAGCCTGTTGGATGATGGACCCGACCCCGACTACCGCTACACGTTCGAGGAGGCGTACGACGGGAAGTTCACGCGTTTCCACTGCGCCAATACGCTGCTCCCGCCCATTGGGACGCGCACGGACTCCGCGCCGCTCATCCAGGACGAGAGGTCAGTCAACATGGGGACGAGCAAGTGTAATATTTATCTATCTATTCACCGCATGGGTGTAGATAAATATATAAGAGCGTCGTGTGTCATCTGTCCGAATCAAATCTGAACTGAATAAATGTTTTATCTACACCCATGCTATAAATCCTCTATTAAAGATTCTAAAACAGTTAGCTTTATTGCCAGCATTAAAACACCAAATGTCCTAATACATCATCCAAACGAATGTTGTAATGAAATTCAGTAAACATTACATCATCCGTTTACAATACAACACTCGTTTGGATAATGTAATGGTTACAAGGAGTGGCTTTTTTAATGTTAGCAGAAAGCTAACTGTTTCAGAATCTTTTAAAGAGGCTTCATATTATAGGTGTAGATAAAGTCTTGTATGCAACTGTTGATAATTAGGTTCATAAACACTCATGTGATAAACCCACATTCGTGTTTTAATACCCCTTATTACACAACAGTTGCATAAATAACTATCAGTTGACGGGGCAAGGCCAGTCACATGGTCAGGATCTTCGTGGTCGGTCTTCGTGGTTCATTGGGTGTCTTCTACCGCATTTATCAGGTAGTAGTGTGCTGCTTGATCTGATGCGTGTCGCTGAGTTCAACAATTGAACCATATGTCCTAAACCTAGATATTATCGTCATGTTCAGGATGCTGTGTGGAATTGCTCCATAGTGCAGTGAACTAACTTAACTCTAATGTACTTAATAAATAATAGAAACCATATATATATATAAAATAATAGTGGTTTAATATTCAAAATACTAAGGAGATGATAGCAAGTGTGGCTGACTGCTTACGACTTGTTGATGAAGATCGGTTACAGCAACAATAAATTCGCTTACCTTTTCTATATTGTTGCATCTCCCTTACAGATACCAGTCTCGTATATACGCTATTATATCCACCATTTCAAGGGATAATTCATATCAAAGAATTGAATTAAAAAAACGTGAAAACCACGACTTTTATATACTTGCAAAACTATATTGTATGGATTATGTATTTGTCGGCAGGTTGAAGCTGTCGGATGCTCTTTCGGGGTCCATCCTGGTGAAGCGCGAGGGAGCCGCGCCCGAATTGAACCCCGCGATCACTCCATTGCACGCTGCTGATTATGGTGAGATAAACTACCACCTTATTTCATATATATACACTCGAACATGGCTGAGCGAGAGACTTTATTAGTAAGAAATAGTCACAATACAGGAATAGAATATTACCTTCATACTAGAACGCGCGAATCGACACACGCCACTGAACTCTACTATATACTACTAGACTGGCGTCTGTCAAAGTACTTTTGTGTCTGTTTGATATTCGCCATTTTGGTGCTGTTGGTCATAGCGAGAGTCTGCGGTACTAAAACTAGTGTTGACAACCTCAGCAAACATCGATAGATGGTGAGAAACTATTGACAAAAGTAATTGTGTACTTTATTACGTTGATTCTTGAAGTATAATTATAACACGGAAACCGAATAAATTAATTCAAAATGCAAAAATACTTCACAGTATTGAACGTTCCTTCGCAGCCATTTGTATTATACTTCAAAATTAGTTCTCTGGACGCTAACGAATGGCGCTTCTAATAGGCACACAAAAATTGCTGTCAAACATGGAACAGCCTGTCCAGTGGTATTTATACAGGTCAGTGACCCACGCACACTATTTACACGGTCGCTAAGCAATCTTGGGAAGACAAAAGTATTGGATGCCACTCCGTTTTGCCGCCGAAACTGGTCGCTGTCCGAGTAAAATTAGCTGCGCCGCGCCGTTTTCGTCGTCAATCTTTTTGTATGTACCAACCCTAGCACTCCGCCCAGACGTAGGTATAAATTTCAAGGAGACCGCTGAGTTACGCTACTGTTCTGTAACTTGTATTGTGACTTAGTGCCAGATTCTGTGATTTGAACCCGCAAATCTGTAGGAAGAAGAAATGATCTATACTAATAAATATAGAGCCGGTTTTTTACTTCGTTTATACTGTGAAAACTACTGAACCGATCCGAATTATAATTATACCAAAAGACGCAGCGTGTTTCGGAAAAGGTTTTGGTATATGTTTGTTGGTCAATACTTATCCGGAACCCATATTTTTTTATATATTCCCAATACAAATAATACTTATGACAATTCATACAAGGAGTACTAATTTATATAGCAAAACCAGATTGGCTGGTTCAGTACTTGTCTCTAGTAAAAAGAAGTCAGTTCTGTACCCGAAGATTAGGTTGACTGACTAATATGAGTATAGTACTAAGGTTCTCTTAAACTAAACTCGTAAGTTATTTTTACAGTTACAACATTAGAAATAAGGAATTGCTGGTTTTTAATGTTAGTTGGCTCTATGGGACACGTAATAACATGTAAATGTTTTCATTTTTATAATATAAAATTCTCAGCCATTATTCTCAGACGTAAAAGAAAAGAGTTATCAGACTATCTCGGACTTAGTATAGATTTGTTTTGAAACCAAATTGAATGAAATTAATTTGATTTTAATTGAATTTGAAAAAACATACATATTTAAATTTGAATAATACTGAAAGAGTTTCCTTCGCCATTTTTTCTCTTTTTTTATGAAAATAAGGGACGAGACGAGCCAGACGTTCAGCTGATGTTAATTGATGCGACCTGCCCATTACAATGCAGTGCCGCTCAGGATTCTTGAAAGACCCAAAAATTCTGAGCGGCGATTCTGTAATCTGGTATTACGTAATTGACAGTTCTCTTTCCATATTTATTATTAATTTTTGGTAAGAAGTATTTGTGATTTATATCAAGTTGTTGGAAACTAAGTGTCTATTTTTTATTAACAGGGTGGGATTAGTAATTTCGGTTAAAATAGAAAAGTCAGCTTTATCATATACATTCATAACATAACAATGTCCAAAGAGCTTATAGAAAAAAGCTAGAGAAAATAGTAATTGGTTGATCCTGGTCCAGGTGGGGTCGCGGTCGGCGAGGCTGGTGAAGGCTGGCGCGGACGCGGACTGGCTGGCGGAAGACACGCGGCGCTGTTCTCGTCCTCCACCTCAGACCTGGAGCGACTCAACAGGACCAGGTACACACTCGCTCGCCTCCCTTGCACTCGTTTTTATGCATACACACTCAGATTCTTAGGACCGGTATCCACTAAAGCAGAGAGGAGAGGAGGCGAGAGGAGATCTCATGTCCACTAAAGTGGAGATGTGATGTGAGCTGTGCATAACGGAGATGTGAGATGCACACATCTCCGCTCTCTCGCGCCTTGATCGCTCGACGCGTCACGAATTTCTATAGAAAAATGAGACATCTCTCCTCTCCGGTCGATCCATTTCCACCGAAGCTATGCGGAGATGAGATTTTTTTTATGAAAATAAGGGACGAGACGTGCAAGACGTTTAGCTGATGGTAATTGATACGCCCTGACCATTACAATGCAGTGCCGCTCAGGGTTATCGAAAACCCCAAAAATTCTGAACGGCACTACAACTGCGTCTCAAGTAAGTTTCATTTGCCCAGTAATTTCACTAGCTACGGCGCCCTACAGACCGAAACACAGTAATGCTTACACATTACTGCTTCACGGCAGAAATAGGCGCCGTTGTGGTACCCATAATCTAGCCGGCATCCTGTGCAAAGGAGCCTGCCACTGGTGAAATAACGAAATCTGATTGGTTGTCAAAATACGTCTCCTCTCCGCTTTGGTGGATACCGGGCCTTACAGCGCCGACCACCGAAGCCACATAATACCAAACAGAGTAATCAATAGGCCAATACCATCGCCAACTATACTAAGGCCAACGAGACGAATTAAATAATATATACAAACGGACCGTTACTGAGTTACATAATATCTAATATAATAGTTGTATCGGCATAATTACGACAACATTAGAATACAGCATCCATAATTTGTACATAATTTATTCAAATAAAAATGTTTTTACAAAACTTTATTTATAACATTTACAAGTCAGTACTACATTGTTCACCAAATAAAGAATTTTAGGGATTCCTTTGATGGAGTCTGTAGGCACGAGTGCGGGAATCGAACTCACCATTTCGAAGTAAAGAAAAGAGCAATTATTTAAATTTTAAAAATCAATTAACATTTACAACTGATTCGTAAAGCTGGATTTCGAACGCAAGGATTATTAAATGACAAATACATGACATGACAAATAAATTACAAAGAGTAACCTAAGTAGGACCGCTCCTATTAACAGAATTGTAATGTCCTATAACAACATATTTAAAATAGCAGAGTTGGGCATATTTTGGAACTCTGCATCGATTTTCAAGCGCAAAATTAAAAATCATTTAATTAAATAATATCATTCGTTTTTTTCGTATTTAATAATAGTTGCTGTATTATAAATTTAGTTTATATAAAATTTAGTTTTTATTATTTTTGTTTAGAGTTATAAGTTTTTTATATTTTTGTGTAGGTAACTAATTTATAAAGTAATTTAGATAGTAAGTAAACGAGGAAATTGTCATATGTTAATAATGTTTTTAAGTACTTGTAATTTAATGAAGTAATTAATTGCATGTCGAGTTAGCCCGTAAATGGGGTATACGATGTTAAATAATATATGTGTAAATATACCATATACATTGTATACAACGTGGGCTTCCTATTAAATAAATAAATAAATAAAAATAAATAGACATTCCCGTGTTGTGTTTATGAATTCACCAACAAAGAAACTAGCAATTGCTCTTCTAAAATTATAATAATACAAATAATATTCATAATAATCAAATAATGTTAATAAACACAACAGAGATATTTAACACAAGAGAGACAGATAATTAAAGTGATATTTATTACGTCGGGGAAACATAGAATTCTATGGTGTCATTATTTTAAGTTTTAAGTATACCTACTCTTTCTACTCGTGCCAGTCAGCTGTTTACTAAACTACTTCGTCATTCCACTAGTTGTGCTGAAATTCGTTATTTAATAATTCTATGGATATTTTAGTATATTCAAAAGAATCAACATCTTTTGGTAATTAGATTTTGTTTTGAGACCTTATCCTTCAGCATTATCATGACATGAGATCAGCAAGCCGTTTGTTAAGCTTATAAATAACGCCACTTAAAACTCAAGACGGAATTTAAAATCATCGTCAGCATCATCATTACATATAATATATTGCGCATTACATACAACAATGCGGTTCACAAAAAATAAATAAAAAAAAAACAAATCCAGATGAAGTGATAGTTTTTTTCTAATTTCTTCATCAAATCAAGGTAAAAAATAAGTTAGGCCATAAAAGCAGAATGCAAACTCACTCCTACTTATAGGTGTTAAATGGAACTATATTCTTAATATTTTAAAAAAGGTAAATGTTTTTTTTTACAAAAACCGCAATCCTGAAGTACAATAATACGCAAATGTGTAATAGCAAAATAATGTTTTCAGAATTCTTCCCGCGCTTAGTAGGTATCGAAACCGCGAGCATCTGCATCTTAGCGACGAAGGGCTGGACATGGCGGCCTCCGCCAGGCCTCCTCTGAACCTCGACATGGCAGCTTCACCCAGACCTCCCGCGAGGCCTCAGCCCACTGTCGAAGCGGGCTCCGAGCGGCGGCAACGACGCATCGACAAGATAACAGAGCTGGAGAACAGGATTCTTAAACCGGATGTTGCACAAAGAAAATCAGAACCAGGTCAATAAAGATTCTTGCATTATTCTAGATCAGGGTTTCCCAACCATTTTTAGGCCATGCCCCTTAACATTTTTACCTTAACATGTCTAAAATTTTTATGGTTTTATGTTTTTCCCTTAAGAAATATAAATGATAAGTTTTAGGATGAAATCGCTATAAAATTGTTATCAAAACATTGTAAGTAAAATTTAAAAACATATAATGAAAAACTGAAATTCAAAAGGGTTAAAGTCGTGTCGAGTCCATTTTTAAATTGCCCCTCTTAACTATCAAATTGCCTCCCTGTGGGGCGGGGGCCCCACGTTGGGAAACACTGCTCTAGACCAATATTTAACCTATTATTGAAAATTTATTGAAGTATGCGTGACTTTGCGGAAATCCGAGTTTTCTTTAGTGTTAATTCCGCCAATATTTGTCTTTAAACAATTCGACACGTGTTTCGCCTCTACACGAGGCATCCTCGGGACGTGTTGTCTCGCCAAAATCTGACACGAGACTGAATCAAATGAGCCGAAAGCCGCTGTTTTATACCCTCGTCCCATGAAATGACGCGCTGTGATTGGTCGGCTGTTGTGACGTATTACCTCCGGAAGAGATACGTAACAATGGTGAAGGGGGCAAAATTGTTTGTTCATTCAACAATGTAAACTAACTATTATTGTCTAATACACAAGCAGCCTTACCTGATGCGTGTGTATCACTGCACTTTTGTTTTTAAATTTGTCCAATATTTGCCATGCCTATTTTAAAAACATTCGCTTTAGGAGCACTTAGTACACTTTCCGGTAGGGAGTTCCACATTTGCACCACGTGTGGCAGGAAGTGATACATAGGGTTGCTGGCACACTGAGGCTTACTCAATTTCATTGAGTGGCCTCTTAGATGTATGTTGGAGTTCATGAAGTAGATGTTTTCAATGTTTGTTACATTGAGGTTCCATATAGCCGAATGGTTAGTGACCATGACTACTAAGCTAGAGGTGCCGGATTCGAATCCCGGTAGGTGCAATCATTTATGGATGTTTTTTTCTGAGTCATGGATGTTTATATGTATTTATGTATGTTTAAGTAAGTATATTGTATTAAATATATCGCTGTCTTGTACCCATAGTACAGACTATGCCTACTTTGGGGCAAGATAATTTGGATGTAGTTTCTGAAAAACGTTCCAAGCCACAAACATCACATTTTAAGGAATTCGTGTTTAAAATTTAATAAATATTAGTGTATTCCATACATTTGGGTTGGGCTACTAAGTCATGATGTGATTTAAAGAGTGCTGCCATTTTTTGTCAGTCCATTAATATGAATCACGTGACCAGTTTTGTGTTCTAACTCAATTTCGTCATGATTGTGGTTTGGACGTTTTTCTGGAATTACGTCCATTTGTGTAAAGGAGTGCCAATATTATATTTTATTATTGTAATGTTTCTTCAGGATTTTGTACGAGTCAAGGGGCTTTCCTCTCTTCCAGTGTGGTTAGCTTCAGTTCCAGGAAGTGTTCTTCGTACATCTTTTTTAAACTATTGACCATTTTGGTTGCTCTTATTTGTACTCTTTCTAGTAATAGGATGTCTTTTTTAAAATAGTGACTCCGAATTTTGAAGGCGAATTCTAGCAGAGGTCGTATGTATGTTTTGCAGATATTAAGAAACAGAATGTAACTTATTTATAAGAAAAAGTGGTGAGGCTCAGAGTATGAAGTGGGGTACCACTTCATACGCTGAGCCTCACATTTTTGCCCAAAACGACTACTCTTTGTCGGAGTTCTCGCTTAAAGTATATCCTCTATGTCTATCTCCTCTCATTATCAGATACGTCAAACCTCTCCATACTCGCCTTGTTTTACGGGTTTGTACAAAAGGCACTTAAATGACATATATACCAGTGCGGGGCCCCTTTGTCAGTATGCCGACTAGATTATGGGTAACACAACGGCTCCTTTTCTGCCGTGAAGCAGTAATGTATAATTGTGTTTCGGTCTGGAGGGCGCCGTAGCTAGTGAAATTACTGGGCACAATTATAATGTCGCTCATAACTTTTGCGTTTTTTCAATAATCCTGAGCGGCACTGCATTATAATGGGCATGGAGTGTCTATTACCATCATTAAAAAAAATGATTTCGTATTTTCAGAGATAGCTATGCAGCCGAAAGTTACAGAGAAAACTACCGACACCGTTGGGAACGAGAGCAAAAGTGAGAAGAAGGGTCGAATGCGGTGTTCTTGGTGCAAGCGCCGTGTCACCATAGCAACCGTGCACGTGTGTCGCTGCGGGGCGAGATACTGCGCCGCTCACAGGTCACTATACAAATCCTTAGATCATCTATACGTATAGAAAGACTGGATGCAATTTCTAATTGTGACAGTAATCACGACCATCATGTTCACGAAGCATCCTTACACATACATTGAACACAAGCTCCAAAAGATATACATCCAATTTAATATTTAAACATTTAATTCATTATTACTTTTTATGAAATAATTTATATTAGTAAAACACGACTCATATATTGTATGCAGCACCTTACTAAGTAATTTGTTATGTAAATTACAGTCATATGTAAAATATTCTATTTGATTGAAATGAGCCGTGAAATTGAATTTTTTGTATGTTCTTCTCACGACAATTTTTTACAAACATATGGTAAATTCAATAATTTAAAAGAAATATTTGTAGTGACGATTCAAAAGCGCTTAGTTTAAGCCTAATTGAATAAAGTTTATTTGTCTTTGTGACAGCTGTGACAACGTCCAAAAACAATTGAGGTTGACAGTTAACCTCCATTTTGAGCAATGCACGCACACTAACACAAAGTCACATACAAATCGCAAGTGTAAGATGTAGCTTGTCACGCTCACTAAAGCTATGTATTAATTAGGGAACAAAGGCATGAGACATGTTGCAGAATGTCGCGGGACATTTACGTGCGACAATGTCGACCGACATTTCGCTCGTCCACATACACAAGTTGTGGTCGAAATGTTGGCCGAGGTTGAATGTTATGTGGTGCTTACGTAATTATTCACCAAAGCTTTCTAAAACGAAAAAAGGTTTCTGGATTAATGTAGTCGCGATGGGTTCCCAACCGTCATTCTTTTTGATTAGGTTTTTATAATCACCATGAGAAGTGCCCCAGTGCAATGGGATAGCTTTGGTACCACACTACTGCCAAAGTCGCGGACAGTTGTGCTACAAAGAGCGACAAATGTTCTAACTTGGTCTCATTACCCAAATACCGTCGGGCGTCTGTCGAGAGACACAAAGTCGCGTACGGTCGTTGTTATCAGAGCCTTCTATATAATACTAGCTGACCCAGCAAACGTTGTATTTCCGATATTAAAATCGCGATACAAAAGTAAATGTTGATCGTAGATGGGTGAAAATTTGAAGTTGTATGTATTTTTTAATGCTGACTCATAATCAAACAAATTTAAAAAAAAAATGTCAAAAAAATAAAAAATAAAAATTCGTGTGGACCACCCTTAACATTTAGGGAGATGAAAAATAGATGTTGTCCGATTCTCAGACCTACCCAATATGCACTCAAAATTTCATGAGAATCGGTCAAGCCGTTTCGGAGGAGTTCGGTCCCGCACACCGTGACACGAGAATTTTATATATTAGATATAGTCTCTACACATCACGTCGTATAAAAACAAAGCTGAAATATAAATATAACTGCTATATCTATACATTGCCGCATTATACCAGTAATTTAAAACATTGCTGGTCAATAAGCAGCAATGTAAAACATTTGTTCAGTTCAGATTTGATTCGGACAGTTACAGTTGACACATTACTAAGGAGAACAGTGTGATTACATTCATTGTCTTTAAGCACACTTTTGCCATTCCGATATCAGACTGCGAATGATATAGAACCTAATTGATTATAACATTAAGCCGCTGTCCCACTGTTGTGGATTCATTTTTTTGACCACATAGGGCTACGTTTCCACTGCAGCACACACTATACAGGAATATAAACGATTATGTACAACTATAGCGTACCTCACCACCTCTTTGAGCTATGTCAGCGCATATTCAAGCATACCACGCATGTGTCAATGTCATCAATTGATGCTTAGCGTGTCCCTGGGCTGCAGTGGACACAATCATATACATTTTCTTTTAGCGAAGCTTAACATATTGACATATTGACATCGGCTTTATGATGATGAAATGATAACTCATCATTATCAGCCGGAAGACGTCCAGTGCTGGACAAAGGCCTCCCCCAAAGATATCCACGACGATCGATCATGCGCTGCCCTCATCCAACGTATTCCGGCGATCTTGACCAGATCGTCGGTCCATCTTGTGAGGGGCCTACCAACACTGCGTCTTCCGGTATGTGGTCGCCATTCGAGGACTTTACTGTCCCAAAGGCCATCTGCCCGTCGAACTATGTTCCCTGCCTCTTCAGTTTCGCAATCATTTGGGCTATTCGATCTCGCAGGGAAACTCTAATAACTAAATTGCCCCCTAAGCGACAATGAGCTTTCCCATCAGGCCCATAGCGAGCGACCACGTCTGCGTACGGTCAAGTCAGTCATCACTGGCAACACACACTGGTTGAAAACCTTCGTCTTCAGACACTGTGGTATTTGGGACGAGAAGATTTTACGGAGCTTCCCGAACGCAGCCCATTCGAGATATAATGCCCATAATTCATAAGAAGATATAATTTCAGATACGCTGAAGTGCACGGATGCGCCTACGACTACAAGGCGACGCCCGTCCCGCACGTGCCCGCTACCACTCAGCTGCCCAAGATATAGCGCCGCACTGCGCATGCGCACCACATGCGCTCCATATACAGGTGCACTCACGCAACATTGACTCTTTATAATATACACATACACACAGCAGCCCAATATCAATAGGATGTTTACTTTTTTTGCTCAAAATTCTCAAATACGTATCGGTCATTTGACCACTCTGATGACACATAATCAAAATAACCGTAAAATAATGAAAAGAACGATAAATATCTCGATTTTCATTAAAAAATATGAGTTTTTTAATTGCATGTGCTGTCTTGAGTTGCATAAGTTGATGCTTCGTGGGGGCTCTACGGTATTTTGTTGTCTATGGGCTTGACTATTAAACTTTGGACAAAATTATAAATGTAACTTTTAAATATGGTTTGTGTTTTTCTTTCTAAATTAAAAAAAATTGCATTGAAAAAGGTAAAAGAGTAAACAATACAATAGGTATTGCATTTGACAACAGATTACCCAGGTCTGTAAACCGGAAACCGACACTTGATAACCGGTTTGCGGTATCCGGTGATGTATATAAAGTGTCTTATCTGTAACGGTTACTAATTAGATGTTAACATATAATTCACTACTTGAATGTTTACAGTAGTCATATCGTCATGAGGAGTTTTTCCGACTACCCTCCATTGTCGCCATTTACAAATGTTATGTAATGTTAAGATTGGATAAGGCTCGACGTACATTTTACAACTTTCATATTATGTAATGTTTTTCCTAGCTGAATTAGAGCACTTTTAACAATTTTCTCTTTTCTACCTACAGTGGAGATGTTTATCAATAGAAAATTAAATTATGTGGTCTTTTCTAAATCTATATCCTATATGATTGTCTGAATTTAGGTGATAATTTATTTCTGTCTCGTGAACCTTTTGAATTGAATTAATATTATTAAAAAAACGTAAAAGAACATTTTTGAATTTCTTTCGAAATTAGAAATTGTATTTAATGTTGATTGTTATGATGTCACCATATACATTAATTTCTCCAGAGACACAAAGCAACAAGATAAATGAATTATGAGTGTTTTAATTGTAAAATAAAATTATATCGACTTTGAAAAACTCCTACGCGACATCGTTTTTATCATATTGTATTAGGGTTTCTCCCATATTATCGTATTTTAGTTGCTTGTACTAATTAGTGTCTAGAGGACTCGCTAAATTGTAGCTGAGAGGTAGGTGCGAGCGACTGTCGATTGTGATAATATATAACTAAGTATAAAATGTTATTAAATGCCATTCGAGTGTTTGTTTTCGTAAATAAAAATATAATAAATGGAAAAATTATCAAAAAAAAAAATATATAAATATTAATGAAATGATATAAATACTCTGTGTCCTTTAGTTCGTTATGTGCTAGACTGGTTTCTGTAGGCCGCGTACAGATTGTTTGAAACGATAATCGCAATAGATTTTATCCGAAGATACCTCCCGGAAAACATGAAATATTTGCCTGACAAATTGGGGTTGTGTTGACCGTTCGTCGTCTCTCGTTTTACCGCTCGTCCGTTGAATGTTAAATAGGATTGGATAAAAAACGTTATTAACAAACCTCTAAAGAAACGAACGCATAAGGGTCTACGATATTTGTACTAGCGGTGTATTGCAAGAAGTATAATGTAATCTGTAGCAATACTGTGATAGCCGTTTTGACTTTTGACGTTATTCCGCTGGTAAATTTCCGTCAATATTACTAAAAATTACAAAGAACAATTATTTAGAGATAATATTTTACGTTAATAAGTTTAAAATAATGCCATTTCGCTTTTGAGACGTTATATCGGAACGGACACCATAGCGCGTCACTAGTGTGTGCGTACAGTCGCGTCGCAAATGCCGTTACAAGTAATCAATACGCGGTTTTATATTATTCGTTGTATTTTGTAATGTATAGAATAGTTGTGTGGTCGATGTGACACATATAGTGTGCGTCCTATATATATGTAATATCTGTTCTTCTCAAAACGGTAGTTGGCTAAATGATGAATATTTAATACACCCGTTTTAGAGTAATACATAAAAACACAGATTCGTTGTCATCATATTGCGTCATAAAAAAGGCCACAATTTCATATTATGGTTAATGGCAGTCACTTGTATTATATATTTTATTATAATATATAAACACATTTTGAAATTTAGATGTAAATTCAAAGTACTGACTGTGTTGCTAGCTATTAAATATTAAATACACAATTGAAGGTATATTGTCACAAGTGCAAATTATCACGCATAGTAGAAATGACCATTCGATTGTTTTAGGTCTAAAGTAATTCTAAAGTAATATATCTGGTGAGTTTAGTGTCTCTTGTGACAATATTGCTTTAATCAATAACAGTTTGAATCAAACAATGTGGATTTTTTCTAGGTGCCTTATAGAAAACACCGATATCGATAATACGTCCATAATGAATTTTTCGAATCCCTCGCGTGTAACATGTCCCTTATCGTTAACTTTTATAACTCTAGAAGGAGCATGCAGATAGATGTGGCCAGTGGTTGTGTAAAAATGACATAACTTTGACAAAATAGCAATTAATTCCTAACGAGACAAGATCACACATTCAATAATTGAATTCCAAACAATTTCTTATTTTTAAAGTGATAACCCTCACTTCTGGGATTAATAATTATAGAAATTAAATTTGTAATCAAAATTAATAAAGGATTCGGGAGTCGAACCGTTCGTCCGTTCGAGTGACGCATGGATTGTAAATCTTGGTATGTCTTGTTCAACTCTTTCTTCTTTTCTTTTTAACTAAGATTCGAAAATATGCAATTATTGAAGTTAAGCAGGCTGTACTACCCTAACCCCAATAGTTGCTATATATTGCCCAATAATTATTATATAAAGCAGACCCTGTAGATGGAGCCACAACTTGAGAGTTGCGTCACTCGAACGGTTGGCTCAATTGGTTGGGTTTGAGGCCCGTATCGTTCATAAATTTTGTTTACAAATTTAATTTGTATAATTCTATTCCAGCTTATTACGCAGTACAATAATAACGTTGTAATATATTAAATAGCTCAATCGAGCAGTGTCAGCCATCTTGCCCAAACAGTTCCTAGAATCCACCAACAGAGGGCATGCTCCTTGTAGACTCAACTGCACACCGTTATTGTGGTGTGTCAGGTTGGTTACTCGCATCGTATGCCGCGCATCGGTTGGCTCTGAATGGTACAGTCGTCACGTATATTATTACTAATTATTTATAATTAAATTGATAATGTATTGAAATTGATTATTTAATTATGTGTCAGTTATATAATCGAATGTATTTTCGATTTAACGTCCAACTACGTGTCATGTAATTGTCATATGATGTTTACGTATCTAGTCTGGTCTGCAGTTTATTTTACTATTTCAATTATTATTATCATAATTTTGTTTTTAGTTTAAATTGCACTGGTAGCATTTAGGGGGTTAACACGAGGTTCCAATGTTAATATGAAGCGGTGGTTTTGTTTTAATCTTTTGGCTTATTAACATTTTCGATGTTGAGTTTAAATAATTGAAAATGATATATTTCTAATATTGTCTTGTACTTACAAGATTGTAACACATTGGAAATATGGTATTATTAATGAGTTCGCCCGTTTCGTAAAAGATGCAGTAATAATGTTAAATTAACTGTTTGATTAGTTAGTAAATGATAATAATAATAATATGTTCACTGCGGGACAGTTTCAAAATGTCGGTTTTGTTAATCACAATACCATTGAGAGCCAACACATCCCCACGTTTAATACAAGTGTAGTTATATTATAATTATTTAAGTTTGTAGATTATTTTTTTGGGAGAATAATTTTGGCTGATTTTGAAATAAAATATTTATAATGCGAAAGCGATTTTGTGTTTTATTTATATTTCATTATTTACAATACAGTAATCGCTATGTAATATATTTTAATCTTTAAAGATGATATTAGTGACATTTGGCTGAACCATTACATGTAGAATCAGCATTATTTAATTTGTAACCAATATACTTAATAACTATACAAGAATTATTTTTGTTACGGATAAAGCTAATTATAGTTTTGTTCTTAAACGGCGTTAAACGCAAAAAGCTCTTATAGTGGTTTATATATCACTCAAATCTAGGCAAAAATGTGAACAACAAAACAAAGCACAAAAACCAATCTCAAAGAAAAAAAATGAGGTAGCACGATACTAAACGTAACCCTAAGGAATACTGTATTATCAATTTGGTCTCATTATATGTGCTAAAATATTGGCGCGAGTTCCAATAAGCACAATAGATGAATTGGGATGAATTTTAGCAATGTCTAGCAATAATACAGGTTGGGCCATAATTTATACTTTTGTTTTAAGATTACGCCACAAATTTGGATATCATCCCCACCATCTGGATGTGTGGCGTTCTTCTACACTGTGGTTTTCAAGGCTTTCTTTCACGTATAACAAAGCAGTGGAATGAGCTTCCTTGTGTGGTGTTTCCAGGTCGATACTTGTGATTACTCTGGAATGGCAGGAGAATATAACTTAAGGCACTTAAGATGTTAAGTGATCACCTGATGAGGTGACACGTACAATCGTGTCCTCTCTTCCATTAAAAATACTACGACGCGCGTGTGGTCTTCTGGGTTTCGAATTTCAAGAATTTGATGGATTCTATGTCGTGAACAATATCGTGAAAATTCTCCCACAATGAGTGGCCACCACGAGGTCCAGACTTGTACCCTCCCGACTTCTTTTTGTGGTGATATCTAAAGATCTGCACTTATTTTGGCCTATTTTCAGTTTGAATATCACAAACATTAAAACGAAAATTCTTGGAAAATATACGACTCCCAAGAGTTTTCGAAAGATCTGAGATTTTGAAAGAGTGTTGCCGGCCAATCTAGAGGAAATTAAGGCGATATAATTTTCAAGAATCAAAAGAAACATTTGCATTCAATTTCGTATTTTTCCTTTTTTCTCATTCCCTTAAATTTTATTTGGGCCCATCCTGTATATAAAAAGAATTCCTTTCCTAAAGATGTACTAATCTGGCACCAGGGGAGAGACAATACAACTTGTCCGAGTTTGGCAACTTAGGCAAGAACTAATGTTGTTTCTTTGCTCACATTTTTACAAAGAATATAATAACTTAAGCATAAGTACATTTTCGGAATAATCTATTATATTATATAAAAAATACAATGACGTTCCATACATACAGACACATCACGTCACCATATCTATCTATACATTGCCGCATTTACTCCAGTTGTATATTCTTGGTCAATAAGCAGCAATGTAAGACATTTATTCAGTCAAGGTTACGTATGTTAAATATAAAACCCAATTCTGACAGTGACAGTTGACATACGACTAAGGAGGAAAGTGTGCTTATTATATTGTCTTTAAGCACTCTTTTGCTGTTCCGATATCAGACTGCGAATTATATGTATAAAACGTCATTGGAAAAATTCCTGATTCACAAAATTATCGTAGGTCTTCAGAACACTTGATCATCAGTTTCTTTGAGCAAAGATTCGAAGATCGTCACGAGATTGTCTATGCCCTCTTTAAAGTTATCATCTATGGTTCTCTCGTTATCTTCATTGAAAAAGGCGTGGGCAAAATCAATCAATTTGATAGTTCCCCATGGGTTGGGCGTTGGTGACTCCTGGGACAGCTGGTCCAGAACTGCTCGGTAGTTCATTTTGATCTTGCAGAGTTTGTCTTCGTAGTTGTGCTCGAACGAGTGATTGTGGTTGAGTTTTTCTAAGGCTTCCGTCCAGGGAGAGTTGATAGGGGCTGGAGGAGAAAAGGACTTGGTAGATAACTGCATGGGACTGATGGGGACGGAATTGACCTTCCGGTAGACCGGACCCTTGTTGGAGAGCTGTCCACTGAAGCTGGAGCCAGTGCCCGGATGGATCGAGTGGATGGACTTGCGCCGCACCACCGGCTCTGAGGGGCGGCAGCTGAACCGATTTCTAAAATTGATTAAAATATTATCTACTAAGTAAGGAATAAAAATAGGATTTTAGATAATATTATTTATATTCTGTCTACTTTGTTTTCGAGTAGAAAAGAGCAAATAAACTTTTAGTGAACCACTTTTACTTCTTTTTAGAGAAGGACACTTCAAGAATCAGGTCAAATATCTTACACACCATTAGTGGAACAAGTTGCAAAATAAATCCCCAATAGTTTACACAGAAGCACAAGTTGTAGAGGTTGATATTAAATAGTTATTTATGCAACTGTTCTGTAATAAGGGGCATCAAAACACGAATGTGGGTTTGTTTTAATACCTAACTCAACAGTTGTATACAAGACTTTATCTACACCCATATATACGAATCCTGCATAAAACATTTTGAAACAGCTTACTGCTAAAGTTCTAGTAACCTTATGGTTTGGTTTGGATGTTGTTATTTGTCTCACTGCTCTCCCTTTAACTTCTAAAAATGAATAGGAGAACGACAGCCGGATAAAAAGCAATACATTAAAAAAAGCACAAATAAAGTTCCCCACCCCGGCTAGTCACCATGGGGACAACGACAACTACCCTCCAGAACTAAAAAAAACTATTAGAAAAAGTAAATTCAAATTCAATATCGCTACATTCAACGTCAGAACCCTAAAATCCGAAGATCTACTTATAGAACTTGAACAAGCACTGGAAAAAATAAATTGGAACATAATCAGAATTTGTGAAACTAGAAGAGACCAAGAATACATACAAGAAATAGAAAATTAAAATGAAAATAAAAAAAAAAAATTATAGGTATTTCTGATAGAATAGCAATATTGGTCGTAGAATTGCCAGGCTACAAAAAAGAATGGACAATATTTCAAATATATGCGCCACACGAACTAGCAACAGAAGAAGATAAAAATTTGTTTTATAAAATACTCACCTCTACATTGGAGAAAATCAAATATGACAATCTTATAATAATGGGAGATTTCAATAGTCAAATTGGAGAATATACTGAACGAGAAAAAGGAATCATGGGCCCGTATAGCTATGGCAAGAGTAATGATAATGGTAACCGATTACTCAATTTTGATTTCGAATTCAATCTTACTATTACAAATACACTTTTTAAGAAAAACAAAAACAGAAAATGGACATGGGTCTCCCCTGATGCAATTACTTATAACGAAATTGATTTTATTCTTACAAACAGACCGCGAATCTTCGAGAATGTGGATGTCGTCAATAGTTTTAATTTTAGGGTCTTATCATGGAATTCTAAGAGAAACTATGAAATCTAAAGAAAAAAGATCCAGGTATATTAAACAACCAAACAGAGGAAGAATATCGCTACTGATTTCAGAGAACCTATTGGACGATTTTGAAAAGAAACTTAAAGAAGAAATATACAATAATAAAGATGAAACTATACAAAACAAATATGATATTCTAGAGAAGAATTTAATTGAATTCAAGGATAAGTTAATTACACGTAAAGAAAAAAGGAATAACATTGGAAACGATGCGTTGACACTATTGGGTAAGAGAAACGATTTGTTGGCTGATCGGAAAACTCATAAAAAAGAAATTCAAGACATAAGAAAAAAAATAAACGAAAGCATTAGAAAATATAAAAGGAAAGTGGCTACTGACACTATTATAGACCATATAGAAAAAACGGGTGGAGTGAAAAAGGCACAAAGATCTCTGGATCTTAACAAAAAATGGATTCCTAGATTGTTGAATACAAAAACAGAAACGTGTCAAATATAACTAACTTCTACAGCTCTTTGTACGAAGATCACGAAATAGAAACAACAGATTGTATTACAGAACGGCACAGTTTGAAGAACAAGTACCACCTATACTACAGAGTGAAGTCAAAAAAGCTATAAGATCTCAAAAAGACGATAAATCACCGGGTGAGGATAACATATGTAATGAAGTGATAAAAGGAACTCTTCTTAAAACAATTACATTAATAACAAATCTTTACAATCAAATAATGAAGACAGAAGAAATACCAAAACAGTAGACAGAAAATACAATTACATTACTTCATAAAAAAGGAGATAAACAATTAATTGAAAACTATAGACCAATAAGCTTAATGCCCAACTTGTACAAAATATTTTCAAAAATTAATTTGAATAGAATAACCACAACTTTAGATGAGTCGCAGCCAAGAGAACAAGCTGGTTTTAGAAACAAATTTTCAACGATAGAACATATACATGTAATTAAACAACTTGTAGAGAAATGTAATGAATATAACCAACCATATTATTTAGGATTCGTTGATCACAGTAAAGCATTCGACTCTATAAAACACAACTCTCTCTGGACTGCACTAAAAATACAAGGAATTAACGGCAAATATATAAATTTAATAAAAGAAATTTATAAAAACAATAGAGCAAAAATTAAATTGGAAAGTTTTGGAACAAATCTTTCGAAAATTAGAATGGGAGGAACAGGGAATAAACATAGATGGTCAACGGCTACATCATTTAAGATTTGCGGACGAATTAATTATTATTGCCCAAGATCCTACAACGCTCCAAAAAATGCTACAGGATTTGGCCCAAGAAAGCAAAATAGTGGGTTTGGATATTAACACTGAAAAAACCAAGATAATGTCTAACAGATCACATGAAGTTATAACAGTGGACCAAAATACTGTCGAATATGATGAATAATATACGTATATGGGCCAAATCATATCCCCCACAAACCTCATGGACAAGGAAATAGAGCAAAGAGTGGCAAGTTCTTGGAGAAGATTCTGGTCTTTAAAAAATATAATGAAAAATAATGAGATCTCGCAGAAACTTAAGAGCAAAGTTTTCAATATGTGCATTACACCTTGCATGACATATAGATGCCAAACATGGTCCTTAACAAAGAAAAATATACAAAAATTTAAAGTGTGTCAACAAAGCATTGAAAGAAGCATGTTAAAGATCAAAAGGAAAGACAAGGTACGACTAACACAAATCAAGAAGAAAACGAAATTAGAAAGGACAACACTATAAAAGATTAAAATGGCGATGGGCAGGACACACCTTGAGAAGCAATATAGATAAATGGACAAAAAATATTATAGACTGGTATCCAAGACAAGGGAAAAGGAATCAAGGAAGACAACTCATTAGATGGCAAGATGATTTTAAAAAAGTGGCTGGACCAACGTGGAGACGATCTGCTCTGGACAGATCACAATGGAAATTTCTGGAGGAGGCCTATGTCGGAAGACAAGCAAACGATGTAGAAGATTAAGAATATCACTTATATTAGATTATAACTTAGATTAGAATATTACTTAGATTATTATTACTTAGCTTAGAATATTATTTAGATTAGATTATTACTTAGTTTACAATATTATTTAGATTAGATTAGACTATATATATTGTGCAAATCTTACATTGTTTGCAATAAAGGCTTATTCATTCATTCATTCAATTGTAATCAATTAACAACATCCAAACGAGTGTTGTAATATTGTACTGAATTTCATTACAACACTCGTTTCGATGATGTAACGATTATTAGGACATTGGGTGTTTTAATGTTGGCAATAAGCTGTTTTAGAATCTTAAATAGAGGATTTAAAGCATGGGTGTAGATAAAAAATATTACACTAATATTTATAAGAACAGTTCATGCCATGGTGTATTGATGGACATGTGTTGTGCAAAATAGCTTCCAAAGTCACGTTCGATTTTTAATTTTCCGTTGCTCTGTTGTGGGAATCTGGAAGCACTAAATTGTGCGAACCTTCAGAGTTTTAGTCCTCAATACCATGCTAGATGTCAATCATCATATCAGCCGGAAGACGCCCTCTGCTGGACAAAAGCCTCCCCTCAAAGATCTCCACGACGATCAGTCCTGCGCTTTCCTCATCCAACCTACTCCGGCGATCATCGGTCCATTTTCTGGGGGTCCATCTTCTCCATCTATCCGTCAACTATGTGCGCTGCCCACTGCCACTTCAGTTTCGCAATCATTTAGGCTATGTCAGTGACTTTGGTTCTCCTACGAATCTCCTCATTTCTTATACGAAACTCCAAGCTCCGAATTTCTCACGGAAACTCCAAGTATAGCCCTATCCATTGCTCTCTGAGCGACCATGAGCTTTCTCATCAGTCCCGTACTAAGCGACCACTTCTGTGTTCTGTCATCACTGGCTACACAATAGGCTCTCGGCTTACCCGCTGGTCTCCCCGCAGCAGTCTCTGAGACGCGTCGCATCATAGAGCAGCAGTAGTGAGCTCGCGTATAGCCGCAGCGTGGACCCTCGGCCGCACCACTTCTGCAGCGCCCACAGAGCTGACAGGAACTGCAGGATCAGCGCACGGCACGCCGGCCTGCCCAGACCGTTCAGGTAGTTCCTGATTGCTGTCAACATATTAACGCTGATAATTATTTCAATGTTCTTCAATTATTTCAATCTTTCTTAAAACCAAATTGCGGAATAAACAACAATGTGCAGTGGGTCCAGGTTTATACAACATTCCTTGAAAAATTTACCCGTACCCTCAATTTTTCCTAAACCCATAAAGCGATCTGCACTTAAAGGATAGGACTATATTGAATACCACTGACGAACTCTCGACTGTAAAATGAATTAAAATCCAAAGAGGACAGAACTACATACTCAAACAATTCAGCAATCACAGTTACAGAAGAAGCAAAAATGTGTAATCATAAAAAAAAATCAAGCATATAAATCAGTTTCGACACTGACGACCACTTCGTGCCTACTAGTGCGACCACGTAAGGATGATTAATAATTTGTTTCCTCAAATATATAATGTTTATTTGAAGAATTCATAATTTTATTATTTACCTTATATTTTAAGATTATTTTTTTTATGATTGCGTTATTGTTAAGTAGTTCAACCCGTGTGTTCATTAATGTCGCTATTATAATATAACATTCGACACACTTTACACAAATTATCTTGCCCCAAACTAGGCATAGCCTGTACTATAGATGCAACACAACAATGTATTTACAATAAACTTACTTAAACATACATAAATACATATAAACATCCATATTCATCTCATAAATTTTTTCCCTTACCGGGATTCGAACCCGGGACCTCTAGCTCAGTAGGCAGGGTCACTAACCACGGGGCAATATGGCTCGTTATTATATTATATCGCCAAGCTGTATACGATAAATGCAGTAATTTAAATATTTTATATTTACAAGGTCTTACCTGCAGTAACCATGTGGCCATGCAATTTCTTGCCATAATCCTTCCCGTATTTCAGCAGGCGCCCACTGTCCACCTTATATACCTGGTAGCCTGGAATACAGAAGCCCCATTCTTGCCTGCATTGCGTGTATTTACTCTTTTCTTTGTTTATCTTCTCTTCGGATGCCAGAGGATCCCATGTTCGTTTGCCTAGATGATTTTACAAAAGATTTTTAATTGCACCTTAATGGTAGAAAAATGTAGTATTTTATAGGAATGGGTACACAATAAGTGATGACATTTTCTTCACGATTTTATTTCACCATTGGCGGAATATTCGGGTTAAAACAGGAGCATATATCACTCCATGGTGTAAAATTCGTAAGAGACTTCTAGCCTTAAACCGCCTGTATGTGGAATTATATGCGGGCTGCATTATTTCCGATCTGATACAGTTTCGGGTCCCCCAATGTCAGAACAAACATTCACTCCAAAGTTCGTCAACGTATATGTAGACCACCACTTGCCTGTTTGTCGTCCAACTTATATAAAAAATGGTAGATTTGTGAAATATGTATAAGTGACTGTAATTTGTGAACTATGTGTTAGCAACAGTGATTTGTGAACTATGAATTAGTGTCAGTAATTTGTGACAATACTTTGTGAATTATGTATCAGCGAACGTTATTTGTGAAATATGTATTAGTGTCAGTAATTTGTGAACTATGTGTTAGCAACAGTGATTTGTGAATTTTTTTATTTGGCGATAATCATTTGTGAACTACGTGTTAGTGACAATATTTGAATTACGTATAAACGACAGTAATTTGTAAACAATTATAAACAGAATTTGTGACAGTAAATTGGTGTTGACAGATAATAATCACGGCCGTGATCAGGTGACCCGTACGCTCGTTTATACTACTATCTAGTATAAAGTTAAACAAACGATTGACCATACCAATTTTAATATCCATGATACACGGTTCCAGCATCCTTTCTGAAAGATCTTCCAATATGATATACTCCATCTCATGACCACTGTAAGTGAACTTCCTACAGCCGAAGTACTTGGGCACAAACTTCCTCAATTCCACCAGGTCGGGATCCTCGGATGAGAACACCCTGTTGTAAAAATCGACTTCCCGCCTTTGATTGTCTTTGAGGACCGGCTTCAAAACTGTGCCATTGCTACATTGGAGAAGACCTGAAAAAAGTTGCCACACTAGGGTTGTTACAACCATACAAGATACAACAATATTTATTTTTAAATACTTCTGTAAGAGAAACATTTTTTAAAATTTACATGGCGACCATTGGAATTCGCCATTTTGATTTTTACCATAGCCTTATAATATATTAGCGTTTAAACAAACAAAGCGTGTGAGAGTGAAGAGCATCTCTTAGAGCGTTTACACATTATCCGATCCGATATCGGTATCGGACGCCGATACGATATCGGGGCAAGTAAAATGTATGATATTATACCTGCCTTTCACATTGTCCGTTCCGATATCGGATATCGGAGCCGATACCGATATGCTGGCGGCAACATCGGTAACAGAGATACAGCAACATAGAAAGGGTAAGCGAAACTATTATTAAGGTCAGTTCGGCAAAGACCGTTTATTACGACGAATACGACGAATTCTGAATAGTTACAAAGATTGCGGCATCGTGTGCGAAAACATAAAACTATTCTAGCTACAATAAATTGACATAGTTTGCGTTATATAAGGCTCATAGAGAAAAATAATAATTTGAAATTTAGTCTGGTTGGCAACTTCCATTGAGATGATACCATGCTATCAAAGAAATTGTGAAAAGTGTACATTAAGGAGTTATTTATTTATCTAAATATGACATTAGAACAGAACATATTATTCACAAAGTTATAACCGGTGAAAATAATCTAACCTCAAAATGTAACAGTAGGGAAGTCCAAGCATACGCCGGATTTCGCCTTTTTCAGATGTTGTAAACCTTTTCCGCCCTCAGAGTATTTTGAAATTAACTGCTACCTAATTCGTATAGCATATAAGTGCCATTTTCTACCACATTTAGCCTTGAATTTAATTGATTATTATTGTATAACTACAAAAAAAAACTATAAAATAACAGTCGGTATAATTGATAAAATAATATAGACTAGTTAAATATTAACCGATATAACAATTAAAATCACATCAACAAATAATTCTTATATGAGATCGTCTACATAGGATTTATCTAATTGATCTCGTTTAGAATCTTTCCTTTCATTATGACATTAGAACTACAGCGAAAACTATCGGAATTTTTGTGGGTCAGATCATCGTTGCTAGGAACTCGAGATCGAGAAAGAATCGATATGTTATATATTTCTTTAATCTTACACAGCAAAGAATAATAAGTAGATTGCAAGACAATTTGTCATTGGATAAAAGTGATCCCCTACGGCCATCAGCGGTATGAATAAACCGGTATTTAAGAACTCTCTATTGCGTGCTTTCTTACTGATACCTGCAAAGTATTAACCTAAAAACAGTAATAGAAAGGAAACTTATTTAAATGTTTTGTAACGTCCCAAATTCATCAACTATTAGATAAAATATCGGGCAAGATAGATGAGGACAGTAGTTGTGCAAATGTTTTTAATTAATCGTTGCGTATCATGCTCACCCGTGTATCTAGCTCCGGAGACACCAGCTTTGTGGCCCGCCACCTGCATGCCGTACTTCTGCAGCTCCATTGAGGTGGACGCGAATGGGAGCGGCAGGGGTTTGGTGATTAGCTCCTGACTATGGGGACGGAGGTTGTAGTGTACCTAAAATGTTATCAAAAATAATTTTTATTCGTTTCCTTTCTTACACTCTTGTAACACCAGAGTACTCACAAGACCCGAGCTTATAAATCGTCGAATAAACTTACATAATATTATTGAACCTTCCTTAGGCGCAATGAGTGGGAGCCTTCTTTAGGAGCTTTTAAGGCCGGAACGCATTAGCGCGGCGCTGCGCAACGCTGCACTGCGCGGCACTAAGCGTCATAATATTATTTCAACCATTTTGTAAGGAGCATGCCGCACTAAAGCGGCGCTGCACTGCGCGTCGCGGCAGAGTTGCCTCCGAGAGAATATTTTGCAGCGCAGCGACTCAGTGCGACACAGCAGGCGGCGCGTCGCTTCACTATACATACTGTTAATTCTATAGAATTTTGTCTTATATTATAACTAAATAATATTAATTTAATTTTTAATTTTATTAGTTTAATTTAATTATTATTTTTTTCATATATATTCGATGCATACCCTTACAAACTAATTTATTTTGTATATTACAGTCATTGTAAAATACTCTATTGATTGAAAAAATCAATAAGCTATATGTATACTGTGTGTGTATGGACATAGATATACCTCCGTGCGTTATTGCTATACATTATCTGTGTTTTTTATAAACGCGTCTTTATCTTACCTTTGTTACTACAGAATAATATGACAGGGAGGAGTAATTTTCAAATTTGATTAACTTTACTCTGCGTTTATTAATAAGACAGATTACAAAGAGTATATCTCTTCTATATAATATGTGGAATTTTTATATTATATTGATTATTATATTATAATAACCAAAATTAATTTTTTTATCCCCAAAGACTGCCTCTTCTGTTTTTATGAATTAAAAAAAAGATATCTCTCAGGCATATGGCGGGCGGCGATCGAACCGGCAATGGGCTCCGTGGTGGAGTTAACAGTTTTAGGTAGGAACAAAACGGGGACGCTTATAAATTCGGTATTAAACACATACAAAAATAGGAACATGAATGAAGGCAGAGCTAATCCGTGATGCGAAGGGTGCGTACCAGCTCCAACATTCTCATGAGGCTGCAGCTGGTAGACACGTCTTCAGTATCTGAGTAACTGCTGTAGAATTCGTGTACTAAAAATGCAACAGTTTCAATCTTTTTAGGATCACTTTATCCGACCGTCTATCTATCTGCTTGTCAAGACCTTTATCTCGGGAACGCGAGGACGTATCGAGTTGAATTAAAAAAAAATATACTTTACAGTCTCTTGAAGCTTCGTTTATGCCACAAAAACGTATACGACAGTCTCAAAGGATTCAAAATTGATGGGGTATTTTCCGTTAACATAGCATGTTATATCTTTTTATACAAGTATAGCATTTTCCCTGTAAGTATATATATAAGTCTGAGAACTATACATTCGTGTATTAATCATAAAAAACAGGGTCGATATGCACGGAACAGTGGTCCAAATTAACCGTGTTAACCGTGCCACGTGGGGCTTCATAGGCAGAAACGTAAACAGATTTATAATTATTATTATGATGGACAGTTTACTGTTATTGACGAAGAATGAAAAAAAACTTTTCCCTTTTTTATAAGTATAGGTGGGTACAGCGGTGGATTTACACTAGGGGCAGTTGGGGCAAGTGCCCAGGGCGGCGAATTTTTTAGGGCGGCAAAATTTTGAGAGCGAAAAAAATTTTTTTTAGACTTTACAAGATTGCTCAACGTTTAGATTGCGAAGATAAAAATTGATGTAATATAATTATGAGTCACACTTAGTGCCAAACTTATAATTGTTAGAAAAAAAAATATTTATTCATGTTTCTAGAATATATTACATATAATAAAGTTTCTGCAATAAATTAGTTATTTTCTTTTTGAAAAATAAAATATATAAACTATAAGTTAAAGTAAAATTCCAGTATTGGGGCGGATTTTTTTTCCGATGTCCAGGGGCGGCATTAAGTTTAAATCCGGCCCTGGGTGGGTACTTAATCATATGTACGGAACCCTCGGTGGACGAGTCCGACACGCAGTGACCGGTTATTTAATGTTTTCAAACAGTTAATGGTAGGCTAAGATCGTTTCATTGTTATTAAAATACATTCTACCTTATATCTAACGTCGATGACGTCACATAGTCGCTTTGTTACGGTGTGCAAAACAAGCATTACTAGGATATTATTATGAATAAAATATAAACAACGATTTATTTTTATGTATTATAGATTGATGTAAAGGTGTTGTGTTGTGATGCTGATTATTATTATTATAATGATGAAAAATCAATGAAAGAATCTGGTTTAGGTAAAAAGAGTATTTTTTTTCTGGCACTACTATTATTGCGACACAGAGCAGTAGATACTACAGAACTATTAACAACAAAAGTCAAAACGTTACAACGAAAAAAATCAAAAACAAGGCAGTGATAGCATGAATATATCACGACTTGTACCTAACGGTAATGAAACTGCAAACCGTACTGACGCAACAGGACGAGCGCGAGGGGCTGAAAGGAGAACGGCCCTCCCGTCTTCACGTTCACTTCCAGAGATAATATAGTAGTGGTTATGTATTTTATGATCAGTGTTGGGCGAAATGAAAATTCTTAAATTAAATTTAGTAAATACCTGACATATGGACCTCTGTCTTCGAGGGAGCCGCCGTTGTTTCTGTCGTGACGAAACATCACTCATTTAGTATCGGTCCTGCAACAAATGTTTTATGAGGCGGTACTCGAACGGTTAGCTCAGTAGGTTAGAGCACCGGCACGGAACGCCGGAGGTCGTGGGTTCGAATCTCGTATCGTTCATAAATTTTTTTTTTCAAATTTTATTTGAATAATTATTAAATTTTAAATGTTAGCGTTTCTTGAACTGACATCTTAACTAAAGACGCAAGTTCTGTATTTTCGGTATTGCGTACGATATAATTGAAAAACTTTTAAAAATATTTAAACCATTAAAATAGAAGATGTAACTATCATTAAATAATAACGAATCTCGATTAGAAAACAGAATACAAAAATGAGACATAGACATCTGACAGTTTGTAAATAGTAATATTATCGGCATATGTATCACGGACTAGTAAGAAAATAAGGACTCCGTGTCACCTTACATAACAGTGCAGTGCAGCACCAAAACAAGCCGATTAACGTGTCAATACATAGCCCCACACACACACTTACACTACTAAAGGCCGATAGGCGGCCATTATGAGAATTGTCATCGTCTGTGACAGATCAGTTTGCGTCTCAATAAAATATTTTAAAAATGCCGTCGTGTGTTGTGAAAATGTGTAAAAACGATACTCTATACGTATTTGTAATATATGATTATTTAAGGGAGAAAAAATTGTGTAACCAGTATCCCCCGTAACCGCACACACACTAGCATAACGGTGCTTCACTTGCTAATATCAGGGCGCGGAGACCTTTTATTACTCGTCCGTGATGTAGGTATGTATAGTAAATATGACACAATTAAAAATCGATTTGTAGAATAGTATTAGCGATAGTTTTGTGTTATAGAGCTATAGATAGGTACTTTTTACACCTATATAATCTTAATACACTATTTAACGCCACACAGAAACGTAACGTAATTTACGAAACGAACTTATAAAACTTATCACACTCAAGTTTAGAATTATCCACATTACCACTGACACACAGTATTAACATGATCTACTGTCATGGATATTATAAACCTACCCTCAAAGCGAATGTTATTGAGTACGTAATAATATATTTAGTAACAGAATGCAGATGTCTTTCACAGATTATAAAAATAAGATTGTTTATGTGCGCAAGAGATGCAATTCATTTTATCTACGGTTTCTCATCACAAGAGCGCCTGCCAGATTTTTTAGCGCCAACGTAAAAAATAAGTTTATTGTGAATCTTTTTTGACATGCAAATAAACATTACCTTTAGGAATAATTAATACTAAATATATTAATATATATATATAATAATAAAAAGTAAATAGATTTTATGAATTAGATTATTAGAAAATCTCAATATAACTTAAACAACTTTTCGCAAACTTAACATGTCACGGACGCTCTATCTAGACCTTTAAATTAGTGTACTGTTTTCGACAATGGATAATGTGAAAGGTTTTAGTAAGTATATAATTTGTTAAGTTTTGCATATATTTTTATACATAAACGATATTTGTTGGAGGTATCGGAAAAAAATAAGCCGTCTGGGTGCTTTCAACGAAAACGTTATCGAAATAATGTATGGTGGAATTGTGTATCTTAAAGTCAGCGATGACATAAAAATTGGCAATTATACAGCGGTAATGTAAAAGCTGTTTGCACAAATACTTTAACTATCCATATCATTTTATTACTACTTTTGTGAAATCATTCATTTCCGACGGCCTTAGACAACATTATTCCTGAATACTTAGGTACATTAATTTCTTTTCTATGGACAGAACAGCGTTTTTCGAGTCAGCTTGTGATATCTTATATCTTTAAACAAGCAATTTTTGTATATATACATATAATCTAAATCTCGAAACAGTTCCAACGATTTTCATAAAATTTTGTATACTAACAGGGGATTTCGGGGGCGATAAATCGATCTAGCTAGATTACAATTTAAAAAATTTTGTTTAATCCGTGTTTTAGTGAGAAACAGCTACAATACCAAGTTTGCATGCTATTGGTAATGGCTAAATAATACAAGCTATTGTAAGACCAAATTTGTAAAAATATTTAATAGCAAATAAATAGATATGAATATGAATAACATTACAATACAAAGATAAATTTCGCCACTACCTACAAGACTATAATAGCTCAGATGAAACATTGGGTGATCCGGAAAGCAGAAGACCCCGTTTTGAATCCAGATGTCCTTTTAGGTTTTTTATTGTTGTAGTTTTGTACATTCTTAAAAATCGTCCAGATATTATAAATTAAATTGTGGACTGTATGAGCGCAACGGTAAAATGTCTTGTAAATATTTCCGTAGAATAATATAAATAAACCAGAAGTCGTCCAGAGAAATTCGACCATAATTCATTTAATTTTTAAGTTTGAGCTTTTAGGGTATATTCGTTAAAGACTCAACCTCTATAATGTATGTGTGTGTCGTTCTAGTAAGAGTATGTCTTCTTCTTTTCCTTCACAGTCTTTCCCTCATTGCTGAGGATCTTGACTCCGCTTAAGTTCGTCTACAGCTCCTCCATCTGTTTCGGTGGAGTGAGATGCTGATGGGTTGGTAAGTCTGCTCGGATATTTGATCAGACCAGCGTCGTGGGCTCCGGCCTCTTGGTCTCTTGCCCTCAATTTTCCCGGTGACCATCAAACGTTCTAGATTATCAGCACCGCGTCGTGCAATGTGGCCAAAGAGTATGTGTATTACTTATTATAATTAAATATTTATAAGGCATTTTATGTAAAAAATAGCTTTATGCACTTCTTCGTATTGAAATTCACGTTCATCTGTTCGCGCACTTATAAAAAAGGGGTACAAAATTTATGAAGAACGTATTAAATACATTTATCTTTAGATGTTCAGTAAAATATGTCAAAGTGCCATTGTTTTTTATAATATAAATGTGTTCATTAATAGTAAGGTTTTAAAATAACGATCTATAACTCATTTGGAAACAAGATGTCTTGGAATAATTTGCATATCTACTATTGTAAACTGATTGCGTTATTCTATTATAACTGGAAATACCGTTTTTACGATAGCAGCTGCTGAAATCACTTTGTCTGTACACTTTAATAATTGAAGACGGAACATTTGTGAAAATTGATCTGCTGTCCTATGATAATTTTTTGCCAATTATTACATTATCGTATTTATTTATATCGATTCTATATACTTGTATTGAAATGAGATAGTGACACATCCAATACTATAAATTACATCATTACAGATAAATTGCTTTCGAGACGTTTTTGCATTTGTAGTAGTATTTTTATATTTACAGGAATTCTAAACTCGAAATTTAAATTTCCTTGTACAGTCAGAAAAAAGGTTCGTTAGATTTTGAAGAAGAAAATATAGTCACCGTCAACAGTCAAATGGTAAAAGCCAAATAAATAATAATTATATTTATAAAATGTCACTATTTAGCTTTAGTTAATAAATGAATGAACTTACTTGTGGTTTATTCCTAACATGGTTTATAACATTTATTATTCAGAGTTATAATTGTAAAGTCGTTACTTAAAATGATATGGATGAGAATGAGACTTTGATATAAAATCCGAACTCGGATTCATCAGATGATTGCGAAATGTCTGGAGTTGAAGAAATTTATAATTAAAAATGATGTTTGATATTAATATTCACTATTTAAATATGCGAAGTACCTGGAAAAAGTATAAGAATATTGGTTTAATTATTTATGTGCTGACAGTACACGTACACACACAAATGCAAAAACGTCTCGAGAGTAATTTATCTGTATACACTCGTACAAAAAACTTACCCGCACTCCTGATACAATAATTCTATCAGCAACTTACGCTCCGTAAGTTTGCGTTGAAAAGGGAGGAAAATTCGCTTGGAAAATAACCAATTTCTATCCAAACCTTCCGTTATAAACAATATTAATGCGCACTTCGACACATTTACTACGTATATTTATTTATTTACAACACCACACGTCGTAAAAGACTGACCAATTTCTCATAAGAATCGTTTATCTAATCACACAGAAATCATATTGACGCGTTATCATTTCACATGTTATATATTCGCATTTTGCAACGAATTAACATTGAAATAATTCCTGTTATGTCACGGTCGGCTATTGTTTCCGAAGAACGACTTTTGGAAACACTGAAAATAGTTGAACATGATTTTTAATTTAGACATAAAATTTATTTTACTTTTTACTTTAAATTTATACATCGATGACATAAAAATATAGTAGGTATGTTAGTGATGCAACATCGACTGTGTCTTTTAATTATTTATAAGTACCTATTGTCATTCATTTTTACACGCTTTTTATAAGCTTCACCAGTATGTATGTTTGTTTGTAACCGACTCATTTGGGCGCGATTTTGACCCACTTTAAATAGCCAGATTTCGTTCGAACTTCGTAGATTTATCAAGGACCGATGACTATAAATAAATTTGATAAAATTACTTTATTTTTTCAATTTACAAAATAAGTTTTTTGTTAATTTATATAATATTTTTAATCTTTGGTCGATAAGGCAGGAAGGAATTTCATGTTCATTTCAAATTTCAATCATTAACTTTTCAACCAAAGCGTGTTTTTTAGTTTTTTTTTTAACTATTTTTATATTTGTGGAAATAAACACCATGATCGGAATATAGAAGTGGCCATGATAAGGGTGCGTCCGTTAAATACGTGAAAGATGCGTTCACAAAGGGGGTGTTGACAGGTGTCAACCGCCCCTTCCTCGCCTTGGCTCGATTCGATGATTTCGTCAATATCACGTTTCTTTTCGCAAGAAACAGTGTAAAATTGGGTGAAATTTGCAAATTGTCATTTTGATGTGATTTCTCAAACTTGTGGTCTTAAATATACAACAATTTATGTTCCAGAATTGATGGACGATGTGTGTTTCAGCCCGGGTCTGATTACCCTTCCACCACTTTAACCGCTAAGCTAAATGTACGAAAGACGCATCCCTACTTATATTATTTAAAATGTGAATGTAAGTTTGTTTGTTACTCTTTCACGCCTAAATCACTGAAACGTTTTTGTACAGAGATAGACTAGCAGTTGGAATGGACATAGGCGACCTTTTATTGCGAATAAGAGGTTTGTAGGGGGTGGAATAGGGGGTGGAAGTTTGAATGGAAGTTATTCATTATCAAAGATGTCACAATGAAACTTTATATTTAGGCACTGGATAAATAAATAAATTCCTAGCGTCTTTTAAATTTCACTCAGGTTGAAATAGAGGATGAAAGTTCGTTTGGAAGTCCAAAAAAGAGACACTTTTACGTCTAGCTGCGAATTCGATTTTGATTATATTTCGTACAAAATCAGAACGCTTAAAAGTTACAGAAGTAGTTTCATCACCCGCAAAATCTTAATGATTTACCAAAGAATGGAAAAACAAAGCTAAGTTATTTATAAAAATGTATTAAAAAAAAATTAAAGTTAACCGCAGCAGTTTGTACATGTGTATTATTTGCAAAGTATTGTAAAAAATACTGCCCAAAGTAACTATTCCTCGCGTACGTAAGTAGCGGATAAAAACTAGTGATCCATTAATCTTGATATTTGAGCAACCTGCCATTAAAAGGCATAAAAGGTATTTTTTTCTCAAAATTGATTCCTTTAGAATTCCTTTTGATGTCATTTCTAATATACTACTGCCGCTTCGAAAACAAATGGCGCTCTCCTGAAACTTTCCTCTCTCTTTTCTTCTCGCTCTTTTTAATCAAAATATACAATATTGTACTGCCATTGCTATTGCTATAAAATAATCATAATCTAGTCCAAGACTGTCCGATCACTTAGATATTCAGCTGTGGAGTAATAGGATTTACGACAGACCTATTTTTTTTTTAATTTTTTTTTTTAGATAATCCCTGAACAGTAGCTGTGACTTTATTATAAAAGTGCATACATTTAGCCTACTAGAATTAGTTACAAGTAATCCCTTATTTCTAGTGTTATAATAATGAAAATTTGTGGCGTTATCTAAAGGATTACTTGACAGTTAATAGCCTGGTTCAACCCCGATAATTGCATATAAGTAAATTTACTTGAGATGGCGCTCTTTCAGATCTAAACACCTGGAGCCTTGGCTCCATCTCCATAATGAATTGGAGAATTGAACTACTTGTCTTGTTCAATTCTGAGGTTATGGCTTTATCCACAATGTGTATTTAATCTCAGAAGTGAGGGTTATTACTTAAAAAATAATAATAAATAATTTAATTTAAATATTCATAATTTAGATTAAATTAGTTAATTTAATCTAATAATATTTCAGTTAATATTTTAAACATCCTATGTTGTAGTAAATGACAGAATTTGACCTGGGCACGTCACCTAATCCTTAGGCCTTAAAACTCTTCGAAGACTTACAAACTCAGATATTTTGCTGCAGATTCAGATCCATTTTACGTATTTCTCGGAAGGTACGACCATTAAATTAATTATTCTTATCAACGAAAAAATAGTACCTAAAACAGTTGAATAGACAATTACAGTTTTTACACTATCACCGTTTCGTAAAGCCGGTTATCTTGTGTAGAATGGGCAACAAACTCACTATTGATGTTCTAAAAATCCTTATCTTGCTGGCGTAAGACCTAGCATCGTCATGTATTTGTCAATTGGTCTTCTTCAGGTAGTGTGTGGGCAGCCTCTGCCTGTCTTGCCCTCGTCCATCTAGACGAATCATGTGGTGATGGACCCTACGCATTATATGACCATACCAGCGTAATCGGCCTTACTGCATTTTATTTTGTATAGCCACAATTTTAAAAGTGTCTCGGATATACTCATTCAGAATTTTGTCTGACCGACTGGTTCATTCCCCAGCATTCGGATCCTTAGAGCAAAGCTGGTCTCAATGCGTGTTTGACTCAACGATACCCTTAGTTTTAATTGGCATTTTTGTTTTTATGCACTATTAGGTATAATATGACTCAATATGAATTAATAATTGGTCCAATTTGTTTACGAAAACATTTAACGTACAATATAACTAATATTATCTATATTTGTACAGAGAATTATTATAATTTAGTTTTCCAAAGCTTGTTTGATAACGTTAATGTTGTCAATCGTGTTGCAATTCTTTCTGAAGCCGCTTGTTCTGTTGGCTAATAATCTCTTTAGTTTGTTAAGTTAAAAAAATGTTTTTCTTTTGTTTTAGTGTTAATGTACTTAGATTATAATGGAGCTGACATGTATATACATATAAAAGTCCCTAAATAAATAAAGAAAAAAAAATTAATACTCTTAACACTCGATCTTAACATCAATTTTGCGAAGACCATGTACATATTTGATATGAGGCCCAAGGACTAGTAAAAAAATAAGGACTCCGTGTCACCTTACATAACAGTGTAGAACCAAAACAAGTCGATTAACGTGTAAATACATAGCTCCACGCAAACACACTACTACAGGCCGACAGGCGGCCATTATGAGAATTGTCATCGTCTGTGACAGATCAGTTTGCGTCTCAATAAAATATTTTAAAAATGCCGTCGTGCGTTGTGAAAACGTGTAAAAACAAAACTTTATAAGTATTTGTGGCCATATATGATTATTTAAGGGAGGAAAAATTGTGTAACTAGTATCCCCCGTAACCGCACACACACTAGCATAACGGTGCTTCACTTGCTAATATCACGGCGCGGAGTCCTTCTTTTTTTACTCGTCTGTGATGAGGCCGATATCATCCGTTATGTAGTAGGATTATATAATATTCGCCTCACCGTTTTATAATACTCGAGTAAATCACTGAATTATTTTGCTAGAATTGGGCTTCTAGATCTCTGAATGTGTATCTCGTTGGTTCATTTGGTATTTTATTAGGGGCGTAGCTACCGCTGTATCTGCCGTATCAAATAAACGGGGCCCCCGACGTACGTAAGCAAATATTAATAAAACTTTTGCTGCTTCCAGAAAAAAAGGCAAGGAGAGTATATTAAAGGAGGATGGCCTGAATGCATGTATTTTGGGACCCACTGAAATAAGTGGCGTACATCATGGAAACTTATTAATAATTGTAGAACGTAACAAAACTAAGAAAAAAGCAAATCGCAAGTAAGTCTAAAAAAGTGGAAGAAAAAAGATATAACTAAAAGTAAAATATAACCTAAAATTATTAATCAATATCTATTGTTCAATCAATAATTTGTATCTTATATCTATGCCTAATTACTGTCTGCTAAAAGATAATATAATATTTATGTGGAAAGTTGACCAGCAGCTAATAATTGAGGATTCACAATGCATTCTTTTTTCATGCAGGTATCGAATCTTTTAAAGATATTTACCTACTAATTTTAGTATCAAAAACGATAATCTTATTGTAATTCACAATTATTGTGAACTAGCTGACCCGGCAAACGTTGTTTTGCCTATATCACTATATAGCCTGTACATCATTTTGTTCTATTGTCAATAGATTTTGCAGCGCATGCAAAAATAGGTTTTTGATTTTACACCTTGTGTTACAAAATAGCAATTTTATTACGGATCCCTAATTTTGAAAAAAAAAACATAGCCTATAGCCTTCCTCGATAAATGGACTACCCAACACTGAAAGAATCATTCAAATCGGACCAGTAGTACCAGAGATTAGCGCGTTCAAACAAACACTGCAGCTTTATAATATTAGTATAGATTACTACTGAATTATTGATTTGAGTAGGTATAGGTAGTTTGATGGTGTCGGAACATCAATTGGTCACAAAAATCAAAAAATGTAGATGTCAATAATTGCGCAAAACGTTCCGTTAGTGCAAGATGACCTATTTTTTAATCAATTATAATAATTTATTTCTTTTGACTCCCATATCTTAGCGCCTCAATAATTTTTGTATAAACATCTTATAAACTTATGTTTATAAATAATATAAACTTGTACTTGTACGATGCTTCCTTAATTTTTAAATTATGTGGGTCCATTCTCGCCATCCTCCTTTGAATTGTTTGTAACAATTTTGGAAAAAGTGACAGATAGGTAATTATGATGAATTCTTTTAATTATATGCAAATATATTTTTTTCTTTTGTGAGAAATCATTACTTTCTTGTGGAGGACAAGGGCCCCAAGCAAATTTTTATACGGAGCCCCGCCAAGGTACGCTACGCCATTGTATTTTATCGAATCCTAGGGCTCTTTCTAGATTTTGTGAAGTGAGAGAGCGACCTCTGTGAAATTATACTTCTTGCGTGGGTATTAGCTATTAGTATCTTACTATAAGGTTTAATATGACTTCAATGTTGTAGTAAGGATTTGTGTTATGAACTGTGGCAAGTTTTTAATCTTCTTTAACTTTACTTACTTTATTGGATATGTTCCTGTTTTTTAGGCTTCGTCGATGTTTTTCTCTTTTAGTGCCTGTAGAGCAATTTTAGCTCCAACTATTCTTGGAATTTCTTTTTCCAGTTGTTTTATTCTTTTTACTTTTCATCCTTCTTCATAATTTACTTATTTGTCTACTGACAAAAACCTTCTTACCTTGAAAAACTTTAAAGGTTCTTTAAAGTTAATTGTTTTGTTACGGTAATGACTCTGGTGATGGCATTGGATTACTTAATTTGTGATAACTGTTTATACGTCTTTAACAAGGGCGTTCTATTTTTGTATTAAATTTACGTTTGAGTCAAGCAATTCAATATCTTGATCGAGGATGAGTCAAAATTTTTCGTGTTATTAAGTAGAAATATATTTATATTCCATAGGGAATGACTTAAAAATAACATATTGCAACAAAATACTTACAATCTGTGAACGTAAAATAATTTTTATTTAAAAATACTAACAACAAAAATTATTACCTATGTTATGCTGTTATAAAGATCTGGCATTCTAAAAGAGAATTGCTTCAAATTAGTTATTATAATTGTAGGTGATACTTGAGCTGAAGATATCTTACTTTACTCTTTGGAACTGAGATATAAAGTATAAACCATGGCCCAAGAGTAGGATGCAAGAGTACCTATATTTTTACCGGTGGTCGTTTAATAAATTTAACATAAGAACCCCCAGTTAAAGCTTTATATTTAGAAAAACTATCACTATAGTTTTATAAAATTATCTTTCTCAAATACAGTGTGTATTATATAAATTATTTCGCCATATAATCGCTCAAGAAACAGTCAGGCGTAACAAAATGAAACCATCGATTCAACGCTATCAGATATTGTTATCAGATAAACAATATACAACTACCTATAAAACTAGATATCTTTTCTGTAGAAACATCGTTCAGGGCTGATAAAAGCAATATACCTAGTTGTCACTCATAGAGTGTACAAAAATAATATCTTAAAGACTTTGCATTCCTGCCTCTACGAAAAGGCGGTAAGCCATCGCACAAGTCCACACACTGCTGCAAGACTGCTAAAACACAACATATATGTTTTTAGATACAAGTGTGCTGTTAAACACGTCATTCGTGTTTAAGAGTGCCCTTTCCCGGTTCTGTCTATCGTCAACGCGAACATGGTCGAAGCAAAAAGCATGTTGTTTCATCGAGCGCATACCGCCTCTTGACGATAAGCAAGAGAAGGCGACAATGTTGAATGGAAAAATAGTGTGCAGAAATTCCAGTTTTCTTTACTTTTACAATTTATGAATAATAAAATTATCATAATGACCGGCCAAAGTTCTAATATAAAGTGCAAAAAAGCAGATATTTGGAGAGTTATACTAAATTTGTTTCCTGAAAATTGTATTTCTGCGTCGATATAAACCGAAACACAATGCACAAGATTCTAATTAGTAAATTTTATTTAAGAAAGATGCGTTAAAACGCCGTATTCAGCACGAGCGAGCGAGCGTACGAGCGATTGTATGAAAAGTATGACGACGGGTTGGCCATGTGACCGGCGCCGCACAGCTATATTAGACCTTTCTAGGGCTAGCAGTGAAACTGGTAAATTATGAATTTTTTAAATTCGCTATAACTGTTAATATTGTTAATTTGTATTTAGTTACCTTAGGTTCAAATATTTGTTGTGTTATAACAATTGTTTGCAATGTCAACTATTGCAGTTTATGAGATAGGAACCCACAGTCCGACGACATACAGGCGGATAAATGTAGAGTCCTGTTTTGTGCCTGTAGTGTGAACTGAGTATGTGTTAACAATTATTGTCACTGTCATGACTTCAACAGTGACATTAACCATGTGATGTTGAGTGCTATATAAGGAATGCACAGTTCAGCGGAATGCCAGTTCTAATCTGCTATCGGTTGCTTGCGGACGTCTCCGGATGTAGTACTACATTGTAAAGATTATTAGTTTGCACTCGTGAGCGAACGAGGAACATTACAGTGCCTTTGGGACATTATAAATAATCAATTAATAGTACATTGGCATGTTCAAAATATAAACGACACATAAAACGATAATTTATATATAATTATAACAATTTTCTCCTTCTCGGCCTGCGTTGTCTTTATTTTAGAAAACAAAGCTTCTTAGTTATTCTTGTTCTGCTCATATTTATAAATACCCTCCCCGCTCTTCCTGCCGTACTTTCCCTCGCTAACAAGTCTGTCCACCAACGCAACAGGTTCAAACACTGGGTTTCCAGTCTTGCTGAGCATCACTGCCAGAATTGCCTTCTTATTATCAAGACCTGTAAAGTCTGCCAGCTCAAGTGGCCCCATAGGGAAGCCTGCACCCAGTTTCATTGCTGTATCGATGTCTTTAGCTGAAGCATCACCTACAATTATTATAACTAAATTAAAGTAATTCTCTTTTGGAATGCCGGATTTTTATGGTAATGCTGTTAGTAATGAACAATATTGATGATAGTATTTTTAATAAAAATTATGTTAATTTCACAGATGGTGGGAGACATGTCCTTCAGACAATACGTTTGAAAGATGTAAGGCAGGGCCGGATTTAGGGGATGGCAACCAGGACTACAGCCCCGGTGCCTCCACAAAAGAGGGGTCTCCAGAATAGAGATTTCGAAAGAAACAATTCAAATTCAGACTAGTAGACAACAATACCTTTCATATTTATTTTATTGCCCCGAGACCTTATTCTTATCTTATTAGTCCAGTAATTTCACTAGCTGCAGTACCCTTAACCGAAACATAAACAATGCTGGCACACCACTGCAAGAAGATAGAAAGAAGCACCGCTTTGGTTCCCACCTAACGAGCATCCTATGGAGAGAATCCACTGGTATCACGAAAGATTTCGAGGTTAGAGACATTAATTTGTACCTATGTACACCACTATACATGTTTTTTTTATCAAAGCTAACGCTTTATAACATTTTTGTTATAGAACATACGAGTTAAATTCATTTGTCACCTTTTAAATAGTATAGTAAGTTTATCTAAGCCTCCCAGGCGTTAATAGAGGCGAGAGTAATATGGCCACAAATAAAGCTGTGTCAATATTTGCAGTGCCGGATTAAGGAAGCGCGGGGACCGAAGCAAATTCTGCTGAGGTCTTGGCCCTTGGTCTCCTATGACATTAAAGTCAAAAATTAAGTTGTATCCATTATAGCAATTTATACATAATAAGAATGTAGTATGTACCACGTATTAAAAAAATTACTCAAAGGACGCTCAGGTGGAGGTAGATTTGCGGGGCCCCAGTTCACGTGGAGCCTTTAGCAATTGCTACGTGGTTAATCCGGCACTGAATATTTGTTTTTAGTATGGTCGAACGATAACCAACGTGCGGACTCTAAGTGTAGCAAAAATAAAACTTCTAGGACACGAAAAAAATTCAAAGCTTCTTATTATTTATTTTCGTTCTATTGTACACGAGGCATCCTCGATTGACATGCCAAATTCTGGCAAGAGACTCAAAATTTTGGCGAGTCAACATCTCCTGAGGAACCTAGAGTAGCGGCGAAACACGTGTCGAATTCATTGAAGACGAATCTTAGCGGAATTTACACTCAAGAAGACTCACAAAATTATAATTTTTATGGATTTCCGCAAAATAACACCTATTTCAATATTTTTTTTTTAATTGTAAATCATGAAAAAATTAAATGAAGGCTTTTAAGATGACGCGTGTTCTCTCAGTCAGTACGTATAATAAACATCGCGGTGCCTTTTTTATATAGCTTTGTTAATTGAACTTTAAGTCAAGGCGGTAAGGTGCAAAACGCATTATTATTTGTTTACTATGATGATGCGGGCAGTTTTAAGAGCAAATTGTATATCTGTAATTATATCTGTATGTAATTGAATATCGATGATATTAACTAATGAATAATTATTTAGTTATATGCGTTCCATCATAATACTGGAAAGTCTCAGCAATAAATGTTTTTGTAAAAAATATAAACAAACCGATAAACCTAAGATAATAAAAATAAAGATCTAAGATAATCCATCCAAGATGAATAATATTATAACATATAATATTTTAAATAAAAACAAAAAAATAGTACAAAAACCTTTATTGTAAAAAAATAAGTCTTTAACCCCCAAACAAGTCACCATAAAATATCAAAATAGCACTCTGCTCTTCCCTTAACCATTCGACAATTACTTTTTATATTTATAGAACCCCTCGCCAGTTTTGATCCCAAGCTTGCCCTCTTGGACCATTCTATCAAGGAGGGGTATCGGCGCGAACACTGGGTTCTTTGTCTTCTCGAACATAACTTGCAACGCAAACTTATTAGTGTCGAGTCCCGTGTAGTCGGCGAGTTCGAATGGTCCCATAGGATACCCTGCGCCCAACTTCATACCAATATCAATATCCTCTTTTGATGCGTCTCCTGCAAATTAAAAATATTTAGGCAACGTCCATAAAATCTTCTCATCCAAAATACTGAAAGTCTGAAGACGAAGGTTTTTAACCACTCTGTGTTGCCAGTGATGACATACGGAACACAGACGTGGTCGCTAATTATGGGTCTATGAAGAAGCTCACTGTTGCTCAGAGGGCAATGGAGAGGGTTATGCTCGGAGTTTCCCTGCGAGATCGAAACAGTAACGAGGAGAATTCGTAGGAGAACCAAAGTCACCGACATAGCCCAAAAGATTGCGAAACTGAAGAGGCAGTGGGCAGGGCACATAGCTCGGCGGACAGATAGCCGTTGGGGCAGTAAGGTCTTCGAATGGCGACCACGTACCGTACCGGAAGGCGTAGTGTGGTAGACCCCCACAAGATGGACCGACGATCTGGTCAAGATCGCCGGAGTAGGTTGGATGAGGGCAGCGCAGGACCGATCGTCATGGTGATCTTTGGGTGAGGCCTTTGTCCAGCAGTCTTCCGGCTGATATGACAAAAAAATGAGGCAACATCTACATAGAAAGAACAATTTTCTATGTAGATGTTTTCTCTTTGACACGCCTCGCCACAAAAACTCTTTTGGCATTACAAATAAAATTGGTATAAAGTTATACCTGATAATAAACGAAGAATATGCTAAAAATTACAAATAGACATTTTGCCTATGATTGGTTTAATCGAACGTATAACGTTTCATGACGTTTGACATTCAGAAAACTTCAGAATTATCATTGTATTGACAGTGATGTCAGCGATATAATCTACATTTTGCAATTTACTCTCAGGTATACCTTTATGGCTGTTTATATTTGATATCATAGATTTTTTTAACAGAATTATTTTTTGGAGGAGGCAAGGCACAAGTAGTTGTATTTCAAATCAAATCAAAATCACTTTTTCATGTCGGTCACGGAAATGACACTTATGAATGTCAAAATAATTACTTTTTTTATTAAATTTTCCGCCAACTCGTAAAGGGTAAAGCTAATGAAAGGAAGTAGCAAGAAACTCATTGAACTTTTGAAGGCACTGTTATAGATAGATTGAAATTCGAATATTTTTATTCAAAATAGGATTAAAAAGCGCTTATTAAGCGTCATAACTACTGCCATTTCGAATAGAAGGTGTACGCGCTTTTTTTGAAGGTACCCATGCCATATCGTCCCGGTAACGCCGCACCAGGCAGGTTTGTTGTACGTGTAAGAAAGGTCTTTGAAAACGTGGAGGAACGCCACACATCCAGATGGTGGGGTCAATATCCTAACTTGTAGCGTGTCTCGCGAAAGTGAAATTCAGACGAGTATTGGTACAGGTATTTATCGGTACTGAAATATACAAGCTTCGCACTGATACAACGCTTCTAAAGTGTCAAGACACGTGACAACTTACCCACGGCCTATTTTGTGCAAAGCAATGCAATTACTGCAATTCGGTTTATTACATTTTATTTTGCCACTACTACCCATACCTCAAGCACAAATCAAAAAGTGACAAAGCAATAAACCGGAAGAAGCCCATCTAACAGCATGGAGAAACAGCGAAGGACGCAGGCAAACAATAGGTTTGTCCACAACCTGATCAGACTACACAGGGGCCGAATACGCAAAATTGTAGGTATTGTCGCCGGCCATTGTCTCTTAAATAAGCATCTATTTACCATAGCTTTGACAGACAGATTATGCAGAGGATGCACGGAGGCAGAAGAAAGGCCAGAATACGTGCTTATAGAATGCATAAGTGTGGCTGAACATCGGGCTCAAATCTTCCTATCTCCAGCATCGCTACCCTGTAGCAATCTGAAAAGACTGCTAGACTTCTGGGACGGTCTGGACTGGTTGGATTAAGAAGACGAACGAACACGCACAATGGCCGAATCAAAAGGCTAACGGCCGTTCTCAATATTCAGTCTGTCTCTTACTTGAGATAAAAATCGTAAATATCGTTGACTTTTCGGTCCCAATAAATTTATCGACGGTGACTCACATTATCCGTACACGCTGTCTGTCAATGGGACGACGTATAGCTTACCAGCGATAGAAGTTTGTATGGAAATTTCAATTCACGCTTCCCAATATAAGGCGATAAGAATGACTTATCGGGTATATTAGGGCAGCTTCAGATTATTGACTGCTAATTACTGACAGTAGAAGGTAGTCATTTATCTCTATCAGTAGATAGTATATTGGGAACGGCCGTTAGTGCGTAAACAGCCCAGTCAAAGTAACCTATCCCAATCTATTTTGTAAATTAATATTAAAATATAGCAGATATTTATAATAATAATGCGTTCCAAATTTGAATACAGAAAAAAAATCAAGCAACAATAGCTATGACAATATATTTTATGCCCTATATGGGGAGTAGTTGAATAACACTTAAATAATGCGCACAATGACATGATCTTTTCTGAACATCTGTTACTACATAAACACTCATATTGTATAATCAAGTCTCTATTGTTTAAGTCGAATTTTGATAACATTGGACCACTACAAAGAGTAATTATAAAAAATAATTTTAATATATTTGCTGAGTTCTGTGTTGTGTGGTAGCTATTGTTATATGGATAAGGTCTTGTCCATATACAAAGTGTCAAGGCCAAAGATTATAAATGTTTTGTTAATATAACATTACTTCATTAAAAATGCATTTGGAACAGATCTGCTCACTAGTCTAGGTAAACACATACAAAAGATTTAAACTAGTTAGCCATTTCATATTGACCGATTCCTACATAGCATGTCAAAGAAAAGTTTAATGGACCCAGTGGGAGGCACAGGATGCCGGCTAGTTTATGGGTACCACAACCTTCCTTCAACCTTCTGCCGTGAAGCAGTAATGTGTAAGCATTACTGTGTTACGGTCTGAAAGGCGCCGTAGCTAGTGATATTACTGGGCAAATGAGACTTAACATCTTATGTCGCATTGAATAGCCGCTCAGAACTTTTGTGTTTTTCAAGAATCCTGAGCGGCACCAACATTGTTATGGGCAGGGCGTATCAATTACCATCAACTGAACGTCCTGCTCGTCTCGTCCCTTATTTTCATTAAAAAAAAAACTCTTTTTTTGAACTGTATTCTGAAATGAGTGTAGTGTTATGTTACATTAAGTAAGTAATTTAATATTAACACAAATACTTACGTATATGATAATATTTAATAACAGCCCCATGCAGCAAAATATGTAAATCAGTTTAAGGAAAAGCATCAAAAATCACACACCAAATATAAAGCAATTATGTAACACAAACCAACTAAATATAATATTATTAATAATTTGCGTCCCGGAAGTGTTATATGGTGCACCAGTATTTACATCATACACGACAGTAGTATAACTCCTGTGCACTATGACGTCACAAGATGGCGGCGCGCGAGCGTTACTTCACGTACGATAGCCGTAAATCACGGTCAACGATAACATGAACATGGTGTTTTTAGACAAGTTTTGTGGTGAAAGTATAGCATTTCAAGCTATGAACACTACTTAATCCTGTTACACATATCCTTTAGTGTTATTTGTAGGTTGCTAATGCTTGCTGTTGGCCGAGCCTTTTTGAACTACTATTTTTCTTTGAAGTTAAACAAGTTTTTTGGCATGGCGTGACGCATTTTTTTGGTACTTCAGAAAAGTAATTCTTACAGCTTGTACTCTTTTGTGTAGGTTCATTTATTTAGATTAGTAGTGAATAACGAGGATTGTAAGCATATAAACTGTTTTCCACGCAAGAATTTTGAAAATATTGGCTTTGTTACATAGATGGCGGGCCGGCAGCGGTGAACTCATATCGCTCAAGGTCGCTGGCATTTAGTGTCGCCTTAACACCACGAGCAGCAGTTAGGTTACTTTATAATACAAGATATCTATTGCAATAAGTAATTATAAATAACTAAATATTTGCAGGTTAGGTTAGGTAAAAACCGACAAATATGTAATTGCGGTGGCGTTAATGTGTAAGTACCAAGCCATCTTTAGGAGGACATTTGGTATCCAAAAATATTTGTAATAATAATAAATATACTTATAAGTAATAGAGTTTTTTCCACTTTACTAATACCATTTTTTCATGCTCTCTAGTTAGCATAGGTAGATAACCTATATTCAAAATACTCTCGCTTCTAAAATCCAATAACCTTAGTTTAGAAGCCCAGAAGCACATACGAAAGAATACAACCCGGACGGGAATATCAGGTTAAATACAGTTTAAAATACATAATAAATAAATATTATTGGTCCACCTGATTTAAGTAACAGTATGAGCTGAGTCGTACAACAAAACAACACAAGAAATGTCAGATGTGCCTGTCATTATAATCCTCTGAATCTCTTATGTCATGATTTTCTAATAATCATTATATCGATAAAAATTCAAAGCTATTTATTCATCTAATGACAATTATTTATTCAATCTACATAAGAGTATCTCATTTGTACTTATACGTGTAACAAATGAAATGAGTAGTAATTAAATTGAAATTCGACCTGTACGTGTCGTTGTCAACCATAGATGCAGAGGTCTAGTCCTTGTGTATAGTCTATGGTCTAGAATCTAGTCTTTACTCTTTAGGCAGTTCTTGTCGAACACTTGAACGCAAAGGTTGTCTTGAAAGTGCAAAAGTATTTTGGTTAAGGATTAGAATTATTGAAACGATGTAACCTATTATAACATTTATACAGGAATAGTTGGTTTTGTAACGAGTTGAATATGTTCTTATTTCTGTAAGTTATGTATTATATCTTTGCAAATGGTATAAATTCCTAGCAAGTGGGTAGTTTTGCCATAAAAGGTCTGGTTTTAATGGTGTAGATAAAATTGCATAATCCATCATAAATCTAAGAGTGACGGGCGCAGAACGGAGACGTTTGGTGATGCGTGACAACTCAGATCATACTGTCACTGTTATGAACAAGTGATTTCAAATTCATCCACAACTTATTGCAATGACCCAAAACACAATTGAAATAACCCAAGACCATCTTACTGTACCCACACCAGAAGTAGAAACAGAACGAAATATTATGAAGAAAAAAGTTTATAAGTAACTATAATATAATCCCCACAGATCGGTACGGGGACCGAAACTTGTCGTACAGTCAATATCTAATATATATTTTTTAAACATTTAAAAAATTATAAAAGTTTATACTTCATTTTGTTTAAGTATATGTTTTAATTAATATATCTATTAATATATATTTGTACATCTCTCTTTTTCATGAGCTTGAAGTTCATCCATATTATTATTAACTAATATCATTAATGATCTAGACAGAGGTAACTGTCAAAAAAATCAATTATTTTTGTGCGACATTTTATTTATATTTAATAACTAGCTGACCCGGCAAACGTTGTTTTGCCATATAAAGTATCATTCACGCGATAGTTTTATAAGTAATAAAATATTGCCTATATTATAGCCTGTACATCATTTTGTTCTATTGTCAATAGTTTTTGCAGCGCACGCAAAAATAGGTTTTTGATTTTACACCTTGTGTTACAAAATAGCAATTTTATTACGGATCCCTAATTTTGAAAAAAAAAACAGCCTATAGCCTTCCTCGATAAATGGACTACCCAACACTGAAAGAATCATTCAAATCGGACCAGTAGTACCAGAGATTAGCGCGTTCAAACAAACAAACAAACACTGCAGCTTTATAATATTAGTATAGATTTAAATCTATTGCAACACGACTGAGCATAATTTTTGTTCAAATTTAACGCAAGTATAGTAATGATAACAAAAATTAACAACAGAACAAGATAACAAAAAAAAAATCATGTAATTACAAAAAATATGTCATTTCTCGGACTGGATGTGACGTCATTAATATGGCGGAACCCCGTATCAATTTACGGGGATTATAAAGGGCGACTTTCAAAGGAAGGCTTATAAAACTGACAACACATATATTATATATGTTATTGTGGTAGCTTCTACCTACTTCTACCATTAAAATTAGGACTTACCTCTTTCGTACATCCTCAACGCTTCAGCGCTGTATGGTCCCAACAATCTGTTCACCACAAATCCTGGGGTATCCTTGCAAGTGATACATGTCTTGCCAATAGACTTGCCCCATTCCATCATTGCCTGGTATGTCTCTTCAGATATATGGTCACCCTTGATTACTTCTAGCAATCGCATCACGGGCACAGGGTTGAAGAAGTGGAGACCTCCATATCTAAACAGTTCAATTCACAACTAACTAACCATAACTTACATTAGACAATTACGGCCTTAAAAATACTTGGTATAAAGATAGACCTGAGATTAAACCAAGAATATGCAAAATGTTGATTATAATATAACTGACAACACTGTCAATACAATAATAATTCTGAAGTTTTCTGAATGTCAAGCAGCCTTGCAGATAAACGCGGGAAACGTTATACGTCCGAATATACCAATCGTAAGCAAAATGTATATTTATAAACATTTTGCATATTATTAGTTTACGGTTGTTTTCAATAACCTATCTATCCTTAGTTTAACTAACTAGAGGTAGACAGATCTATCCTTTTACGCTTACTTACATTTCAATAACCTGTCGACATTGGACTTACGGCCGTTTTGAATAACTAATATATTCTTAGTTTTACTTACTAGAGGTAAGACAAATCTATCCTTTTACGCTTACTTACATTTGAATAACCTATTGACATAAAGCATTGGACTATAATTATACTGGACATAACTATGGATAGATAATATTTTGTCATTAAACGGTGACAGCAATATATCCGTAACTAGAGATACGTTAAATAGAAAAACAAAATTTTATGAACGATGCGGGACTCGAACCCACGACCTCTGGCGTTCCGTGCCAGTGCTCTGCCAACTGAGCCAACCGTTCGAGTGAGAACCGTTAGAGATATGTTATTGAAAATGGCCGTATAACTATATTGGACATAACTATGGATAGGTAAGATCTTGTTATTAAACGGTGATAGCAATGTCCGTCCGTAAATCCGTACCTAAAGATACGTTATTGAAAACGGCCGTTATTCTCAGGTATAACTTGAAACCGAAGTCAAAGTTCAAAGTTTTTTTGTGCATAAACATGTTAGATTGATGTTACATAAATATTATAAAGTACATGTTTGCCGGTCTTTTTTTACAGGTCAGATTGGACTTCGGACTTTTGGTGTCACCCTTGGAAGGCCCATTTCTCTACATGTCCCTAACTTAAAATGCAATTATAGAAAAATACTTTTATATTACGAGCATGCAGATATTATAATAACCTCTCTAACGAAAGAGATTTCGACTTTTTTAATACGCCAGTACATGGCCTTCAGAAACTTTTAAATGATACTTTATTTTTAAACGTGCGTGAATAATCAAGCTAATAAGCAATACCTTTTTTCATTATAATAAATTATTTATTAAAATTCTTGTGTTAAAATCACTATTTATTACTATTATAATATGTAATCAACTAATTTATTTTAAGGTTTTAACATTCCTGGCGACTATAATGTAATTCTTTTGTTTTAATTTTTTTCTTACTAGTATAACTATTAGTGGAAATTTGTAATTAGCCTTCAATACTTAATTACATATTATATGCGAAAACTGTAAATGGTAAATAGATGTATATTTTTTTAACCATTTTTGTCATGTAATACTGTTTGTTTTCCTAATAAAATAAAATAAATAAAATACCTACTTGTTAATTACCTAGCTGTAAGTTTTCCGAATAGAATAAAAATACAATGTGACGTGCAAATTTTACAAAAATCATTATACATTACTAAATCTTTATTTACATCAATATCAATTTAATTTAAATTTTAAACTAATATTAATATATTATTATAGTATTTTTATTAAGTATAAGCAGCAGTATTATTTGTAAAATTTTAATTGAAAATATTCGTCAAATGAATATAAGCAGTTTTTAGTAAAGTATATTTTCAATTGAGATGGGAAATTACTATTTGACGCTATCTCTCTTATTATCTTTGGCGTGTGATTAAAGATTTTTATGCACTTACAAAAACACTTTCTCTGAAACAATGTAGTTCTACAGTAAGGTACTTGTAGTTTTGTGGGGTCCCTGGATGGAAAAAGAGAAGTGTTTTCATGATTACTAAATTCGCAAAAAATTTTTCGCGCAAACACACAGCAATTTTCGCTATTAAGACTTACTTCCCATCTTATGATACCATATCTATACTAATATATAAAGCTGTAGTGTTTGTTTGTTTGTTTGTTTGTTTGAACGCGCTAATCTCTGGTACTACTGGTCCGATTTGAATGATTCTTTCAGTGTTGGGTAGTCCATTTATCGAGGAAGGCTATAGGCTATGTTTTTTTTTCAAAATTAGGGATCCGTAATAAAATTGCTATTCTGTAACACAAGGTGTAAAATCGAAAACCTATTTTTGCGTGCGCTGCAAAAACTATTGACAATAGAACAAAATGATGTACAGGCTATAATATAGGCAATATTTTATTACTTATAAAATTATCGCGTGAATTATACTTTGTATGGCAAAACAACGTTTGCCGGGTCAGCTAATCTAATTATAGATTCCACGTAAGCGTGGTATTTATTTAAGTTTTTATTCTTCTTATTGCAAAAATAAATTTATTAAGACGTTTGCATAATGATTCAACGTGAGCTCAAAGTTTATTTGTAAGGCCGTAAAGTGTTTTGAACGCGAAATGGTAAATAACGCTTTTTTTTTTATCGTTTTCTAGTGGGTCTCGGCGAACGTTAAGTGATCGCACAAAAACTTAGATAATGTTTCGTTAGCACTTGTCAAAACTGTAACATAGCTAGGAATTAAATAACTTGCAATAGAGTATAGACAATGTTTTTGTGCGAATAACTCATCGTCGGTGCACCCTTAATATTTGGATTCACTCTTTGTAGTTCTTAGATAACGACCAATCACATTATTTGGATTGATATATACTAATTGACGGGTCAAATTAACATTACGTCAATTTTTTTATGAATATAAGGGACGAGACGAGCAGGACGTCCAGCAGATTGTAATTGATAGGCCTTGCCCATTACAATGCAGTGCCGCTTAAGATTCTTGAAAAACCCAAAAAATTCTGAGCGGCATTACATTACTGAGTACACCAAGCTTTTTAGAGGCCAGTTTGGCCTTCTCTTCCAAGTGACCACGGAACTGAACGTCGCTCGATATATCGACGCCAAGTATGCCAATACAGGCTGTGGCAGTTAGAGGAATGATCTCGAATCGAGGGGATACGACAAAGGGAGACTTTTTAGTGGTGAACGCACAAACTTGTGTCTTCTTGGGGTTGAATTGGACTAAATTTTGTCGGCCCCATTCCGAGACTTTGCAAAGCATAGTCTCGATTTCAGACATACGTCATGGTTTATTACGAAAATGTAACAATAAATATTTATTCAGAATAAGCTTGGTCTTTTGTCGTTAAAGCCTTACCCCCTTATTCATAATGGTCCGCTAACTTTAAACAGCTGCTAAGGAGTGTTTTTTCTCATTCTGACTTAGAAGAAGACAGACTGAGAATTAGCAATGCTTTAAGTTAGCAGACTATTATGAATAAGGGGGTTAGATTATTTATACGTCGATGTAGAGCCTTTTGCTGTTAGACAACGCATGATAACAGGCCAGGTTTATTACTTTAGTGTACATGACAGCTACGTCTTACACTCGCGATACGTCAGTCACTTTGTTTTGTGTGCGTGCGTTATGAAAATAGAGATCTAATCTAGACGACGAGATCTAAATTAAAATCAATTAATATTGCTTAGATTAAAAATATCTCACCGATCTTTTCTATTGATTCCGGCTCCTATTTCATTAATTGATATTGATGATGTGTTTGTGGCTAAGATTGTGTGCTCTGGAGCTAACTGAAAAAAAAATTATTATGGTACATTTTGGTGATGCCTTTTTCATTACATCAGTGGGACGACTTATAAGTATTAGGATTGGTATCTGTATAAGCTATAAATATTTTAATTAATATCTGGATTCTACATAATCTTATATTAAAAGATTGATAGGTGTGTGAAAGCTACAGAACTATTGGCAAATCAATCTCTGTAATTTTCCTCAAGAAGGACATAGACTTGTTTTAAACAAATAGAGACTTGTTTTAAACAAATAGTTTATCTGTTTTCCTAGTTAATGTATGTGACATTAATATACAGTATTTACAGCGCTATTCTCAAAACCTCAATCTTTCTCACCTTATCCAGCTTATTAAACAATTCCTGCTTTACATCCAGTTTCTCTACAATAGCTTCAATAATAAGATCGACATTAACGCCATCTTCCACCTTCGTAGAAACCTTGACTCTTTCCAAACAATCCTTAACAAAGCTCTCCGCTTTGGCAACATCATCCTTGTAAGTTTTCTTGGCAACCCTCTTCAAGTTGTTCTCTATGGACTTTGTACTCTTTGCTAGTATATCAGGGTTGAGATCTACAATTGTCACATTCTGACCAGCCTGAGCAGCAACCTATTACAAGAATTGTAATATCAGTAAGTATACATAATATCCAATTAAATGTAAAATTGTAATATATATGTGATATGAATAAAGTAATATGTACAACTAACTCATTTTTTATCTTAAACAAAAATGTAATTTAGTATTGTTAGCGCTTATCTGGTAATATAATTATATTATGCTTGTTTATTGGTAAGTTAAGAAGGCTGTCTTCCGTCATGTGGGAGACATAAAATCTTTCAAATCTTCCTAATATATTTCATAGTAGAGTGCTTTAAGAAACCCTTATCCCTATGCATTGGAAACCTCATAGTCAAATAATTTTATTCGCTGTAAGATGTTTTAAAGTTATTTAGTGCAAGTCAATTAATGAAGTACAAAATAAGTATAAAATAATATTCAATAATTATAAATACACAAACAATAGTCCCAGCTATATTTATCGTTCAATTAATCTTTCGAATTATAATAGGAATTAGATGTTAATTTATTTTTTATGACACATTTAAATTTAATTGTAGCAAATTTTTCAATAGCATTTGGTAGTCTATATATATAAAAATGAATTGCTGTTCGTTAGTCTCGCTAAAACTCGAGAACGGCTGGACCGATTTGGCTAATTTTGGTCTTGAATTATTTGTGGAAGTCCAGAGAAGGTTTAAATGGTGAATAAATATGAAAATGCTCGGAATTGAATAAAAACAACTATTTTGTTTTTCATTTGATGGGTCCCCCGTAATAGATAGGAAAATGCTGCTATATTAAATAAAAACAACAAATTTGTTTTTCGTTTGATGTGTCCATACATAATTTCTATTAGAGAATTTATTGACGCACGGTTTGACAGTTCTGCTGTGAAACAATTTCATTACGACAGCAGGGTGCATATTTTACGAAGTAATTTTTGATGTTATGATATATTATTGACAAATTCATATAAAAACATTATTTTATTTATTATATACAGAACAACGTCTGTCGGGTCAGCTAGTTTAATATAAAATATAATACAGTCCACTTTTACAGCAATTTTACGAAGCCTAGTATCTACTAGGACCGGCCAGTGTATCTGGACAACTGTAAGAGTGGTCAATTTTAGCTCCAATATTCCTCCAGCCAATTAGGCCAATTTTTTTTTAAACTCAATGAACAAGTGATTTATAATTTGACCAAAATCCAATTACAAAGTTCATGCACCTGCTATCAAGAAAAACTGTCCTCATAAGGCGTTTGCCAACATAATAACATAATGGACAACACTCTTTAAAGGATTAGAACGCGTGTAATTGTAAATGTGTTTTTATACTAGTTTTTGCGTAAAAGTTACATTTTTACTATTATTTTAGTTCACCCGATCTTTTTAGAGCACGTTTTCAGGTTTATAGTTCCTTTATAGTGTTTTATTTATATGTGTAACACTCGCGTTAATGAAAGAAATAATTATGATAAGTACAAAAATAGCCAGTCGCTAAAAATTACTGAGTGAAATGGATTTCAGCATGGTACGCCCACAACAAACAGCGAAAGATCTTGAGAAAGATACCTCACAGCAGTCTGTACCTTAGATAAAGACCTAAACAGCCTCGTTGCAAGGTGAATAATCTCGAGCGGCCAGCACAAGTGAGATAGCATTTTCAATCGAAATTTAATTGTAACGCATCATGTCGAGTCCACATATAAAGAACCACACCGATTGAAAGCTAATGTGATGAAAAACATGTGATGTCTGTAGCATTGACTTATAACATACTCGCGTATAGACGATCTGACAGCCCGATTTACGTATCCAATTTAGATTTATCAATGTGTGCGTGCCTATCGCAAAGCGTGGCTGACTTGTCAATAAAAATCGGTTACAGTCACAATAGTTTCGCTTATCTTTTCTATCTTGCTGCCGTTGGAGATGTTCTTCTCTCCAACATGTTTTTTTTGTATTCTAGTATATTGTATTAAATCTATCTATAGTCTGTACAGTTACTCATAGCAAATGAATGAAAAGGGAGATGTTTTGTTGGCATTTGTTCACCATTGTTTGCAGACAAGGCCGGTCACTTCACATACCAATGTGACTTCTGATACCTTAAAGGTTAAGATACGTGATATGTGCATGATGGCACTGCAATTATAAAAAAGAGCAAAGACTACAACGTAAACCCAAGATTACACTAGCAATAGAAAATTTATTGAATTAGGCGTTACTTTGCGGAAATCCATAATTATACAAATGACTTAAGTTTTCTTTAGTGTTAATTCCGCCAATATTTGTTTTTAAAAACAATTCGACACGTGTTTCGCCTCTACACGAGGTATCCTCAGGACGTGTTGTCTCGCCAAAATCTGGCACGAGACTACTCGTGAATATTGGCGGGATTAACACTAAAGAAAACTTATATCATTTGTATACACTAGCAATGATTTTATTTAAATATTCAGGAAAAGCTTTCGCGATTTTTAATTGATTGAATTTCCTTAAAATTTTTGGTTGAGTCTAAAGCACTTTTATAATAGTAATCTGTCAGAGAGCAGTTTAATTACAATTATATATATACTGACTATGTAAATTTACAATTACATAGACTGACTGTGTAAATGCCTCATCATCATCAGCCGGAAGGCGTCCACTGGCTCCAAGGCCTCCCCAAAGATTTCCACAACGATCGCTATACGTTATTACGACATTATCATTGTTTTAAGACGAAAAAAGCAAAGTAAATTTGATTTTCTTTTAAAGCGTTTTTTTGTTTTCTATCCATATAATAGGGGTTGAAGTATAAAATTGCCGTTTTGTTGTAATAGGCACTTCGAATTGACATAGAACCTTCATGGTTATGTGATTTTTGAGTAAAATTTTATCACATGATAGTGTATGTAATTCTTCTTTTAAAAAATGTGCAACATTCGATTATCAACTTCCATTAGTTTTTTTTTATTCAGCTTAGATAAAAAAGCGATACTGAAATGAAGTAATAAGTGCAACAGTGTCGTAAAGCAAAGCTTACCAATAAAATGGTAATGGTAAGTAACTGTTTGATTATCTCAGCATCATGTTATTCACTATAGCTTTCGCAGATCTGGTCAAGCACTAACGGCAGCTGTCTACTGTGCCAAACTACGAAAAATTATAGCAAGACCAGCAGTGAAACAGATGGGGACTCATGAATAGATCTTCACCATTACTTCTCCATGATAACGCAAAACCTGAGAACATGAGAAACCATTTTAACTCTACAGAAACTGCAATTAGAAAGCATTTGTCACCCTCCCTATTTGCCATACCTTGCTCCTTGTTTTTGATTTGGACAATTTTCATGTGATGAAAGTTTTGTTTTCAGGAGGCAGTACAAAATGCTTTTACACAGTTTGTCGAATCTAGATCACCACATTTTTATCTCAAAGCCATTAATAACCCTCCTATGAGATGGCAGCAATGTATAGATAATAATGTTAATTATTTTGATTAAATAAATATGTTTAATTAAAAAAAATAACGAATTTAAAATTTTCATCACAAATTGGCAATTTCATACTTTAACCCCTAATATTTAAAATTTATTTTAAATACTAACACAATATTAGTTTGTGTGTGTAAATTTTCATTTTTCTTTGTTTTTTTATTGTGGAATGTATTCAGCATCTCTTGTTAATGCACTTTTATTTTCCAATAATAATAAATAATTATTGATCTCCAGCAAGAAAAATAATAATTCTTATGAAATAACTGGGCAAACAGAAAATCCTTGGCAGCATAATACTTAACTTTAACCGAATATTGCACACTGTATTAATTATTTATCAGGAATTATTAATTAGCAGAAGAGTTGCCAAGTATAAATATCTCTGTATTTATTTGTTTTCCTAGTAACTTATAATATGTATAAATAATGTAATAATGGTATATCATTATGGATTACCATAATGATATACCATAAGTATTAACTTAAGTAAATAATGAATGATAAAGCCTGACTCCACTACACAACCTACTGTAGGTAACTAGGTTAATCTTAGATATTACGTACAGTGTACACTGCTTGTCTGTTTTAAATTTATTCCAATTTAATGTTATTAAACGGCTTACCTGAGCAATTCCATTTCCCATTAGACCACCTCCAACCACAGTCACTGATTTAATAGCATTTAATACCATACTATTAGAAAAATACCTGACTCCGATTAATTTATTCATCGTAACGTGTTGTCGATTTCACTACTCACGCTAAAATACTCAGTATACAGGTTTAATATAGGCGAACATTCAAAAATGGTTACTTTGAATCTGATAAAAATTGTGAAGATAAGATAAAGACACTCGGCGGTTCTTACCTGACATTGAGATATTTAAACTGGTATCACAAAAAACACAGTACTTTCATATTATTATTATCACTGGGAATACTTAAGAACAATTTATCACAAGCAAGTGTATTAATTAAGAACATTATTTGAAATTAAGAGTTGTTTCTGTCAGAATTTGTTTTGTTTACATTTATCAATTTCAATGACAGTTATTTATATCAAGCTGTCAAATTTGTTACAACAACTGACAAGTGACAACTTTATTTTGAAAATGATAAACGAAATGAATAAAGTCCATTTCATGAAAGAATTCTCGCAGACGCGGCGCTGCAATCATATTTTTGGGAAGAAATGTTGCTAGCCTAGTGATTATATTACACTCTTTGGTCTTAGCAGGTTTTGACAAAAATTCAGTGATCATCCACGTAATAGAATAATACTTAATTAGTTCTATTTAATGCCATGGGACTTCCTTCATTAAATTGACTCAATATATTAGGTATATAATTACATACTATTTAATAAAACATTACCTAACTCTTTGGTACATACCGACTAAGTCGATTGTCTTAATTTTTTATCACGCACGAAATGCCGTTGACTCGCTAAATGACAAAATCCACAAGACCTCATTCAATTTTTGGTCTTATTTATATTATTGAGAAGTGCTATTTTCCTTTGAACTTAGTCTGGATAACCAAAGCTGAACCTAGCAAAAGGAACCTAATAAAATAAATCATAATATAAAGTAATTATTACATAAGTAATAATGTAAAATAGCTTTAAGGGTAAATGTATACACTTCTACAATAAAGTCCCAGCCACTATTCAGGCATTATCTATAAATAAATTTAAATGTTTTATAAAAAAATGGCTCTGTCGTTAATCCTATTACTCCACTGCTGAATATCTAAATGATCGGACAGCCTGGGACTAGATTGTGATTATATTATAGCGACTGTACAATATTGTATATTTTTATTGAAAAGAGCGCAAAAAATAGAATGCTGGGAGAGTTTCATGCGCCGCTTCTTCTCTCTCAGAGCGCCATTTGTTTCCGAAGCGGTAGTAGTATAAGAAATGACATCAAAAAGAATTCTAAAGGAATCAATTTTGAGAAAATAAATGCCTCTTAAAAAACTGCCGCCTGAAGTAGTAACGATAAGGTATTTAAAATATATTTTGGTAGGTAACGTATTCGTATGTATCTACGTCAATTTAAAAATAAAAAATTTAGTTTTCGAAATCGTGTTCTAAGTTCAATTAGGTACAATGTACATATTTCGATGAGTAGAATTTTCTGCAGATTGAATAGTTTAATAAGTTTTTAAGCATTCAGTTTTTGGTCTCGCTCGATTTGCATTGCCAATCTACTAACGTCAGTGGGATATTTTATCTATGGTACCTACAAACTTCAAGATTCAATTCTAATGACCAATGACCAATCCCATTCTTTAACTGCACGACAAGTAGGTAGTGAAAGTTAGAACTTTGAAGTTTCAGATGAAATGAACTTTGTACATAGATAACGTTTTATTTAGTTTTACTTTTTATTTCAATTTTCTTTCGGGACTGAGGTTCCTTTTATTATATTGTATTTTTTGGAATTATCGTTATAATTGGCGTTAAAATGATTCAGTTTGGAATTATCGTAAGAAACTTGTCGAGTTCATCGGCTCTTCAAAGTGCTATCAAGAATGTTACTATTATCGGTGGCGGCTTAATGGGATCTGGTATAGCTCAGGTAGGTTTAGCTTTTGTACCAAGGAATATAGCTTTTTTGTGTAATTGTGCTTTCGTATCAGTTTTAAAAGTAGAATTACCACCGTGATAGATAGGCATACCTGCAGGTATTTTGAATGGGTATATGTCGTTTAGTTTTGAATCCAATTTTGAATAAAAATATTTGAAAACGATAAATTAAATAAATAACCTGGTATTGGAAATTGAGTACTGTAGCCCATAATATCTTGCAACTTCATTACAGACTACCAATTAAAGGAATAATACCATCCTTTAAGTAAGGTTCGTGTGTTGGTATCCATGTCATATAATAGATTTTTAAACACAGTGAAGATAATTTTTTATTTTTCTTCCCAATTCTATGATAAAGTTCACATACAGCCCTAGTCCTACCTAAGGGCAAACCCTGCTTGAACGCAGAAACCATCAAAAAATAAACCAACATACACCAAGTAAGGTATCCACTATCAAACTTTTGGGAAGGTAGTTTTTTGACAGTCAGACAAATCTATACCTGGTTCAACATGCACCAGGTCTATACCTGGTCTATTTAGTTTAGACAAATATTGTGTTTATTTTGCTATAAGATTGGTAGCTAGTTGTTCTTGGCAGGATTCATACTAACTATTTTCAATGATATACTGGTTTGCATAGAGCTTTTGTGGTTAGCGGTGTAATTTAATGTTAATTTGTCCAGGTAACAGCTCAAGCGGGTCAAAATGTGACCCTAGTAGATGTTAATGCAGATGTCTTGTCCAAATCACAAAAATCAATCAACATTAACTTGGGTAAAGTAGCCAAAAAAGTGTTTAAAGAGAATCCTCAAGAAGCAGAGAAATTTGTGACAGAATCCCTGGCCCGCATCAAGACTTCAACTGATCCAGTGAGTGCCGTCCAGACAGCAGACTTGGTTGTGGAAGCTATTGTCGAAAACATTGATGTTAAGCACCAACTCTTCCAGAAACTGGATAGCGTAAGTTCTACATCAACCATCAAATAGATATTCATTTATTTTTTTATGGAATAAGGACATGAACAAGCATTTACCTGATTGGTAGTGACCACCACCAACCAGGTCTCTCTTGCAACACTAGTGTTCCTGGTCTTATAGGTAGATTATTAGATAGGTATTAGCTCTTTTTGTATTGGTACCATACTGATTTTTGAACATAGTTTTGGTCGCTTGAGGTGCAAAGGTGTAATTAGGTAGTAGAGATCAGGTCAAATAGGTCTTTGAAACACTCACTGTGATACATGCAATTGATAATGCACCATAAAGCAATGTCTCTACACCATTGAATACAAACATACACTGTTCTATAAAGCTGCAAGTAATTATTTTCACAAAGTACTAAATCGTGGACTATTTCAGTATTTATGCATTGCTCATGGTCAAATGTGGGTCAGCTTTAAGTAGTGACTCACTATTGATGAATCAAAGCCAAAAAGGACCTCAACTTTTCATACTAACAAAAGAGTAAATGCTCAGTACATCTCCATTTCAGCTGCTGTTGTTATATATTGCTAATCTTTTTCATATGAATTTGTGTTTGAGGCTATAGGGTAGATGGGTACCTAAGTTAGTACATAAGTGTCATTGTATTATTGTATGAGCAGCTTTTTCGTCTTAAACCAGTAAAGTAGTTTAGTATCGTATTGGGTGGTACATACAATCTACTAAGCTATAAAAATAATTTGGCTAAAACTTGGGCACAATTGGATGGAGTATTTTCCAATCATTTAAACACTTACCATTTATTAATTAATTAAATATAAATTATACTTTTTCCAGGCTGCACCAAGTCACACAATTTTTGCATCAAACACATCTTCACTATCAATAAATGAGATTGCATCTATAGTGAAGAGAAAGGACAAGTAAGCTAATTAATTATAGCCCATATCATATTTCTTGTTTTTCTTTCATATAGGAAACAAGATTAGTACATTAATTAATAGTTGTTGATTTTCCGTTTTCTTGGCATAACCACCCTATAAAATATTAATCGTTGTCACAACCCATTTTGGTTATTATGTAAAACTAAAACTATATCAAATAATAGAATGTATTCAATACATTGACATACAATAAACAACTAGACAATAATAATAATAAACTAATCCCAATCGCCTATTAAAAGGTCGCCAAAAATGTCCGAGTGGCGTTGTATATACGTATATTAACACAGATAACATTAAAAAATTGATTCAAATTAACACCTTGTGGAAGTAATGTCTGTTGTAGACGCTCATTATAAGTAGTAACGTGACGTCACGCGCGAGACGGATGCGAACACAAGAACATTTCGTTTTAGCAAAGTGAAATGATTATAAACATAAATTTTGTTACACATTTTTGTTAATTAAAAGAAACACATGAAATACAACACTCCATCACTTGTCACTGCGTGGCATTTTATTCAAAGCGCGGTCGAAACACAACTCACGCGTAGGCAGAGTTTTGCCTCAAACAATTTTTGAGCGTGATTGTGAATCTAGTTGTTTATTGAATGTCAGTGATTAAATATAATAGAATGTGTTTTATTTATTAATATAGATTTGGTGGCCTCCATTTCTTCAACCCAGTGCCTGTAATGAGGTTGCTGGAGGTGGTCCGTGGAGCAGAAACCTCTGAAGCCACTTATAAAACTATGATGGAATGGGGCAAGTCTATTGGCAAGACCTGCATCACATGCAAGGATACTCCAGGGTTTGTGGTGAACAGACTACTGGTACCATACATGGCTGAAGCTTTGAGATTGTTGGAGAGAGGTACTTGCTACTTATTTGTTGTAACCAAACATAACGAAATCTTATTTTAATTGAAAATAAGGGACGAGACGAGCAGGACGTTCAGCTGATGGTAATTGATACACCATGCCCATTACAAAAGCAGTGCCGCTCAGGATTATTGAAAAACACAATAATTCTGAGCGGCACTATAATTGCGCTCATCACCTTGAGATGTTAAGTCATATTTGTCCAGTAATTTCACTAGCTAATTGGCGCCCTTCAGACCGAAACACAGTTATGTTAAACATTATTGCTTCACGGCAAAAATGGGCGCTGTTGTGCTACCCATAATCTAGCCGGCATGCTTTGCAAACTCCATCTACCATTTTAAAGATGGAATGTTCAATGTAACTGCTTTTTTGTACATGCTGTTTAGTTTTCTAAGCAGAAACTTCTTTAAGCTCATTTTATCTAACATAGAGATTTATTATGTTCCATGGAAAACACATCAGTTAATATATACAATTTATAACATGGAATTGTGTATCTTAATGTTTCAGGTGATGCATCTGCCCGTGATATTGACATAGCAATGAAGCTGGGAGCAGGATATCCAATGGGACCCATCGAGTTGGCCGACTATGTGGGTCTTGATACCACCAAGTTCATCCTTGATGGTTGGCACAAAAAGTATCCTGAACAACCATTGTTTAATCCCATACCTATCTTGGACAAACATGTTGCTGAAGGGAAACTGGGTCTTAAAACTGGAGAAGGCTTTTACAAATATGAGAAGAAATAAATTTAGATTTAAGAGTAGTTTTTGATGATTGTTTATATATATTTGTATTTTATGTGATTTAATCAGAAGTTTTGTATACTGAAATATATTTTTATCGTTATTTGTTTTGTTTGTTTTAATTGCTATTTCCAAATGTCCTTAATTTTCGACAATGAACAGTTTAATTAACAACTGAAATACCATTAAGAACTTAGTTATTGAGGTTATACCTAGTCTTGCCATAAATACTGAAACATAGAATAAAAAAATTTCTATTGCAAATAGGTTTCTCATTAGCTCAAAACCCTTTACGAATGATAATAATTAGTGATTTTATAAGATTTTTTTTTACATTCATAAGTGTCATTTTCGTGAGCTACACGAATAAAGTGATTTTGATTTGATTTATTTTATTACTTTTACAGTGTGTTAGTTTAATACATAAATATAAAAAAAATTAAACGTTGAGGCCATTTATCTATAGAAGCAGGCACTCTTTCCATGGGAAAATTCTTCACTGACAATCGTAAGGATTGTTTTAGGGGCTCCAAATTATCATGGCGTTTAGAGCGAGCCGTACTCTTTAAAACTGACTATAAATCATCCAGCGGATTAAGATCGGGACTAGACGAACGGCCAGTCTTCAGCTGTGGTGAAGTCCGAAAGGTTCGTTTCCAACCAAGACTGCGTAGACCGTGCTAGGCTATAGGCTAGGTACAATTCCTATCTTTTATAATATGAGAGATCGTTCTAGGTACTCTCTTCACCTCCCGAGATAATCTTTTGCTTTCGAACAGGATTTCGTCGATTTAATTCCCTTACTGCTTTGACTACCTTTTTCGTACGAACACTACGTGGACGGTCAGATTTGTTTATGTCACAAACAGAGGAGGTCTCATTGTACCTATTAATAGCCCGGTACACAAACATTTTACTAAAACCAAGCGTATGGAGAGTTTTAAAAATTCCTCCATACTCTCTCCGTAGGTATGGCCATACCTACAGGGTGGGCCAAAAGAAGTCATCCGATGTTGTTTGGCTCTCTTTTTTTTGCTAAATGAAAAACTTCGATTCTGATTTTTGATTATGTTTATTTGAACCTTTAGAATTGCAGTGGTCAAGTCGAGAAGATGATATCGGCCAAAGGGGCGCCGTCACAATTAATTGCCAAACGGGCTCGTTTTATGGCATTTTTCATCATTTCAGCGAGAACTTCGGGCGACAGATTCTCACACTCGTGTCAAATGTTGTCCTTGAGGGCTTCCAGAGTATCCGGCTTGTTCACGATAACACGGGACTTCAAAAAACCCCACAAAAAAGTCTGAAACGGTTAAATCGGGCGATCTTGCGGGCCATCGCAAATCGCCAAAACGAGAGATGAGGCGACCCGGAAACGCCGCCTTTGGAATATCGGTTGTGGCTCGCGCAGTGTGTGCCGTTGCCCCGTCCTGTTGAAACCACATGTCTTGCAGTCCTAATTCGTCCAATTGCGGCAGAAAAAACTCGGTCAACATGGCCTTATAGCGCGTACCGTCCACTATTGTCGTTTGGCTAGCGGCGTTCTCGAAAAAATGGCCCTATGACTCCTCCAGCGTGCACAGCGCACCATGCAGTAACTTTGAGCGGGTGTAATGGCTCCTCGTGCATCACTCGTGGATTTTCGGTGCCCCTGAAGCGATAGTTTTGCGGAGGTGGAAATGAGCCTCATCGCTCATTATGATTTTGGTCGAAAAATCGTCCACTTCTTCTTCGAGATTGAGGATGGCTTGGGCGTAGGTTACGCAGGTATGGCGGTCGGCAGGCAGCAGCTGATGCACGGACTGGACTTTGTACGGGAACACGCGCAGGTCTTTGACCAAAATTCGCCTTAGGGACGTCCGGTTGATGGCGAATTGCGTGAGACGGCGTCTGGTCGATTTTTCCGGCGACTGCACGACATCCTCGGCAACTGCGGCGATATTCTCGGCAGAACGGGCGCTCCGGGGCCGCCCACTCTTGGCAACGTCTCGTGTGGTCCCATACTCTTCACGGTTGGTGGCCAAACGGCGCAGTGTTTGCGCAGTCGGTGTCAGACGGCCGAATGGTTACGCAAAAAAATAGACACAATTATTCCACGTTCTTGGGGAGTGTACTGCTCCATGGCTTGTTCACTTGTATTCTGCATCTGTCTAGTCCATAAATGTCAAAACAGATTTGACATTGGCGGCCATTTGCAAAAATGAGAGCATCTTCCAATAGGATGATTTCTTTTGGCCCACCTTGTACTTTGTGTAATGCAATCACAGCGGTTCTCTTTATCGAAAAATATTGCACAATGTACCTATTGGCGCCAAAATACAGAACAATAATACTCCTTACCGGAGCTCCAAAATGAGAAAACTCAATGAACAATCATAATGAAAATGACAGATTCCAAATTCAAATGTAATATTTTGTTTATTTTTAATTGTAACCGTATTTATGGTCAGACTAAGTATAAAAAGTAAAGTAAAAGTGGACTTTATTATTAAAAAGTCTGTTTTTTGTAGCTATAATCTACTAATAAATAAAATACTACTAACATACAGGCTCATTATTATGATCGAAATTGTTTCCAAAAATTTATATTGTACCAACTTCAAAGTATATCCTATCGAATAAAAATAAGTTATCGAATTATTCTGTATAAAGTTATGCCTGGTCATACATTACAATCAGCGAGTGAAGGCATGTGTTACTCTGCACTTTTAGTACGAAAATATACCTAATGGTGTGGGGAATGATTCGAGATAGATAGGTACCTATCAGGTCGATAAAAACAACACCTGCTATCTTATATATTGTGCCTCAGGCTTGAGTAAGTGCCCAACATGTATTTTGAAAACACTGCAAATGAAGCTTTTTCGACAGCTTGCTTGTACGTGGCAGAAAATTCCTTGAACACCGCACTTCACGTGGAACCGAGTGTCAGGACGCAACACACAAACACAAGTTCATGGCGTGTCGGCGACAGGAATCAGGTCCAACACTTCCCGTAATAAGTAGTGAGTATTCACTCACTATTTATTATTTTATTTAGAAAGGCACATAGTGATGCGGCGTCTTTACGACAGAGTACCTACTAGATCCCCGACAGTTTGAAGCCCTGCGATGCAAGCTGTGTAATGGTTCGAGCTGATACTGGTGTACACCACACCAGATATAAGACCACTCCAAGTGGCTGGACCTGACCTTTGTAGAACGCTAGAATGTGAGCCGACTTAAAGTATTTCTTACATATCCCAGGCATCCAACATATGATACACTGGCCTGCAAAAGTATCACACTGTTCAAATTAAATTTTTTTCTTAACTATAGAAGGTAGAGATTTCAGATTAAAAACGTTTTGTTGTAAATTTTATAGGCTTTAATCTTAGAAACTAAAATTATACATTTGTAACATTTTTAACTTAAAAAAGATAAAACAATGAAAATAGACATTTTTAGTTTAGTGTAAAAAAATTCAACTAAAATGTATCACATGTTATTTAATTTTTAATAACTGGTATTGCCTCCTCGAGCTCTGATTACAGCTTCGAGCCGGTTTGGCATACTGAACACTAGGTTTCGGAGCCGATATTGGGGAATATTCTCCCATTCTTCTACCAGGGCCTGCTTTAGTGCCCTGAGGGTAGGTGGTGGTCTGCGATTTCTGACTAGCCTCCCAAGCTCATCCCAGGCGTGTTCAATCGGGTTGAGATCAGGACTTCTTGATAGCCAAGCCATCACGCTGATACCGACCTTCTGAATATATACTCTTGTACGATATGAGCCGTGTGTGGCCGGGCATTATCATGCATCAGCATCGATCCATCATCCATATTTGCTAAATACGGCCCTGCATACTCATTGAGAATCTCTTGAGCATATCTTTGCCCAGTGAGGGTGCCATTTTCTATGGCTACTAGCTCTGTGCGACCTTCTGAAGATATGCCAGCCCATACATGTACACTGCCTCCACTCGCTGGTCCTCGGGGTTTCAAATTTGCTTCAGCATGTCTTCTTCTCACTGTACTGTCACTAATGTAGTCCCTCCGGGTCTGAAGTAGCTGTTGCTGGACTTCAACTGCATTTTGGTGGCGATTTCTTAAAACATTGGAAATAATATAACGATCTTCTCGGGCACTGGTACACCTGGGTCTGCCATTACAAGGTCTCCTCAGATGATGTCCAGTCTCTTCGTACCTTTGCTTTACCTTCTGGACCGTTCGTACCGTCACACCCACCATTCTTGCAGTGCGACGCATACTGATGCCTAGTTCCAGAAAAGCCATGATCCTAGCACATTCTTCAACTGAAAGAGGCATGATAAATAAATGTTATGTGCTTTTTAGCATAAATTTTTAAAACAAGACCCATCGATCTTGAAAAAAATTTAAAACAGAAAGAAAAATGTGAATGGGTAAAATTGTAATTCGGAAACGTCCACTTTGAAAAAGGAATGGTTTTGTTTTTGAAGTTTTTTTTCAGCCAATTCTTGAAAGAAGGTTACCGACTATAAAGTTTTTATGTACAAAATTAAATTCTCTTTGGAGTCCTTTTTATTTCGAAAGTATATCTTGTGAACTTAAAACGTTATCCCAATTTTAAAAGTGTGATACTTACTTTTGAAGGCCAGTGTATGTAGAAGATACAGTGTACGTACAAAGCATTGCAATATCCACCGACAACGACCTGTAAATGGTAGCAAAGCGAAATGAGACTACATAAAATTGTGTTTATATGAATGTCTTTATTGGTTTCAATGTACATTACGGTATAAAGCACAACTTTTCATATAAAATTACATAATATAATTTTTTTAACTTAATTATTTTCTATCCTAAATAATTACATATCATACTCATCATCCTCTCTTTTTCTCTTGTGTGACGTTTCATCTAGCTCCATCTTCACAGGGTTGTGATGAGATGGGCCGGCAGTTACTCGGACAGCAGGTTTTGCTACTACCTGGAAGATAACATTTTATTAGACATCTATAGCATTAGTAGTTTCATACAGAATACTCTTCAGAAAGACATACACAAGACAAAATTCCACAACATTAAAATAGAAAAATATTCCCTTATAATTTCCATTACTCAGTATCTAAACCCTTCATATAATGTAATCAATTATTCCTAACATGTATTACCAGTTTTAGTTCATGTTTTAGAGTAGGTAAGTAGGTGAAATGATTACTTGCAAAATCTGATGAAAAGAAATCTTGTAAGTCGTTAACTCTAACATGATTTTTTCGTAAATCCCTCTACATGTGCATGTAGAATATTGGTGTAGTTTCTTCGGGTAAATGTGTCTCGTACATGGACTGCGGCGGCATATTAATTGTGTTGTGTATTCCAAAACGACGACATTATCGGACGAATAAATTTTGAATTTTAACACAATTTAAATGTTTTAAGTCTTTTAAGTTTTCATATTTTACTTCCAATCATGTTTAAGGCCAATCAGGTTTAAGGCCACTCAACTTCGCCACAAGGCGTATGGTACGCATACGTTTTCATTCATTTGTGACAATTACATTTGGCGCATACCTATTTACAGACCAAATAAATCATTTAGTGTGAGTCAAGCTACTAATCAGAATTTGTTCGCAGCAGTTCGCCCTATTTTTACAAAAATATAACATCTGCGTCCCCGCTGTATGCGCCTTGGCATCAGGCGTATGACATGCGAATGTACGGCAGGCGTCATGAAACCTAACGCAGCGACGCGAAGCATTGTCTGTCCATCGCCAGTTTCAGAGTTTTGTATATAGGCAACAAACCAGCGTACAAAAAGCATTAATGAAAAATACGCGTCTATGAATCAATGCCTCCGTGGATAGTAGGACTAAATACGCTACGCAAAGCTTAATCCTAATGGGGGTTTCAATAAGAACGGGACGATGTTAAAACAGAATAAAACAAGCTGTCTTTGAGGAATAACGAAACTCTTTTTTTTTATTTAAAAGGCATATATGACGTGTGGTATAGTTAAAATGCCCGCCACGGTTTCTCACTGTGGCAGGACTCGAATCGTTAAATTTTCAATTACTTTGCCGCATCGATCAGACTGAATATGAACAATGGCCTGGGTTGTGTTAATGTTAAGTGCATCAATCGATTGCGGCTAACTAGTTTAAGAACTGCGACTTTAGTATGCCCCACAAGCAAATGTCTAGCGCGGTTAAATAGTCGATATTAGTGGCCAACTTAAGTCTCCATTACGAGAAACAACCATAACTAGCATTTAAACTCATACGTCTTTTGTCTAGCTTGTAGAGCCGTATTCTTGAAAGAATATGTCGTCAGCATTCATATCATCCAGTTAAGGCCATAAGAAGTCATTTATCATTAATCCGTAGTGATTGATATTGACAGTGATAGTCTCATCAAAGCCATCAAATACGCGGTTACACCGCTTGCCAAAAATCAACCAAACAGTAACTTTTTCTGGATGTCGTGCTACCTGTTGAGCTTCCAGTAGTTTGGTGTTGGCAATTACGAGAATTATGCTTGAACTCATGACCATTCGGCAAACTGCGCCTTGTCGCTAAATTCCCGAGGTATTTAGACTATATATTACGGCTAGCCGAGTAGGAATTGATTTTTTTACCCGTGTTAAACACTCTACTTTTCATTTCGAATATGAGGAAAATGAAACTATTTGTTTATCTAAACTATTCTTATATAATATGTAATAATATTAGTAGTACCTATTTAAAATTAATTGCCAAATTGTGACAATTTATGTCGACTTTTTGAATTTTAAATATGGAACTCACGGCGTAATTGTTGCGGCTTATTCCGCTCAAAGAAGTTTGTGCTAAGTTCACACTGGCTGTTTAGAAAGTCACATGGCCGCAGCATTTTTTTTTATTCTATTCTATTTTTAAAGTTCATTCCGGCCCTTGGGTGGGAAGTAATTTGTATGAGTTTTTCCCTCTCTGTGAAGATAAGCAACATTTTCTACCCAATAATCAGATCAAAACATAATACTTTCAGAGTACGAGAAATGAAAAAAAATTTTACTGCTAAAATTACGGTCTATTTCCAAACGTTCTCAAGCCCGGTGAGCAAATAAACGTCGTCATTTATGACCATTAACTCAAGCTATTAAGGTAGTTTGATCTTGTTAGGGTGCAGACTCAAGTCCTGACTGAAAATTTGGAAAGTTTTCAAATTGGGTTCTCCTGCACACTTGCACGGACAGTAGCTGGCGTTACTTTGACGTATGACGCTGATTTTGTATCGAACCGTATGTATCGAAATCACCAAACCTTTGGCGAACGTCTGCCGTAAAATACACAGAACGTCAGCACTAACGAATAATCATTTTGATACTAAAGGTCTATCATTAGCATTTACCGTGGAGGCATTAGTGACTGAATAATGAACAATTGATTATATAGTCTTCACCAAAACAACATGGCATGGTTACAAAAATCCAGCAGCCCTTATTGAAATATCCCTTATAATGTATGTATGATTCAATTAGAGTTTACTGATTTCCAGATGAAGTTATCTCAGATGCTCGTTACAAGTGAACTTCATTTTGGGGCATCTCGAATACTCTATCGCCATAGGTTCTCAAAGTGGGCGATAACGCCCCCTTGTGGGCGTTTGAGGGGGGGCAGTAGAAGACCCAGATAAAATAAGGGGGTATTGAGATGGCGCAGATGGGGCGTGGGTAGATTAGAAAATACAGTCTAAAAAGGCAAAAAAATACACGAAAATACTCTAGAAAAAAACATATTCTCAAAGTGGGCGGTGAGCAAAATAAGGTTGAGAAACTATGCTCTATCCAAATGAATTTCGTTTTAAGATTAAGGACCCTCGGATGCTCATTGCGAGGGGAGGCTGTTTAGAAATTCTTGGGAAAAATTAGGATAACTTAGGATAGCCATCCCATTCCACGTGAGGGCTGCTTGTACTTAATGTTTTTTATTAACGTTGACATCTAGTTGTCGTTGCGTCACTGTCACTAAAATAGCTTGATAGTTGACAGTCGCGTACTGAAGCGCGTTATCAATCCCAGGCTGTTTTTTTATCTAGATGTCTTGACGCTTGAACCAAATGTTTGTTTTTTCGCAAATGGACAGCTTTGTTTACTATTTCAATTGTCCGATCGAATTATTTTTATGTTTATTTTAATAGAAATAAAAAAATCTATCAGATGTAGATTTTATTGCCGAATAAATACAAACATACAACGGCAAACGAAAGGTCTTCCATCTCTTTCCGTCTCGCCACTCTTTCGCTCATTCTTTTGGCGAAATCTATTTATTATGTGAAATGGGCCTCAGACAAACCGGACAAATATTTTACTTAATTATTGTGTTGCTTATTGCTTCTTAGGTTTTTAAGAATCGTATAACGATTGTAATTTATTTAGATTAGTATATTTTTGTATGCTTTGTAGGTATTTAATAATTTACTATGATATAATATATTATAGTTACAATAATAAATTCTAAAACGAAAATCCCAATTTCTTGTCTTATGTCACATTCTACAAAATATAGCTCAGTTTGATGCTGAGAATAATTCCGCAATTGTTGCTCCCACACAAAATTGCTCACAGCTATGTATCTGATATATTAAAGAAAAAGAAAAAAAAAATACCAACATTAGCCATTACTAGAGACCGGATTATATGCAAAAGCATATGCAATATGCATTTAGTACCTTTTCAGCGGTAGTTGCATATTTAAAAAAAAAATATTATGCATATTTACGCTCGATCGCGCTCATCGTTCGATGCTTTTCATAGTACACCCAAACTTTGCACTCAAATTTAAATTCTGCCCAGTAAACGTAGAACACTCCTTTTCCGCTTACAAAAATTTATTAAGCAATCATAGCGAAATTTGTCTACAGAACATCGAAACACATGTCAAATTGTTTAAAAACAAATATTGGTAGAATGAACACTAAAGAAAACTTAAATCATTTGTATAATTATGGATTTCCACAAAGTAACACCTACTTCAATAAATTATCTGTCAATCTATCAATCACTGTATCTATCATCTTGTTTCATACAATTGCTTTTTTCTTAGAGAGTCTCACTAGGCTATGTATCCATACTCACTTCAACTGTAGTTAAATTTAATATTTAAGTAATTAATGTACATTATATTAAAATTTTGAAATGTAAAACAATCTTCTCCAAAATTATGCTAAATTATACATTGTTTCACATAAAGAAATAATTTCAATTACAATATTCAAATTTGTTACCTACATATTTTTTGGATCCCAATGAAGGAATGACTTATAATTTTTTTTTTGAATATCAAAGATGAAAGGTCAGTTAGATAAAAAGAACTTACTTTACTAGCCGAAGTGAACTTCAATACAGGCTTTGGTGGTACATTTCCCTTTGTCACATTAACTATAGCCCCCGGTGGTCTCTTAACAACAACATTTTGGGTTGGTGTGGGTTTTGGTGTTGTCACTGTCTTTATAGATGGAGTTGGTACTTGCGGTTTACCAGGAGGCTTCTTGGCAACTGCTTTTAGCCGATAATTACAGGCTGATAGACAGTATCTGAAATAATTTTTAAACATCATAAATATTACAGATTACAAGTGTGATTGTTTATGTAAGGAATAGATGTAGAGCTATGGATGTAATTAGTAGTAATAAAATAATTTAATACTTGTAATTGTTTCTATTCCATTACATAACATGTAAATTTTTGTGTATAGCCCTAGCTATGTTCTGGGTTGGAGGGCTTACAAATATTTTCATTTAATCTTGGATATTGAGAAGGAAAAGACGCTCCTTATGAATAGCCTTCCAGATTTCTTTTATGGTGTATGTCTTGTATATATTATAGGTGGAACTCTCATTTTTCCTGTAATATTTCTTTGGACAGCTTTGTATTTCAACCTTTTTAAAATTATTTTGAGTAGCTTTTATATTAAGTAGTTTTCTTATGAATATCCAGAGTTTGCAATTCCGAAGGTGTTAAGAGCATGGCATCTTGGCTGCCTGAGTTGGTGAAGATGTGTCCATGTCTTTTGTTTTGGACACTGCACTGCATAAAAACTTTGCCTTGAAAGAAGTTATGGTGAAGCAATGACTTACACCTGAAGTTGATTGTGTCAATATAATATTATACTGCATTTGTACTTAAGAGTTAAAAATTAAGTAACACATTTAATGTAGAAAAATTCCTCTGAGCCCCAGATTTATAGCCTCTTATCACATAACGAGCAATTTAAGTAGGTTGGCTTACCGATCAGGCGGCAATCGAAGTCCACAGTGTGGCTTTATTAATGGCAGTGGATTCACATTCTTGGCTCTGGCTATTTCCAACAACACTTCCCTCGGCGGCGGATTTGTAAATGATGAGTCTAACTGCACTTGAACGGCCATTTTCACATCGTCAACGTCTATAGTTTTCTTTTTTCCATGATTAGCATACATCCTGGCATCGTCTAGGACTGAAGTTACATATTTGTATGTAAACTCAAGTAGTTGATTTACGACCCTGGGCTCATAGTCTGTGATGCCAATTTCTTTCATTATAGACATTATTACTTGTGCATCTTTTGGTAGATGTTTTGATTGTACATTTCCTTTTGATTTATCTTTATCGGTCATTTTAACAGTGCTTACTACTTTAATTGTATGTTAATAGTTATATCTAAGGGTAGGAAAAAACTTGCTCTACTTTTACATGACAAAATCTATTTATGATATCTACAGCACTTCGAGATTGCGTCCTAATTCCGAAAAATCTTAATTCTAAATATTTATTTATTTTATATTCAACTAATTAAATAAAAAAATGTAGTATGTGCTTTACAGTATGCTCATTGCTCAAGTGTCTAAATTTTCTTTGGCTCAAAGTACCTAATAAGTATGCTCTCGTCTTATATGTCAAAATACTGTTTGGCGTTTATTTGTTGTCAAACTTCAAGTTAGTGTTGTCCACAGACCTAGTAAATACAAAGAGAAATTATTCAAAATATAGCTACACAAATGAGTGAATAACTACTTCAACCATACTTCGTTTTTACTTTTTTTATTCATAAGGAGTACATGAAATAATAAAACATAAATGCTGCCCCTAATCTCTTGCCAGAAATAGCAAAAACTGCCCCTGCGAAGCAGAGCAGTTTAGATTTCTCTAAGCTTTTTTTGGAATAAAAGAACAAACAAGCGTACGGGTCATCTAATGTGAAGTTTTCACCACTGCCCACACTCTCCTGCAACACCAGAGGAATCATAGGAGCATAGCCAGCCTTTTGGAAACAATAAAACACAGATGTTCATTGTATTTCTACTAACAAAATTAATACTAAATGAGACAAATAAGACTATCAGAATATAACAGAAATAAGTTTTGGAGTGATAATCTTATTGATTCGTGTCACCGACATGCTCATAACTTGCGCACGTGATAAATAATTAATTAAAAAAGGATATAAATATATTATATAGTTAGACACTTTTCGGATATATATCTGTTGCTATACACAGCCTGGTGTGGCGACAAACGCTGCCTGGCTCTAACATATATCCGACTCTTTTCTTAGTTTTGGGTGTCATGTGACATTATTCATACAAAATAAAAGTGACTGTTAACAATTTTTTTAACGAGTTGTCGTTTTCTTTTACTTTAGTCGTGTATTATTCAGAGTAATTTGCTTAATTATTCATAGAATAAATTATGTATAAGACATTTCTTAGCTAAACAATATAATAGAAAAAAAATATATGTGTTTTAAATCTGGCCTGTCAGATGGGTAAGCAGTAAAGAACAAGTACTAAGCTAATAAAGTATGCTTAAAGTATTGCTTAGGTGTTATATATACTTAGGTACCATGTATAAAAAATAACCTTTATATTTATAAAGTCAACTGATTTTAAGCTAAACACATGATCAGATATGGTACGGCTGGACCACAGAGTACATTATATAATATAGGTATAGAGTTGTCAGTCAATTTCAAGGCGAAAGCGACATCGCGTGGGAAGTTGACGAAACTTTTCTCGGTTATACCTACATATACGAATAACATAAATATCTGTATTATGGTTATTTTAATTGTAATATTAATTTTACACAGGAATTCCGCCAAAAATTTAATGGCAGAATGACTGAAATGTAGATATTAGGAACTTAAGTTACAATAAATAAAAATATTACTTCCTTCTTCTTTTATTGTAATACTGTATAGCGAATGTTTGCATTATATCCTCCTCATCGTGCGTCGAAATTGCTCCTCGAAGTATTTTATTGATGGACTGCACCAATTACATATAAATATCATAGTAGGTATAGTAAATATCTTGTCAGTCAATTCGGCTCTTTGCATTTTAAGGAAATAAACGGAAATCAATATAAACTCAACACGCAACGAACACCAAACAAGTAACAACAACAATAATGAGATGATAAGCAAAGCGATGGCGGCAAATAAATTAATAAACAACATGGCGATTGGCGGATATCTACTGTGTAGGCGGGCTAAGCGGGTGTGTGTATCAATCAGTGCCCTCTATAGACAAGCTGACAAAATTAATTTTAATGTGATGGTATTGTATGAATCAAGAAATGATCTATGTGCAAACGCCGTGGGCTGGACCATCTGACGGTCCGGTGGATGCCTCACATCATATGATTCGGCGTCACACTCCGGATAACGGTAATAATAATAATTTTGTACGATGGACAATGCGATATACTATCGAATATGGTCGGTACCGGACCGCGTCCGATGGTTCGGCCGGACCAATTCCGATCGTGTCCGTAGGCTATTAATGCAGCCATTGCCCTCACTATTGAAAACAGTGGTAACTTCCTTCCAAGCTTATTTTTTTAGACGGGCAATTCCGGCTAGAAAAGCCAATGCTAGGAATCATTGATCGCGACTTCTTTGCTAAAATAAATCGGATGTCTGTTATTCCATTAAAATTAATACGACATAAATACAACCAAATAAGCAACGATAAACCATAATAAATAAAATAAAGCAGAAAATAATTACGATTACCTCAGGTTTTCCTTTCTTTTATCTATAAGAAAGAGTGAACGGGCGGGCCATTTGGTTTTAGTTCGTTATATTTATTTAGAGCATTGGTAACAAGACCGTCAGCTGAAAACAAAATACAATAAAATAATAATAACAGTTAAATTATTTTTCAATATCGAGTATATAACAAGAAGAACCCCCGTTAGGTTTATCGGCAAACAAAATTTCTTGTTCTACATCAAGAAGTTAGTTAGACGTGACCTCCACGAGACCTTTATATTTTTTTTATTGTTTCTATTATCTTATTCATTTACTAAAAAGACCGACACCATAAATGTTACTAAAAAGTGTTAAAACTTAGTGTAGATATAACAGCCAATTGCAGGTCTCTTTAATAAATCAAATTTGAGATAAGAGTCAAGGGTACGGTGACATTCTACAACATTTATCAAAAATAATTAAAGAAAATGATAATACAGATTATTTTTCCTATACCTAAAACTGCAAGTATATTACTTATTCAACCATTTCTGTGTGAAGAAAATTTATTAACTTAATAGTTTTAATTTTTGCCTTTATTTGCCTTAGAAAAAAACGGTTTTTTACCGATTAGAAGTTTAGTCAAGCCTTTACTCGCCTTACAGAACAGCGACGAACGGCACAACCTCCAGTTCGACGTCGAGCTGTCATGAGTTTGTGAGTTTGAATTTCAACAGCGGTAAGTTCGACGTCGAATTGAAGGCTAGCTCGCCGTCGAGTACAGCCACAATGCAATGGTTACGTTAGAGAATTGCACAGCAGGAGTCGAAAGCAAACATTTATCGACCCTTGCCAAGGACTCTCGCATTTTTTTAGTATTCTTTCAAGTTTTAATGCAGTATTATTGAACTATTTTTTTTAAATATTGTTATTAAAATAGCCTAGTAGTTTACTAGACCTAACGAGGTAATTTTGATATCCATTAAAACCTACATTACTTCCAATAGTATTATGAATGTTACCAAATTATATTACTTATATACAATTATTAAACCTCGTTTTCTAAAATGCATTAAAACAACGATATTTATAATGCACAAGTTCATATGAAGTCGAAGTTAAGATCTAATCTAATCGGTGAGGATTTCATAATTCCAACTACTTTTACAATACAACAGAATATGAGAACATAATAATAATATGAGAAAAATACACGTAAGTGAGGAGGTAGTCACTTTAATTAGTCACAAACCTCTAAATTCTAGAACAAATAAACATCGCAGCACAACAGTGAGACTTACCATCTTATTTCTCAAGGCGACGAAAGCAAGTGCCGTGCCAGTTTAGAATTTTCGGGTTTTTCAAGAATCTTGAGCGGCCCTGCATTGTAATGGGCATGGTGCATCAATTACCATCAGCTGGACGTCCTGCTGGTCTCATCTTTTATTTTCATTAAAAAAAAGTATCGTGTAAATTTCCGCTGTACCCTTCCAATTCGATTGTGTTCCAAATTTGTGAACATTATTCAATATATCAAGGGTGCGGACGAAAGAACAGTAGAGATTTTTTTATGTTTTAATTTTTTTGAAAAGTTTGGCTGTACCTACGAATGATAACCAAGTACTTTAGACGCTTTATTGCGAGCCATGATACACATGAGGTACGAAAGTTATTTTTCTATCGAGAACAACGCCTAGATCTCGTTTCATTTACCACAAATAGACGTTCCTGTTTTAAAATATCAGTATGAGGGGAAGGGGTAGGCTTGTTAGTGTTATGTACCTATGCAGAATAACATTTGGATACGTTCAGCGGGCCTACCATGAACTCTTATTGCGATTCAATTGATAACTTAAAATGAACTGCTTTGTTATTTCGTACCACGACGTGATTAGAGCTATCTACTTTAGGTTGACATCAAACCAAGTGGGAAAGTGAATCGCAAACTGTTATTTCGTTCATTCATACGTGCCATGAACTAATATTTCAACCTAAACTGGATAGCTTATGTGTCAAAATGAGCGAAACAAAAAAGTTACTATTTATTAGCGGAAAGTGAATCGTTTTGTAAATAACTTGTCAAAAATAGCGAAAACATACAGAAGAGGAAAATGAAATTAATGAAAAAGAGATGAGAATACTTTATCGGACCTTTTTGTAAAACAAAATACTGAAAATAAATACCGAAAATACTTAAGACGATGCAGTAAGGGCCCTATGCTATTATAGGCTATAGCCTGTTCACAAGAACGAATTTAAAAAAATGTACTCTGTGCCCCTGTCAAATCAAACATCAATGGAGGTGCGTTAATGACTCATTATTTTTACGAAAACTAACACTTAATTTCAGTGGAACGATAAAAAATTTGCCCTCAAAAAAAAAGGTTAGTCAGCAAAACAAAGCTAGGCGTCGTACTGGTGGTGATGCAGCGGAGGATCTAATTAATTTAACTTCCATACAAGAGAAATAGTTTTAAATTAATTCGGCATCCCGAGAAATTATTCTTGCTTTCGTAAATCGCCTATTTTTTGGCTATTTTTTAATATATACATTATGCACAATTCACAAGCAGTGATTTTAAACAAAAATGTATTAACAAATAATCAACTACCATCTAACATTTCATCAGTTTGTTTATATTAGGGGTGGGACAGTCGCCTTAAAGTGACGTTTTCAGAAAACTGTAGTGCCATCTGTTAGTTGGCCCCAAAATTAAATCTTTGTCAGCTGTCACTCTCTTTGAAACCTGCCTACTGGTCATAAAATGGCGGCTACTCTCGTGTTCCATTTTGCATATTTTTGGTATTGAAATCGAAGTGTAAGTGCGTCGAGTCAAGCCTTGTGTTCCTCCGCCTTGCTGTTGCGAATTCACTCCAAAAATCTCCTTATTCTGTAAATTTCTACTTTTTGTGATAGAGACACTTTTGCTTGTGGAATTTATGAACTTTGGTGTAATGCCGAGACGTTGTGCTTTCGGTTGTGCGCTCCATGGTAAGTAAATTATTCTCTTAAATCTTAACAGTATAGTTTATTGACTAATCTAGTGATAAATAAAGTATCATATAAGGTTGGTTCTACTCTCAGGTTCTAGTACCGGTCCGTAGATTGAATTTGCAATCATGGTTAAAACTATTATAAACATACCGGTTTTCTTTATCTTGCCCCAAAGATTAAACTCCAATCCCTCAAATCACCTTATGTCAGACTTCAGACTCCCCCTGACTTATATGGTTTAACACACTTAATAATAATTGACAGCTGTGCTGGCTCAGATGCTGTCAAATTTCCTGAGCAGTTTAAAACTTGGGTCAGTCTTGTTGGTGGAAACCCTGAAACATCTGATTTTGAATATTATAAGAAGAAGAGAATTTGTGATATATACACAGAAATCGTAATCAACGGCACATTGGCAGTTCCGATGCTTCATCTGCCTGGTAAGTCCCCTAATTTAACACATATTGAGTTAATATTCGATTCTATTCCTTATTCTGTCAGATTTAGTCACACCACTAAGAATCTTTGTTGAATTGATGGTTTTTCTGAAGGTATATTGTATCATTCTGGAAACACCTGATTTTCTTACACAGTTGTGATTACAAAATTCAATGGTAGCATTTCTAGCTGAAACTGGTTTATTATCAGTGTAAATCATTAAATTGATAAAACATAATCTTTACATATTCACATTAATTTTCAGGACAAGTTCAGAGTCAAGTAATCTTAGGACAAGCTTCATCTACACAACATTGAAAAGTTGAAACAATATTTTAATAACACAACTATAAATGTTATTTTGTATAGTTGGTGCAGATCGATCAATCGAATTTTGTCTGGAAAATTAACATATGTGGGTGAAGACGAAACAAAAACAGCTGCCCAACAATATTATGATAAACATAAATATTATAAAAATAAAAAATAATATGCAAACATTGCTTTTTATTTCTCACTCCCAATTACCTCAATACCAACACTACTCAATCCTATCCTTTATGTTCTATGTTGTGGCAAAATTAAATAACTAACTCTACGCGCAATTTCAACATGGTAAAAAATTGCAATACCTACATTAAAAAGTAGAGTTAGTTATTTAATTGCGTCACAACATTAAAAATTGATTTTATAATTTCGAGCTTATATATAGTTATTTTCGGGGCCAATTTCCAGATGGCGCTAGTCTTCAAATAGACAGCTCATAATGCGTAGAGAGGGCTCTCTTTTCTCTATATATTATTATACTCTTTGGTTTATATTTTGAGTGAATCGCCTACTAAATAGTACCTAGCTTTTGATTTTGACAAGTCGAGGCTGCGGGCGAGGCGGTTGTCGAAGTCTAGTCTATGCGTTTTTTGCTTAGCGAATATCGATTGTCATAGAAGAATTGTCAAACTATTCTACCTTGATTACTTCCATAAAAAGCCGTAAATTTCATTGCGCTTTTTTTTTCTAGTGCTGCGTGAGCGAAGTTAGTGAATATGAAATTGACACTGACACTACCCAGAAGTTTTGCGAGCCGAGAAGCGCCTTGTGCCATACACGATCAAAGGCCTTCGCTATATCCAGGCTAACTGCCAGGCCTTCCCCCTTGCTTTCGATAGCCGCCGCCCATCTATGTGCTAGGTATACCAGAAGAAACATGTACCGTATCTGGCAAGGGGTTGCCACGATATTAAGTGTCTGTCAATGAATAACGTGATTTTTAATAAGATAGTGAAGGTAATACCGTTAAATCGCACTTTATTCTTTGATGTATTTATATCTTTAATTTACACACCTTTAGTACCGTTTACCTGCCTAAGCCACTGTAACCCAAACTCCATAATGGTCCATCGTTCTTACCTGTGTAGGGAGCTTGCGCTGATAACCTTTCAGCTTTTATAAAATTGCGTAGGTCTGGGGTCCACGGACTCTTAGACCATAAGAGATTTTATGAAATTATTCTTGTATGTTATGGGCCTATAATAAATAAATAATTACACAAAAAAAAACTCAAGCAAATAACATACAAAAATTTTAAACGGTTGAAGTTCATATTATGTTCAATTCAATTCATTTTATTATTTTTCATAAACACAGGCAAGTAAGGTACCTGCCTGTGTTTATGAAAAATAATAAAATGGGTGATTATCTGGTTTTTATTAGTGCCGCAATGTTTTGGAAGAAATGCACAACCATTTCTGTTTAGTTCATTTATACAGCTAGATGACTATGACAGCTGTGAAAACGTCGAAAAAAAAATTGAGATTGACAAATAAACTCTATTTTGAGCAATGCACGCACATTATTATAGTGTCATACAAATTGCGAGTGTAAGACGTAGCTTGCCACACACACTAAAGTAATAAATCGGGCCTCTTTTCATTGATTGTCTAACAGCAAGAGGCTCTATCTAGACGTATAAATAATTATCTACGCCTTTCTGTTTCAATATCATTGTAATTTTGGCGTTGTAAGTGATCAAGAGCACTAGTACTCTTCTCGGTTTATCACACTCCAAACTTATTTAAATAGTTACACTTAACTAACTATATTGAGTAACAACAATCATAATTATCATCAGCCAGAAGATGTCCACAACTGGACAAATACCTCCCCCAAAGATTTCCACGATGATCGGTCCTGCGCTACCCTCATCCAATGTATTCGGGCGATCTTGACCAGAACGTCGGTGACAACAATATTAATTAATAATTATAACTGCGTCTTAAATCTTAAATAATATTAGCAGGCGAGTGGTATTTATTAAATTAAACACATTGTTATAATAACCATTTCAATTTATTCAATTAAAATATGAAATAACTTACGTGTACAGTAAAAATAAGTTGCTTTAGATGTTTGCCGACGTGTAACTAAACAAACAGAGCGCTGATAATAACCATAACCATAGACAATAAGTTTAGAAGCTCCGTTGAATGCAATCATGTTCAACGTCCATAGACTATATAGAGCGGGGACACACAACAGACAGCGCACATTATTGTCTATGTGTACGGCAGAACGTCGCCTAAACTGCGATTCAAACCGCTATACTTACCACATGTACTAAAATATATTCTAAATGACTACATTATTGTAATTTGCATAAGGTACATACATATATATGGACAGTTTGGGACGTACAGTTGTGTTTAGCGCTTAACAGAATGTCCTATAGATAGTCTATGTTCCTCACCTTCGTTCCATTATCCGATATCTTAAATATTTACACTTAAAACTAATTAAACATTTTCATGCGTCTCTCGGTGAAATGAAAATGACGTTTAACATTTCGATCATCGTTTGTCTGCTGTGGAACAAAAGTAAGGTGACATAAACTATGGCGGCTCAATCAACACTAACTAATGCGACGTTCTGATATGTCTTGAAAATGAATCTGGAATCGGGAATTCCAGGCGGAAACCGTGCCTTGGAATTTGGCTTTGCAGATAGAAAGCATGTACCCGGACCCACGCCCGAATGGAACTGCTACTTATGGTTAAATATAACGATATATTGCTTATTCATTCTCTCAAACTTCCGTCCGTTACTATATAGCTAATAAATTGTGCTATTACCTGACTCCGTCCCGTTATTTCATGACTAAATCATCCGCCACTATCTTATGTATCACCTAGTGAGGTTTCAAACAATATACTAATACGCCTCACACGTTATAAATTATATAAAAATAACAAAAACGCACATAAGTTTAATGACTGCATTAAACCTAAGCCTATAAAGTAGTACAGAAAAATAATATTTATTAATAGTTACACGTTGTTACCATTTATTAATCAGCTCAAATTTTACGTATATTTAAGTGCAATGCGATCAAAGTGGGAAAGACCAATGCAGCTGGATCATTCGCATCGGTAATGGTGTTTGTAATTTAGGGTTGAAGACTCGATCCAACTAACTATATAAATAGAAATCGTGTGAGGCGCCCTAAAAATATCTACTAAGTTACAAATGTAGGTAGCTACATAATCGTCTAATCATAGGGTCAACAACGCAACTATGTCCTACTTACGTTAAACTATAAACAAAACTCCGATCGGATACATGTCGACACTTACATATTACAATATAACCAACATACTCGTACAATACTATAAATATTACTCACCTTACATAATTCAGACAAAAATAAAACAACACAAGCGTATTAATTGCAATAAAATTAACTAAAAACGATGCACAATATCTGGCAACAATAAAATTCGATAAAAACTATAATTATTGCAAAATTCATGAGAAAATAATATAATAAAAAAAAGATTGCACAAAAAGTAACAACTTTCATCATCAATCGATAATTGAGACATATAAAAATAAAGCTACATAACATCATAAACAAAAACATTCAAAAGCTTAATAATCAGTCATCTGAAATTACTAGCAAAGGCACTCCTGAAAATGAAAACTTCGGGTCTTACTCTAGAATCGGGAAGTGACTACAAAACGCCAACAAACCGTTGCGTCATTACGTCGCGTTTGAGATTGTTATAAAGAAAATAGTTATTTATGCAACTGTTGTGTAATAAACGGTATTGAAACACGAATGTGGGTTTATGATAATAGTATCACATGAGTGTTTTAATACCTAATTATCAACAGTTGCATACAAGACGTTATCAACAGTTCTACACTCATAATATGAATCCTCTATAAAAGATTCTAAAACAGCTTACTGCTAACAGTGAAATAGCCAGTACTAATAACCATTACATCATCCAAACGAGTGTTGTAATTAAAACGGATGATGTAATGTTGTACTGAATTTCATTACTTTTTTGTTTGGATGATGTAATGGCTATTAGGACATTGGGTGTTTTAATGTTGGCAATAAGCTAAATGTTTTACAAATTTTAATAGAGGATTTAATGCATGGGTGTAGTAGATAAATAAATAAGAAGTATGTCAAAATACTCAAACATGTTGGGAAATTATTAACTTTCTATCATGTATTCGAACCGGCTCATCTATTCTTCTTTATATCAATCATCATCGCGTTAAATGCTTAATTAATTTCATCTACTCTTACATTCTTAACATAATTATTATCGCGACTTTCGCCCTGTATATTACATCACTCAAGTCATCGAAACACACTGCGCATATTTACAGAACACTCTGATCGCAGACGGTTTTCATCTATATTGCGTCTGTGTTAAGCCCTATTTTACTAAAGCTATCTGTAACGGATGTGAAGAGATTTATATAATCGAATATTTTTTTCTGTTTCGTTTCCATCAGTGTATCATCATCATCAACCGGAAGACGTCCACTGCTGGTCAAAGGCCTCATCCAATGTATTCCGGCGATCTTGACCAGATCATCGGTCCATCTTGTTAGGGGCCTACCTGTATGTAGGGAAGGTATTCCGTTTCCGTTATAGATAATGTTAGTCCTACAGAAGCTCTCCAGTAAGTGACAAAAAAGTGTGCCACACAGTCCCCACACCTCTATATGCCTGCCACCAGCTTCAAACCTAAAAAGGACGTCACAATTCATAAATACGACTCAATATAATTTATGCCATAGCAACACGCAATGATTTTTAACGTTTCACATTTGCAATTTAGATAATTTATTCGTTTAGATAGAGCCTGTTGCTGCTAGACAACCGATGGAAACAGGCCAGGTTTATTACTCTAGTGTGCGTGACAACCTTACACTCGCGATTTGTATGTGTGCGTGCAATGCTCAAAATAAAGGTTAGCTATGAAAACGTCGAAAAAAATGAGTTAAGAATTAGTCCTCTATTCTGAGCAATTCACGGACACTAACACAAAGTGTCACGTGTCACGCACACTAAAGTATTAAACTTGATCTGTTTTTATAGGTTGTCTAGCAAGAGACTATCTAGGTGGATACATTTTATTATCTTAAGTATTTTGTATGTATTTCACCTTTGCACGACCCGCCACAAGTTACGATATCATCCCCACCATCTGGATATGTGGCGGTCCTCCACAGTGCGGTTTTCAAGGAGCTTTCTTCCTCGTACTACGAAGCTGTGGAATGAGCTTCCTTGTGCGGAGTTTTTGGGACGATACGACATGGGTACCTTCAAGAAAAGCGCGTACACCTTCTTTAAAGGCTGGCAACGCTCTTGTGATTCCTCTGGTGTTGCAAGAGAGTGTGGGCGGCGGTGATCACTTAACAACAGGTGACCCGTACGCTCGTTTGTCCTCCTATTCCATAAAAATAAAAAATATTACTTGAGTATCTAATAATTGCATACTGAAGCTATGCGGCGCTTGCTGTGTCGCACTGCGCGTCAAAATATTCTCTCGGAGGCAAATATGCCGCGAGACGCAGTGCAGCACCGCTCTAGTGCACCATACAAATTGATTGAAATAATTGAGCGAAGCTGAGCGGAGCACCCACCGGGTGACTCCAATTGATTTCTGTGTTAAATTGTTTCTTTACCATTTCTGGACCGATTTGAAAAATTTTTGAACTCATAGAAATCTTTCGAAATTTTCTAGGTTAGTGCCCACAATGTCTCCAGACAGAATTATGAATTTCGACTTGTTTCAATTATTATAATTTAAAACAAACATGATTTAATTCTAAATTAGCACGCGCTATTTATATTTATTGAAAAATTGAGCCGTTTGATCAAATCCCAATAAGTTTTAATTATAACACTACTATCAATCGAGAGTGATTCGACTGCCAGGTTCTTAGTTATTAAATTTTCAAATCAGCACAAGTTTCTCATGTGACCAAATAAGGCGTTAATTCCTCATGTTTAAATATGGCGCCAAATTCCAAAAGATTCTTTATATTGTTTTTGTTTGTGTACACAGACTTAGTCTCACGACGAGCGACTGCGGCATCCTAGTATTTTGACGTTTTGCGTCGCGGCAATGTGTTCCAGTCAGTCAGTACCTATGCGGTGTGCGCGGGCGGCGGCAGGTCCGCCTGGTGGTGTAGCGGCGCCGCAGCGGGCGCGGGCGGCGGAGCGGGCGCGTACTCCACCACCTCGTGGTAGATGAGCTGCTTCCATTGCTCCACGGTGTGCTCGCGCTCGTCCACCGAGTGATCGTACGCGGCCGGCGCCGGCTGGAAGCAAGCTTGAGACATCAACTGCCAGTTTACCAGTTGGAACCTCCAACTATCTAGACCATAGGCTCTCAACGTGGGCGATAACGCCCCCTTGTGGGCGTTTGGGGGGGGGGCAGTAGAAGACCCAGAGAAAATTAGGGGGCATGGAGATGGCGCAGATGGGGCGTGGGTAGATTAAAAAATATAGTCTAAAAAGGCAAAAAAATACACGCTAATCACGTACTAAAGTAAAATAAAACAACATATTCTCAAAGTGGGCGGTGAGCAAAATAAGGTTGAGAAAATATGATCTAGACGTATAAATTATGACAGCTTCCGCTATGAGCACTACTCAGCTATGTTTTACGTGAGTAAAGTCTGAGCAAAGTCTAAATACGCCTCATTACCAGTGGGAGTATCCTTTGCACAGGATGCCGGCGCAGATTATGGGTACCACAACGGCGCTATTTCTGCCCTAATGCAGAATTGTGTAAGCATTATGGTGTTTCGGTCTGAAGGGCGCTGTAGCTAGTGAAATTACTGGGCAAATGAGACTTGACATCAATTAAATTTTTGGGTTTTTCAAGAATCCTGAGCGGCACTGCATTTTTATGGGCAGGGCGTACAAATTACAATCAGTTGATCGTCGTGCTCGTCTCGCCCCTAATGTTATAAAAAAGCTATTTCTCAACCCATACGAATTAGACACCTCCAAGCGAAAAACACACTCTCAAATGTAAGGCAGTATTCACATACCGTTAGATGAACCACTCGCTTATTTGCCATCTCAATGTTTAAACAGGAGAGTCTAAAAGAGAAGTCGAGAGAGAATAAAAGTACCGCCATCAATTTCCAAGTCCCGTCTTTTTGTCTTTGATTTACCCTACATGATAGGTAAACTCTCAGTCTCGTATTTGATGAATGTCTCTTGAATGAGGTACTTTAAGAATACCTTAGGTTGGAGCTGAATAATGACTAGCGCTTAAAGAGTACTATGAATGTCTCACCGCGTTGACCTCCCCCTCGTCGTACCACACATTGATGTAGGGATGCAGCAGAGCCTCGTCGACGGAGATGCGTCTCTCTGGGTCGATCACCAACATTCGCGACAGCAGGTCGCGCGCTTGTGAAGCCTGAAACATGGAAGGTTTATGTCATTTGTGTTGAACATTTAAAAAATAATAAATTGATCCTTTCCTCAACCATTCGACTAAGCCGTCCATTTCTCCCGTCTAGAAGGACCAAAAACAAGTTTTTAAGTACATATAATCATTTAACTAAGCTGTGTTGAGTTTTTTAATTTATCAACTAACATTGGAGAATAATTTCCACCATATCAATTATTATAATATAATGCCCTTGCTTTGAGCTTTCGATAGTACGGGGCATCACCGTAATCGCAATTGAAAAGGCGCATAATAAGCTAAGATATTTTATTTTCACACGTGTTAAGGATCTCTATTGTAAACATAGCATGCATAAACTATATAATGCAACAATGTGCAAGAAGGTGGGTTGAAGAAAAAATAAAATGTTTTGACCCTTTGGGTACGTTGCGGGACAGGATGTTGGGAAAGAGCTGGTCGAGGCTACAGCCAGTCTGCTGTAAAAGTACTTCTGGTATAAAATGGGAGACGGGCGTAGCTTGAGCCGTTTGTGCACGTTGCATTCGGGCGAAGCCGGAGCCGGCGTAGCGCGACCTGTTCCTAAAGTATTTATAGTATAAATTGGGAGATGGGCGTACCTTCAGCCTGTTATGCTCGTTGCTGTCGGAGGGGAACAGGATGTCGGGGAAGAGCCGGTCGAAGCTGTAGCCGGCGTAGCGCGGCCTGTTCTCCACATAGTTGCGCACCGTAGGCTGTAGGCGTGCCATGAACGCTGCGGACGGCGTGCCCAGTTGTTCTGCACATATTGAGTTAAATTATTCTGCGGTGTGTATAGGTTTGATATACATGAATATCTTCGACAGCGCATACTCTAATATGAAATGGCGGCGGTGATTGTAGGATCAGGTCAACCACAGGAATCGATTGTCTTTGTATTTAATAAAAAAACATTTGTAGTTACCACGCTGAAGGTAGCTTGGTGCAATCAGCGGATGTCTTTCTTCTATACCGAAGCAAAATAATCATTTGCGGACGCTTTCAATTTAAATATCACTATTTAGGTCGGAAAAATTCTTTCAGCATATAATAATATGTACAGGGCCGGATTTGGGGAGTGCAACCAGGAATACAGCCCTTGCACAAAAGAGAGATCCCCAGAATAAAGAATCCGGAATATAAATTTCAAATTCAGACTAGTAAACATTGGTAAACTACTTTTCCTGTGATATTTTTTTTCTCGTTTTACGTTAACCTACTGCAATTCTTTGTACAAACATGATTATATAGGCGAAAAGCTAGGAAGGTTCCGTTAAATTTCAGATAAAACTAATTTCGAATTATATTTATATGTTTGTTGAATAAATAATAGAATCTATACTTGTTTTCATAATAAATAATTTATTGAAAACTCGACTGAATTAAATTGTCCATTGTGTTTGGAATATAATTTGCGGCCAGGGGGCCTCCACTCCTTTGTTGCCCCGAGGACTCCAGAGTTCGACCTCTTAATCCGGCATTTAATATTACAAACTTTTATAAAATTTCCTTGGCTGTACTATTTGTAAAGTGGATGGTTTTTATGACATTGGAAAGGTTACATTGAAAAGAGATTTAGTAAAATTTTGTTTCCAGCAATTTTTTATTTTGTTCTTCTGACATATTTTGCTTACATAGAGTACTCACCAATGATTTTGTTCCACTGATCGATGTGATCAGTCCCTGGGAATAGAACCCCGCCGCGAATCATCTCGCCCATAATGCAGCCCACCGACCAGATGTCCACGTTCTCCGTGTAGCCCATGCCGAGGATCACCTAAGTCCAACAAGCGTCAAAATGGTAAAACACCAAAGAAAAGCAGACAATGACCCTCAATTACACGATATAATAACATGAGACACGGAGATATTAAATTTAATTAATCAGTGGCTTTTCCTTCAATTTCAAAAATAAAGTGTTAATTCTGAAATCTTTGGATTAGACTAGGGCTGAGATCTTACGAGCGTACTTATACTTTGCTCAGATTTTACTTACGTAAAACTTTGCTGAGTATTATAAAAAACGCGAACTTGACTTTTGCATTGGGTTGTCTTAGCTTAAGCTCAACATAATTTGAGCTGTCAAATTACTCTTAAACTAAATCACAGATTATGCTAAGCTAACACAGTTTACTTTTTTTTACGTAAGTAAAGTCTGAGCAAAGACTTAGTACGCTCTATAGATAGCCTGGGTCTGTTCGAGTCACCTTAGTCATTGATAAGAAGAAGTTAAATACACAATAAAATAGTATAAATAATTAGAAATCTAAACAATTTGTTATGTTTTTAAAGTGATAACCCTCACTTCTACACATTGTGTATTAATCCTAGAAGTGAGGGTTATCACTTTCAAACATAACAAATTGTTTAGATTTGCAAGAGCGACATCTCAAGTCAATTTCCTAATATGTAAATACTGGGGTTAAGCAGGGTATCAAGTGTAAAGTAGACCCTGTAGATGAAGCCACAAACTGAGAGTTGAACAAAGCATACACAAGATTTTATGAAGATACGTCACTCGAACGCTTAGCTAAGTTAGAAGAGCACTCGCACGGAACGCGAGACGTCGTGGGTTCGAGTACCGCATCGTTTATAAAATTTTGTTTTCAAATTTTATTTGTACATCAGCAATCGGTGACGTCATCGACATAAAACACAAACAATATTGATTACCTCGGGAGCGCGGTAGTATCTGGTGACCACGTAGGGCGTCATCATGAACGTGGTACCAGCAGTCCTCGCCAGGCCGAAGTCTAGGATTTTGAGCGTGCAGTCGCTCTTCACCACTATATTGGACGGCTTCAAGTCCTGAAGTGAGATCAATACTTAGTGTGCTTGAAGTTGTAACAACACCCATTTGGAGGATGATGCTTTTTTATGACAATTAATGACGAGACGAGCAGGACGGTATTTGATACGCCCTGCCCTTTACAATGCAGTGCCGCTCAGAATTCTTGAAAAACCCAAAGATTCCGAGCGGCACTGCAATTGCGCTCGTCACGGTGAGACATAAGATGTTACGTCTAACTTACCCAGTAATTTCACTACTAGCTACGGCGCCCTTCAGACCAAAACACAATAATGATTACACATTACTGCTTGACAGCAGAAAAAGGCGCCGTTGTGGTACCCATAATCTAGCCGGCAAAGAAGCCTGGTATGGTATAAATGGAGAGCCGGCTTTTTCCTTCGGTTATACTGTGTTTACTATAAGATGCAGGGAGTTTCGGAGAAAGTTTTAGTATATTATGATATATTAGTGATTACTCATCGGGAACCAATAATGCAGTCAAGCAACTGAGATGAGCAGGCGCTGGCTACTTAAGTTATATGGCAAAACAGCGTTTGCCGATTCAGCTAGTAATAAATAAAACCGTTCCGATTGAGTGATGAATGATAACTTTATTTCCAGTGGGAATTATATACAAATTTCACACGTATATCAATCGCGGCGAATGACAAAGAAAGAGGCTTATAGAAAAATTATGTATGTTAACAGCTAGAATCCCCAAGTAATATAGTCACGGTTTTATACCCGAAGGTTCAGACAGAGCTGTACACACTACATTCACGCTTCGTCTGACAGATTGGATTAATTTAAATAAGTTACTTAATTATATCACTGCAGGCGGTTTACTACTGCCCGGGAAGACGATCGCAGTGCCGAAACAACCGTACCAATAAGCTACTACCCGCATTGGGTGATATTTTAGTTCCGCTTTAAGTTCGCCTAGTTTGATCGAATATCTAGCAAAAATGCAGAAAATAGCAATGTCATATTCAAGCTTAAAATTCTACTTTTAATTTTAATTGAGGTTGAAATTTATATTTCGATCCGACAATTTAATTAAATTAAACCCCTCATACCTTGGTGATTTATCAGATCAATTTGTAATAAAAACAATAGAATTGTGAAGAGATGGGTAATAACCGAATCTGCTTGCAGATTTCCACTCGTATCAACGTCATATTCATATAAGCTCTCTTTTTCCTTTAACCAGGCCGCTTAAAAGTAGATCCCCTATCAGTCTATCTGATCGAGAAATATACGCCTAGGTGGAACTTCAACACTGTCGTCCATATTCTCTTTATGAATTAGTGCAGTCACTCTACTTTCTTGCCAAAATTCTAACTCCAATCATACAGTGATAGCAGAAAAATTACTGCTCTCAAGTTGAAGTGAAAATTTGAACATTTTGTGTTTCCTTTTTTAAAAACTACTTCATACGGTTAAATCTTCTATTAATTACCTACTCTTTTTACATACCCTGTGCACAATACCAGCAAGATGGAGATGTTTGATGCCACATAGCATCTGATACAGGAGGTAGCTCATCCTCTCATGGTCCAGATCCATCTGGATAACCTGGCACAGGTTCGCGTCCATCAGCTCCATCACCAGGTAAACGTCCTGGAACTCTTCCAGACTCTTCTGTGGCGTGAATGCATTTAGAAGGCCTATGATCTGGGGGGACAATACAAAATTAACCGATGAGTGACAATGCTTTATATATATATTTAAATATTTAAGCTAAAAAATCAAACTATTATGCCGTACACTCCTATTAATGTATTGAGTTGTATACGGCCGTTTGCTTAGATTCATTGCAGATGATTGATCCAAGCGTCACTTTGCGGAGTTCTATTGAATAAGAAAAAATTATTGGAAGTATTCAAACGTTACTTTTTGCAGCTAAATTGCAAAAGAAAATGTCTGGGATTGCATCCAGGCCTTATTTTTCGGACCTCCAAAGATCAATTTACTTCTATATTTTCCTAATTTTATGCCATGAATGGCATCCTGCGGTGGCAATTTACAAAATTAGCGTTAAATAAATTTACTACCGGAAAATATACCACAGCAATTTGTTCCATAAAATGAAGAAGATCATTTTATGAAAATTCCATGAACGGATAAACCTTAATACGACGATCACAGCGTGCAATTAGTTTATTTTAAGTAGAATGGATGATAGTCCCTGACACTCTGTAACTCGTACTCACATTCTTGTGGTTCACCAGCTTCATCAGCTTGAACTCCCGGTAGGCTCGCTTGGCATGCGTCACGTTCTGGAAGGGACGCGACAGCTTCTTTATGGCCACATTCTGTTGCGTCACCGTGTCGTACGCCGCGCTGTCGACAAACGACCGTCAAATAGATACATACCACACACCAGAGAAACGCACAACGAAACTAATTCGAAGGTTTTCGAACGCAAAGAACTGTGGCGAGAAATTAAGGCAAAATCGCAATTTCGGAGAGTTTACCCGAATTTAGGTAAAAGAAGATGAGCGGGCACATTATATTGTGCGGTTAATAGGGGTGAGATTTCTTAATAAATTTCAAAATAATTTCACTTTTTTGACATAATATGAGGTCAACTTGGTAAAGACTAGGTATTGCAAAAATAAGGTAAGGTATAATCGTTCGATTAAATTTTCTCTTCTTTTCTTGTGGCGAAAATAATGATGACATTTCTCCAATTGATAATGTCTAGCTTGTGTAGTAGAATAATCGATTACCTTTTACCGAAATTTTGCGTAGTCATAATTATAATAGCGCGGTATTATCACTCATTGACACCTTTGCCATGAACCCGCCCTTCGCAACTTCAGGAATTAGCTGTATCGCCCATTTGTAAATTGGATGGAGCAAAGGGCAGCAATTTTGAAAGACTTTCATTATCTTTCCAGAAATTATTACCAGAACCTTTGAAACCAACCACACTCTAAAACTATTGAGTAATATTAAAGTTTTATGAAAAATGATGATAAACTCATGAAAGCGTCATTCGCGAACAGGCTTTTAAAACAAGCGTTTTTGAAAATGAAAAACTGTTTAAACAAATTGTCCTCGCATACCAAAATTTGCAATATAGAATTGCATTGCAAAAATTAACACTGATATCAACCTTACGGTAGCGTTTTTTAGTAAATAAAAATTTCCCTCAACCTTGATGTTAAATAATTAAACATCAGTTAATTTTATATCATTCAATACATTAAGTCCCCTTGCTTCATATTAATTAGTATTACAATCACGACTGTAACCATTACATATGTATTAATTATCGTATAAAGTCTAACATTTTTATAAAACAATAAATAGATCATATAAATGATGCGTTAGGATATAAGCTATCATGCGGTAATAAAGAATTATTGTATAATGAATTCGATAACGATAGTTAAAATACACAAATACACCCAATACCACATAAACTATAAAAGTTAACATTGGGGTAAAAAACCCTACGCTTTTATGTGTTTGTGGATTAACATACAATTTTCAACAAAGTCCGGTTCTGGCATCAATGCTGGATTTAAGTCAAACTATAAAAACAAACAATTTAAGTAGCAAATCAACATAAAGAAGCATTCGATACCCTAATGATTATGACACCCCCCAATACACACATAAAAATACATAATAAAAGGTCAGACTGAACTCCAAAAATACATCTAGCGATAATATAAATGTTATCACAGATATCACTGAAAAGAAATACCAAAAACAACTTTGACCAATTGAAAACATTTCAATTTTAAAATTTCTTCTTGTAACTTGATCAGAAAAGCTCCAACGGTGTCAGCAATGACTTTACAGTGACCATTTTATAAGCCGGCGTAGTATATTAAATATAATGAATCGTAACTTAGCAATATTATTACTTGCTCAATAACTACGTTAAAAATAGCACATGAATTACAATAAAAAATATTTAGAACGACGTGAATTTACAAAGTATTTAATAGTACTCTTTTTCAAAGTTATTTACAACTAGTTTAAGGCATGTTTCAATCAAGAGCTTGTGAAACATAGCTTGAAGAAATTATGAAATTGGATTGGATTTCCTTGGCTGAAATACCAAGAGTAATGAATGTAGGGTAGTAGTAAATTTCCTCGCCCAAATATTTGACACGATTAGCGTCGTACGCTAGCCACCGACACAAATTAGTCACATAGAAACAAGGGAAATTAGTCGTTATGGTCAAAGCGGTATGAGTGAAGCAGCAAGCGTGGTCGAGCCTGTCTTACCAGACGGTGCCCTGCGCGCCGGCACCGCGCCGGACTAGCTCCGTGTACCGAGCGGGCACCGTGAACACGGTATCACCGATCGTAACCGAGTTAAACTGTACCATTGCTACGGCTACTCGACTATCTATGCGTTACTCGATCAGCTATAAAGAGAAATAGATTAGGAGTCGCTGTGAACAAAATGTATTAACTAATTGCTAATGTCCCTTGCCGCGTTCAGCACTTCAGCGGAAATTCCCAGTTTTGGAATTATCTGAATGATGATTTTCCTGGTAAAGTTTCAAGTTTAAAAAGCAATCCATTTATTTCTTCAGCCAGACTCATTGGCACTGGCACTGAGATGTTTTGATCAGTGCACATTGTACATTTAGCAGACAACTGAAATTTAGAAGTTCGTTCGGGGTTGCTCGTTCTTAAACTATATAGAAGACGTCACAGTTACAAAATTTAAGAAAATAACATGAAAATAATGCAACGTTTAGCTGTCTACTTGGGACATATACAAGATAAACAAGTGCAAACATGAAAACCAAAGCTGATAAAAATATTTACATCAATGAATATGGGACAAAAAATTATAATTGTGAAGTAGATGCCAATCATGAAAATTTGCTACAACTACATAGAGTGCAAAATGTATATAAATATTATAATAAAACTTAGAAGAGATTTAACATAAATGATATATTATTAAAGCAAATAAAATAACGTAAAAGCCAATGTTGCCTCATTTGATTTCGACTAAAAACATAACAATTATTTTATTATACATATTATATTGGTAACATTAAAGAATAATTTTTGAAGCGTGCACATACTCAAAAACATAATAATTTTGCAAGCTGGTGAGAAAAAGACAACTTACGGATATTTATTTTGGGATGTATAAATATATGTATGATGATGAATAAATCAATAGTTGTGAAGACTAAAATGCTATAATGCTTTAGATAATATGTTCAAAATTATATGTAGGTACTAAGAACAGTAAGAATAGATAGCAATTTTGAAATACCAGCTGGGAATGTAGAATTTTAATCGAACCTTCATTCCAAACTTTATAGCACTAAGAACTGCTTGCTAGCTCATTGCTGTATCCTGAAAGTTAACTCGGACTGGACTATGCAATATATGATGAGTTATCAATAAATTATTAGGTAACCATTTTCGGAGGTGGATTACGAATAGGTAAGCAGTTAAGCCTTACCATACTATTCCCTGAGCCCCGGAGCCGATAGGCTTCAAATTCTGGTAACGCTTGAGGATCGTGAAGCGTGTGTCGCCGACCTCGACGGTGTAGAAGTGCGGGTGGCGCGGCGCGGCCGACATGGCACTAGCTGGCGCCGCGTGGGGCATGGACTACCCCGACCTGCGACCAGAAATATATCGCTTTAGTTGGATTAACTGAAGAATTTCACATACACTCCTTTGACGAGTTCTTGCCTCGCAAGAAGAATGAGTCACTTTGTGGAATATCAGATGCAAAACCAGATGTCTTAGGAGCACCATCTCTAACGGGCCCAACTCAGTGCAATGTATCTGCTTTAATTACCTATTACAAAGAAATCCTTGTTATAGATATAGCGCAATATATACATAAACGTTGGGGAAAACACACTGTTGGTAGGACCCCACAAGATCTGGTCAAGATCGCTCGAATAGTTCTTGGAGTCTTGTTGAGTTCTTGGGAGAGGCCTTTGTCGAGCAGTGGACGTATTCTGGCTGGAGTGATGATGATGCAAAATATAAATTTATTATAACCTTAAAATTTCTTTAGTTCAGAACGCGTTCCGGTCTCCATAAATATCCAGCCTTTTTTGTGCAAGTAGGTATTCGTCAGTCACAGGCGCGGCGCAGCTGGTGGCACTTCGGAGATCACTTTGTTATTGCGTCTGCAACAAAAGACATGGATATCACAACTCGAATGTAAACTTAATATTCTGCGGTAGTTGAAGAGCATCCCAGCGGTGCAGCGAAATTTATGTAAACAGAAGCGTACCTATACATTAAAAAATATAATAATATCAATCTGTATTTAAAAATCAAAAGATATCTCAGTTCTGACTGACCTATGTTTGTTGGTTGGGGCACTGTAGGGAAATCCCTATACAAATCATACATTATTTGCCTACTATATGATTATACTAAAACTGTATGATTTGTACTCAGAAGGACAGTTTAATAGGTCTGAGGAATTACAAACGTCATAACCTATTGAAATATTTTAATATTTGCAACTCTGTAAAATGTAATTATTTTTAAAGCAAAATAATGGCACTGACATAGTTAAAACTAGTTGGAAAATCATAAATGCTCAGACTAAAAAATTATACGAAATAAATATGAATAACAAAATACAGAAGACTTAGTTCAAACTGGGTAATTCTCATTGATCTAGAATCTAGATTCTAGACTCAAGAATGATTAAATTTGGCTAGTAGCAAGTCAAAGATTCCGATACGCACAGACCAACCCAATAAATAGGTATTAGAGAGACCTAGGTACTGAATAAAATATAATACTTTGAATGGTTTATAGTTGCAGATTGTGAAAGAGTCAGATCAGTTTTTTTAATACAACTTTTTTGGTTAGATTTCTGTGTTAACCAGCCATTAAGGTATTTTTTAAATACATGGGGTATTCATTTTATGGGCGCCACACAACCAGATGGTATTTAGTTTCTTTTGTTTAAACCCAAATATAATCTGGTGTGGCGGCTGGTGGCGGTGTTTCCTGGACGACGCGACATGGGTATTTTAAAAAAGAGGGCACTCCTGTGACATCACGAGACCCGTACGCCATCATCCTCTTCCATGAAAAAATAACGCTGACGTCTAGGGATGCCCAATAGAAGCGAAGTGTTCTAGTATAAAGCGATTCATTTTGTACAGTTTCGGTTTTCGTTTGCGTACCAGCAACCGAGTAGGTATTGAACGTTTTTTTTCCAGTACCTACCTAATTACAAGATTAATATAAACAAATCGAAGATAAGAAAATCTCAATATAATCTTATATTGCCTTTATATTTTGTATTTGTATGTGTCTGATTTTTGTTCTTTAATCTTAGGGGGACCAGTGAAGTCATATCGTAATATATTATACTGTAGGTCGTTTTGTGTTTTGTTATTGTGATAAATATCGTGTGACGGTCGTTCCTTACCCCCCAGACCCTCTCAGGTTCCGTCCGAGTGCTCTTACCAACTGAGCCAACCGTTCGAGAGACTCCCGTATCGTAAATATTGATAAGTCGCGGTCGCGGGTTCGATACCGCATCGTTCATAAATTTTGGTATCAAATTTAATTTGCATAAAAGGTTCGCTTCAAAAAATTTGTTGGCATTACCTGTACTTACTTATACGCACTTGATACAAGAAACTGTTGCATAATGAGGGTTATTCACGAGCGTATTATGAATACCAAGTGAAGTGCAGCATCATATACTATTTTACCTACCCTCATGTATTGCAATTGGCGAGCTCCACACAACACCAGATGCAGCAGATCTTATTCAGTTCGTTTTATTTATACTGAGACATCAGAAGCAGAATTGTGCACAGATTCTTGCCTTTGTCTATGACCCGCACGCGTAGAAATAAACTCGCTCTGAGGTTAATTAATAACGCCATTACCTCCTCTCCCGGTACGAAACTTATATTGCATAGAAAAATGGTAAAAACTAGTTAAATTTACGCCCCGACGAAATATTTAATAGCGGACATGGTTGCCGTTTAAAAATTAATCGAGCTTTTAAACTAATAAAAAAGTTTTTACGAGTTGGTTAACTGTGCCCAGATTAGGCACACAATTTTAAAAGGTTATTAAAAATGTAACCAACCAGCTCGACAGACGAGGGACTGTCGCCTCATAAAAATAAATTGATAATCTCGCACCTGGAATGAGTTGAGCTGCGAAATATGTCATTACTGGTGGCAATTTCATGGAAAATTGTTTTTTTATTATTTTGTATGGCACTGATTCCGTTGGTGCAGGAAAAGCGCTGATATGTTAAGAGACCATTATATATATAATATAAAAAATTGTCACCATAATATGTCGTTTTATATCATTCTGCAGATTAAATGAAATTAGATACTATTATAAATGAAGATCCTTGTGCAGTATTCACTAAGCGTGGGTACTTTGAAAAAAAGCGCGTACACCTTTCTAAAAGGCCGGCAACGCTTCTGTGATTCCTCTGGTGTTGCAAGAGAGTATTAGTGGCAGTGATCAGTGGCTTATGAAACAATCAATTAAAAAATAATATAAAATCAATTCTAAGAAATAACTATCTCAGTCAATACAATTAATCCCAGAAGTTAGGAAATATTACTTTAAAAAAATATAAACATTAATTAGAATACAGTGAATGCCATTCAATCAATCCAAGCAGATTGGATGCGCCCGCAATTAAGACTCTATTCATTACAATATAAAAATGTTAATCGCGTGTATATGTTAATAACTAGCCCACATTTTCCCGAAGAATATTTCACAAAGTTGAAAAGCATTTTTGCATTGAGGTCGGACTGTGAATAGGAAATTTATGCTTATTTAAAATTCTATCTTTAGCGGGTTTAAAATATTTCACTGTAAATAACATAAGTCATTCCATACGTAGAAAAACATGGTACAAAGCTTTGAAGTATTTTCAAACATGACTTATAAACTCTTATTTAGGGAAAGTTGAATATTATGGTGACATAGAGAAGAAATGGAAACCTACGAAGGCTAAACTTAAATGAACTTTGCTGTTTGTATCAAACTATTTAAATTATTTATTTATTTATTGAAAAGACCAACAGCATAAATATTACAAATGAGTCTTTAAATTAGTGTACATATAATAGTCAAATTTATTTTTGTTTTCTCTTAGGTACTACTGGGATAATAGTAATAAAAATGTATTTTTATTATATATGCTTAAGAGAATGGAAAAGACGCTATCAAGAGGCGCGAATTCGAATAAAGATAGAGATAAAAACTTGTGTAACAATGCCAAATCACTTAAAAATAACAAATTGTTTTTACATTTGAAGGAGCGGCATGTCAAATCATTTTTCAAATATGCAATTATTGGGGCTAAGCTAAGCTTTACCAGTGGGAGGCTCCTTTGCACTGGAAGTCGGCTAGAGTATGGGTACCACAAAGCAGTAATGTGTCAACATTACTGTGTTTCGGTGTGAAATTATTGGGCAAATGGCACTTAACATATTATATCTCAAGGTGACGAGCGCAATTGTAGTGCCGCTCAGAATTTTTGGGTTTTTCAAAATCCTGAGCGGCACTGCATTGTACTGGGTGGGGCGTATCAATTACCATCAGCTGAGCGTCCTGCTCGTGTCGTCCCTAATTTTCATAAAAAAAGCAGGCTATTAACTTTAAAGTAGGTGCTGTAGATGGCGCTACATTAGAAGCTATAAATTCATTGTTTATTAATATTCATATTAATTTATGTATAAAAGTATTAGTTCACGTGACAACATAGTCCGATTGCGAACAAGTGGTTATTTTGACAACGTAAACACTGCGTCAAGAACTCTCTGCCCATTAGCCACTTGTAGGGCTCTGATATTAGCATCTTGCTCACATATTATGCTAATTAAAAGTGCTGTCAACTCACACCAGCTACACAATCCACCCGTTACTCCCCACGCCGACGTCGCAGTTGCTATTTTAGTAAAACACCTATCTAATCATATATCTAGGAGGTCTGGAATCTGCATAGTATAAAGTTAAGGATGCGTCTTTTCAACATGGCTGACATCAAAAATAAGTGGCCAGAGTTGTCAATCATCTGTGATTAGAAATAACAAGACGTGTTTTACAATAGGCGACAATTTTATAAATTGTTAAATTGAAAATCATTTATTTTTATTGATAAATTCAATAAAAAAAATTTAAAATTGGATTTTAATAAACGTCTGAACGTATCCCCATAATATGTAAATACCCATTCAAAAAGATATGCCAGACATGAACGAGCGCAAGAAACTCAGTGGGCTCCTTTTATTAATAAATTTATTCGCAGTACACATATAATAATACTCTAACCCAGTCTTGTTGAGTCCACGTCGCACAATTTCGAGCGAAGCTAAGTAATTGAGGCGGCTTATATTAGCAACGAGAAGCCTCCTCCTGACAGTCCATAAGCTGGTTTGCACACTTCTCACTTCCTCTACGAGTCTTTTGAAGTCGACATAAGAAGATTTGCGATTTTTCGACTTGATATCGTTGCAAAGTCCTCTGAATAGTCGAACGACTCACATTTAGTTTCTGGGACACATAACATTGACTACACCCTTCCTCAAGTAGCGCTATAATTTTGCTCGCTGTTAACCGCCGCTAAACAATGGTATCAAGACTTAAAAATCAAGGAAATAGGTCAATACGACAATAATTATCTAAAAATGATTTAAGAGTTAGTACGAACTATCAACTATTCCCGCCGAGATACGCAATTAAAAGCATTTTTTCTAGATTCTTAAATTAGAAATTGGAAAAAAAAAATATGCACCAAAACGCTTCATAAATGTGCCTGTAATAAAATTCTCAAATAATTAAAACCTCTTTTGGTATTGTATCTTCTAAAGGGACGGAAATAATTTAAACCACAGTTTTTTTTGCAAATGAGTTTAGATTTAAGATATAAAAGATTAAACTACCATCCGGCACCCAGTCTACATTAACAGTCAGGAACTACCCTACGAGAATAAAGCCTTGGCATAACATCAGATACAAAGCTTCGTTGGAAAGCTCATGTCAAAAAGAAACGAGAGGAGTCGGAATTAATCTATAAAAATATTTACTGGTTACTTGGAAAGCACTTCTCATTATCACTGAACAATAAAGTTCTTTTATACATAAACAGATCCAGAGTACATCTTTTTATATAATATGTATTTTCATTTTCTAAAAGAAACATCAACACAACTCGACACACAGTTAAAACGTTTAACATAATTTAAATGTTGTCTTTAAATTGTGGAGGAATTTTAAATATTTTAACGAGTTTTCCGCGAGCGCGCCCGCTACCCAATGGTGTCAAGTGTCAGCTGCAATTGAAGATGTCACCCGTCTCCGCGAGGGCAATACAACTTGGACATTTGCATATTATTATTATTATCGTCAAGTTGTTCTATGTGCTTATTAAGGTTTTTATAATTTTATATGCTGTCAATGAGAGCTATCTTCTTCAGAGTGGTTTAAGGAGATTTAAGGCATCATGATCATCATCAGCCGGAAGACGTCCATTGCTGGACAAAGGCCTCCTCCAAAGATTTCCCCTCATTTAAGGCATGCTTGACTGGATTTAGAATTACAGGTAATGATAAAGCTTGATTGTAAACTCCTTGGCGGCCGCGATTTCGCCTCAGGCTAAGACTGTTTTTATGCCATTAAGGGACCAGACGGATTCTTGTGAAACCCAAAGATTCTGAGCGGCACTACAATTGCGCTCGTCATCTTGAGACGTAAGATGTTAAGTCTCATAATTTAGCCGGCATCCTGTGCAAAGGAACCTCCCACTGGTAATGAAGCGTATTAAGACTTTGCTCAGACTTTACTTATGTAATACAGAGCTGAGTGTGATAAAACACGAAATGCCTTTTACTTTAGGCTTTCATAACTTAAGCTTAGATAATTTATACGTCTAGATAGTCTCTTGCTGTTCGACAGCCGATGAAAACAGGCCAGGTATATTAGTCTAGTATGTGTGTCTTACTCTCGCGATTTGTATGACACTTTGTGTTAGTGTGTGTGCATTGATCTAAATAGAGGTTAACTGTCCACCTCAATTTTTTTCGACGTTTTCACAGCTGTCACAGTTTTTCTAGACGTATAAATGATCTAAAACCTTAAGCTCAGCTGACCAAAGACTATAATAACGAAATCAAAGGTTATGCAAAGCTTACACTCAGCTAAGTTTTACGTAAGTAAAGTCTGAGCAATGTCTAAGTAGGCTCTTTAGATCTCAACCTTAATGTAACAGTGAGGTTGCCATGCAAATTTAATTCTGCCTAGTGTTAATTGCGCCAATATTTGTCTGTACACGTGTTTCGCCTCTACACGAGGCATCCTCAGGAGATGTTGACTCGCCAAACTCTGGCACGAGACTCGTCGATACTGGCGGAATTAACACTACAGAAAACTCAAAACATTTGGATTATATGAATAATTTAACAAAAAGAAACGATAGTTCCGTTGAAGCCTTCTAATTGGTTACCACTCATCTCATATACGGCAACCATAATATCTCGAACGTTGTCAGAATTATGCCCCAGGGAATGTCGGGTATTGCACCAGGCATCGTTCATTTCCTCCCACATCACGAGGAGCGCTAGTCGCTAGTTCGCCGTGGCCAGAAACGTACCCGTGGGACTCGTCTAAATCAGACTAAACATTTATTGTAGCGGTCTCTACGTATCCTGATAAATTGCTTGTTCATTTCTTACGGTACTTTCATAGTTCATCTACTGCGAATAGGATATGAAATAACAAATAGATTGAAAATCTAAATGTTGCTTGTGCTAACTGAAATGCCAATGGTTTCACATTTAACTATTTTTATTCAAAACTAGCTGACCCGACAGACGTTGTTCTGTATATAATAAATAAAATAATGTTTTTATGTGAATTTGTCAATACTCGTAATATATCATAACATCAAAAATTACTTCGTAAAATATGCACCCTGCTGTCGTAATGAAATTGTTTCACAGCAGAACTGTCAAATCGTGCGTCAATAAATTCTCTCATAGACATTATGTATGTACACATCAAAGGAAAAACAAATTTGTTGGTTTTGATTAATTTAGCAGCATTTTCCTATTTATTCATTTCCATTTAAACCTTCTCTGGACTTCCACAAATAATTCAAGACCAAAATTAGCCAAATCGGTCCAGCCGTTCTCGAGTTTTAGCGAGGCTAACGAACAGCAATTCATTTTTATATATATAGATTGGATATGATATTATTTATTAAAAGTAAAAACAACCACCTATACAAAAAAGTACGACTCAGATCTGAGAAGAACGGGCGCAAGAAACTTACTAACTCGACTTAGCCGAGTAGTAGGCATTATAAGTTTATGTCTGATCCTGGTGTTAACTTTATGGTTAAGACAGTTTCTAGCAAGTTCACTCACGTGCCTATGTACAAACATAACATTATCAAGAATATATTGAGAAGCAACAGTTAAGATGTTTAATTCTAAGTTTTGCTCTCAATAATTCTTTAGGATCACTTCATAGCCTTATATAATAACAAATTACCACCTGTCCATGCCCTTATGGTAATAAGTAATGGCGTTTAACTTTCTTTCCACTTTAAAGATTAAAAAATATGAGTTTTACGAGCACCTGGATTTGTGGTTTTCCTTCAGGCTGCGATTTTCAAGATATTGCCATTCATGTTCAACTAATCTGTAGAATGAGCTTTTTCATGAAAATAAAGTACGAGACGAGCAGGACTTACTGGCACGGAAAAAACACATTTACCTGAAAGGTCACAGAGGATGTGTCGCATCTCGCACACTCGTTTATGCACTCTTGCACTATCAAAAGAGCCTTCTAGAAGGCTTCTTGTAGTGCCATGAATGTAGCTCAATCTACGAGGAAGCACTAAAAATGCTATTTGACTCCCACTTAAGAAACCTCTTGATGGATAGTTCATTAGAACTTAGGAACTATTTCTGTTATTTTAGTAGAACTTTAATAATTATTACAATTGCAATGGCTAATTGATTTATGGCTCCGCTGACACTAGTCAAAGACGCTTCCATTTCTAGTCGAATTGGATTCCTTTTTAAAATTTTAAAAGATTTATGAACCATGTGTTGCTAGAACAATTGGCTCAGTTCGTAAAAGCGCTCGGATAGAACGCGGAGAGGTACATAATTCATCTCTCAAAAATCTCAATAATATAAACAATAAAATGCAATTATATATTTAGTGAAGAGTGGGGGAGGCAGGAGACTCATGGCACAGGTTCTACCTAGTTTGAGCTCCTGTCTCCCAACTGTAGTTTAACATTTTAAGAATAAGTATTGCTGTACTATTGTAAATATAGTACATATTGGGAGAAATATACGAAAGTATTTGATTTGATTTGATATATTTGATAATTTTGATTCGTCTATTTAGCAGCAAGAGCATATTCAAACACGAATTATGTTTGCCTTGACTATGATAACAATCCATCGCACACGCTATGAATAGAAACCAAATTGTTAAGCGAACTATCAACGTAGCGGTCTGGGCCGCGGGGGTGGTAATTCCAGACACGTTCCCGTCACTCCAAACCAGACTTGTTTCCAACTAATACTCCCGGGGTTACATTGGCTCGCTATTAATATCATTTGATTTATAAATGTTTCTATCCTATTCATATTAAAATAAAATAATTATGTGTGTGAAGCAAGCGTTGTCGCACGTTTCCGCCTCGGTTTATGAATTTATGCAGCGTTCGAGGATAAAATAAATCCGAACGAATTCAACTGATGATTTAATGTGTGATCATCGAGTGAAATATGCTGGCTTGTTGATAGCTGACATAAAAATAAATTAAAAGAAAACATATACATTCAAATAAAACACTGCACAGTATATACACAATGAATTTTTCACTAACTACATTCAATTTCACTTATAGTTGCTGTATAGCTACAGATACACTGCTATAAGCATTTTGATGTCGCGAACTCACGAGATTTCACCAAGTGAAGGGCGCCGTACCTAGTGAAATTACTGGGCAAATGAGACTTAACATCTCTCAGGGTGACGAGCGCAATTGTAGGGCCGCTTACAGTTTTTGGGTTTTTCAAGAATCCTGAGCGGCACTGCGTTTTAATGGGCAGGGTGTATTAATTGCCATCAATTGAACGTACTACTCGTCTCGATCCGTATTGACATAAAAAAAAGTTTTAGTGTAATGTACACCCGTGTTCACTTACTTTTTCCATTACAATTCAATTTACTTTCGTCTGGGGGCCGTTGGTTCATTGCCAAGGTATGGTGTCATTTACAAAGCCATTTATACTATACTAAGTAGTTAAGCTAGTTTAGTAATATCAATAGCAAGGCATTATCAATTTATTTCCGAGCCAAGTAGTGGATGTGTGTATCATTTACCATATACCGAAAACCTTGAAAAGCCTAAAAGTGTAAACATGAAACAATAAATATGGAAAATAAGAAAAATTATTGAATAAGGCAATATTTTGCGAAAATCTTTGCTGCGAATCTCGTTGAAACGAGAGAGAGAGAGAGAGAGTCTCGTGCTAGAAATTAGCGAGTAAACATATCCTAAAGGATTCCTCGTGTAGTCGCCTCGTCTTAGCGGAACTTACACTCAAGAAAGCACACACCATTTGGATATAGAAAATAAGACAAATCTGAGAGTACATCTGTAGAAACATTTACTATGAAATATGAGGGAATTTAAAAACGTGGTAAGATTGCAATAAATCAAAGTATTTGGAGTTGAGTCAGCTGAGCTCACTCGGGCAACATTAGGGTGGAACGGTCTAAAATAATATATAGAGAGAAAGTCCAAAGCGGATAGGGGCCCGCCGATAGAGGGCAAACGAGTGTCGTTTGAGTTATTGGAACCAATTATGGACCTGTGATAAATTCTAGATGCGGGAATATAAAATGTCGGTTCGCTGTAGCAAGATTTACTTCCGTACATGTACCTACATCATAACTATTAATAGAATTTATGGCTTTCTTATGCCAATGAGCCTGCAAGCTTTGGATTGTGGAATAGAAATTTTGGAAATTGGTTTTTTAAGACTGATACATTTAGTGTTAGTTAATTTCTACAGCCTCTTGCTGCTAGACAACTGATGAAAGCAGGCCAGGTTTATTACTTTAGTGTGCGTGACAAGCTACGCCTTACACTCGCGATTTGTGTGTCACTTTGTGTTTGTGTGCGTGAATTGCTCAAAATAGAGGTGAACAGTCAACCTCAATTTTTTTCAACGTTATCACAGCCGTCACTGACTATCCAGATGTATAAGTGATCTAAGTTTTATAAGAGTCAGACTCCCTTGCACTTAAAAGTATCAAGGAACTTTAGGAAGGCTTGAATTGTTGAATGCCTTTATTACATTTTTGGTAGCAACGTTAATGTTCTTTGTTATTCCTTCAAATAATATTTATTTTTGGCAACATTTTGTGTTGAAGTACTTCAAAACTTTTAATGTTTCTAAAAGCCCCTTATTAAAGTATATTAAGCGACGTAGAACGGTGAAAGTTAAACAAATGAGTATTGAAATGAATAACAAACTCCTCATTGTTTTTCCAGTTAAATAAACAATGGAAGCTAACTTCGCCAAAGGGCAGTTAGACATAAAAATAAACAAGCGTAGGTAAGGAGGGTGGAAAAGGGCAAGGGTGCAGCGTGGGTGGTAGTGACGAGCGACGAGTGTTGCCACACCGGGAAACCATTGCGAATATCTACATCATCATATTTAAGTAGAATTCGTTCTATATATAAGTGACATAGAAAAAGTGTGCTTAAAGACAATGTAAGCGAAGCTGTCACTGTCCGAATCAAACTTGAACTGAATAAATGTTTTACATTGCTGCTTATTGACCAAGAATATTTTAAACAACTGGAGTAAATGCGGCAATGTATAGATTTAGCAGTCGAAGCTTATTATGTTGCAATTTTAGGTATGTTCCATATTGCCGTTTTATTTTTATAGAACGTGATTTGACTGTGTGTATAAAACGTCATTGATTATTTGTATTAAAAAATATATTGACACTTATTCATATTGGAACAAGCCATTGCCATTCATATTGGCAATCCAAAATTATTAATCTGAGATTAATATTTGAATCCTGTTCCTGCTTTTAAAATTTCAATCACCGGTCTATGGAACGTTTGTTTAATGTATTTTTATCTACACCAATATGAATACTTATAACCATTACATCATCCAAACGAGTGTTGTAATGTAATTCAGTGCAACATTACAACACTCGTTTGGATGATGTATTGGTTATAAGCACTGGCTTTTTTAATGTTAGCAGTAAGCTAACTGTTTCAGAATCATTTATAGAGGATTCATATAATGGTAGATAAAGTCTTGTATGCAACTGTTGATAATTAGGTATTAAAACACTCATGTGATGCTATTATCACATTCGTGTTTTAATACCACTTATTACACAACAGTTGCATAAATAACTATTACAATCCATCAAGAGTAGTATTATAATACTCCAAAAATCGGTAGTGTGTAGTATCTCATACACAAAAGCCCGGCAACGCTCTTGTGATTCCTATGGTGTTGAAAAAGTAAGCTACGGTGAATCTTCGTTTAAAGATTACAGAAAAAAAAAAAAAATATCTAATCATCTCATCATGAATTGTCGCGCCAAAATTAATAGTAGGCCAAGCGAATGAATCTGACTTGTCCACGACGGGTTCCGTACTATCTAAATACTTTTATAAAATAAAAGATGTTTATATTTTGGAATTCGCTGTCATGGTTGTCTGTGGTTCTCAGGTACAGCCAGGCGAACAGCGGAGTCTTAGCAATGGGCATACGGAATTCTTAAAGTAAAGAATGTTCAGTGTTCCAGGTTGGAGATGAGAGAGACCAGTGGGAAGCACCTTACCAGGATGCCGGCTAGATTATAGGTACCACAACGGCGCTTCAGTAATGTGCATTACTGAAGGGCGCCGTAGCTAGTGAAATGACTGGGCAAATGAGACTTAACATCTTATGTCTCAAGGTGACGAGCGCAAGTAGTAGTGCCGCTCAGACTTTTTGGGTTTTTCAAGAATCCTGAGAGGCAATGCATTGTAATGGGCAAGATGTTGAATTACCATCAGCTGAACGTCCTGCTCGTCTTGTCCCTTACTTTCATTAAAAAAAATGTTCAGTGTTCCAGGTTAGAGAATTAACAGCGGGGCAGTAATGGTTCAATGCACAAACTGACTGCTGAGTTTCAAGTGGCGCCAGTAGTGGCTATTTGTATGCAAATCAATGATCAATAGCTATTGCCCCGTGTCCTCGACGCATACTCTCTGCTAATAATTTAATTAACTGGGTAACTGGGGATGTTATGAATCTTAAATATAGCTATGTAGAAGTATGTCCTCCTGCTTCGTGTCCCAATAAAAGTGAATTTGATTATCCTTAATCACTGCATAGTAGATTAGGGCTTCCAATCCCGCAGCCTGAATTAAATCTCGGTAATTGCGGGATTACGAATTTCAATCCCGCGGGATCTCGGTATTTGCGGAATTTCGCATATTGAAAATATGCACACTTAAGGCAAATAAAACAATGAATTGATTAATTCGCTCCACATTTATTTACGTACATTTTACTATAAATATGATAATCAAATCATACCGCTTTTTTCACAAAAAAACATAATAACAATAAAAAATAAAAGTTTTAATAAAATACACAAAGTAAATTAAAAAATCAACCAAAAGAAAACACATTTTAAACTGATAAATTATTACTTAATTATTAAGATTGTCAGATTTTAATTTTAACAAAAAATTTTGATGAAGGAAACAACATGTCCAAACTGTCGTCTACCAAACTACTGCTACTATTTTTCATTCCCGCAATTCCCGCGGATCCCGCGCCCGCAATCCCGCGACACGCGGGATTGGAAAATGCCGCGGGATCCCGCAATACCGAGATTGGAAGCCCTATACTAGATACGACCACGTAACGGAAGACGCAGTGTTGGTAGGTAAGACAGAGCGCAGGACCGATAATCGTGGAGATCTTTGGGGGAAGACTTTGTCCAGCAGTGGACGTCGTCTGGCTTGCATGATGATGTAAATAACTGCATACAGCTATGACCGATACTTCGTCGATCTGTTATTATGAAAATTAACATGATTTTATTTGAACGTTATGATGACGATTGATGCCAATCTTTCGGTGTTTGTTAATTGGAAACTTAGTCTTGTAATAAAAAAATAACTTTTCGTGGTCCCGCTTCATCGACAGTTGCCCGAGCCATGGCACCTATACCGCGTTCATTAGCATCTTTCAACGCGCTCTTGGACAAGAATTCTCAATGGGATCCATTCAATGATGTGTGGTTTTCCCTAGTTTCTGAACTACTAAGGTACGCGGAAAGAGTTTAATATTCCTTTTTTGTATTGTAATTTTTCCTTTTAGTGTTTCGTCTAATTAGTGTAAGTGGCACTGCCGTGCTAATTGGACAGTTAATAAATAAATATTGTTACGTATCAGGACGCAGGACTACAAATAAGGACTAAAAACCTCTCTACCAGTCCAAATTCCGCTTGACCGCTTCTTTCCAAAGCGGGCTTCAAAAGGTGATAAGTTGGTGATACGAAATAAATCTCGCAAACAAACAAGACACTCTCTACACAAGACTTGAACGTGGAGTTTTATGACGGCGATGAAATAAAAAAAAAATCCAGCTCACACTTTCCCGGCTGAAAATACTGGAGAGTTAACTTTCAGAATTCCTTGAATTCAGTCAACAGACAGTCTCCGTGCAGAAAAGTAGAAACACAATCGGAAACTTTACAGAGTCTTGAACTTTTTCAATATCCGAGCTATTTACCATTCAACTTGAGCTAAAAAACTTTATGAGCGAAAACAATTTAGGCGTTGTTTGTAGCCAAACTAGAATGTAAGAAGAGTAGGGTAAAGTAAAAAGAGAGTCTCATACTAGTCGAAAATACCCGCAGCCTGTTTAAAAGTCTCAGAAGTTTGGATCAGAAACTTGTATTTATGACAACTATTTGGATTTTTTTTTGTGAAAATAAGAGACGAGACGAGCAGGACGTTCAACTGACGGTAATTGATACGCCCTGCCCATTACAATGCAGTGCCGCTCAAGATTTTTGAAAAACCCAAATATTCTGAGCGGCACAACTATTGCGCTCTTCTCCTTGAGACTTAAGATGTTTAGTATTGTTGTTGTAATTTCACTAGCTACGGCGCCCTTCAGCCCGAAACACAATAATGTTTACACATTACTGCATCACGGCAGAAATAGGCGCAAATTATGGTACCCAAAATCTAGCCGGCATCCTGTGCAAAGGAGCCTCCCACTGGTAATGTTATAAAATCCAAATGGTGTGAACCAGACCAGACAGGAAAACAATACTCAATATTAGGTCGCTGTACCTGCGCCTCACATGCCACAAACGTAGAAACAATAACCATGTGTGGGGCCTTGTATCATTGTTCAAAATGCGGTTTTCATGGAACTTTCTAACGACGTCCTGTGTAATTGTGTAATGAACTTTCTTGGGCGGTAATAACAAACCGATACGACATGGGCACCTTTAAAAAAAGCACGTACATCTAATTTCTTAACTGATAATTTAAAAAAGATTAGGGTGGTGGAATCAAAACAACTACTGAAGCGGTACGCAAATGGAGGTCACAGAAAATTTTTGTTTACGGATTAGAAAATTTGTACAACTGAGCAGCATTTTAACAAACATAATTACCGTTTTTATGCTCAAAGCTCTAAGGAAGCTTCCCAATTAGTCGACAGAGTGCAACGTGGGCACTATCCGACGTCAGTGATGGTTTGTTGGGGTATTCGCTATGAAGGAGTCACTGAGCCATACTTTTGTGAGAAAGGCATCAAAACACAGGTGTATCAAGATACCATTCTTGAGAAGGAAGTGAAGCCCCTTAACGACACCATGTTCAATAAACACATGTGAAAAGAAATGCCTAAAAGGTAACCATTGCTCCTCTGGTGTTTCAAGATTGTGGCAGTGATCACTTACCATCAGGTGAACGTACGCTCGTTTATACTCCTCCTCTGGCAAGAAAAAAAAATCAGTTTATGATGAATATTTATTGATTGGCAGATAGTATTTTCTCATACAGTTCGAAACTACCGAATTAATAAAAGAATAAAAATTCTTTTTTTCATTCAAAATAACAATACAATTTGATCGTGAAAAAGTTTACTTTGGTTGTTTACCTAAATCTATACGTACTACAAAGCTGTGAAATGAGCTTCCTTGTGCGGTGTTTCCGGGACAATACGACATGGGTACCTACAAAAGAAGCGCGTACATCTTCCTTAAAGGCCGGCAACGCTCCTGTGATTCCTCTGGTGTTGCAAGAGAATGTGGGCGGCGGTGATCAATTGATACCAGGTACGCTGCGTTTGTCCTCCTTTTCCATAAAAAAAAATCGAGAAAATTGTGTTTCGCATCTTGTAATATTTTACATAATTTAGTCAAAAATTACAAACCAACCGAGCATAGCATGATAAATAGAAGAATAAAAATTTGGTTGTTTTTTTTAGGTAGATACTTAAAACAAGTTCCGTAAATATTTTGTAGTTAATATTTATAGGAAGAAAAAGTTTCAAAGAGTTAGTGGAGGGAAAATGGATTAGATATTAATGATCCCCGCCTAACATGAGTCGCGTGGAAAAGCTTTGAGTAAGTTCTCTCACAAAGCCGCTAAGATCGAACAAAGTTCGGATAAAAAGTAACGCTCCACAAAGAATATTTGTATTTCCCCGCTATCTGGGATTCTCATTGAGTCGCGACCATTTATCAGAAACAAATCCTTCGACTAAATTTCCAAAGCGAAGTGCTACGATAGCACCTGGGTAGGAAAAAGCAGTGAATCTCGTACAAGTTTTACTCATTCCTAATGATAATGAAGTTTTTTCAAAAGCATAGTTTTCCAAAGATCAATCCTATAATATACACCCATGGCTTGTCCATATACAATTTTACCTTCAGGGGCCTTAAATAAATTCAATAGATTCAGCTTACCGTCAAACAAAGAATCATAAAGAATACCTTTATCGAAACTTAAAATTCCTTTTTTTTATGGAATTCATAATAAATAAATCAAACGAGCGTACGGGTCACCTGTTGTTAATTGATCACCACAATCTCTTGCAACACCAGAGGAATCACAGGAGCGTTGCCGGCCTTTAAGGAAGGTGTACGTGCTTTTTTTGAAGGTACCCATGTCGTATCGTCCCGGAAACACCGCACAAGGAAGCTCATTCCACAGCTTTTTAGTACGTGGAAGAAAGCTCCTTGAAAACCGCACTGTGGAGGACCGCCACACATCCAGATGGTGAGGATGATATCCTAACTCCATATTCCTTTCTTATATAATATTTCATTGTGCGCACCTAATAATTCCTGTACTGCAGCGACTGCCGTTTCATCATCTTCGAATCTCTTCTTTCAAATTATCCTTCAACCTTGGAAATAAATTAAATGAATTTGGCTATTCCGCGTGAATCTGGAGGCTTCTCAAGTATTCCGAAGCCAGTATCTAGAATTACAGCGGCCGGACTGAGACTCGGGGTATTTATCTTGATGAAACAAAAAAATTTACCTAGTTTAATAGTTTGTTCACCACAAGCCCAATACCAACTTGTAAAATCAAATATTAGAGTCCTATCTGCTGTAACGTTATTGCAATTTTAGTAGGGATCTTGAACTTTTTAAAGAAAAAATTGTGTTTTTGTGACGAAAGTGGAGGACAAACGAGCGATCGCCTCATTCCACATTCTCCTGCAACCACAGGAGCGTTGCCGGCCTTTTAGGAAGGAACACGTTTTTCGTGATGTCTAGGTCATACCGTCCCGGAAGCTACCCTAATAAATTTATATTTGAACTAAGCTTTCGTAGTTTGAATTATTATTATATATTACTAGCTGACCCGACAGACGTTGTTCTGTATATAATAAATAAAATAATGTTTTTATATGAATTTGTCAATAATATATCATAACATCAAAAATTACTTCGTAAAATATGCACCCTGCTGTCGTAACGAAATTGTTTCAAAGCAGAACTGTCAAACCGTTCGTCAATAAATTCTCTCATAGAAATTATATATGGACACATCAAAGGAAAAACAAATTTGTTGTGTTTATTTAATTTAGCAGCATTTTCCTATTTATTCACCTTTTAAACCTTCCCTGGACTTCCACAAATACTGCCGTTCTCGAGTTTTAGCGAGACTAACGAACAGCAATTCATTTTTATATATATAGATTTATTTAGTCTTTACAGAGAGATAAGATAGAAACTAACAAAGTAAAAACTGTACAATATATTTTTATTTTAAAGATTTCTAGCTGTTTATAGAATTTTCGTCCAGCTACTGAATAGATTTAAATGAAATATTGAATGATTATTGATGATATTCAGATATATCCAGCTATATGCAGGCATAGTGGTTATGCTGCTTTATAGTGTCCACGTGGATGACGTCGCGGGCAATAGATAGTATTAAAATATATCGGTGATATTTACTAAGAAGAATAATGACAATAGTATCTCTTTCCCATTAATTAGTCTCTAAACATTACTTTACATGAATCATTGTAATTATAATTGTGTAATAATAATAATAAATGTGTAATAATAATTAATATCCTTTTGAAATTGCAATATCATTTTCCTTTTGTGTCAAAAAAAAAAGATATCGTTTCAGTCACTTCAAATTCGACGTCAAAAGACCAGCGATTTATTACATTTTTTACTTTCGCTAACCGATATCATCTTTGATTTATTGTCGGTTGTGGCTTTCGCAGCAGAATTTTTGGCAAGGTACGGTAGCATTAAGCCACAATTTTATTATTTCTTTACGAGTTATTCACAGAATCAGCGACATGATAATATTATAAATATAGGTAAGTTTAAAAAAATAAATAAATTAAACAATATTAGTAAATTAATATTTTCATTATTTTCATTACTATTTTTCATTATATATATATACCTATAGTGAAAATGGTCCTTGTTTGAGGCTCAATCACGCCTAAACCACTGATCGTATCGACATGAAACTACCACCATTCGATGCGAAATTTATCCTAGATGGCTACTTACTTTTTATTGTATTTGTAATAAGATGCATAAAATTTTATTTATTTTATTCATTCATTGTAATATGTATCATATTTGAGATGAAGTACGTACTGGTGAAATACCATTTGATGATAAAGTGCTAAAACATTTACTCACCATAAGACGAGCGCATCCATTTTGAGAGCGGAAGCTAGAGTGAGCGGTCGGAGCAAACATCTGCAACAATTTAAAAAGTATATTATAAGTATTATTGAATTAGATCATTTTCAAGACTCACGAACGTTTCAAAATAGAATTTTAACAGGTTCAGCTGAATAAAAACGCGCTACGGCATATGATTACTGCGATAATTTTGCAAATCATCATGGGAAGTGGTGTGGTTACATTATGTGTCTTTTATGTGCGAAAGAAAACCGCCGCCGGATCTATTGCTTACCAGCGTACGCCATATTGGTTGGCATTGCTAAATTACTGGCATAAAACGTGGCTACACCTTTAATTAATGCCATAACCATGGCCACATCACGATCTAAGATGAAAGGGAGCATTTGACAAATCATGTCGTATACAAACAAAGCCGAAATATGGAACATGCCACAAATTACAACATCATAAGGTTCGACTGTTATATCTATACATTGCCGCATTGATTCACGTTGTTTAAAATATTCTTTGTCAATAAGCGGCAAAGTAAAACATTTATTCTGTTCAGCTATGATTCGGACAGTGATACTGTTGACACACGACTAAGGAGAAAAGTTTGCTTACACAGTCTTTAAGCACATTTTTGCCATTCCGCTATCAGACTGCGAATAATGTTGCTTATATTTGTATAGAACCTCTTTGGGAGAAGTGATCAATTACTTAAAGACGACGCTTCAATCAAGATAAGTAAGTTAAAATGACCCTGGCCCAACTGCGATCTGTTTTCACCCTTGGCCGTCATATTCTTAAATATTAGATTCATAAAATCATTAAATAGAAGTCTAGTCGATCAACACCTTTTTAATAATATTAAGATAGAAGTATTTTATTGCAGGCACACTTAAATATTTATTAATAATTTACGGTCAGAGACAGCCTTCTATCTACTAGTTTTGGAGTGACTCATCCTTCATTCTCATTATAGCAGAAAAACGTACAACTGCAAGGCTTTCTCAGTAAATATTCGAGAAAAATGTTTAAATAGAGAACCGTATCGAACATGGGAGCGCGAAGCTTGGCACATAGAATGGCGCCGCTAATCTTTGAATCATTTCATCTGATAGAACACAATACGAGCACACGGCGATACTCGATATCTCGATACTCTATCACAGTACTCGTCGTCCAGTGAACATTGCTCGCATCATATCCTTTATTGGAACACTATTTTCAATCAAAGCAATTCAATTTATTCCGCACTCTACCGCAGGCTATTCATGCGGATATTTTTATAACATGTAGTTTTTCATAGGGATGATATTGTAAATACATACATAATAATTTCATTGATGACAACCACAAAGATAGATCCTCACCATAAAAAAAGGTAAGAAATAGTAGCTTTTTATTTTTCTGTCAGGAAAGGGTGGAGACATTAGTATAAATTTATATCAAATAATAAAATTAATGGTATTCTACGACTTGTAAAAAACTTAAACATTAAAAAAACATCCAATATGCTGCACATTTTCACTAAAATAATGTAATTTTGTATATAGCGTCATACCAAAACAAATTTATATAAAAATGATTTTTAATTATATATTTCAATACAAAAATATACTGGTAAAAATTTCCATCTAATCAACAAACAAAAAGGATAAACAGAGCAACCTGCAATAGGAAGAATACTTTGCCTGAACATTATTTCCATTCGAATATTGAAAATGTAAGAGACAGCCCTACGTCGCGGATAAGCGAAGCAAACGCATCGCCAATGGTCTGCATAATTCTTTGAAGTTCGCTCCTTTGAAAGATTACCTTGAACATATAATGTAAACATGCAGGATCCCCAACTTATCCGAAACAAATTTTTCAATATTTATTATTTATTTCCAAAGGCGAATCGAATAGTCTGATAGTTTGGACGGATGACTGGTATTTTGAGAGTTAAAATAAAATTGAACTTAAACCAAACCAAGTAATTTTTTGAGGAAGCTTCTTTGTAAAGCGTTTTTTTTCTGAAATATGACATAAACGGGATGTCCAATTCAGGACGAATGCAACGCAATATATTGACGCCAATCGTGTAATGCGTATTTAAAGCTAAAAATGTCTTTAAATTTGAAGTAATCCAAATAGGCTACCATAAGAGTTCGCAGTTGGAAGCGGTTTCTCAAAAGAAATTTAGTAATACCTATACTACACTATATCACAGAGTGTAGAGGTGCGGCGATCGTTATAGAAAGAAGGCGTCCGAGCGCATAAACCACGGCGTCAGTACATCTGCGGCTTGGGCTGAAATGAATCTGTGATAATACCAAGGAAAGGAAAACACCAACAATTACAAATATTCTAGACAAAGCAGTAGCTAGAACTTTTATCAGACATCGTCGTTGTATTTGTATGGAAATTAGCTTCGCTTCTTTATCCCATATATCTCAGCATGTTTCATTTTGCGCGCTGCTTTTTACGTTGCTAGTACTACTAATAACATTCTAGCAAAATAGAAGATATAATTGAAATCTATTAACACATTTTCATAAATCCAAGTTTGGTTGGAAGTATCTGCATTGCTACGATTCGGACTTCATTTATCCGCCTAAGATCATGATTCGACCTAGCAATACGATTATTAATGTCGCTGAGGAGTATTTTTGTTTATTATTATTTTATTAGGCTAAGATAGCGAAACTGTCAAGCTAAAGTCTCAATTATAATATCGCATAACAAACTTAGCGTCTCTTCATGAATAAAAACATACTTAGTATGGTGATGCTTGACAATCGGGTCGCGAGAGCTCGTAAAAACGATATCGGTCTCTTTATGATAATTTACAGACCGGTGTGCGGGTAGGCAGAGATTTGCAAGTTTACGCGCAACTAAGGGTGACAGGACACTTATTTTTTATATTCTACTTAATTAAATTTGTTGAAATAAATATTGTAAGTTAGTTTTGGACTTCTTTAAAAAAGTTCAAAATAAATATTGTAAAAATTCAGTCCTTGTGAAGTAATGACACAATGCATCTTTAATTGAAAGTGAGTGTAGATAAGGTAGGTGTAAAAACATGTCTGTTGCTATCAAATTCTTCTGAACACAGATATTTTTGGGAATAAAATGACACCTGAAAATACGTCATGTGTAATTAGCTTTGTCTGACCTTTTAAGCACTAAACAGAATAATAAAAACTTTTCCTAAATACTTGACCGTTGTTTTTAATAGAGTTGCGTGAGCAGTTTGCGTGATTACGGCATGTTACTGACATAATTAAGGCTTTCTTTTAATTTTAGGGTCTGCGACGTACTCTCTAACTCATTATAACTCGGGTGTGTGTATAATTGATCAAGTCTCTACTAGATCTAGCGCGATTGTATTAATTCGCAAATATTTCGTACTCTAAAAGTTTTAAAGTTTTAATAAACTCGTCGTGTCGGGCGAATCGCCATCGCCTCGCTATCGCAGGGATCGATTGCTCCATTTGGATTTAGTTCTATTGCTAAACCAGGCGATTGGTTTGATTCTTTGTATGGAACGGACCCGGGAAAGAACCAAACATCAAATAAACACCGGTTATGTTCTATACGTTTCGCCCGGGCATATCATCGAGCTAGTCAAGCGGCTGTGGTGGTGGTGGTGAAGACGAAGCTATTTCTAGAATCTCAAAGTGAATCAAATTTTAACACCCATCTTAAGAATGGTCTCGTACAGCCTACTACAACGTCATAATTTGATATCTCTTCAATTTCAAAATGGAATTGACAAAACAACAATCCCGTATTACCTTCCTTGCCTCAGTCAAAACGGAATACAGTCTAGAATACTGGTGAAAATGAATTAAGAATGTTCTTGATATTTGAAATTTATGAGAGACCGTCTTCCTGACAGTATAATCTTTTAAATCAAAGCCATTCATTCAGAGACCGCCTGCTAAGTGCCGATGAGTCGTTCCGAATTGTTTACAAATCTAGATCTTACACCTTAATTTGGTCGCATGTGAGGCAAAACATATAAAGACAAGTAAATAAATTAATGCTTAGGTGAAGTAACTTTCTGTCTGTCTATAAACGCTATTTATTTAATAATAGCTTTATCACCAAGTAACATCTCAATTTACTACCATTAGTATCAAAACAATAGTGTCGCAGTAAGTGAAAATAATATCCCGTAGTTGGCAGCCCTACACGCGATCGATGTTCAGCGGCCACGGGGGGGCGGGGAGGCGACGCGAGCTTGTTTACCAAATTTAAATAAACCTATCTTGTTTATTCATTTTTGCACCTGTCTCATAACACGCTTACAAAGGCGCGACTGTAATTCAGAAATCATTTCAACGACCGTATAACTTTTCAAGCTATTTTTAAAGGGAATTACTATATACATTCATTATCATCAGCCGGCGCATCATCTCTCATCCAACGTATTCCGGCGATCTTGAGCAGATCGTCGGTCCATCGTGTGGGGGCCCTACCAAGATTGCGTCTTCCGGTACGTGGTCGCCATTAGAGCACTTTACTGCCCCACCGGCTATCTGTCCGTCAAACAATGTGGACTGCCCACCGCCACTTCAGTTTCGCAATCATTTAAATAACCATTACAGATTATGAAAAAAATAATCTGCAGGTGGTCGAGATGTAAAAACACTAGACTACTTTTGTTTATTAAAACCTTAATTAAAATGCGTTCATTTTATCATCGTTAAAGTTACAAAGAGTCAAGCAATTTATAAAACAGAACAATAAGTTATTAATACAACATGCAGACAGAGGGTGTCAATACTCGTATCTTGAACAACAAAAGGAGTTTGATCGTAAGCTTTAAGCTCCACGTACCTAGATGAATCTCACGCAAATAAGCTTAAGCGGGGGAACGAAAGCTTTCAAGGAGCTTATTCTGAACGATTGCTTGCATTCACGGTATGGTCGTATAAATCTTGCATAATATATACAGTTTGATACATTGAGTACACATAATATAATGTAAGTTCTTAAGAATTGGCTGGGCCACTTGCAGTTTTAAATAATGTGGCTTCAATTTCTGGATACTCTATGACAACGGTATATCGTGTATTAGAAGACATTTATGGAGCAGACGGTAACAATGAATAAATAAAAACTATATGTAATTATACTGAACTCTTTATCATTTATTGCACTACAATATGTACTAATAATAATAATTGAATTATATCAAGTAATTTATAGCCAATATAGTTATATACTAATAACTGTATATTTTTTTCATGACAATTAGGGACAAGACGAGCAGAACGTTCAGCTGATGGTAATTGATACGCCCTGCCCATTACAATACAGTGCCACTCAGGATTCTTGAAAAACCTAAAAATTATGAGTGGCACTGCAATTGCGCTTGTCTCCTTCAGACATAAGATGTTAAGTCTTATTTGCCCAGTAATTTCATTGACTGCAGCGCCCTTTAGACGGCACGACTTCACGGCAAAAATAGGCGCCGTTGTCGTACGCACAGTCTAGCCGGCATCCTGTACAAAACGAGCCTGCCACTGGTAAATATATGTGGGATTCTAAGTTGAATGCATTTATAATATACTAAGTATATTTTAAATAAATAATCAGAATCAATACCCTGGCGTTAATTGGTAAACTATAGTCTGGACTGGTTGTATAATTCAAAATTAAACCGCATTATTTGTAGCCAAGGAGGGGTCTTTGTTTACAATTTAGTCCAGGTAATAACAAAAAGTAGACATATATCGAGCGCCGCGCTTGACGTCTGAATATCAAATGATTTACACAAGGGCACGGACTACGGCTTCTCGGTGGCACTAAGTAATCATGTTTGCGGTTCACATCGATTTCGACACTAGTATCCGGCCGCGAACGTCGCTCCGTATTTACACATTTGAAAACGCAAGGGGTGCTATTCCAGGAAATTTTATATTCAGGCAACCTACTACTATCTAGGGTCTCCGCGTATTGAGACGGGGCTGGAACCTTGTCACATTAACGTCTACGTGACGTCAGCGGGCAGCCGACACTTCAAACTACAAACGGTGATTTTTGTCGTATGGATCGCATTAAACCAGTGGGAGGCTCCTTTGCACAGGATGCCGGCTAAGTTATGGGTATCACAACCACACTTATTTCTGCCGTGAAGCAGTAATGTGTAAGCATTATTGTATTTCGGTCTGAAGAGCGCTGAAGCCAGATAAATTACTGGGCAAATAAGACTTAACATCTTATGTCTCAAGGTGACGAGCGCAATTGTAGTGCCGCTCAGAATTTGTGGTGTTTTTCAAGAATCCTGATCGTCACTTCATTATAATGGGCAGGGCGTATCAATTACCATCAGCTAAACGCCCTGCTCGTCTTGTCCCTAATTGCCAAGAAAAAAATATACAGATATCAGTATATAATTATATGTATGTGTAGACTTAGTGTGACCTTAGGGGGGTTATAGGAATTTGCCAATAATATTTCAAAACGTCAAGAATTATTTCGTAATAAATGCTCAGGAACTGTCAAACCGTGCGTCACTCATAGAAAATATGTCGATACAAAACAAATATTGAAAATAAAAATAATTACGGGTCCCAAATCGAAATAAAAACTATCCTATCTCTCAAGTTGGACCAAACTGTACTCCGTGAAGGAATACCCATTAAAATCCGTTCATTAGTTTAGGAGTCCATCGCCGACAAACAACGTGTCACGTAATTTATATATATTAAGATTGTAACGGTGGAATGCACATGTCGTTTATAACCTATTGAAGCATACAGCTGATGTTAAACAAATATTGAAATATAGGAAGAAATATTTACAAAATCTATATATTTTAAGTGCACACAAAAAGAACTACAAGAAACGCTATTGAATCTCGGGTGGGTGACGTCAGAGGTTTTCACCCTCCTCGAGAGCGGACGGCGGCTGGCGGGAGGGGATGCGTCCTATGCGCAAGTTATACAATTCAAACTTGTATACTTTGGTTGATGTAACTAGCGCTGGACGGGCTAGTTCAAATATTTGACAAAGAAATTTTCAATGTTCGAGCACTTATCGCGAATGGTTTTCAACGAAACACGGTGGAAAAAAAAATTTCGTTTTTTTTGCAAACTGTACTTTCTGTAGCAGAACATCAGGCTAAGATAATTTATACTAGATGGGGCGTCTTGCTGCTGGACAACCGATGAAAACAGGCCAGGTTTATTACTTTAATGTGCGTGACAAGCTACGTTTTACACTCGTGATTAATTGTCACATTGTGATAGTGTGTGTTAACTGTTAACCTCAATTTTTTTCAGCTGCCACAGTTTATCTAGACGCATAAATTGAAAAAAAAAAATGAGGTCGACAGTTAATCTCTATTTTGAGCAATTGACGCTCACTAACACATAGTGACATAGCTTGTCACGCACGCAATAAAGTAATAAAACGGGCCTGTTTACATCGGTCGTCTAGCGGCAAGAGGCTCTATCTACATCTAGACCATAGTTTCTCAACCTTATTTTGCTCACCTCCCACTTTGAGAATATGTTCTTTTCTAGAGTATTTTCGGATATTATTTGCCTTTTTAGACTATATTTTTTAATCTACCCCCGCCCCATCTGCGCCATCTCAATGCCCCCTAATTTTCTCTGGGTCTTCTACTGCCCCCCCGAAAGTCTCAAACGCCCACAAGGGGGCGTTATCGTCCACGTTGAGAATCTATGATCTAGACGTATAAATTACCTAAAGTTGACATAGTTGGCAACAATTTAGCTTTGGAGTTTCAAGAAAAACCGCAGCGAGGTTAAGTCAAAAAGCCATATAATATCACGCAGGGGCCTCATACCTCGTACCTACCCTCAACCAATATTTCACGCCATCTCTCCGCCTTCGACGCGATTATGCTTATTCCCTTTGCCGTCTGAGTGCTTTTTGTGATCGAATATAATAAAACGGTTGCTCTCTCAATATGATATTATATTCGGGGGCGATATTAACAGTACTACAAATCAAACAGACTTCGTTGGTTGCCATTTTGAAATCATTTTAGATTTCAAAATGAATTCGAAATAAATACAATAAAATTATTAATTCCAACTTATAAGATATACACAGCACTAATGTTGCACAAAACGTCAGCTGTATAGCTACAGATATACTGATATAAGCATTACGATGACGCGAACACACGAGATTCACCCATCCAAAGTGTCTAACTATATTTTATGTTATGTTTTTTTTAAAAGTGACTTCCATGATTAATACACAAATACAAGAGCAACATCTCAAGTCAATTTCCTAATTTGCAAATATTGGGGTTGAGCAGATTATCAACTGTAAAGTAGATCCTGTAGATGAAGCCACAACCTGGGAGTTGAACAAAGCAAAAACAGAATTTTATAACAAGGCGGTACTCGAACGGTTAGCTCAGTGGGTTAGATCACCGGCACGGAACGCCGGAGGTCGTGGGTTCGAATCCCGCATAGTTCATAAAATTTTGTTTTTCAAATTTGATGTGTCTAACTATATATATTTAAATATTTTAATTATTTATTTATCGCGTGCGCAAGTCATGAGCATGTCGCTGACGCGAACTCATAAGATTTAACCAAACGCGGCTAAAAAAGTTTTCACTTCAACAATCTATTCTAAAAAGTCTTCATTGTACTGTTTCTGTATAGCCGTTCGTTGATCTCATCGACGTCGTTACTGTATTTCAATATCGACTATCGTATTTTGAAAAAAGAAATCGAGGCATGTTTCAGGTGCCGCCAGCCACAACTGTATTTTCTATTTCCTTTCCGAACCAGATGTTACAATACAAATGCATTGTATCGTACAAATTGTAAAATTCTTCACTAAGCTTACAATGAAAAGCTCATTATTATTGAGATAGTGAGTTTTATTTACAAAAAAACTGTCTCCTTCTTTTATGTATGGAAAATAAGAATAAACCACCCCTGACTTGTGTGAAAATAACAGTTAATAAATTACAAAAAATATTTTTTTTTACGTACATTATGAATTGCTTTGATGGAAATCTATAAACGAACGAGATAAATTAGTAAGTAATAATTTGCACTTCAATCCAATAGAGAGAACAAATAATTTCCCCACGTATTTAAAGTATTATTTCAGTATACAAAACCATGTTAAAGATTATCTTAATTCAAAACGTATTGTGAACCAACAGCTTCTCTCCCGCTGTTAGCAAATTGAAATATCTTTATTCAAAATAGGATGTGACATCACTTATTGAAAGTCAAAAACTACCACCCCTTCCAAAAAGAACGCCTCAGACCTGAGAATAATGGGCGCAACAGACTCAGCGGGCTTTTTTTTCCATCAAAAAATATGTTTACAAAGTAATATTGTACAATTAAACTTGTTATTTAATAGCAACATTCCTTACCCACTAAATGCTAAATATCGTACAAAATTTTCAAGACTGCACAACTCCGGCACTGGGAGCACTTACAGCGTAAAGTTGGTCAGAGCAGAGAACAGCTGAAACAATTGCTGTAATCTGAGTTGGTTGCGGCCTGGCACAATAATGATTAACACGGCGAGCGGAGGACTGGACGCTGTTCAATACCTCTGGCTATTGTTCAAGGCGATGTACTTTTGGATTTACCGCCATTGCGGAGAATACACAATATAAAGCGCTCACGGGACTTCTATTTCACAAAGCTTTTATTTCAGCCGAGCACTAGGTTATTTATTCACCACGGAGACTGAAAAACGTTTAATAGCATTTGAGAACAGTCAATCGCCACGTCAAAAATTATTTATCAAACTACCTGACTCAATATACATGGACGTGAGAACAATGGATGGATAAATATGTCCTTTAATTTGTTTTTGTCATTATTGCCAAATCTTTGAATGTTGTCTATTTTGCAACTGTCTGTGCCGATTCAAATTTTCTTAAATTTAAATATATTGATAGGAATATTCCTTTTCATGTTCTCGCTATTGCTGCCAGTGCAAGGCTTCTCTGGGCAGGATGCTGGCTACGGGGGTACTAAAGCAGCGTCTTCTTTCCCGTGAAGCAGTATTGTGCGAGTGTAACTGTGTTTCAGGTCGAAGGGCGCCGTAGCTAGTGAAATTACTGGGCTAATGAGACTTGACATATAATGTCTCAAAGCAACAGAACGACAGAATCTTTGTCCAATGAAGAATCCTCGGCGGCACTGCATTGTGTTAGACATAACGTAACACTTACCAATCAGGTGAATTGCTCGTCTCGTCACAATTTCTATTGATACCAGGACGAAATGGTTTAAATTTAAAAATTTATTTTGAAGTTTTTAATTATTTTCGATTTCTGCTGCGGCGATGCGGTCATATTAAAAAATGTAAGATTTCATTATAAGAGAGAGTAATGGCTTATTGACCGTGAAAGAGTCTCCTAATAAATTCAAGACTTAGATAATTCATACGACTAGATAGAACCTCTTGCTTTTGGACAACCGATGAAAACTGGCCAGTTTTATTATTTTAGTGTGCGTGACGATCTACGTCTTACATTCGCGATTTGTGTGTCAGTTTAGTGTGCGTGCATTGCTCAAAATTGAGGTTAACTGTCAACCTCAATGTTTTCGACGGTTTCACAGCTGTCACAGTCTTTCTAGACGTATATGTGATCTGAGATTCAAGCCTTTTGAAGAAACCCGCAAATTGTTAATTAAATGAATCAACATTCCTCGAATTGGGCGCACGGTTCGCGTGCAGTGCTTGCACTAAATGGCTGCGCACATTTCCCGGCAGTCGATGCACTAGCGACCTTGTTACCCGGACGTTGGCCCCGCCGCACCGCCCAGAATGCATTACCGCTGGAGAACGCCGTGCCTTCCTTGATAATTGATGCATACGCCTCTAGGCCTCTTGGTTCAACTCTACTGCGAATGTGCTCCTAATGGAATGAGATTTTTCCTGATGATACTGCATTAGAATCTAGGATAGCATGGTTTTTTTAACTATGTTTTGGAAAAGCGTCGACAGGTTTAACAGTTGACTCTGAGTCCGTCACATAACAATGTGTTTTCGGTTTTCAAATTCATATGTATGTTTATTCTACGCTTTATAAGGCCGGCAACGCTCTCGTGATTCCTCTGGTGTTATAAGAGAGTAAGGGCTGCGTTGATCACTTACCATCAGTTGACCCGTATGCTCGTTTGTCCTCCTCTACCATAAAAACAACTTGATGATTGATGCTTCAAAAATTATGAGCCAATCTAAAAAATAAAAATGATGATTTCTCCATTGTTCTGATAGGCATGGAACATTCAACATTCAACACGATATATGGAAAAGGTTATTAAAAGTTTTTACGCTAAAATTGTTGTGCTAAGAGTTTCACAATAAACCTCACTCTAGGCGAAACTTGTATAGTGAACGCATAAATAATATTTGTCAAAAAATATTCAACTCTCTACAAATGATAATGTACAGCAATTTAATACTACAATAATCAATCGGCGATTACAAATTTGCTAAAACACCGTCGCTAACCAGAAAACAGTCCATCTTTCTTCAAATAAACAGTAATAATCACATTATGAAAGATTTAAACTTAATTCTTTTTCAGAAAGTAGTATTTTCCATGAGGGTTTATTAGTGAGCGAAAAGTCATTCTTTTCGACCGTACTGCTTTTTGTTACATTTAATTGTTTTTTTTTAAACTTTTTCCTCAACAATTGTTCAAACTTGAACTATTTATATCCAAGGCTTCAACCGTTTTACATTAATTTTCTTTTGTTTTTTTTTTTTTCGCAAATGTACAAATGATTCCTGCCGCCAAAATGCCTGCCGCACGACACGCCACAAATAAGGATATCATCCCCACCATTTAGATGTATGGCTTTCCTCCACAATGCGGATTTCAAGGAACTTTCTTCCACGTGGTTCCACTTTCAACCAAACTGTGGGATGAGCTTCCTTGTGCGATGTTTCCATGACGATACGACATGGATATCATCAAAAAAAGGTAGAATCGTACACTTTTCTAAAAGGCCGGCAACGCCCCTGTGTTTCCTCTTGTGTTGCAAGAGAATGTGGGTGATCATTTAAGATCAGGTGACCTGTACACTCGTTTGTCCTCCTTTTCCATAAAATTGCAAATGTCACTTTCACTCGTCCTTACTTCCACTCATTCCATCGTGACCGGGACATGTCAACAAATGACATACTGTCCGCCTCTTTATATTTATAATACGAAATAGCCAAAATGATATTATATGATGTTCACTCAATTTCGCGGTCGACGTCTTTGCGTACTTAGAGGAAATAATGTATTACTTTTATTATCGTCTTGTAAATAACGTCTATCTGGCAAATGGGTGTAGCAGTGTGACGAGCGAAATGTCTCTCATTTGTCACGGGCAGATATTGAAATGATGAAGATATAGCTCCGCCCACGGACGGCCTAATTCAACTAGCTAGGGTCCTTACGACTTGTACTCCTATTTATTTCTTACTTTGTACTCAAATTTATTGCAGACCTATTTACCTAGATACACACAGTGAAACATTTTAATATAATACACCAATAAAATTTGAAAAACAAAATTTAATGAACGATGCGGGACTCGAACCCACGACCTCTGGCGCCAATTTTATTTGTGTATTAATTTCACAAAGTTTAATTTAAAGTACAGAGATGTTAACCTTAACTCTCTGGTCACCTGCAACATATTACTAATGCTAAGATGGCTGTGAACCATTATCGATTGAAATGAAACAGCAAATGTATTTAAATGAAAGGGCGCGAATACAGCTATACAAAAATACTGATCAGCCCAAAACAGACTTACGCATAAACGTAAAAATTATAAAGTAGATTTCTATTTAGCGTATATAAAAAAGTGACTGTGATACGAACGTACAACCTTATTTTTTATCGTTTGTAACTTCAAATCCGATTGTATTCCAATTTGCAATTTCCCGTAGCAAATATTACTATATTAAAACTGTGTACTGTAACGACTTCAGTTCTCAAAGGTATTAAAAGGTAAAAAAGCCCACCAGCACTTGAATTATACAGATTTTCCAATTACGAAATCTCAAAGGTATTAATAACCTGCAAGGAGTCGGGAGGCAGTGAGTGAAGTACACTCAGCAGTTACCGAGTACTGCTATATTGAGTGCCGGCTTCGCCAGTCTTATTCGTAACACGGAGGGTCTTTCTCAATTCCGACGCATGATAATATCAAGTATTTTCAGATGTCGCAAAGACTCGTACTTTCGTAACGTATCAGGTGTTGTGAGATACTGTAGAAGAAGGATATAGGACATCTATGGTCATCGCAGAGATCAAGTAATTTTAACCATAAGAGACCTATTTAACGAGCGTAGAAAAAGAAACAATTAAATATGTTTATAAATCACTTAAATCATGTATAATTTATGGCCATCAATTGCATTTTATTACCAACTAGCTAATACCCGCGACTTCGACCGCGTACACACATGATAAAGCACGTAGTAGGTACTTATAAAAATCTTCATTTCTTGCAACTTTGTTAACTTTATATTAAATGAAGATTTATGAATCTACATAAAAATAATATGATAGAAGGTTAACTACTGTAGTTAATCTACCAACTATAGTTGACTAAAATTAATTTCCCTCCTGAGAAAGTTAGAGAGATATAAGAATTCTAAATAGTTATTCATTTGAAACTATGCTTTCAATTTGATTTCTGAACGACGGGGGACCCATCAAATGAAAAACAAAATAGTTGTTTTTATTCAATTTCGAGCATTTTCATATTTATTCACCATTTAAACCTTCTCTGGACTTCCACAAATAATCCAAGACCAAAATTAGCCAAATCAGTCCAGCCGTTTTCGAGTTTTAGCGAGACTAACGAACAGCATTTCATTTTTATATAATATAAGAAGATACGTATAAATAAGTACAAATAATGTAAATTAGAGTCAAATGTTTTTTGATAATTTTTATGTCAAAAGAATTATGGCTATCAATATATAGTTATGATGATGTAGTTTAAATTTGACATAAGTTCACGATGTATATGATTGCTTTTTGCTTAAACGCTTCAAACATATCTGTTGGCTAGGAATTAAATCGGCTCCTAGCCAGTACCGACTTACGTATTAGCTACGGATCTTCCATTTGAGGACATTGAGGAATTTTTAAAAAGTACAGTAAAATTCGGAGAACTCCAAATATTTCAACAGCGACAGGTAACATTTTACAGCATATCCACCACTTCCACTTGTTTCTTTATTGTTATAACAGGCGCTATAAGTTTCACCTTGGCAAATTACATCATTATTTTTTTAATGTTTTAAGCGTTTGATATCTTTTATATAACCCTTTAAACTAACAAATAAAATATCTGCGTATTTCATATTGACAAAAGATTCTGGTACGACCAAGGTTGTTTGTCATCATCGCGTGTATAATTTGTTTAAATAAAGTTCGTAAAAGATTAATCAAAGCCCAAGGCTGTTACTCCAACCTTATTGCTTTTCTTTTGGTGAATTATGAACGTCAAAGTAATAAATCTTTTCCTCCAATTAATAATCTTCATAATTATGCAATAAGTAACTGAAGCTATAAAATAAATTAAATGAGTCAAACATTATTTTTAGTTACAATGGTGCGAAGTTGTTTGTTACATCTCAAGAACGGTTGCCCAAGCTCTCTTTTGCAACACCGAAGTAATTTCAAAGTATTGTGGGGCTTCTAAACGTGAGTAATAATTCACGGCGGTTGCGAAAACAACTTCCAAATAATGTCGTTTTATAGACTGATGGTAGATGGGAGAAACTAGGCTTTTTTAACAGCTACAGCGTGGTATCCGTCTGTAATTTTTTCAGTACCTACTATAGATACGACGACCCATATAGCCGAATGGTTAGTGACCCTGACTACTAAGCTAGAGGTCCCGGGTTCGAATGCCTGTAGGTGCAATCATTTATATGATGAATATAGATGTTTGTTTCCGAGGCATGGATGTTTATGTGTATTTATGTATGTTTAAATAAGTATATTGTATTAAATATATCGTTGTCTTGTACCCAAAAGTGTGTAAATATTATTATTATTATAGATTAGTGAAAAAGGTGTTGTGTAGTGGTGGTGATTTTTATTATTATAATGATGAAATAATCAATGAAAGAATCTGGGTTAAGTCAAAAAGTATTTATTTTCCTGGCACAACTATTATAGCGACACAGAACAACAGAAACTACGGAACTATGTTACAAACAAACGTCAAAACGTAAAAATGAAAACTTGAAAAACAAAGCAGTGTTAGCACCATAAAAATCACGACATGTACCTAACGGTAATGAGAATGCAAACCGTACTCACACAACAGGACTAGTGCGAGGTTGTGAAAGGAGATCGGGAGGGGGATTCACGTTCCAGCGAGGTCGGCCGTACACGGCCAAATTATTCCGGACCTCGCTGGTATTAGTACTACAATACTAGAAAATTTGCGATACTTTCACATCCGAACAGAATAAAGACAGAGAGGGCGCGACGTCATTAAACAACACCGCCGTGTTATTACAAAAAAGTTAAACATGTGTTTGAACACTTGTTTCAAAAAAGTTCTATTACAAATCTGTGCCTTTCTGCTGTTTAGCGTTCAGCATCTTTAGACATTGCTTATGTTTAAACACGAGTCGAAGCTTGTCTAACGAGAAGAATAAATTCATATTGAAGATTTAGATTATATGATGACAGACAGATGAAAAAATGGCGTCCGTTCCTTTACTTGTGCCTGAACACTTCAGTTGATGTTGTGCTTAACGACGTTTTAGTTAACCACAAGCTAAACACTATTTTGTATTAGAAAAAGATAAACTCTAATTAATGACGTTGTTATAGTTAGATCACTGTCTAACAAAACACGTGTCTAAGCTATGTTTAAATTATTTTTTTGTAATAACACCGCAGGAGTTCACGTCGTTCGTCGTAGTGGTGAGGGCATATCAAATACTATCAGATGAAAGCCTACCTTGTCTCATTACTAATTAATTAATTATCATAAAAATATAACCTGGATTCAAATGGATATAATACATCAAGTCACCTTAATAAAGTTTTCTATTAATGCAAATTATATCATCCTTAAATCTTAATGAAAAGCTAAGTCTGGATTTCACTCGGAATTTTTCCCGATCTCAAGAAACTAATTAAGTTAATGAAAGAAACTCACTGACGCTCTTAGGATTTTTTTTTCCTTAATTCATTTTTAATAAAATGGTTAAAGTGGAATTTCCGTGCTTATTTTCTATATTTAATGATTAGAGTAGAGGAAATTTATTTTTTAGATGATGAATGAATATTTATAGAGTGTCTATTTAAACCGTTCTCTTACACTCATGGCCATTAATTCAAGTGAAGTCAATTTGGTAATATATATATAGAATAAACTAGTCTGGTCACGAATACTGTTTTAAAAACTTAATTTTTTTAAATTCAAATTTGGGAAGCGTTTATCGTGTTAGAATTTTCGATAATTTCAAACATTCATGGTGTTTAAGAAACATAATTGCATTGATTGCCTTGCAAAAAGTTTATATGGAGCCGTCGGCCATTTTCAGGACACAGTAGGTAGATATAAACAGTGTGCCATTTATGTTAATAGTAAAAAATAATGTGGTTATCATCATAGAACGCATAAAAACCAATGAAATTGTTTATAAATATTAGTATGATAAAAAATAGTTGCTTATATAATATAATACTATTATTATTTTTAATTTTTTTCCATTTAATTTTTTAAATATAATTCCATCGCAATTTAAATACATATTCAATCAATATGAAAATTGCGATGGATATATTATATCTTTTATATAGAGTTTGTTTTCGTTATCCACAATGTTGCAGCTCCCTTGTAAATGATGCAGCAGTATATACCAACTACTACATCTGTTAACCGATTCCTATCAAAGTTGGTATCGTATTCGATGGTATTGTTGGTATTCGTAGGTGGCAGTAGTAGCTAGTAATAGTAATCGCACTTTCGTAGCAGTCAACTTCGACTATGGTATTGCGTAGCATAAGCGTAGTCCAGCTACGTGATGCAAACAAAATGCTCACGTTCGTAGATGTACGAAATATCATTACATTTCCCAAAGATAGACTAAGAATTTGTCTTGATGTATTTTTTTGATATATAAATAATCATATCATATTAAAACAAATCAAAATAGGGTTACTGGTAGGTAACCCAAGCGTTGGTAGCTAATTCGGTCAACGGATCATTCTAGCTATCTAACGCGGCAACGCTGCCAGTATTCTAGGTACACTTCCTCGTAATGATAGTGTTAATTATATGTAATCATTATAAATATAGTTATAAGTTATTGTTGAAATTAATAATGAATAACAAAAATGAAAATAAATTTGTTCATGAAGGTCAAAAAAAATGAATGCGTAATTATACATTTTGCCATTTACCTACATACTTTTGAAAGGTTGAGCTTTGATGAGACTGATTCTTGCCACTTGGCAAGAATCAGATTCACAGCTTCATCATATTACAAAATATTTTTATGTATAACTTTACACTGAACTACAAAAGCAGAGCTCACGATAACAGCCTCAATCAGACACCAAGCGCCCCTTATATAGGGAATAACTCCGAGCCATACTATTGTGAAGGAACGACTCGCCCTACGTCGTCGCCACAAGTAACGCAAAGCGAGCATGACAAAGCCTGCCACAAGAAACTAATCAAATGACAAGAATGAATGTGTATTTATGCAATGGATACAAAATGGCCATACATATAATAAAAGTTCCTTTCATTAGTAGATTCAATATTTGACTAGAAGTAAAAGAAATCTTAAAGCCTAAACGAAATTAAAACTCAAATTTTGTTATAATTTAAATATTTTACATAATGAAAACTATAAAACCACTGTCCCGAAGAAATTACGAAATGGAGGCAGCGTCTATTGCAAAGCACTTCTAAGCTCTATCTGTGACTCCTTTCAATTGGGGAGCGAGATATGGTTGACCTGTCGTGTTGTTACGACTCTTGCCCCAGTTATCATGAAGCGACTTCTAACAATATGACGACAGACGAGTGAACACCGGCCTGCTATCTACCTCCTGAGACATAGCTTCAAGCTGAGACATGCTTCTTTTGTGCTTATACAAGAAACTTAGTAACATAAATGACTGTGTGAGAATGTCAGTGCTTGCTTTGTTTAAAAGGAAACAGTATTTTTATAACACAAACAGTTTACATTTTGTTTATCGCAGGATAATAGTATAAATACACAAACGCATCAAATACGAATTAAATTAAATCACTTTCCATCGAGCCAATCATTTGAGTAATCACACGTGCAACATACAGACAGACGGATAAAAATTGTAATCATAGAATTGTTGTCGGTGAATCGTAAAACAAATATTCAATACAAAATCGCCAAAAAAATTTTTTTGGCTGACTGAGCCTACAGATTAACGGCTGTTTTCAAGAACCTATCTATCCCTAGTTTAACTTACTAGAGGTAGACAAATCTATCCTTTTACGCTTACTTACATTTCAATAACCTATTACCAGATAGTATTAGACTATAACTAAAAATATAACTGTATTGGACATAACTATGGATAGATAAGATCTTGTCATCAACGGCCGTTTTCAATAATGTATTCCAGTTACAGATACATTGCTGTCATCGTTTAATGACAAAATCTTATATATCCATAGTTATTTCCAATATAGTTATAGTCCAATGCTTTATGCCGATAGGTTATTGAAATGTAAGTAAATGTAAAAGGATAGATTTGTCTACCTCTAGTAAGTTAAACTAGGGATAGATAGGTTCTTGAAAACAGCCGTTAATCTGTAGGCTCAGTCAGCCAAAAAAATTTTTTTGGCGATTTTGTATTGAATATTTGTTTTACGATTCACCGACAACAATTCTATGATTACAATTTTTATCCGTTATTGTAATAAAGTGAACATGTAATGTTTATGTGAGACATCATAAATGAAAACACAAGCACGAACGACACGAACCCACGTGCGAACCCCAAAGACTAGGTGGTAAATATAAAATAAGGCGACTGCGGCCGCCCGACCTCTCGTTAAAATTAATTACTTACTTCGAGACCGCGTACTATTGAGTTTCCGCTCCGAATGAACGGCAAATTACTTTTATATTATTTAAATGTCAACACTTATCGGCTCTCAGCGATTCAGAGTTGCCAAACTCGAATAATCTTTATTAAATATAACGAGAAAGTTACCTATTCCAAGCCATTTATCTTGTATATTATAGTATATATTACTGTACTCAATAACTTTTGTATTAATTTACATTTACTTTTTTGACGTTTGAGTGTGTTTGTTGCATCATTTTACATATTATATTGTAATTGAAATGATTTGTAAATCGATGTTAATGTAAATCTTGATATAAAAGAGTGGCAATGAGTTTCTTGCCACTTCTTCTCATTAGCTCAACCCTTTACGAAGTAGCGGTAGATTCAATAAGAATTTTTTTTTTTTTTTTGACATTCATAAGTGTCATTTCCGTGACCTACGTGACTAAACTGATTTTGATATAAACAGCGTATTTTCTAACCGTTTTTTAGGGAGTGACAGACGGTTCTATCCGACGTTTGGATGGACTGAGAAAAAAATAAATATTTTTTTAATCTATATTAATAATTGCTGGTTTACTGAATTTCTAGAGCCTTTACAAAGTCATTACTTGCGTTCTAATCATTGATATTATTTAAAAGTATTTTGGAAAGTCATTCAAAATCCCAACACGCCAACTCGTTTATCATTTCATATAAAATGCGTTACTAACAAAACCCTGATATATAAACTATCTAAGTTTGTAATTGTATGTTTAATATTTATGTTAATCGTGCTTAGTTATAGGTTAATAGAGTGTTAAAGTTTAATTTGGTAGTTTGGACCTCGCTGAAACTTAAAGACCGCTCCGGCACCCCTTTCACCCCTCGTGCTCGTCCTGTTGCGTCAGTACGGTTTGCAATTTTAATAGCGCTACATGTCGTGAAATTTTCGTGGTTTCACTGCTTTGATTTTGAAGTGTTCATTGTTACGTTTTGACTTCTGTTGTTAATACTTCTGTAGTTTCTGTTGTTCTATGTCACTATAATAGTTCGAATATATAAAAGAGTATGTATGTTTGTATGGTCCCAAATAACTCCTCAGCTATTCGACCGATTTCAATGAAATCTTTTGTAATAGAATCGTTGAAACTCAAGGAAGGTTTACATATATAATTTATATGGCAAAGCAACGTTTGCCAGGTCAGGTAGTAGTTCTATATAATAAGTTATACTTCTTTGGCCTAACGAAGCAAAAAATATAAAAATGATTTATGCCTCGCGCTATTCTACGTTTTTAGAAAATTTTAGGAGCCAACTTCAACCTGTTACTTTTTAACCGACTTCAAAAAAGGAAGAGGTTCTCAATTCGTCGGTATTTTTTTTATGTTTGTTACCTCAAAACTTTCGACTGGGTGAACCGATTTTGATAATTCTTTTTTTATTTGAAAGATGGTGCTTCCCGTGTGGTTGTTATTGTTATTCGGAATGTCATCCAAGATAGGTTTCTAACTACATACATAGTTATAGATAAGATGTGCTTGAGTCGTGAGGAGGCGAGAGGCGAGAGCGGGTCGCGGCGGAAGGACACCTATTCCAAAATTAACAATAATCGTAACTAGAATAAGATTAATTAATTAGATTGTATAAAAATACGCAATTTTTTTATACTTTTTAGTGAAGTTTTGGAATAGTGTTTTTGAAGTCGGTTGTTTTTTTTTTATGTTACAGTGATGCGCGCGCATCTGATAATTTCACTCTCATAATTTTTTCATAACGCGCCTACAGAAGTGTGGCTACAAAACTTCAAAACGAATATCAATCAAATAAATGAACCACCATGTCATTGGGTATTTAGGGATAGTAACAAACATTTGCTGAAACAACCATGGCACGCTTAACGGTCTTTGTATTAGTGGACGGCAATTCGCCTGCCCTGTCGTAATTTATTTTAGTACCTAGTTACCAATTACTGCACAGACAAACACCGATAACTATTCTAGGCCAGAGTAATTTATATGTAAACAATATTTCTCTATTTCAAAATATCTCTGATATTTTCACTACTGAAATTAAATCTACTAAAAAATCTTTGACTGGCCTTTTTTAATACAATTATATAAAAAAAAACCTACTACAATATTTAAAAATGGAGCACTTCGAAAGTATGTTGCTACATTTTAGTTTGTGTGATTGCTATTTTTTTATGTGGCGTCGATTTGATTATTGTGTGGCGGCAGTACAATGAATTTGAGTCTAGAAAAAATTCGTGCTATGATCTTTTATGCTTTTCGCTTTGCTTCAAGTCAACCAGAGAGAGATGGCAGAGACTTTAATTGGCGATTGGTGATGAAGTTCCATTTCGTAGCTCTGTATATTCCTGGTTCAGTAAATGCAGACGTGGATGTCTCTGTGATGATTTTCGTGAAATTCAACCAGCGACTGCTATTTCCGAAATTAATATCGACACCGTGCGACAGCTCATTGAAATTGATAAAAAAAATCAAACAAACTCGTACCGTATTAAGTATCGGTATAAGCCAAGTGCAAAAGATTTTGAATATGCCTGAAGGTTTGGAAGCTTTCCACACAATAGATATCGTAAGATTAGATCGCCAGAAAGTGTCATATAGAGCGGTGCCGTAAAAAAAAAAGAAATATATACCTAGGAACTGTAACAAGGAGGTCTTATCCGAATATAAGATCTCATTGTTCTATGGTTCTCCGTAAAGTTAAAGAATAATATTTTATACTAAATTTGAATAGTGACGTGGATGAGAAGACAATCGAATAAGATAGAAATGATGAGAAGTGAAAACGGTCGGCCTTTAGCCTAATATTTAATATTTATAATTAATACGTTGAATAGAAAGTGAAAGTGAATACAGAAGTACCAGAGAAATAACATTGTTTGATTATCCAACGATCCCGCGTGTGAGGGAGGACCACCGCGCTACAGTACTACATAATAAAATAAATATTATGTAGTACTGTGATAAATAACGCAAATGTTATGTGTATTAGGGTCTTTAACCACCTTCCAAAGAATATTAGAGAAATGCCTAAAACATTAATGCATAAAAAATTAAAATTATGGCTAAAAGATAAATGCTTTTATAGTTTAAAAGAATTCTTTAGCCAAAAATAATAGTATTTAAATATTTTTTTTTTAAAGGTACCTACAAACTAATGTTTATTTTATATGATAATATCTGGACGACCGAGCCTTGCTCGGATTTTTAAGAATGTACAAAACTTGAAAAAAAAAAATACTATAGGACATCTGGATTCGAACCAGGGTCTTCTGCTTTCCAGATCACCCAATGTCCCATCTGAGCTATTATAGTCTTGTGTATATAATATATATAAAACACGGATAAATTACATTTTTTAATATTGAAACCTAGGTCGAATTCTCGCCCCCGAAACTACCTGTATACTAAATTTTATTAAAATCGTTGGAGCCGTTTCCAAGATTCAGAATATATATATATATATATATACCAGAATTGCTCATTTAAAAATATTAGATTATTGAATTAAAGCTATGTAATGTGTATGAATGTCGTATAAATATAAAAATTCCAATATTTACAATCAAATATTAATTGTATGTCGATATATTGGCGAATTGTGCTGTACACCAATTAATTGTTAACAACTATGTTACCACGATTCATACAAATAAATCATTTCATTTCATAATATCGGTGAAAGAAAAAGTCAAAAGCGGAACGGGTCTTTCCTTTTGAATATGTGCCTACGAAAGTTATGAAAAGTCGCAGCATTGTTGAGAAAATGGTTCATCCTATTTTCGGTAAATCGGAAAAACCAAAGTAAAATTACTGTGCAATTGTATTTTTAAACTCTCAAGTTGTGGCTTCATAAAAAAATACCAAATATTTGTTTACAGTATTTTGAGCATCCTTTCTCTTAGGGCTATATTTCACGAGGACACCACGGTGGCGCAACCAGTCGCCGCTTCCAACAAAATGTATACAGCTTTTTTAAAGAAAATAAGGGACGAGACGAGCAGGACGTACAGCTGATTGTAATTGATACGCCCTACCCATTACAATGCAATGCCGCTCAGGATTCTTGAAAAATCCAATAATTCTGTGCGGCACTACAATTGCGCTCGTCACCTGGAGACATAAGATGTTAAGTCTCATTTGCCCAGTAATTTCACTAGCTACGGCGCCCTTCAGACCGAAACACACTAATGTTTTCACAAAACTGCTTCTCGGCAGAAATAGGCGCTGTTGTGGTACACATAATCTAGGCCGGTTTCCAGTGCAAAGGAGCCTCCCACAGCTCTATATAGAGTTACTCACCTGGTGTCCGTTTGGTAGAGCAACCAATTTAGTGGCGCGACCACCTCAGACGCGTCATGACTCTGGTATTTGTATGGTGTCTAGTTTGGTAGCTTACGGACACCACGGTGGAGCAACTGGATGCTTCACCGTGGTCTTGGTGAAATATAGCCCTTATTTATTAGATATCAGTACAGCAATGGCAGTTTGCCAAGCTCAATATAACATTACAACTGAAGTAGTGTTCAATTTTATATATCATTTCAATTGCCTTTTTTCTATCGAATCATATTGATGGTATTGTTAGGTTCATAAGTTTTTCAATTTATGAAAAATTAGAAGGCTAATTAAATTTATCATATAAAGTCTCATACACATTAGATTATCTGAACATGTTTTTTATTAAATACTAGCTGACCCGACAGACGTTGTTCTGTATATAATAAATAAAATAATGTTTTTATATGAATTTGTCAATAATATAATATCATAACATCAAAAATTACTTCGTTAAAATATGCACCCTGCTGTCGTAATGAAATTGTTTCACAGGAGAACTGTCAAACCGTGCGTCAATAAATTCTCTCATAGAAATTATGTATGGACACATCAAAGGAAAAAAAAATTGTTGTTTTTATTTAATTTAGCAGCATTTTCCTATTTATTCAATTATTCCTTTTTAAACCTTCCCTGGACTTCCACAAATAATTCTAGACCAAAATTAGCCAAATCGGTCCAGCCGTTCTCGAGTTTTAGCGAGACTAACGAACAGCAATTCATTTTTATATATACAGATTTATTGCAGGAAGCACGTTTGGATTGTTATGCATTACCTAAGAGAAATAAAGTTTATTTTTGTGTCAGGGTAATTCTTATTTTAAATATTCAAGCAAGTCGGAGAGACGCGCTAGTGTAGCTGTGTGAAGTATGAAGCGAGTAGAGATGAGAAGAGAAGGCGTAGACTATATAAATATCTTGCTCGGGATTAAATTACTATTTTTTTTTAATTACTACTCTGCAGTGTTAAAGAGGTGTTAAATAATTACCAGGGTATAGATTTAAAAGTTAATATTTATAATAATGTAAAATCTGCGAGATAAAAGTGATTTGTCAAAAAATACTATTTTGATTATCCCTGGCTGCTTCACAATATTGTATGGAACATGCTTTTCTATTTTGGACAGTTTCAGTAAGGAATCCGTTAACGATTGATTGCACATTCATTTAAGTATATTAAAATGTAGAATTTGAATAAAATAAATATAAACCACAGCAGAGCGGCAACGAATCATTAAACAATATGGACGCCACACCGCACCGTGTCGTGTCGATATACTAAAAAGGCTACGTACAGTCTGGGACATAAATATTTTCACACATTACTTTCAAACCAGGATGAATATAATATTTTGTAACATGTTAAAATACTGAATTGTACCAGCGATTTTGTCTACATGTAATTTCGTATTGGTTCCTAGAAGAAATATGAAACGCATATACATACTTCAAAATATACAATTCTCACATATCGATAAATCGTTTTACAGATATCTTATTTTAATGAAACAAAGCCTATTTTCCTTTCAGTTGTAAAAAATCATGCTTCATAAAAAATTAAAATATATAAAACATTATCAAGAATATATTGAGATACAACAGTCATAATACAATAACCCTCTTCTGCAGCAATACTTCATGTATCGTGTTTTCATTACAATTTAATATACCTACGTAGTAAAGAGACTCGGAGAAAAAAAAAACGATATTTCCCAGTTTAAATGAAACCACGGCCGTTGGTAATGCATAAATATTTCCGGATAATTTTTTTTAACTAAATGTACACTCTGCTGAAAATTTCACCAGAGACGAAGCCCCAAACGGAAACCCTTTCACGGCAAAACTAACTGTAATATAACGCAGCAAAGTTACATTTTAAACGCAATTATCTCTAGCGCAGATTGTTGTACAGTGAAATATGTCTTGTGATGTAGACAATAAGCGTCAGAATTGTATATTGGATGGATTTGGGCTACGTTTATTATGATTACAGTTGTTCCTATCTGCGAGAAAGTTCGTTGACCCAATCCCCGGAAAACGTTGCGGGTGACTTAACCCTGCCCGGGCTAACGTTTTTATTGCTTCAACGCTTAGATAACTTGAGATGAAAGGACTTATATTGGATCGGTACCTACATTGTAACGATTTTAGGTGTGTTCAGACACCTCGCCTGTCTATATAGTAGTGATACGTGAATCGAAAACTTTAGATCATTTTTAGGAATGTTGTCGGGCACGGGGTAGGGTTTGTTTTGGCAAAGTACAAATAATGTCATAGACAAGAAGTGGAGAAAGCTAAAATGTATAACATTGTAACTCATGTACACATAACAAATTTGTAAATTGTATTAAATAATTTAAGAATTTTAATATTCTTTTGAAAATCGTCTAACAAGAGTCAGAATGTCACATAAAATAATAAACTCAAACTTTCTTTTTTACGCAAGTTCTTACGTAAAACGTCTAACAAAAGCCAAAAGCAAAGGAAGATAAATGACATATCACAAAATTCTGTATTAAACGGTTGTAGAGGTAATTTTTCTCTGTTAAAATAATGAACAAAAAAAAAACACACAATAAAGTTTTACCTATTCTACTGATTTACAGTCTAATAACGACCCATGACCAAACTCTAATAAGAGCTGGCGACATTATGATTTGCCTATTATATTGAGACCTAAATTTCCGTTCATGGATTGGTTAAATTTAAGCAATTGATTTAATACAGCGTTAAAAACTATATTTTTAAATTTTTGATGTTAATAGAAATTTAATATCTCCATGCACCCCTCAAATAACCGACCAAGTGTGAGTTGGAACCACACACAGGATTCCGATTTAGATTATATGAACTTTGTACTTTTGAAATATTTTTATAAAAATATATGCACAAATGGCAGACTATTTCCACTACAGCGGCAGTACACAGCCGACGAACTCCGAGGCAACCAATAATACTAAAAGCGTATTGCCTCTATCAGCGGCGCTCACTGTATGTTCTCTCTACTTGTGTCAAACTATTTTATATAAACCTATAACAAGTCCAAGATCAATATTGTTACAGGATCTGCCTAGCCTCTAGGCACTGGCCTCAAAAATCTAGTGCTCAAATTGTGTTCTAAATGTTTTTTACACCTATTAAACGATAGGAAGAAATTCAAATTCAAGAAAAAATATGTCAACTAATAACAGATAAATAAGGATTCCATCGAAAACATAACTTGTAAAAAAACTAAATCCCGCTTCTCAGTTCTTCTACCGTACAAAGTTGTGTGATCCATGTTTTAATAGGGACATGATTCGATGTTTTTTTTTTAAATGAAAACAAGGAACGAGACGAGCAGGACGTTCAGCTGATACTCCCTGCCCATTAGAATACAGTGCGGCTCAGGATTCTAGAAAAAACCAAAAGTTCTGAGCGGCAGTACATTTGCGGTCGTCACCTTGAGACGTAAGATATTAAGTCTCATTTGCCCAGTAATTTCACTAGCTACGGCACCCTTCAGACCGAAACAGCAATTTTTACATATTACTGCTTCACGGCAGAAACAGGCACCGTTGTGGTACCCATAATCTAGCCGGCATCCTGTGCAAAGGAGCCTCTCACTGGTAAATGGCATGTTTGCAGTAACACTTCTCGTACACCCACCCTAAGTAGTCTAATTTCCAGGAAAGGACGCATCTACATATTTGGACTACCAACACAGAAAATATCCATGTATTAGATCACGAAAAAGAACTCACACTCAAATCTACGTATTTTGTGGAAAGAGTTTATTCTTGTAATTTTTATGGTACTCATATGTTATTTTTATTGCATAACAAAAACTAATCGCATTGGACTATACCTATATTGGACATAACTATAGATAGATAAGATCTTGTCATTAAATGGTGACAGCAATGTAAAATCCGTAAGTTAAACTAATAGATAGGTTATTGTAAACGGCCGTTAATCAAAGTGAAAAGTCTAAACTCATTCGTTGGAAAATATTATGCAGGTTATAAATGGTAAAACGTAAAACCATATCAAATACGTTAGAAAGGAAGTAGTAGCTCATTTGAAGCTGGCGTTCTTTGGAGAAGCCAATTAATCTTAATTTAAACGACGCGACGAGATGAGTTTAATTTATTTTATTTATTTCCTTCACTGATCATATTAAATGAAAAATATTTCACTGGAATGAAAAACCTGTAGAAAAAATTATGCAGCGCATTTGATGCTTGGAAAAAAAAATATTTATTCAGAACTACCCTCCTCGATACCTCGATCCTTGGTGTGTACCAAACAAATTCACCCAACTTGGAGCGACAGTGAAATAAACACAACGAAAATAAGTCACATTCCATTTAAACAAGGAATTCTTCAACATAATACATATTTTCATGTTTGTCGGAATCGACTATAAAGTTTTGGATAAAATTTACTCCAAATGGAGTGTTGGGGGTGAAAACCGATCTATGATGAGATAGGTCTCATTTATAGGAAAACCCGTTTATCCGAGTTTTCATGACGAGCAGACCTGGCTAGCAGCCAGGTCCTAAAAGTAGCTATAGATGAGATATGTTAGCGGTGAAATAAAGTAGAATAAAGTAAAATGAAACCTAAATTAAAAATAAATCTACGTATGCACGTCTACCATAAAGCTATCAAATAGCTCGAAATCAGTGTAATGAATAACTGTGATGAAGCCAACGTCCACAAAGAACAAATTAATTGGATGCGCTACTATTCAGACATCAGGCTCTTCCTTTGTGTGAAAACGATTCAATCTCTACCACAGTCTGTATAGATACAGTTGACTGACAAAGGTCCGGCCTAAACAGATTAGATCCTTGTTTGTTCAATCCGCTCGTTAAATTTTATCTGTCTAATTATTTATTCCTCGCTTTTCTGTATAAATAAACGTGATATCACACATCAATTCATGAACACAACATAATTAGTTTCATAACAAAATAAAACCAAACTATGGATACAAAGCTACCGTTGTACTTATGTCACTAACAGATTTTAAATAAAAAACGGATTTTTTTTTTCTTCGGCTGCTAAATACTATTATTTACAAAGTAATCGTAAATTTGATCTCTTTGTAGATGTTATTGTTATATATCATAATTTGTCTAGACGGTATGGGGGTACACCAGTCGGTGTTGTTTAAATAAATAAACAAACGGCGCGAGCCAACTGTATTTATCTAGTCTGTGACTCTGCAGCGCGGTTATCCGTCGGTCATATGTAATTTGTTTTATGTTATTAAGTCTGGACTTTAAACAAAGCCAGCTTGCGTATACATAAATAACAATACACAAACTACATAATACAATTTGGGATGGTATACAATGCGACAGTTGCGGTCAGATTATCAAATACGACAAATTTTGTTTCCATTGTTGAAATTAAAAAAAATACTACTCTGCGTTATTTTGCAGAAATTTATTTTTGATTTATCCACGCCAAAGGCTGGAAACAGAGTCTAGAAGCCATTCCACGAGGTAGGACCATTAGCCCCAGCTCCTAAAGATGCCCCCTGTAAAGGCGAAGCACTGTTTAAGGAAATTAAAAATATTTTTATTTGTATTAAGACAATTTAAGATCTGGCACACACAAAATTAAAATACATAGCAACACCAACCACAGAGACTCTTACAGTGCAAATAATTATGAATAACATAATCAAATCATAAACGCGTCGAAGTGATTTTGGGAAATATAGCACTAATCATCCTTGAAAAACATTTTAAAATAATTAAAGTTTACCTTTACCTACACCAAGAAACGAGGATATTCATAATGTTTGTGTATCCTACGTGTGTTTTGTTGTTTAACCCCCTTATTCATAATGGTCCGCTAACTTTAAACAGCCGTTAAGGAGTGTTTTTTCTCATTCTGACTTAGATCAATAGAAGAAGACAGAGTGAGAATTAGCAATGCTTTAAGTTAGCAGACTATTATGAATAATGGGGTTAGTGTTTTATTGTTATTTCACTTGCCACGTAATAATATAAATAACTAAAAACGATTCTGGTATTCCTCCTTTCGGGTGATAATGATATTGAAACACATCAGTACTTTATTATTGGTTGATAGTCAATATTAATATATTAAAATTTAAGAAGACTTTACTTTAATGTCAGTTCTTCTTCTGATGCTTCCATCGCGACTAATCGTTATAAATAGCGTGTTTTGACAAGTAAAAAGGCAAAAAAGGCATTTATTTTCTCAAAATTGATTTCTTTAGAATTCTTTTTGATGTCATTTCTAATAACATTAGTTATTTAGGCAATCTGAGAGAGAAGAAGCGGCGCAAGAAACTCTCCCAGCATTCTTTTTTTGCGCTCTTTTCAATAAAAAAAGTAACTCTTACAAATCAAATTATGTTCTCTTAATCTTACACTTAGATCATTTATACGTCTAGATAGATTGTGAAAGCTGTGAACACGCCGAAAAATATTGAGGTTGACAGTTAACCTCTAGTTTGAGCAATGCCCGCACACTAACATAAAATGTCATACAAATCGCGAGTGTAAGACGTAGCTTGTCAATCACACTAAACTAATAAACCTGGTCTGTTTTCATCGGTTGTCTAGCAGCAAAAGGCTCTATCCTAGACGTATAAATTATCCAAAATCTTACATTACTCTTTTAGACAATTGTGAAAAAGAGTTTCTATATATAAAAGTAACGCTTCTTAATACTGGATAGTAAAGCTCAGTTCTGAATTGTTATACGAAATTTTTTTTTTTTATGAAAATAAGGGACAAGACGAGCAGGACGTTCAGCTGATGGTAATTGATACGCCCTGCCCATTACAATTCAGTGCCGCTTAGGATTCATGAAACCCCCAAAAATTCTGATCGGCACAACAACTGCGCCTGTCACCTTGAGACAAGATATTAAGTCTCATTTGCCCAGTAATTTCACTAGCTACGGTGCCCTTCAGACCGAAACACAGTAATGCTTACACATTACTGCTTCACGGCAGAAATAGGCGCCGTTGTGGTACCCATAATCTAGCCGGCATCCTGTGCAAAGGAGCCTCTCACTGGTGAAAATCCGAAACTATGGAACACGTGAAGGATTCGAAACCAAATGAATATTATACTAAGCCCTCAGCTAACGAGAAGCCATTCAATTAACTGGCTTTGCACAAAAACTTCAATCAGCTTAATTGATCTATCGAATAATTTAACATTTTACATCAAAGCATCGGAATCACAATAAAACCAAAGCTATCATTGTTAATACTATTAATGGAATAGAAACCTAAATAGACTGGGAAAATTTAATTAATTAATATTTAACAAAAGACTACAATTAGCTCTCTAAAACTAATATTACTTTATACAATCATTTATAGAGTTACTAGTTAACCCAATAGACGTTTTTCTGTACATAATAAATAAAATGCTGTTTTTATTAATCTATACATATAACTTAAATTGGAGTGTCTGTTTGTAATATTGAAATAACACTTTTTACTACTTTTGTCTGCCTGTTTGTTCCGGCTAATCTCTGAAATGGCTGGACCTATTTTGACGGGACTTTTATTGGCAGGCCGACGTAATAAGGAGTTACTTAGGCTCAGGATTATTTAAAAAAAATCTGTTATTTTAAAAAAATAAATAAATGTTGCAATGTGCAAGTAACGGACTAAATCTAAAAATAATTTATATGGCAAAACAACGTTTGCCGGGTCAGCTGTCAATAATATTTCATAATATCTAGAATTATTTCGTAAAATATGCTTCCTATAATGTATGTAAGATATAATGTCATTGTTTAACAGCAGAAGTATCAAACCATGCGTAAAAATAAAAATAATTATGGGTCCCAAATCGAAATAAAATCTATCTATCCTATCACTCAAGTTGGACTAAGCTGCACCCCATTAAAATTCGTTCATTAGTTCAGGAGTTCACTATAAACAAATATCAGGACACTGGATTTATATAATATATAAAGATATTTTTTTATTAATCAATAGCAGAGAAAAAAAACCTCTTTAATATTTTAATACTGAATTTTGTCATCTGCCATTTATCCCCAATTCTTGTTTCACGTTGATATATAAACGTAAACAATAATTAAATAATTTTATTGATTTGTAGCACATTAGTCAAACCTAAATTCTTTTTGTACTTCTTATTCGTCACGGAAATTAAAGAAAAATAAATACAGTGTAGGGACACACGTATGCAAATATGCTTAAGGCAGCATTTTGTTTATGTATGCGTGTCCACACTGTGTTCCCATCAATTATATTTTATTTTTATATTCAGTAGCGGTCTGTAACTCATGTAGTTCGGTTCACTTATAATAATTAATGCAATGAAGTAATATACATATTGAAGAAGCTATATTGAATTTTATTGAAGACAACACTTCCGCCTGTTAATAGGACCCTACTCTACATACAGCAATATCAAATACATAAGGAACGGAACGTAACTTTTGTCAGCTGTCATCGATCTGTCATCATATACTTAAATCTTTAATATAATAATCTATCCGTTAGACACACCTTAGACAAGCTTCGAGGCTCGGGTTCAAATATAATAATGATAATATAAGCCTTTATTCAGATAGTATCATTTACATATATACTTACAAACTATCCTTAACTAAGTATCTATCACTATCTGGTTGTCTATTGACAAAGGCCTCTTCCAACTTCTTCCACTCTTTTCTATCTTTAGCTAACCTATACCATGTCTTGCCTGCTATCGTCCTAAGTTCGTCTGACCATCTCCTGTATTGTCCCCCCGGTTTCCTTTTTAAGTTTCTGGGATACCAGTCTGTGATACATTTGCTCCATTTGTCTAGGTTGGTGTCCCGTCCAGCGCCATTGTTCAAATATAAGCAATGTCTAAAGATTGTTTAACGCTAACGCAGTAAATGTCTGTCCATATAAGGCCACAATTAGTACCCACGCATTATTTGGAAAGAATGTTTATAATATGTATAAATAAACATGAGGCCGTATGCACACGAAACATATAAACACGCGTGCTAGCACGAGACGCCGCGCCGCGTCACGAGCGTCGCACGCATAATAATGGCCTCCAACTCATGAAAATTCATGCGTGGCAGGGAAATCTTTGGTAAATATATATTTACGAACACGTCTCAACACAAAATATTCATGGCCTTTGTTAAAAAACTACCAAAGACACGTAATTTACGAAATAAGGGATTACTTGTAACTAATATTCTAGTAGGCTTCATAAGATATATAATAGCTTTAAGGGTAGATGTATACACTTTTCTAATAAAGTCCCAGCCACTGTTCAGGCATTATCTATAAATAAATTTAAGTGTTTTATTAAGAAATGGCTCCTTCGTAAACCTTACTACTCCACAGCTGAATATCTAAGGGACTGGGACAAGACTAAGATTATTTTATAGCAATAGCAATGACAGTACAATATTGTATATTTATTTAAAAAGAGCCCAAAAAAAATGCCGGGATAGTTTCTTGCGGCGCTTCTTCTCCATCAGAACGCGATTTGTTTCCGAGGCGGTAGTAGTATCTAGTATATTGGAAATGACATCAAAAAGAATTCTAAAGGAATCAATTTTGAGAAAATAAATGCCTTTTATGCCTTTTTTAATAAATAAAACGGGCTGGATTTTGGGGAAATTTTGACGACTGAATAAAATCACACAAATATTTTTCATCCGATCACCAAAACCTGTAAACCCTTCTTTTTGGTAACGAACTTCTTTGGGATGTGTTTCTAGGTCAATATGACTTTGGTACCGCGCTTACCTACTATACTCTTTTCCTTAACACATGATGTTCAGTCACCTATATGAGAAAAGTTCTTCATATTGTATGTATTTATTATATGTAATTTTCGGCACTATGTCTTCTATTTAGTAATAATATATCATTAAAATTGTAATTTTGTGAATGTTTGATGCCAAAATAAAATAAAATATTTTCCGTTTACTTTCATTTCTAACATCATCATGTCATCCTATATTATACCGCTATGGGTATGAAAAGGCATAAAAGGCATTTTTCTAAAAATTGATTCCTTTAGAATTCATTTTGATGTCATTTCTAATATACTAGATACTACTAACGCTTCGGGAACAAATGGCGCTCTATTTATATCTATTTTCAATCCACCTCTTATGATATCTTTCCATGAAATTAAGAGTCAGCCTGTGTTATTTTGTTATTCAGTTTTGTCTTTTCTACTAAAACATATAATCTGCTCATCCTGTTAGGCCGGCGACGATCATTTATCGTAAAACCAACAAGTTCCATTAAAAAGAGAGAGCCACCATCTACAATACACACACGCAAATGATACGTTTTATATGGTTCCTGTATCTAAATTATAAGATATTGCCGACGTTTTACTCTATTCGCAGCCGTTGAAACAAAAGTGTTTTGCATCAATACTCACCCCCGCCGGGTACCGCTCTCGTGAGATTGCTTAATATGATTGATCGCACTTGCTCTAAAGCTTTCATCATAGATACCCTTCCGACAATAAATATCAATACGAATTTGATTAATATATCGACGTCAGCTGTCAATGTTGCTTATCTTATTTGACGAGCGATGATTCACAACGTCAGATCATCCACGATGTGCCATCGATATTGTTTTAACTTCGAGCAGTTGATATATTTAGGAACCGTATATTCTACACAGGATCTTCTTTATAGCGTTTATACCAACGGCAAAAAACTGCTCGTAATCATTAAAAACACTTAAACTCCTAAACTTTCTACTACTTCCGCTTCATTATCAGGTTTAGCAAAAGCGGATTCGTAGACGGAAGTTTGATAACGGTTTGGTCATAGATCCCTAATACAGACAAACATACAGATGGACTGGCATCGACGAATTGACGGTCTTTCTGAAGACAGTTAAATATCACTATTTGAAACTTCATAAGATTAAATTTAACTATAAGATGTTCAGAAACAAATTGCGCTCAGAGCTCAGAACAGAACAAACTAGAAACTGTCCACGCGCTCAATAGTGAGGCGGTGTAAAATTATCAATTAGCTATGGCTGACCGGTGCACTGTTTGCAACAGCAGTTATCAGTTTTCAAATAATTACGCCGTTTTGTGTCGTTCTCAGTGTCAAAAATGCTACCTGGCATGCGAATGCACCACCAAATCGAATGGAATTCCATCTAATTCCAATTCCATTTCTTAAACTAGTGAATTTAAAATAAGCCCCAAAAGAGTATGGAACGCTGGTAGAAGTGAGAGGGGGATAAGGCGCAGGAAATTATTTTGCACACAAGGCGCTGCATCTAAATGTGATTGAGCTAGTGTTCTAGTGCTCATCGTACAAGTAGTCTTCTGGTTTGTTCTGTATTCTGAAGCTCAGAGAGTGATGTATTAACCACAATAATGCTAGTACTTTGGTACTGATAAATAAATCAATTCGTGCTTAATTATTCCTTAACCATTCCAAAATAATGTAAAATGCACAACGTTAATTTTCAATACTACTGCTACTCTCGGAGTGCAACCCGTTTTTTTTTTATAAATATAACACTATTACTTCACAATATGGTTGAAAACATATAGAGAGGTTAAGAAAATATCATTAACACAATTCTACATAAGTCCTTGCGATGATAATCATAATGTAGTGCCAGACTGTCTAATCGATCAGCATACAAATACTTAATAATCTTCACGCAGACTTAATAAATCCAAAACGGACTCCTATTTACCTCTTATTACACAGTCCCAAAAAGTAAAGTGAGAGTACATTTAATGTACGAGTTTGTTGATTGGCAACCCTATATAAAAGTAGGTATGCAAGGGTTGTAGCATGCAGATATTGGGGAAAACGAGGCGGCTGGTTCGCCCGCTGACAAAGTGCCATCTACGGGAGTTGGGGCGATGTCGTATTTATGAATGGTGGGGTTGGCAAGCTTCTGTTAATTATGAGTTGAATATTTATTGGCAAATGGATGACTGTCTGCCTTGGCATGTTACTTTAGCTATTAATTAATGAATGTTGAACTTCTGAACTTTAGCAATTGAAATTTTGACACAAAGAATGCTATTTTACCAGTGTTTTTAACGGCCTTGTTTTTAATTTACAATATATACATGTTTAAATTTTTTAATTGAATTTAATAGTGAAGTTACATACTGACCTTAGGTTTTATTGATGTTATTAATGAACAAATGACTCACATATCTCAAAAATGGGCCGCGAGTCAAGTATTACTTGTAATTTATGATAATAAAAAAGGGCCATGTTTTATTAAAAGGCCTACCCATTAAGGTCAAACTTCAAAGGTCACAAAATATAATTGGATTTGTTCTTTAACATAATATATTTCAGTGTTCATTAATATTCATACTGTAATGGAGATGAAAGTTGAGTCACATATTGACTTGTTTGATCCTTAAATATTTTAAAGAGAATCATTTTTCGTTTTCGTTTAATGGCGCACTCTTTTCTTTCTGTACTAAAACAGTTTATTTTTCTACAAGTTTCACTACAAAAACCATTTATGAGTTCATCTGTAATAAAATGAAAGGCCATATAGTTAACAAAATATCTTACAACGACTTTACCATTTAGAACAGGGTTTTGGTACCTAATGTGCTTTAACTGTAAATTCATACTCTAAACGTGGCTGCTGTCACTATGCGATAATTTACATTTATGTATACAGCTTTTGTATCTCTTCGGTTATAATTTGCTATTTAAATGTGTAACACGTTGGTTACGTTTCGTATATTGAATCGAGCCCCTTATAAGTAGGTACTACAATTATTGTAAAATACTTTTTGGTTAAAAATAGTGGTCGGTGAGTTTCCTACATTTTCTTCTCAGGTAGTCTACTTCTTCCGAATGGATATATCAAAGTATAAGCTTATTTGAATAAACATTAAGTATGAGTTGAAGTGTTAAGGTCATTCATCATGCATTCACATCACAAAGCTGAAGCTATGAACTCGAGCCGGTGTAACCCTGAATAAGCGTTACATATCTCTAAGTGTGACAGCTCAGCCTCAATCAATACCTGCAAAATAAATTACTCAGATTGCTTGAAAAGTTTTCACCACAAATTTTTTTTTGACCAGCAAGTCAGACCTACGGTGTATTCAAGATTGTGTTGGTCACCCGCAAGTGACTTTAAATATCAACTGCAGCAAAAAACCGAATGAACAAAGAAACTATTCAATGTATATTATTAATTGGAACAAATTTTGATCACGTTTTCGTGTAACACGTGATTGCTACGCCGTAGCGCGGTAGACTAGATAACACGTGTAGCACCGCTACGCCGCCCATTATCACACGATTGGGCGGGACGACACCGATGAAATTATACTCGTTACGCTGTTATACTGGCGTGATCATGTGTTCTGTAGAAATATAAGAAGTAATATTAGTAAGTGTAGTCATATTAAGGTTCCTTTTATTAACTTTCATTGTCTTTGAACTCTGGAGTTCCTCAAGGCTGTAGGCTTTTTCCTACACTGTTTCTTCTGCATATCGATGATATGTTGACACCTCCAACATATATTGCTATGCATACTGGTGATTCAGTTTAAAAGGGCTATACAGGTCTCTCTCAGGAATTTGACGACAAGTGGTTCCTGAGTCCTCTTTTGAGACGGTCACGGAATTAAATGAACCGGCAACGCTCCTGTGATTCATCTGGTCCTATTATTCCATAAAAAAATCACGTTTTCTATAAATTTCCAAACTATGGTAAATAAACACCCCTTTGATGTGTCTACGTTAATTAAGACTTCCGACCTTACACCAAGGGCGTACATCTAAACTAAAAGACCGCCAACGCTCCTATGATTCCTCTGTCTTGCTTTCGGCGCAAGTGACCCGTATGTCACTTTCCCCCGTAATCCCAAAAAGGACATTATATACAAGCATACTTCTAGCTTTTGGGTTTAATCATGTGTCAAGTTGTAACCAACGGCTGGTCCGATACAGAAGTCGTCTTAATTTTATTTATATACACAAATTAGCTGATACCCCGCGACGTCGTTCGCGTACGTATTTTTACACCTCGGGTTACATTACTGGAGTTTTAGTAGGGATCCCTAATTTTTTGAAAATGTCATATAGCCTCGGGGATACTGTAGCTTCCCAACAGCGAAATAATTATTCAAATCTGTTCAGTAGTTGCGGAGCCTATCCAATGCAAACAAACAAACAATCAAATCTTTCCTGTTTATAATATTAGTATAGCTAAAACTGAAAACAAAATTTTATGAACGATGCGAGACTCGAACCCGCGATCTCTCACGTTCCGTGCGAGCTCTCTTTCTAACTGAGCCAACCCTTCGAATGACATATCGTTGATAAAATCTTGTATGCTCTGTTCAACTCTCAGGTCGAGCCCCGCATCGTTCATAAAATTTTGTTTTCAGTTTCAGTTGTGTAATTAATCCCAGAAGTGAGGGTTATCACTTTAAAACATAACAAATTGTTTATTTATATAGTTAAATTTCAGACAAAATATATTAATTCAAAACAGACTTTAACGTTTATATTTCAAAGAAATAATTATGTTTTTTTTTCTGACTATGATGGAATCTGTTAGTGTTGAAGGTCTCCAGGAAAGAATTAATGAAAAATGAAGAACTACTTTAACTGTAAATTAACTATTTATCAAAAGGCTCTAAATAAAATTACATCTGAAACTGTGAGACGCTGTTCTACTGAGAGTGTAGAAAAAGCGGTCTGTCAAACATACTGACTGACATGTCTATGACATTTCGTTTTTTTTAAATAGTGTTCTATTTCATTGTTTATTCACAATATAATCACGTGGCTAATTTGATTAAATCTGATCAAAAAACCAGCATCGTATGGCTCACGTTAACACAATTAGCCGAGCGAGGTTCAACACACGAACGGCGCGCATACCTGCAGGATATATTTATAGGTACGTTAAATTGATTTCCGCCGGCACTCTGTCTGCTCCACGTCATGCTAAAGTAATCCGATCTCTTGGCGAACGAAAATACAGGCTGATTTAATATTAACTCCAACAGATACCGGCTTGCACGATACTAGCAATTAGCACAGGCCGATAGGTTATTTAACAGTGAATTTACTCATCTCTTTCACTATCTAGGTCCTAGTCCTTTTGGAGTTCTTGTAATATTGCGGTGGGCTATTTGCGAGTTAATTTTAGGCCAGTGCTCGAACGATTTGGTCTCGTCGATTAACAAGTTATCACAAAAAATCAATATAAAATAGCAATTTAACGAATAACCCTAAGGAATACATGCGTGTAGTCTACTTCTATTCCTTACTTGTACCCACAAGTCACACACCCACATTACAGTTTAAGTGACGAGCCACGCAACAAGAGAATAGTGGGAACTCAATAAATTTTAAAGTGAACAGAATCTAATCATACCAACAAATAAAAACGTACAATATTCAAAATTAAAACACCAAGCAACCCCACTAGAATAAGCACCACTTTATCAGAGAAGGGTATAAGTTAGGTTACAATGACTTGTGGCTCAAGTGGAAGAATAATGAACACGCAATCACCGCGTTGGAACTAACCCTCTTGACCTATAAACAATCCAATACCACGAGGAAACCCACCAACACTGACCTGTTAATTAATAATTTAATTAGATTTCCTACACTAGTAATTGCTTACGTCTAGATCGTAAAAGGATGCTTAAATCAATCAAGACTATATTAATTATCTAATGTTTATGGTAAACATAGTTAAGGCAGACAGCCTACTACAAATTTTCGCTAATAATGGTAGAATATTTACTTACTTAAAATATCTATAACAGGAATAATAAATCATCCCTTAAAATTCGAAACCCTCAGGATTGGCAACGAAGCCAATTAATTGTTCCTACGATACTTGCAAATACTCAACCTACTTTTAAGAGCAGTTCGTTAATTTCACATATCGATCAGCACCGACAATATTAAACTCTATTTCAATACCATAACAGTTCAAAATCCCACAGCTGCAACGAGGATCGATACGTATTTACCGAATTAGTTAGGAAAAATTCTTTGTTGCACGAAAGTAAAGAGAAAGCTTGGTAAATGAACAAAAACTGAATAAATAATGAAAAATTTCACGTTTCAATTATCTGCGAAACAATTCACTTGAATATTTTGCTGTACAGTAAGTTACTTGAAGTTTTAACGAACTCGATGGATTGTGGTCAACATTGTGTGGTGGAAGAATGGTCATCATTTTGGAACATTAAATGAATCAACTATCAATAGATCCCTGTCTTGTCAGGATGCATTCTGAATAGAAAGATATTCCAGAAAAAATAAATGAGTCATGATAATAATTAAATAAATGCGGACAAGTGCTTATCTGGCTCCATTACTGAGGAATTCCTGCTGATGAAATAACAAGAAGAAATTTATTTTCAAGAAAAAAATTACATAATTTAGTTTTCTATATAATATAAGTACCTATGTTGTTTAATAGATCTAATTTTATTTTTCGATATAGTTGACTTTTAGCATAATAAAATAACATTCTCAAATAACTCTTCATCCTGCATAATGCATGAGTATTACCCAAAAATTACTGTACTGCAACGACTACCAATTCAACATCTTCGAATCTTTCCGTTTCTGGTCCTTTCAAATAATCCTTGAACCTAATAAATAGATACAAATTACTGTGGTCGGGTGAACATGGGGGATGTTTAAGTATTTCGAAGCCATCATCACACAAACTTTATTACAGAAGTGTATACATTTACCCTTTAATCTATTTTGTATCTTATCAAGTCTACTAGAATTAGTAATAGGCAATTCCTTATTTCAAGTGTTGTAATTCTTTTTCCCTAGTGTTTTAATAATTTATACAACATTGTACTATATCATTGCCATTGTTTTAAACTAACCACAATCTAGCAATGTTATCCCAAACCGTTTGAACGTTTAGATATTATGCTGCTGAGTAATCAGATTTCCAGTAGAGCCCATTTTTGATCAATGTATTTTAGATAACATTTGAACAGTCTCTGGGACTTATAGTTATAAAAATGCATTTAGCCTTTACCCTTAAAGCATTATGTTTCTTATAAAGACTAATAGAATTAGTAACCTGATTTTAAGTGTTGAAACAATGAAGATTTAGATTAGAAACACACTATTTAGAGCAAAAAGGTGACGACGGTATTATGAGATTTGATATACAGTGTTGTGATTGTGATTTGTGAAATTATCATGAAAAGACTAATTACGGACGCATTGGACATTTGAGACCATATTAAATACTCTAAGTGCCTTTTCACATGCGTACGGATGCGGTCTAAACGGCACGGCTCGGTTCCGTGCAAAATCTTTCGCCCGGCGGCGGCGTGGGGTGGTCGCAGTATCATTGAGGTACTGAAGACGTCGCCGTGTTGCGCCCTTGTTCATGTGGACGAGGCTATCTATACAAGTCTATACATTACTACAAAGACGATTGCTGCGTCAAACCATGTTTATATTGTAAAAGCACGGGCGACACACGTACACGGCACGGTCGCCGTGCCATGTGAAAGCTGCCATTGTTACGTGTAAGTCATAAATTACCTATAGGATTGATTATTGTTTCGATATGTACAAATAAAACAATCAAAACCGCGACTCCTCTCGACCCAATTGCGCAGTATTATGCATTATTTTGTGAACAAGCCACTCCGCGTCATTGAAGTCTGCTTGCTATCAAACAGCAATGCTCTCCCGGCACAGTCGAGATAAACAACGTCGAGGCTCGTTCACAACGTCAATGAGAGATGAGTTTACATTTTAATTGGACGCTGCAGCTCGACGATTCATTAAATAATCATTTCTCTATGTTTTATTTTGTACAAGGGCTTCGAGTTTGTGGTTACGCTTTATTAAATACATCGCAATATAAAATATGAAATTTTATTTGAGGTGTAATTACGCAAGTCTATTGTATGAAAGGTCGTAAGTCATAGTAAGCTCATGATCGCTCAGAGGGCAACGGAGAGGGCTATGCTCGGAGTTTCCCTGCGAGATCGAATCAGAAATGAGATCTGTAGGAAAACCAAAGTTACCGACATAGTCCAAATGATTGCGAAACTGAAGTGGCAGTAGGCAGGGCACATAGTTCGACGGACAGGTGGCCGTTGGGGCAGTAAACTCCTCGAATGGTGACCACGTAGCGGAAGACGCAATGTTGGTAGGCCCCCCATAAGATGGACAGACGATCTGGCCAAGATCGCCGGAATACGTTTGATGAGGGCAGCGCAGGACCGATCGTCGTGGAGATCTTTGGCCTTTGTCCAGCAGATGGTTTGGTGGTTGATCAAAACTATATTTTGTTCAGGTGAATGATTTTGTTATGATAATTTTTAAAGTACCTAACTTAAGTTTCATAGAATTTAATGGTAGTCATTTTTAAAATATTATATTGATAAATCAAATCATGAATAGCAATTCACATCCAAACTTTATCATATAAATAATCCTTTACATTTTAATAAGATTTCTTCAGAACTTTACGTTTAATATAAGGCTTTGAATTTGTTGAGATACACTTCCATTATTTTTTTCAATTCAATTCAATTTTCTTTATTGCTTATATGTTTTTGTAATGTACAGGTGTTGAACATATACAAAAATACATGATCAGCCAAACTCAGCTTAATTACAGTTACATTAGTCTTTGTTTCTGGGGTTACTGTTGTGTTCCTCATGTTTCTTAAATCTATTGATTTTTTTATGTAATAAATAACTATAATATTATCTCGACTGAAGCAACCACTTTTGGCGCGTATCAAATTTATACAAATAGCGCTAAATAGATACAAATAGTGTAGCAGGCCGGGTTCGAATCGGCCGGTCGAGGCAGGCGTGACGTCACAGGGTACGCACCCTGATCAATAATTCACATAGAGGGTGTTCACCCCCGCGCCCTACAAATTGACGAGCTCGCTCGCTCCACGACTATGCGCTACAGATTTTATTGTGCGGACGACTTGCTATATTTAAATCCATCTGCCGAATTGCGTCATAAAATCCATGTACGAGTATGTTTTGTTTTTTTAATACAACTTTTATGTTGGCGTAGTTTAGGAGATAACTTTGTTGACAAAAGAATAGTTAAACAATTCCTGAAGACCGACGTAGCCATGACAAGAAGTAATTAGAGAAGCAAGACCTTCGACGATATATGAAACTCTAATATTTTGAAGTTATACTTCTTTAGGCGAGTTATGAAAAAATGATGGGAGTGACATTTAAAAATGCGCGCTCATTACTGTAACACAAAAGCAACAGGGTGAAGTTGGTTCGTAAAATTTTCTGACGTTTGCGACATTCGTTATATATTTTTTTGGTTTCTTCGTCCATTATTAGGATAGGCAAAGGGTTCAAGCCCGTACAGCCGTATTCGTAATTTAATTGTCAAAGCCGTTGCAAGATTTTGTACATTGTTCTTTCTACAAACGTAGAATAGCACGAGGAATAAATAATTTTAAGGATATTAGCTTTGTTGGGCGAAAGAAGTATAACTTCTTGCGTGCATACATAAGTACACACACACTTTTTTATACTAAGTACAAAATGTTGCTAATTTCACGACTGCAGCGAAGTTCTCGTAGCTGTCAAATTAATATCAATAAGTCACCATTAGTACGGCGTTTTATTTTGAAATTCAAATCAGACAAACTTGTGTTCCTAAAGCTGTTTACGATGAGTGTTATAATCCAATCGCCAAAATCCGCGAACGACACAATCCGCACTAAAATCCGACGTGTTAACAATGGAGATGTATGATCGCTAGCATTGTTCGGAAGACGCCATCAGTCGGCGCCACAAGTCTAGACAATGAGGCGGTAAACATCACCTTGAACGACGGCATCAGCAGTGCCAAGAGCGAGCTTCATTGTCCATTCTCTCCAGTCTTAAGAGAACTACCACATTTCTAAACGTGCTAATGTAGTTTAGCGTGCGAACGTGCTTTAATCCAATTTATTACAAATGTTGGCAGCCAACCAAATAAAAATATATTTTTATGGATTAAAGGATGAAAAACGTGTGTGCAGAACACCTGTGAGAGGCTCCTTTGCACAGGATGCCGGCTAGATTATGAGTACAACAACGGCGCTTATTTCTGCCGTGAAGCACTAATGTGTAAGCATTATTGTGTTTCAGGCTGAAGGGCGCCTTAGCTATTGAAATTACTGGGCAAATGAGACTTAAAATCTTATGTCTCAAGGTGACGAGCGCAATTGTAGTGCCGCTCAGAATTGATGTGTTTTTTCAAGAATCCTGAGCGGCACTGCATTGTAATGGACAGGGCGTATCAATTACCATCAACTGAACGTCCTGCTCGTATCGTCCCTTATCTTCATAAAAATAAAACCTGATCCTCTTTTGAGACAGATGAACACTATTTTCAAGGGTCCACAAATCATATCGATTTGGAAATCTGTTTGAAGTCTTTTTCTAAATTTGAATGTTTAATGAGAAAACTAATCAAATAAAATAATATATAATGCAATGGACAATAGCTTGCTGCCTCATATCTTCTTTTAAGAATAGACAATCATAGACCCAATGTGGTGTTAAAAGTCCAAAATGAGACAATATCCATATGAGAGGATAATTTTCTTTCACTAAAATGGACCTGCTTTTTAACAGGTCTTCTTAACAGGTCTTGTGAGTGAAGACCACAGCGAGGAGAATCATAGAAATATGACTTTTCATAAGTTCTTAAGAGGTGAAGGTTTAAGAAGACGTATAGAGGGACAAACGAGCATTAATGATCACACGCCGACGATTTTCTCTTGCAACACCAGAAGAGTCACAGGAGCGTTACCAGATTTTAATGTAGATACTCTTTTTTTGATGCACTGTCAGATCGACCACACTGTGCAAGTTCATTCCACACTTTTCAATGTACATCAGAGCAAATTCCTTGAATGTCGCACTGTTGAGGAACGCGAATATACAGAGGGTAAGGATGATAAAAAAAAGTTTTTGTTTTATGAAAATAAGGGAACAGTCGAGCAGGACGTTCAGCTGATGGTAATTGATACGCCCAGCTCATTACAATGCAGTGATGCTCCGGATTATTGAAAAACCCAAAAATTCCGAGCGGCAACTTGATACATAAGATGTCAGGTCTCATTTGCCCAGTAATTTCATTAGCTACGGCGCCTTTCAGACCGAATATAAGTAATGGTTACACATTTCTGCTTCACGGTAGAAATAGGCGCTGTTGTGGTACCCATAATCTAACCAGCATTAGTGCAAAAGAACCTCCCACTGATAACTGGTTAACATGAATAGATAACATCTTAGATTAAATGTATTAGAAAGTCCTCTCGAAAAATAAAAACCCTTTCTTCATGGAGACAGCCAAATGTCGCTATAATATCGGTGGCACGCTCGCCGAGCTCGAGACATGGAGCTCCGATATATCACTGCCAAGGTAGCTGTCTGTATTGCGCAGACTAGACTTTTAAAACCAGCTACATATTACAAATATTATCCTAACAAATTGGCTGCAGTGGTATTTCTGGCACGAGCTTAAACTTGTAAAATAAAAGAACGCTGAAACTTTTGCAATATAACAGAAGAGGTTGATCTTTACGATCATAACGTGATCGACCAAATTTTCATGGAAACCCTTTTTAAATCCTGCTCATATAAACCACCCATTTTAAGTTTAAGAAAATTATATAATACTTACCTGTACTAAAAAAAAGAAAAATTCAAACGCCTTGCAAATTCAATGTTAGTATTTTATAAATTCAGTTTCTTTTTTTGAGAGATACATACAACTCCGAGTTTAAGTTTTATGACGGATGCTTTGTCAATTTACGATGTATAAACATTTGTATAATTATATTTTCACACAATAAGGACATTATCAGTGAACAATAAAGTCCTGTTATATAAACAGATCCTTTTGCCAGCATGCGCCTATGGTAATTTCAGGATAAGGTGCGCCGAGGTAATGTAAATGCCTCCTGGTAACTACTTAAGAAACGACGGCATTCATCGTGACCTTAAGGTGCAAGCTGTAGGATGGATGGAGATAACGTGGTGGTGGAAATTAACATGGACTTAGTGTGAACACAAGAATATAGTGTCTTCCCTTAATAGAGACAAGAAGAATAGCGCTAATGGACACTTTCTTAACAGAATAAGTTAAAATTGAATTACTTATAAGCCTAAAGCTAGATTGTAATAAAAATTATAAAAGTGAGATGCTTCTCATAAAAGGAAAAAAAATAAGGACATAGTTAAAATCTAAGAATGTTTGCATCATCTGACTCCAACAAATTAAACTGCAACGTATAAAATACTGAAATTACTTTTACCTTACCCGTTAAACTTTTCAAAAAATTTGAAGTAGCGAATAAACTTTTCCTCCAAGCTCACTTTGCCGTCCCAAACTTTAGCAACCGCAATTGAAATTATCTTCAACTTGAGAGTTTTCCTCCGACTTTTTTGGGTCACATTAAAACCTCATGGTCCCCAGCTCCCTCGGGGACGCGGCTAATATTTTACAGTTGTCATACCTACGTTACACAAAGCCTGACGAAGGACGTCGGCCGGGGATAATGTGAGGACCAAAGCGGTCGACAACAATATTTATCGGATGAAAGAGGGACCGGTAAAATGTGAAACATCTACATGTAGGCACAACACAATTCTAAGATTACAAATTTTTGGTAAATACGAGGGTTAAACTGAAAGTTATTTGAAAATCAGAAACTGATTAAATTTGCAGGTTATTAGTTTTATTGCATCCTATCAAAATAATTTCCATCCGCGTCTTTTTCGAGATGTATGACGATATATTCAACGCAGCATCCGATGGAACCACTGAGCAAAGCACATTGCCCACTCAAGAGTACTCTTATGATGATGTCATTCTAATAGGACTCCTGGTTGGTGATAAGTGATTTACATATTATATAAAAAAACCAAATATAAAAATTTGTAAAAAACTATATTTTGATTGGTGTTCAATTTACAATGCAATTTCGCTACGTTTAATAAAAACGGTTCAATATACGACGAGTGCAGTGTCGTTAGACAGGACAAAAGCGTAAGTGGCTATGAGTTGTTAGTGGCGTCTGCCTTTGGATCTATTTCCATTAACATTTGATACGAGATTTCAGTACACTACAGCCATATTGGCCATAACATTGATTGATAGAATGTCCCAGCCAGACCCACAATAAGAGAGATTAACTGAGTCTGAAATAATAATTCAAATTAATAAAATATTAAAAATTCTCTAAATAGTGCGATGAATGTTTCATTCTGTACGAAAACTACTAAAAGTAAGTTATCAAGATACGTTATAAGTCATACATCCTTGTGACGTTTGGTGTCAGACACTTGGCCCGTGGGGCCCAGAGGCGCGGAGAATGTACAATGTACTATCTTTGCGCCTGAATACGGCTACTGGAAACCCAAGCATAAGCGTCTTGGTACGCCTCCATGTAATGATAGTTTTAATTTTCTGTAGTCATAGTATTGTAAATATAGTTATAAGATTTGTTGTGTTTGCTTAAAACAATACCAGTTCAAAACGTTTTAATATCACTGATGAAGTCATCACATTACATAAACAAACTTTAAAAACTACTAGAGACTAATACTTCACCGCTCCGTCGCAAGTAGAAAAAAATAGCATTCTAATTCCAGAGTCAAGAAGAAGGCAAGTTATATATACGTAGATACACTTTACTGTGACAACCTTCAATCAAATATTTACTAGATTAAAGGTTAAACGGCAAGAGAAAGAAACAAAGGCCATAAATAATTACTGCTATGGCCTTACAAATAAACTTGGTATAAAGTTATAACTGATGATAAACAGAGAAAATGCAAAATGTTTACAATATCGTTGACAAAACTGTCAGTACAATGATAATTCTGAAGTTTTCCTAATGACAAGCAACCTTGCAAATAAACGCGGGAAACATTATACGTCCGAACAAACCATTCGTAAGCAAAATGTCTATTTGTAAACATTTTACATATTTTCGGTTTATGCTTAGTTATAACTTTATGCCAATTTTATTTGTAAGACCGTTTGAGTTTAGTATGGTCGAACGAAAAACGTCTTAAAACACTTCTACGACGCTATAAAAGTACGAGTTTCTTATTCTTGGTAAATAGTGTGTGAATATTTAGAACTATCACATTATATTTATTAGCTTTGTATTTACCTATCTATGTTACGCAATAAAGCAACTTGGGATTTATGTACAATACAATAATTTGCGGTGCTGTTTAAGATATTTACAAAATGACTTTACTTTTTTTACAGAAAAAACTTTTTTTTTGTAAATCACACTATTCCTAATTCAGACTAATTTTCTACATTTTAGTTTGGTTTAGTGTTATGCTTGCAGAATTTGACAAACTTCAACAAAGATACAATAAATGAGAGGACATTCTTTATGTACACCAGTGGGAGCCTCCTTTGCACAGGATGCCGGCTAGATTATGGGTACCACAACAGCGCCTATTTCTCCTTGAAGCAGTAATGTGTAAGCATTACTGTGTTACGATTTGAAGGGCGCCGTAGCTAGTGAAATTACTGGGCAAATGAGACTTAACATCTTATGTCTCAAGGTGTCTCAGCACTCAGAATTTTTGGGTCTTTCAAGAATCCTGAGCGGCACTGCATTGTAATGGGCAGGTCATATCAATTACCATCAGCTGAACGTCCCACTCGTCCCTTATTTTCATTTAAAAAAAATTATAGCACGTCTATCCAAAAACAAAATAGAACATTTTATTTCTTCATAAAAACATATAACAAAACGTATATTACTGACTTCAAAGTTACCCACTGTAAAAAATTGTAGCACTTGAGTCTCCCTTAGCCAAACATTTTCAGAATTACTCCGATACCCTTATCGTGTCTGATAATGAAAACGCACACGTTTCCCCCAACGTTGTGAGCAGACGGTATGTATTATAAGTGGAGAAGTGGCAAGTCCCCCGCACACGTAATTATTGTTACCATTACACCACTACATTTGTCCGCATTGTTTTGCTACTTCCTTTCATTACGCTCTACTGGCCTCTTAATTAAAACATCATATTTATTAAAAAATATTCTCCCTGTGGAGAATGTGCACCTTTTGTTTTCATAGGTTTTTCATCAATAAAACAATGCTTACATTTATTACTTGTTTTCGTAACAATAAATTATAACTTCAATATGACTAATTATAATACATATAAACTAAGATGTAAATTGTGTTCAAGTATTTTAATATAGTAAAAACCGAATGATCACAAATTTATACGATGCCACTCAATCTTTATCTAAACAGATCTAGATATCTTCCTCCTTCTCCGAATGGTCCGAAACTAGTCAGTACCCACACCGATAAAAGGTGAGTAAAGCCGTATTAATAAATATGATAATAACGTCTCACGAAAGTTGTAATAATTTAAGATCTTTATATTATGGTGATTAAGTAAGTTCTTTTATTGGAGCTCCTATATTTCCAATTTTCCTATATGTGGTGGAAAAGTGGATGATAAGAGCTCGAGAAAGGCAAAGGATAGAAGCATTTGAGATGTGGTGCTGGAGCAGCATGTTACGGATACTCTGGATAGCAAAGCTCACCAATGCATCGATTCTTTCGCAGCTTCGTGTCCAAACCTGCCTTTCTACAATCTGCCAAAAGTGAATTCTCGCATATTTCGGTCACATAATGAGGAGGCGGGATGAGAGACTTGATAAGCTGGTCGTAATAGAACACTGAAGGCAAACCAGCACGTGGACGATCCCCTATCAGATGGAGCGGTCAAGTGAAAGGCCCACCCTCGAGTAAGTTCTGTTGTTAACTCTGGAATGGACAGGCACCGATGGAGGCAGGTCATAAACGTAAGATAATTTATAGGTGTTAATTTGCGGAAATCCATAATTATTCAAATGTTGTGAGCCTTCTTGAGTATAAATTCCGTTAAGATTCATCAATTCGCAAGTCTCGTGTCAGAATTTGGCGGGTCAACATCTCTTGAGGATTCCTCGTGCAGAGGCGAAACACGTGTCGAATTAATTGAAGACGAAACTTAGCGGAATTTACACTCAAGAAAGCTTACATCGTTTGAACATAAAAAGTAACACAGCACCAGCATCCTCATCCAACGTTGACCACGATCCTCTCATAAGGGAACGAAGAGATTTTATTTGAGTAATAAATTAAACTGAAATTATTGAGCTACGGCTATTGAGATTAATACATTAGTTATCTATAAATTATTGCGTCCAAGAGATATCATATGTAACTAATAGAGGAGAATTGGATTGAATGAAGCGCATACTAGTCCAACCCAGACGGCAAACGCAATACCTTCGAATACAAATCTTCATACACAATACGCACAGATTCCCCCACCTGTCCCCAGCCTTACACGTTTCCTCAATTATAACTTGTGCTTTGTTTGTGCGCCAAACCGAATTACATTTAGTGGGGTTGCGGGCTGATAAACCGAATTTCCTTTGTTGAATGCGTCTATTCGCTGCGGGCAAGAGGCGCCCTAACGTCTTGCCAGAGGCTTAGATTCAGATACCTGCAGTTTTGTCATTTGTTTACTTTCTAATATAGGTATGGATTTAACCATTACAAAGAGCAAATAGAAATTCAAACATTAATATCCAGTGACTAGATAATTCTCACGATTTATAGAGTCTTGAAATTATTATGTTCAATTTTAATTTATTGCAATTCCATAAATACATTCCTTAAATATAACATTTGGAGGAAATAGTATAATTTGACGTAGTTCCTGAAAAACGTTCTAAGTCACAAACATCACATTTTAAGGAATTCGTGTCTAAAGTTGAATAAATATTAGTGTATTCCATACATGTACGTTGGGCTACTAAGTCATGATGGCATTTAAAGAGTGACAATAGGGTCTCCATTTTTTGTCAGTCCGTTAATATGAACCACTATGATTGTGGTTTGGAACGTTTTTTTTTACGTCCAATTGTACATAGTGTATTACCGATACCCAGTTTGGGTGTCGCAATTAGGTCTGAGCAGCAGACCGTAGTAGAGAGACCCATATTTTAATTTATTTTCGTTAGAGTCGCTAGCATAGTAGCACTTTCCTAATAAAAAGTTTTTCAGTATTTTAATAAATTCATTTTCGTTATCTGTGCTTCGAATTTTGTCTGGCAGATTATTATATATTTTATAGACATTACGTAAGGACTCGATGTATGTTGGCACTTTAGTTAGAAATTTTGTTGCCTTCATTTACTACACATCCAGGAATCCAGTGCTTTTTGTTATGATAAACAATGATACGTTAAACTCTGCACGTCATTAATTAATATACATTAAAAATTTCCACGGTTCACGATTTTCTACACCAACTATAAACGACAAAGTCAATAGTGTCGTATCTCAGTTATTTATATCACAGGCAAGCAACTAACTAAGATAAGGGTGAAAGCAACGGGGTGCTTAAGACAGAGCGAACGAGCGATTATTGCGTATTTTCAAAATAATAACATGTACCACGACCGCGGTATAATTAATATTTTCACGTGTTTCCAGGAAAAGTTATTCGTAGATTTATGTTTCGAGAATTACAAGATATGGAATCACGATCTTATATTTCGTTGACTGACATATAGAGGTAAATAAATATCAGCTCCATGAATGACTAGACAAATCACAAAAAGATGTGATTTTTAGCTCATAATGCGATTAGAACTGATAAATATAAACTTATTAAAAATATCATAAACTTATAAAATAATATACAGGTTTCTTTGCCTAACATAAAGCAAAATGATAACTTATTAAAACAAAACTTCACTCATAGTAACTGAATAAAGCAAAAAATAAAGCAGCTGTTAGTAGTTAACTAACAGCTGCTTTATACTAGTGAGAATATAAGTGCAGGGTCCTCTTTTATGAACTACTGTAAGCTTCACAATAAAGTTTAGAGGAGCACATAATGTTTATAGTACTGCCTCGAGTAAATCATTTTATGAAGTTCTATTATTACTAACAAGCGGCCCGCCCGCCTCGAATCCTGCTAAAATTTCGTGTAAATATGCCTTAAAATCCGATTTTTTCACAATTTTGTTTTTCTTGTTTGTACGCCGAACTCTTAACACAATTAAAATTTGAAAAAAAAAATTGTGAACGCTGCGGGATACTAAAACGCGACCACTCGCCTTCTGTGCGAGCGCTCTTCCAATTGAATCAACCGTTCGAGTCCCGCATCCCGTTCATAAATTTTGTTTTCAAATTTTATTTATGTAATTAATCCCAGAAGTGAGGGTTATAACAAATTGTCTTAATACAATTTCTAAAATAAGAGAAGCCTAATTAATTAACACACAAGTACCAGTTTTAGGTTACCACGCTGCTCCTCACAGTTGAAGCATGTCTTGTCAACATAACGAAGAGTAGCACCGACTATCTATAGAGCGTACTTAGACTTTGCTAAGACTGTACTTACGTAAAACTCAGCTGAGTGTAAGATTAGCATAATCTTTGATTTCGTTTTTAAAGTCATACGATAGCTGAAGTTATGTTGATCATAAGCTAAGACAGCCCAATGCAAAATTCAAGTTAGTGTTTTATCACACTCAGCAAAGTATTACGTAAGTAAAGTCTGAGCAAAGTCTGAGTACGCTCTATAGATTTAACAACAACAAGTTCTTCTCTAGCACTGATCTCTTCTATCTTAGGATAGTGCTCTTGAGAGTCAACTAATAAAGCATTTTTTCCATAAACCTCAAATTTGCAGTTTTTGTAATCCATATTTGCTGTACGGTGTGGAGAGACGGACGTTGAACCATTAATACACCATAGAATACCATTAACAAACTGAATACTTTTGAAATGTGGGTGTATGCAGCATGCTCAAAATTTCATGGTCAGACAGGGTAACGATCGGAGAAGTGCTTATAAAAATGAGAAAGAAGATTGAATTTATCAAAACCGAAAAGAGTAGGAAAGCTGCGTACTATATAGCCACATCTACAAAATAAATAAATATGGTATAATATGGAGGATCATTGAGGGCATAATAGAGGGAAGCAGGGGTAGAGGCCGTAGGAGAATTACATGGCACGATAACATTAAATCTTTGATGAGAATGCTGAAAGCTGACGAGCTAAAAAGAAAGAGATAGAGAAGCGTACAGAGAAATGATCGCCAACATCCCTTTAGATGGAAATGGTACCAGAAGATGAAGAAGTTTTTTGTAAATTGTGTATTCCTATATTCATTTTTATAAGATTTTCTGTGTTGTTAAGGGGAAATATTAACTAAATCCTTTTCCAGATATAAAAATTCTAAAAAACATAACATCGCGCTCGGTTGCGCTAATGCGGGCTACACAAGCGATAAGGACAATTGCCGAATATTCTCCACCAAAATTAGGAATTGTAGCCAAATTTTTGATAGTGAATGAAAAGGAAATATGAAAATGCGTTTATAACACATAAAGGGTCATACAAATATAGTATAATACTATTTTAAACGGGCACGTATGGATATGCCCAACTGTTCCGAACACCATTAAAAAAACGCTCTCCAACCGCTCGTTCACTCTAACCAGCCACAAGCGCACTGTTATTTGCTATCACTAAGCACACAATTCTCTCTGCGAATCGATCGAAATGTGGAGAAATAAAGCCTACAATCGTGTATTTTATTTTCACGTCAAGTGTTCCGCAAACAGCTATTCTGCCCTGTGCCACTGAACAAGTTACATCATTATTTACTAGATGATAGACTTCTGTAAGGCCAGCTATCTTATATATTTTAACGAGCAATTTAGAGCAGTGAAATTTAGCATACATATAGTATCGGGGGTGAGAAATCGATGTAGCTAGGTTTCAATTTTAAAAAAATGTTCCTTTATCCGTGTTTTAACGAGAAACAGCTACAATAACATTAGAATACAAAGGGTAATTTCGACACTATATACAAGATTATATTAGCTCAGATGGGACATTGGGTGATCCGGAAAGCAGAAGACCCCGGTTCGAATCCAGATGTCCTTGTAGTTATATTTTTTCAAGTTTTCTTAATTTCTTAAAAATCCGAGCAAGGCTCAATCGTCCAGGTACGTACTATCACATGAAACCTATATTATATAGCATACAGTTATGTTTTGAATCTAAACACTATTTACACATTGTTTTTTTTTATGGAATAGGAGGACAAACGAGCGTACGGGTCACCTGTTGTTAAGTGGCCCTGTGCTGCCTCGGGGCGTAAAAAGAATAGGGTAGTCCCAGGTCCAAGGGTGTCGTAAGAGGCGACTACGGGCTTTTTGAAAGTGGGAGAGTCACGCTGCTGCCTTATGACGTCAGCACAATCGGGCCAGACTCGTCCGGGTTACTTACCACACTCGCACAGAATACCGGCGTGAAGTAGCGGCCTAGTGCCGCTATGTTTCGCATAGGTTAGTGTCGAGGACCGGAGGCCATTCCCCCCCCCCCCCCAACAAAATATGAGAGCGGTCCTAAAAAATAAATTACCCCAGGAGGGTACCGGCTCTTGTAGAGTCGGAGAATCCCTCCCCGAGCATTCGCGCTCGGGATGCCCCTCGTATTCTGGGGAGGGCACAGTACCGCGTATGTCACAGGACAAACAGGGCAGCAACACCACGGCACCCCGCTCCACGCTTAATGTGGACTTTTGTAACATCCGGGGAATTCACTCCAACTTAAACGCCGTCCACCACCACCTTGAGACGGCGCAGCCGGCCTTGTGTTTCCTTACGGAGACGCAGATATCTCGACCTAGCGATACGTCATATTTAACGTACCCCGGGTACAAAATTGAGCATAATTTCATGCCTCATGCCGGGGTATGTGTGTACGTTAGGGAGGATATCTGCTGTCGCCGTCTCGGCAATTTTGAGGGTAGGGGCCTGTCTACTCTCTGGCTCCGCGTAGATTTAGAGGACCGCGTCCGCATCTATGCGTGTGTCTACAGGTCCCATAGTGGTAACGCAGAAACGGATCACCTCATGGGCTGCGTTCAAGCGGCATTTGATGACGTGCTTGCTCAGATCCCCTCCGCTGAAATCGTAGTCTTGGGTGATTTCAACGGGCACAATGCCGAATGGCTTGGATCACGTACCACAGACTACGCAGGGCGATCTGTGCATAATTTTGCATTGGCGTATGGTCTGTCCCAATTGGTTGAGTCGCCGACGCGGCTCCCGGATGTGGATAGCCACATGCCGTCCTTATTAGATCTTCTGCTGACTACACATCCCGATGGTTACCAGGTCTCTGTCGACGCCCCTCTCGGAACGTCCGACCATTGCCTGGTCAGGAGTGTAGTGCCTATCCGACGCCAACGTCGCAGACCACCAGCGACCCGCCGCGTTTGGCACTACAAGTCAGCAGATTGGGATAGGATGCGTTCCTTTTTTGCATCCTACCCTTGGGGCAGGGTTTGTTTCCTTTCAGATGATCCTAGTGCCTGCGCCGTTGCAGCAGCCGATGTGATACTGCAGGGCATGGATATTTTTATACCAAGCTCTGTAGTACCGATCGGTGGCAGATCACAGCCCTGGTTCGATGCGTCAGTTAAAGCAGCATCTGACTGCAAAAAACAGGCGTATCGAACTTGGGTTGCGGCGCTGGGCTCAAAGGATCCGAACTGCAAAGTTCTGAAGAGGAAATATAACCGTGCCTCCAGATTTTTTAAGCGGCAAATCGCCCGTGCGAAATCGAAGCACGTCGTCAAAATTGGCGAGCAGCTTTCCAGTTACCCGACCGGAACACGCAAGTTCTGGTCGTTGTCGAAAGCTGCTCTTGGTAACTTCAACCAGCCGTCCATGCCGCCGTTGCACATGAGGAATGACACCCTGGCCCATACGGCAAAAGAGAAAGCCGATCTCCTGTGCACTCTTTTTTCCTCCAACTCGACTCTTGACGACAACGGAAAAACACCGCCGACCATCCCGCGGTGTCAGAGCTCCATGCCTGAAGTACAGTTCCGACAGAAAACTGTTAGGCGAGCTCTGTTTTCGTTGGACGTCAGGAAGTCGAGCGGGCCGGATGGCATTTCTCCAATCGTGCTTAGAACGTGTGCCCCTGAGTTGACGCCGGTGCTAACGCGTTTATTCCGGCACTCTTATTCAAAAGGCGTAGTCCCTGATTCATGGAAGTCAGCCCTTGTCCATCCGATCCCAAAAAAAGGAGACAGTTCGGATCCGGCAAACTACAGGCCTATTGCTATTACCTCCCTACTCTCCAAAATTATGGAGAGCATAATTAACCGCCAGCTCTTGGTATACCTTGAGGGTCACCAGTTGATCAACGACCGGCAGTACGGCTTTCGCCATGGTCGGTCGACTGGCGATCTTCTGGTATACCTAACACACAGATGGGCGGCGGCTATTGAAAGCAAGGGGGAAGGCGTGGCAGTTGGTCTGGATATAGCGAAGGCCTTTGATCGTGTATGGCACAAGGCGCTCCTCGCAAAACTTCCATCATTTGGGCTTCCCAAGAGCTTATGCAAGTGGACCTCCAGCTTCCTCACTGGGCGCAGCATACAGGTCGTTATCGACGGTTATTGCTCGAATCCCAAGCCCTTGAACGCTGGAGTGCCCCAAGGCTGTGTGCTATCTCCCACGCTGTTTCTTCTGCATATCAATGATATGTTGGACACCGCCAACATACATTGCTATGCAGACGACAGCACTGGTGATGCCGTATACACGGGCCATGCAGGTCTCTCTCGGGAAAACGTCGACCAGTGCCGGGTGAAACTTGTGTCTTCTATCGAGTCCTCTCTCGAGAAGGTCGCGGAATGGGGTAAGTTGAACCTTGTCCAATTTAACCCCCAGAAGACTCAAGTTTGCGCGTTTACCACTAAAAAAACCCCATTTGCCGTATCACCGCTCTTCGAGAACACTTCCCTTAAAGCCTCGCCTAGTATCGGAATACTGGGTCTCGAAATCTCGAGCAATTGCCAATTCCGTGGCCATCTGGAGGGCAAAGCCAAACTGGCTTCAAAGAAACTGGGCGTCATAAATAGAGCACGGCAATACTTCAAGCCGGCCCACATTCTAGCGCTCTACAAAGCGCAGGTCCGGCCTCACATGGAGTATTGCTGTCATCTCTGGTCTGGCGCACCCCAGTATCAGCTCGATCCATTTGACCGCGTGCAACGCAGAGCAGCTCGAATTGTCGGGGACCCAGTACTCTGTGAACGGCTGGATCACTTGGCGTTGCGTAGAGACGTCGCTTCATTGTGTGTCTTCTACCGCATTTATCACGGGGAGTGTTCCGAAGAGCTGTTCAACCTGATTCCTGCCGCCGAATTTCACCTTCGCACGACACGCCACAAGTTACGATATCATCCCCACCATCTGGATGTGTGGCGGTCCTCCACAGTGCGGTTTTCAAGGAGCTTTCTTCCTCGTACCACGAAGCTGTGGAATGAGCTTCCTTGTGCGGTGTTTCCGGGACGATACGACATGGGTACCTTCAAGAAAAGCGCGTACACCTTCCTTAAAGGCCGGCAACGCTCTTGTGATTCCTCTGGTGTTGCAGGAGAGTGTGGGCGGCGGTGATCACTTAACACCAGGTGACCCGTACGCTCGTTTGTCCTCCTATTCCATAAAGCCGCCCAGATTCTCTTGCAACACCAGAGGAATCACAGGAGCGTTGCCGGCATTTATTATTATTGTGAAACGCAAACTATGTCTTTATACGATAGTTAAGTCGCAAGTAGGTAGCTTATTCGTAATTTTACTCATACATTTTGAAACAGGGCCTTAGGTCTCTTAATGTATCTAAAACGTACATTGTCATCAAAACACATGCCAAAAGATAACAATCAAATTTCTGAAACTTTAAGAAAAATAATTATCAACAGGCATATTCTAACTAAGAAGCAATCTAATTTTATAGGAAACATTGGGTATTCGAATAATTTCTCGATCATTTGCCAATAAACTGTTGCAGCTGTAGAGACTAGACCTCGCTCTTACCAACCAATAATCAATAATTCACCACATTCAATAAATACTACTTGATTTCCCCGACGGTTTGACTAACAAGCCCCATGAGACTTCGCTCAAATCCATAACATGACAAACACTATTTATAAGTTATATATCGATGAATATTTCCTTTTTTTAATATTAGTAATCTACACGTAATATAGTAAAATTGTACCGTAGTAAAAGCTCTAAATTGAATATTTTTAAAAGAATAATTGCTGTGCGTTCTACTAACAATACCGAATGCATAAAAGAAAATGTATGTCCGGACATAACACAAAAACTACTAAATAGATTTAATTCAAATTTTGCATATTAACATGAGTTCGGTTATTACAATACATGCAGGCATTGTACTTTTACAGCTAAGACCACGCTTAACACATTGCAGGCATCAAATAGTGTGTGTATAAATGGGAATAATTTCTACATTTCGATGGTAACACCCCAGGTCAAAAAAAATGCAATTATTCTTCTCAATTCCTATGGTATGGTCTAGGTCAATGACCGTGGACGGCAACAAAATATATCGAACTATTTTTATTAAAATTAATGCGATAACGTAATTATTGATTAAGTGGAAGAACTGAAACTAAAACACCTTTAAGATTGCTCCAATAAAAGTGCATGGAACATATAGAAGTAATTTATGAGAGTGGTTTGCTAAAATTTAAATTATGTATGTATGTTTAAATTATATGTATATTAAGAGCACCACCTACTGTTATCTTATCAACTAAAACTATTTCAGTTTATACAAATGATTTCAGTTTATTCAAAAGAGAGTCTAATTCAATATTTTTTTTTTTTATTTCAGTTTCGCCAGTACAGGTTGACTGAAAGAAATCGCTTTTAAGCGATAAGGCCGCCTATTGCTTGTTATGTATTCTTGATTTATGTAATATTTAATCTTATATCTTTAAACGAACAATTCTTGTATATTTCGCGGGCGATAAATCGATCTAGCTAGGTTTCAATTAAAAAAAATGTAGTACTATATACAAGATATATACAGACTTAGATGGGACATTGGGTGATCCGGAAAGCAAAAGACCCCGGTTCGAATCCTAATAGTTTTTTTTATGCTCAAGTTTTGTACATTCTTAAAAATCCGAGCGCGGCTCAGTCGTAAGGATATTAATTTTGAGGTGTGCAATAAAGTTACATGTATATATATATATATAATTACAGTTGAACGCTATTTTTTTCGATGTATTCAGAATCTATTAAATTATCTAACAATGAAGTATTAAATAATTTCGTCTAGATTTTCCAATTGGTTTGTGCAACACGTCGCAACTTGGCACTTCACTTTTAATCCCCACAGCAAAGTTACACAGCGCTTTTAGCTTGAAGAAAGCCATTCTCTCATCGATTTTGATAGTACGCTTCGATATTGAAAGATAAAATTCAACGGAGCTAGTAACTGTATCGATAAAATTATATGAGATTACAATGATACTGATTACAAAGTGCGATAATTGGTTTTTATTTAATGAAAGAAATTCATTCTCAATTCAACACAAATTGTGAAGGACTTTAATATCCATAGTTGTGTTAAGACCTTTCTTTATCGACCGACTACAAAAACGAGAAGGTTATCAATTCAATTGTATGTTGTTTCCCTCATATCCTCATCATTTATGGATCGTTTTGAAAGTTATATGTTTCCCGACGATCGCCATGACGATCGGTCAACCTATTTCGGTGATCTTCACCAGATCTTCGGTCCATCTTGAGCGAGGCCTACCGACACTACAAACACAACGGTACGTGGTCACCATTCGAGGACTTAACTGCCCCAACCGCCATCTGTCCATGGAGCTATGTGCCCTGCCCACGGCCACTTCTGTATCGCAACCATCTGGGCTATGTAAGTAACTTTGTTTCTCCTAAGGATCTCCTGATTCGATCTCGAAACTCCGAGCATACTACATTCACGGATACAGACAAGATATGTACGCCACTATAACCAATCAAATTTAAAGGGAATTAAAATGTTACCTCAGTCTACTTAGATATTAAATTTGATTGGAACGAGACTTAAAAAAACAAGAAGAAGCACGCTGAGTTTCTTGCGCCCTTTCTTCTCAGGTTGAAGCATATATCCGAATGTAAGTAAGATCATATCCATTTCCATGGAACCGATCTGACGATGAAGCTGGGATGTAGGCAATAATGTTTCCAGCCCAGTTTGGACTTAGTAGAACCTCCATGACACGTAAGGAGTACGTGTCAATATTTAATTTCCCTATATTTTCATGTAAATGGTATTGTCCCCCTTTACAATTAGTCAATTACTACTTTAGTGCGCTCGTTAATACTCGTATTTTAATATATTGTGTCCATACAATATGATTATCATGAGAAAATGTGTATTTTTTTTACAAATAAATACCAACTCCAACATACATAGACTTTAAAACATGGTAACTAAAAATTAAGCAATTAATTTTATCTACAATATTTGTAGTGGGTGGGATAAATATATTTTAGTTTGTAATTTAATAATTATAAAATTTATACCATATAAACATACAGTAAATAAGTTGGGACATTAAATATCGATTTGGGAGGTCGTAAATTTTTATGTTTAACTTAGCGCCAACTTCAAAATGGAAGAGATAAATTATTTTTTGCTAATTAATTGCCTTGTTTTAAAGTGCTGGTCGTGTTAGTTACTTTTATAGCTTGCTGTAACCCATGTAAGTATAAAACTATAATAACTACTTAGGTAAGCCTTTCACACCAATAAAGTATTATGCTAGATATTTTAAGTGATTGAGCTGTGGAAGGCTCCTTTGCACAGGAAGCCGACCTAGATTATGGGTACCACAACAGCGCCTATTTCTGTCGTGAAGCAGTAATGTGTAAACATTTCTGTATTTTGTAAGGCCTGAAGGGCGCCGTTGCTAGTGAAATTACTGGGCAAATGAGACTTAACATATTATTTCTCAGGGTGACGAGCGCAATTGTGGTGCCGCTCAGAATTTTTGGATTTTTCAAGTATCCTGAGCGGCACTGAATTGTAATGGGTAAGCCGTATAAATAACCATCAGCTGAACGTCCTGCTCGTCTCGTCCCTAATTTCATTAAAAAAAATACCAAAATTTATGGATATTCGGACGTATGGCTAAGTGATCAAGGCGCTGAGGCATATCCTGAGTGGTGAAACGCGGGTTCAAAATATCAAATCCCGCATCGTCTAAATTAAATTTGTATTGTTTATAATTTCTGAATATCAACCAATACAACTGCATCGTAGATCAAAACGTTTCATGAATAAATGGCGACACGAAATTTCCCCGAGGCACCATGAGCGACACGGCACCGCAAACTTCTGCCCGCAACTAAGATTAATCCTCTTTTGTTCGTAACTTTTCACAAGTTATTTATAGGCTGTCTCGCTATCACAACTTTGTCGAGGAATTAAAAAATACACTTCTTGTGAGTATACCATTGTTGTTCAGCTTTTGTTTATACGTAACTGAATACCGGATATGTATAACACTTGATATGTCTATTTTAAAATAAACTACCTACTAAGGTAGCGAAATACAATCGATTGTGTGGGACATTACTAGTAAGTTCCATACATTCAACTATACCGCTGTTCTGTTGGAATATATAAGAAAAATTTAAACAAGAAGAAAGACGCAGTGTACTTTTGGATGTATTAAAACCCACTAAGTCAGTTCTACCATTAGTGATAGTGGATAAAATTAACAGATACATGAATTTTTATCGGGAACAGAATTAAATTCTTTAAAATTGTTGAAAAAATTAAACGTACCGTAGGCCGTAACACATGAATATAATCTCCCAACTTAAAAATGATTGTTCAACTTACGCTCTACGAACTATGCTACAATATTGCTACGGTTAATAATGTGCACCGTGAGAAGCTACGTAGATCGCTACGATGGAAGGAAAATGCTACGTTTTATATAGAAGGATTCATTCGATGCAAATATCATTCCAACTAAGGGCAAACATTTAAAATAGAACGATACCTATAGGTGTGGCTTATACGCGCAGCAATCCGTTGTACTCGTACAACAGGTAATTGGGACATTGCGCAAACCAAATCATACCAATCAAACCATATAATATGAGAAATATAGATCATTTAACGCCATTTAATAGAAGGTTAAGGACCTTCTGCGTCTTTCTGTAGGTTAAGCCTTCAACATTTATGAAACGAAAAGTGAATGAACCAACCCAACTCATCCGTCATCGGTAGCCATGTTGGAACAAGTTTAAATTAAGATTTCTTTGAAAAGTATCACTTAAACTCACCCGCGACGGCGCGCCAGTTGCTATATCTGTGGAATAAAAGCATATTTATATTAATATCCTCGCGAACAGTCTATGTATTACAAGATTTATAACAACACAGTAATATCGTAGTAGAAAATGTTCATATAGTTATCTAATTTAATACCTTCCATATTATAGGTGTACTCTTAAATTGAATAATTATAACAGGACCTAAGTTATGGAGCTATTCTTGTGTGAAACCTCGGATAAACACGAACAAGTTTTACTCCCCCAAAAATTCCATGTAATAAAATAATACAAATCCTTGGAACCCTTGGTCCCTACTTACGCCAAATGTATATGAAAATATACTTAAAGGTATTACCAGTTCATACAGCTGACATTCATGAAGCAGTTTCTCTTATGATTTACCGAATTTATTGAATTAGACGTTATTTTGCTTAAATCCATAACGATCCAACTTTTTTTGAGTTATCTTGAGTGTATATCCGCTAAGATCGTATTCATTAAATTCAACACGTTCCGCATCTACACAAGGCATCCTCAGGAGATTTTGACTCGCCAAATTCTGGCACGTGACTAAGCCTTGTGTAGAGGCGTGTCAAATTGATTGAAGACGAATCTTAGCGGATTTTCACTCAAGAAGGGTTACAACAATTGGACAATGATTTACCATTTCATTAAATATTACTATTATTAATTATCAAGTAACAACGCATTCATAGCATAGATTTGTTGATATAAGGAATTTGCGAATGAACAGGTTATAACAATCTAATCTCGTAATTACCATCTGCACTTCTTAAATAAATTTTGATTACATTTTTAAAAGATCCCGCGTTTCTTAACAATTCCTGTCTAAGAAATGCTACACCAAGACATAGTGGCATGGCAAAACGAAGTAATAAACAATCAGTTCTAATCGAGTAAGTTCAGTCACAAGTAACTAGCGGACATTACGTGGCAACCCTGCCTCGAGGGAGCTGGCGGATGCAAGCTAAACTACGACTAATTGATACGGTCATTAGGAGTTAATTCCTATGATTGGACAGTCATTACAGCTAACTACGTACACCCTGCACTAGGGTTGTGTTTCGTTGAATTAAAATCACAAAAGCTTTTATTTCCAGCACCCTTCTTGTTTATTAGGTACTTTTATTTTGCTAATCAACTTCATTTAAAATGTCGCAACAAATTAAACTGAAAGTACCAAGACTTTTAAAAAACAGTATTGAAATTCTTGGGACATTAGTTCTAAAAGTATATATTACACAGATCATTGTTCTAGCTAAAATGTATAGGATGGAATAATGAAACAAGAAATAATTAACATTGAAGACGATTAAATGCGTCTGATATTAACTTCCACATTACGTACGTTGTAATTTACTTTAATGATATGTTACGCTTAAATGAAACAACAATCATATAAATACAGAGATTTAAACACTGAAAGTAGATCTAATTCGGATTTTCAACAAACTAAATATACAGTTTCCTTAAAATCAACAACGTTTTGGTTTCGGAAGTGAATTGATTTCTCAGTGATAGTTCACTTGATGTAGATTCAAATATAAAACGGCTCGCCGAGTTGGACACGCACACGAAGAGATCCCTACCAACGTATAAGATATTTTTGTTGGGAAGTGACGAGACGAGCAAGACCTTAATTAAGGTGATACGTCCGCTCAGGATTGGCATTGTCATTTTGAGACAAGATGTTAAGTCACATTAGCCCAAAAATATACTTTTTTATTATTATTTACTGCGCCGTTCAAACCAAAACTCAGTTATGCTTGCACATTACTTCTTCACGGCAGACAAAGGCAAATCTGTGGTACCCAGCCAGCCGAGATGCTGTGCAAAGAAGTCTCCAACTGTAAGAATCACTTTAAGTGTTGACAAAGTTCTCGTTTCAAATAGAATGTTATTATTAATTTTCATTTAACTTAAATCAATATCTTAATCGACAATCTATTGATAAAATGCCGTCGGTTATATAAACAAAATCACACGAGACATTCCTACCACTAAGACTCTGGTTGAAAGGTGCAGTGCGATATTTTTACTTTATACATTTTTTTTTCTTTCTGAGAAAAGCAGTATGATGGTAAATGATACGCCCTGCCCATTACATTGCAGTACCGCTCAGGATTCTTGAAAACCCTAAAAAATCTGAGCAACCTCTACTCCTCACATTGAGACATAAGATCTTAGTTTCATTTGCCCAGTAATTTCACTAAATACGGCACCCTTCAGACCGAACCACAATATTGCTTACAAATTACTGCTTCATAGCAGAAAAAGGCGCCGAATCAATCATGCATCGCGAAATGCTACGCTATAGGTCGTTTTGACATGCGTTACGACTTATAGTCAAACAATGTTGCTAAACATCAGCTGGTCAGCTCATACCAATAAAAAAAGATAAGAGCAAGCCTTGGCCCGTGACCCTCAGATCTGCCAGTAAAACAATATAAAAATCGAGCGAGAACAATGCCGCCTCCACAGTGACCGTGTTAAGTGGCTTCCACAAAGACACGTTCCTAATCTACGCTAGGGTGCAACTTTTCACACTAACGCCGTTCCGAACCTAAGCAAATACGTGCAAACCAACTTGCTCGTTTCAAAACTCGGAGAGTTGTAACTTTTTATGCATAAAAATTTATTGTAGAAAAACGTAAAGAATATATTGGTTATTGTTTTAATGAAATCCAAAGTTCAAAACTAAACTAAACGTAAAGTCCTGGCTAAAATGGAGGAACAATTATCAGTTTTCAAATTCAGTTAGAATACTGACAATGAAACAACCGCAATCTGATCCTCTGCATGCACCACAGTGTTATCGATGATGAACCTTTATGAGTTAGATAACGAATGTTTTTTTACTTCCGACACTAATATGACGTTTGGGAGTCTTGAAGGCGAGCATTTACTTACATCTAATCGCCTGACAATCGAATAAATGATTTTAATTACTTTGATGCTCATTTGCATGAAAAAGTCTATCAAATTATCATTATTATAATATTTTAGCTGATGTCCGCGACTTCGTCCGCGTAGATAAAGGGTATTTAAAAATAATAATCAAGTTTGGAATTGAAGATTATCTCATGTCCTATTCTTGTTCCCGTTTTCGCTCCCAGTTTCTAACATATTATATGAATCTTATTTCGAGGAAGATTGCTATGGCAAACTAAACCTACTATTGATATAGGTATAGCTCAGCGAAGTGATTTTCAGTATTTCATAAATCGCGCGGGACCCGTGGATTTTTTTGCGATATAATGTAGCCTATGTCCTTTTCCAAGCTCTAGTCTATCGCTGTACCAAATTTCATGAATATAGGTTCAGTAGCTCCGGCGTAAAAGCTTAACAAACAAATATTAATTCACATTTTAAAAGTAGGGTTTACTTAGTTTAGCCATTAATTCTTGATTGAAATTATTACGTTGGAATTTCGAGCATGACAATGTTTTTTCATTTACTAGCCAATATTATGTGTTAGATATTCATTCTTGTCATATTAAACTTGATTGGGTTGATAAAAATAACCGATTCCAACTATTGACTTTTCATCCGCTTGCAAAATCATAGGGGCTATTAAAAGTTACAATGAAATCTTGTTTTTAACGGAAAAAACGTCTGCCCGTCCACCTAGTATTCGTCCTTAAAAAGCAAAAAACCAATGAGAAAAAGAACTCCAAGAAATCCAAAAGCAAAAGATGTCGCCACGGCAAATTAAAATAGTAGATACTAACCCCCTTATTCATAATAGTCTGCTAACTTAAAGCATTGCTAATTCTCACTCTGTCTTCTTCTATTGACCAAGAAGTTGAAGTCAGAAGAGAAAAAACACTCCTAAGCGGCTGTTTAAAGTTAGCGGACCATTATGAATAAGGGGGCTAGTATTTAAATAGATAGATGACCTAGGACTTGGTTATGAGTTGTCATTATTTAATCGATAAATTTTACAACGTGGGCATTGTCTGACTTCGGTGATAGTGTAGTGACAGTATAGGGTGAAAATTTTTGCATCAAAACATCGGCACAAGAAGATAGTAAAACCAACTCCTTGGAAAACTAACATTTGTCAGTGTGACCCGTCTCATTTCCAAAGTACAATAGAATACAACAGAATAGAAGAAATCTATTTCTGCTGTGAAGCAGTAATGTGTAAGCATTATTGTGTTTCGGTCCGAGACTTAACATATTATGTCTCAAGGTAACGAGCGCAATTGTAGTGCCGCTCAGAATTTTTGTATATTTCAAGAATCCTGAACGGCACTGCATTGTAATGGGTCAGGGCGTATCAATTACCATCAACCCAACGTCCTGCTTGTCTCTTCCCTTATTTTCATAAAAAAAAAAGGATTCGGCGACAGTCACGAATGGGTACAATTTATATAATACTTTGTATACCTTCGTGTGTTAGGACTGCGCGTTAGAAGCGCTCTCTGGGTTTCCACGGAAGACCAGCGTTGTGGATTCTTTCGGAACCACAACTATGCTGAGTTGGGGGCCCATTGGCGTCATTAGATCACAATTAGAATAGTAAAACTTTAAGAACTATTATCAGAATGTATGCAATGACGTCAATAAACATTTTTTCTTTCTTTCTTCTTTCTAGCTTTCAATGTGCTGCTGAGCTACGGCTATATTAGAAAATACGAGAAAATCTTTCACAAAAGGAAGGTAGCGCCTCGATTTCTTCGTCGTGGCGGTCCTACCGTATAGAAGTTAGTAAAATACATAAATCAATCAATTAAGCTTACCCAAATAAAACAGTGCTAACGATAGACGCACCGATTCCCACTAATTCAATTCATCACATAAAATAAATAATATCTACATTTAACTATGTAATTCTTTGTTGTTTAATATTGTCTTTTACGGATAATTGATACCTAACAATCGTAATAGTAATTCAAATTCAAATATTTTTATTCAAAGTAGAATGTGACATCACTTATTGAAAGTCAAAAAAAAACTACCAACCATTCCAAAATGAATGCCTCAGACCTGAGAAGAATGGGCGCAACAAACTCAGCTTTTTTCATCGAATAAATATGTTTACAAAGTAATATTTTACAATTAAACTTATTATTTAATAGCCTGAGGGCAGTCACTCCATTCCCAATCTGTGGTATCATTAAGAAATTCATTTATGTTATAGTAGAACACAAACGTTTTATGAATGAATTAAAAGACTACAAATTATTAATATAAAAATATAATTTGCTACATATTGTATTTTGTTTGATTAACGCGAGTGTTACACATTTAAATAAAACACTTTTAAAGAATTAAAACGCGTGTAATAGCCGCCGCCGCCGCCGCAGTTCCGCCGTCACCACGATTTATGCAATTGGATCGAAATATCGGCATCAAATTACCAAATAATGTAACGTCATTACTCGGCATAATGATAACTAAGGTGAATTATGTCTCTTGAATAAAATAATGACTTTAAAAGCGGCTGCAAATAGCTAACAAAACGGTCCCAAGTATCCTACCAAGAGATTGCAATAAAACTTGTATCTGATCGCGGCTTTAATTTTTCATTTTATTACATAACTAGCCGTTCCCGCCCGCATCGCGGGGCGAATTTTAAAGGGAAATAAATTAAACAAGAAAAAAAAAAGTAGCCATAAACCATCTAGGATAAATTTCGCATCGAATGGTGATAGTTTCATGACGATACGTTCAGTGGTTTAGGCGTGAAAGAGCCTCAAACAAAGACCATTTTCATTATATATATAGAAGATAAATAAAATATTAATTTTCTTAATTACATATATAGCGTAACAAACTAAGAAACGGACGGTGTAGTACTCTTATAACTAGTAGAATATTTATAACAGAGATATAGAATAATAATATGTCTTTACTTTGATAATGACGGAAGGTATCCATTTTTTCCCACAAAGTAGAGCGCTTGTATGCCTATAATTTATTATAAGCATACTATTTGGGGAAAAACGAGCGGAAATTACGGAGCGTATACTATGGTGGGAGGTCATACAGATAACAATTAATATGTTTTATTTTTAGCACTGTTGTTTCCCTTCCTTTCCTTCCCTTTAAGTTTTCGAAATCAAAACTATTCAAATTGTAAATTTAAGACAATACAGATATAGTTTCGAGAATGCATTACATCTTAGAAAATGTAACAAATAGGGACGTAGCTCTTTCTATAAAGTATTCGATGAAAAGGGTGACTTACTGGTATATTTATAAATATACACAAGCCAAATGATTATTAGGCTTAGAAAGTGGTTGGTTGGTACTTGTCGTACTAAAAGGAAGGCTTAGTAATTTGTATGAAATATATTCTCTACTATTCACTTATCGCGTTATGTAATAAATTAATATAAAATATAACAACTGCAATAATGACGCGGTGGCCTAACGCCATCTAGCTACCCGATACCGAACTAATTATCAGCCTAACAAAACTCACCCAGATCCGGTCACAGGTTTGGCACAGAGCACAGCTTGCGACACAGTAGGCACAGAGTTACATAAAGCACAGAAGTTAGCGTGGGGCGCGTGCAGGTCGACCGAGGGTTAGGGGTGAACTGGCTTGATGCCTGCGCGCCATCCTGCGCAGATCCCTAACCTCAATACCCGGCCGGCAGGGGACTATCGGCAGTCATATATAGCATTGTAAATGTAAAATAAGAAGTTAAAACATTAAGACGCCCGAGAGCGTTTTGGAATCATCGCTACCGCTTCCATGATTACTCTCGAGGAGAAAATGGATCGATTGATTTCTAACTTCTAGCTAACAATGAGACCTTTCCAGGTTTCACCATTTTAAGCATTGACCGGGTGTTGAGAATGTATAAAAATGGCATACCGTGGGCGTATATTGAACGAAGAATTCATAAATGTCAATTTATTAATGGTGGTCCATCTGATGATGAGCGTAATAATCTACCCATGCAGGGAGAATGCCATATGAGTCGTAACGGATCGATATCGATATTATCTTGATCACATCACTCTGCGTGCGTCACTCTGTTTTTTTGGTTTGAAATGATTTCAAATATGTCTATGCTTAAGTGTTTCATACTAATATCTTATTAGTTACGAAAGTTATGTGTTTGAGCTGAACTTTAAATTAATTTTTATGGTCAGCGTAACGAACTCACTATCAAGGACTTTTTCATAAAACATTTATTACTGTTGTGTCCGCCAGTATAAACAAATATAATAGCATCGAAAATATGTCGCTTATTCAAAATGATCTTCGTTGGTCTTCGTAAAACAATTAAGTATTTATTGCTGAATGTAACTTAAAAATTTTATTGTCTTATTTATTACTAGCAGCTAGGCCAGAGGTGCTCAAACGGTCGATCGGGATCGACAGGTCGATCGCGAGTGCTTTTTGAGTCGATCTAGAGAAAAAAATCCGGTATAATAAACTAAAATAATATACAGGTAATTACGTACATCTTATGAAAAGTATGCTCAGGACATGCAGTGTCACGCTTCAACATCCAAAGTCACTATTTAGCTAAGCTTAGAACCAATAAACTCGTAATTTTGCATAATAATTATGAGTTTTTCATTGACATTTAAGAGCAGACCTACACTTACCTAGACTAAAAAAAATGCATATTTTGCGCAAAACAAATATCTATGTCATCGTGACACTCTACCTAGACGATAATTCTTCATCACACATACTTGAAACCTCTAAGAGCCGATCGATCGTAGTCTAACAATTTTGAGGTAGATCGCCAGCAGTTCAAGCTTGAGCATCCCTGAGCTAGGCGGTTCTGTGTCTGTTTTAACATTGGCAAGAGCTTCCCCAAAAGTTTTCCACAATACTCTGTTCCTTGCCTTTCTTCTCCAACTTGTTGCAACCATTTCCCAATTTCGTCCTCCCATCTCTTTCGTTACTTTCCTTTTCTCCTTCTTTGCACTAATAGGCTACTCCTGAGTATGTGTCCAATCTATTTCCGTTTAAGTTTCTTCCTCAGTATATTATGTAATGACAGCAACACCTTTCTCTGAAGAATGATAGATTCATTTTGTCCTTTAATCTGATGTTCAACGTCTTCACCATCCTATTTTGTCACACATTAAGAAATTTTATTTGATTGTCAGACGGGGCCCACGTTTAGCAGCCATAAAGCAAGCACGGGAAAACACATATCTAGAAGATTTTTTTAAATGGCATAGAAAAAAAACATGGTGTTTCCAGGACGATACGACATGGGTACCTTAAAAAAACGTGTACCCTTTTCTAAATGGCCGGCAACGCTCTTGTGATTCCTCTGGTGTTGCAAGAGAATGTGAGCGTCGGTGACCTTAAGGAAGGTATACGCGCTTTTTTTGTAGGTACCCATGTCGTATCGTCCCTGAAACACCGCACAAGGAAGCTCATTCCACAACTTTGTAGTACATGGAAGAAAGCTCCTTGAAAACCGCACTGTACGCGTTTGTCCTCTATTCCATAAACAAATGAATATTGCGGGTTTTTCCAGACTTCTTTGCAACTCCAGACCATTTCCACGAATAATTTATCCATAAAGAAACTCTACTTAATCTGCAAGCCTACTAAGTAGATCGGTAAATAGGTAATTAGGCCGTCTTTGGTTTGGTAGGTCCAGTAAGTGATTATCGAAATCTACATTTTAATTTAATGAAAACCTTTTCGTAGTTTATAGGATCAGTTATGTCAACATATCATTCACTGTACATAAACTAGTTATCATCTGAACTTCATACGAATTGCTTTGATTTTGAAGTTATGTTACGTTTTATCAAATAATATCAAAACCCCGGTATTGCTTTCAAAAATGATAACTGGGGGGTAATCTTTGGATGTTTACAACTCATCTAGAAAACTTTGAATTTGATGCAATTCTAGGAGGCGGTACATTTATGGGCAACCTCCTTCGTCGTCAATTAGGAGTAATCTGTTCTCATGGTGATTCCTTTAAAATTGCATCTATCTTCTAGCTGTTATATCATTACCTGAAGGTTTCGCTTAACACCATCAGGCCATCTGCAAATCTTAAATGGTTAAATTTTTCACCATATATCTTTAAACAAAAGCGTCCCAGTTTATATTTATGAAAACCTGCAATACCTACATGGTGTTACGAAAATATTCCAAAAGTTTTTCCAGCGTAATTGCAATCTTCCTCTTAGGCAACCTCCTCATTTGAATTGAATCATTTTGCACCTGACTCATTTAGCATTTGACGGCATCTGCGCTATGCTTTTACGTAAAGAAACCTTTATAGGATCACTCGTGCATCACAGCCAATTTGCTCAAAATCCTCTGGACCAAATCAGGTGAAATTTGGTAGCGTTCTCAATCGGATATTGACAATAATAATGCTAATAGTACGAAAAATATTGAAATATCAATCTCGGATCGCAAATTCAGATTAATTTATTTGCCATTGCGGAGCGTAGTGCACTTTAGACGTGACAAGGAGTCTCGTACATTATAAAAGGTAGCCATTGATTAGTAGTACGCATATATTGCGTCTGGAAGTATGTCGCGGGGGTTGCATAGTGCGCGGCCCAAGGAGCTATAAATAGCTCGGCGCGGTAAGGCTTCATCGTGACGTCACTGCAGCGCCTCTATCACACGCTATCGACTTCTCCGGGCCGAAACCAGACTATGTAATGATAGTGTTCGTATTGTACGGATTTTGTTGCTTGATTTAAACCGACTTATATTAATCGTGCACATCCTTATATGTACAGTGATGAAAATTTCATTATTAGTTTCCGTGACTACGCTAAGGAAAAAATTTGCGACACGTAGGTGTTAATAAATAACGATAATTTTCTGGATAAATTAATGTAAAATTACACGCAACTTATACTTTTACCTTTAAGTAATAAAAGGCATAAAATGCATTTATTTTCTCAAATTGATTATTTTCGAATTCTTTTTGAAGTCATTAAATGTGTTACTCTTGATTTAATCGTACTATAAAAGAATATCAATATTGAAATAATATAATTAATGTAAAATTACACGCAACTTATACTTTTATCTTTAAGAAGTATTTCTTAATGTGTTACTCTTGATTTAATCGTACTATAAAAGAATATGAATATTGAAATAATATAATTAATGTAAAATTACACGCAACTTATACTTTTATCTTTAAGAAGTATTTCTTAATGTGTTACTCTTGATTTAATCGTACTATAGAAGAATATCAATATTGATATAATATAATTAGTGTAAAATTACACGCAACTTATACTTTTATCTTTAAGAAGTATTTCTTAATGTGTTACTCTTGATTTAATCGTACTATAGAAGAATATCAATATTGATATAATATAATTAGTGTAAAATTACACGCAACTAATACTTTTATCTTTAAGAAGTATTTCTTAATGTGTTACTCTTGATTTAATCGTACTATAAAAGAATATCAATATTGAAATAATATAATTAATGTAAAATTACACGCAACTTATACTTTTATCTTTAAGAAGTATTTCTTAATGTGTTACTCTTGATTTAATCGTACTATAGAAGAATATCAATATTGATATAATATAATTAGTGTAAAATTACACGCAACTAATACTTTTATCTTTAAGAAGTATTTCTTAATGTGTTACTCTTGATTTAATCGTACTATAAAAGAATATCAATATCGATATAATATAATTATTGTAAAATTACACGCAACTTATACTTTTACCTTTAAGTAATAAAAGGCATAAAATGCATTTATTTTCTCAAATTGATTCCTTTCGAATTCTTTTTGAAGTCATTAAATTAATGTGTTACTCTTGATTTAATCGTACTATAGAAGAATATCAATATCGATATAATATAATTAGTGTAAAATTACACGCAACTAATACTTTTATCTTTAAGAAGTATTTCTTAATGTGTTACTCTTGATTTAATCGTACTATAAAAGAATATCAATATCGATATAATATAATTATTGTAAAATTACACGCAACTTATACTTTTACCTTTAAGTAATAAAAGGCATAAAATGCATTTATTTTCTCAAATTGATTCTTTTCGAATTCTTTTTGAAGTCATTAAATGTGTTACTCTTGATTTAATCGTACTATAGAAGAATATCAATATTGAAATAATATAATTAGTGTAAAATTACACGCAATTTATACTTTTATCTTTAAGAAGTATTTTTTAATGTGTTACTCTCGCTTTAAACGTCCTATAGAATAATATCAATATTTATAATTCATAGTAGGTGGCACTTACTTATAATTTTTAATATTCATTTTTTTTTATATTATTTACATATATTCTAACTATTGGCCAGTAGTCCAACAATGATCAGAACGGTGGTGATTATTACATACCATAAAGTGTAAGGTTCACTTTACCCAAGTGACTTACTTGTAGAAATCAAATTATAACTTTAATAAAAATAATATTTTAGTCAAAGATGAAAGCAAACACAGCTTAATCTCGATTTTATTAAAACATCATAAAAACAAAAACATCAATCCACAATCCCTGTAAACAAACTCAATCCAAACGTCGGAAAATACTGGCGAAAAAACATTGCATCCGCGAGATTAATGGATCTGCAGCGATCGAGTTCCTGCCAGCATCTAACAAACAGCTATGTTCTATCGACACATCTCAGCTTACAGGTTTAAATTAAAACCAAAACAATGTTATTTATAGATGGTAAAACTTAAACATAAGGGGCCACAGAGCTTCTAGCGAAACCAGGAAGAAAACAGGCAGGTGGAAAGGAAGGGCTCCGATTTGCATGATCTAAACGCGTGCAAATTAATGTATCTCTTATAAATCTTTGTTTATTACGCTTTCACGCCTAAGCCACTGAACCGGTTTTAATGAAATTACTTGTACGCCGCCGTTTAGAGCTTGAGAAAGGACACAGGCTACCTTTTATCGCGAATAACGGGCTTGGCGGGGTTGAAATTGGGGGTGGCAATTTGTATGAAAGTTCGTCATTATCGAAGATAACACCATGAAACTTTGTATTTATGCACTTGATAAGAAATAAATAAATATTTGTTCTAGCTTTTTTCAAATTTAGACCTGTATGGGGTGAAAAGGGGGGATGAAAGTTCTATAGTTGGTAACTTTTAAAAATTTATTAACCACAGCAGTTTGTAGTGTATTATTTACAAAGTATATTAAAAATAAAAATGCTGCCCAAAGTAACTATAATTGCATGCGCACGAAGTCGCGGGTAAAAGTTAGTATATTATAAATTTAAGATGTTTTTACGAAAACATGTGATTATTATTTAAAAACTGATGTATTCGAGAAGTATTAACGCCGTCCGAAGGTTTTATTTCATATTTTCGATATAACTTGGCATTTTTACTATGGAGGAAACTAGAAATAATCATATTCCTGTTAATTATAACTTTACAGCAAGGGCTGTATGCTGCCTCCTTGGGGCTGTAGAGAGGCATAAAAGGTATTTATTTTCGCAAAATTGATTCCTATAAAATTCTTTTTGATGTCATTTCTAATATACTACTACCGCTTCGGAAACAAATGGCGCTCTGAGAGAGAAGAATCGGCGCAAGACACTCTCCCAGCATTCTTTTTTGCGGTCTTTTTAATGAAATATACAATAGTGTACTGCCATTGCTATTGCTATAAAATTTAGCTTTGGAGTTAGGATTTACGACAGAGCCATTTAAAAAAAAAACAAATTTATTTATAGATAATGCCTGAACAATGGCTGGGACTTTGTTATAAAAGTGTATACATTTTAACCTACCTTACAACCTTTAAAGCTATTATTATTGATCTTATGAAGCCAACTAGAAATAATTACAAACAATTTCTTATTTCTATTGTTATAATAATGAAAATCACTATAACGCTCAAAAAGACGAAGAATTTTTTATATAAGAGGGGGCAAACGGGCAAGAGGCTCACGGGATGGGGAGAGGTGAGACAACCGCCCATGGACATCCGTAACTACAGGTGTGTCAAGAAATGCGTAGCCGGCCTTTAAGGTGGGAGTATGCTTTTTTCTTGAAGGTCCCTAAGTCGTATCTGCTGGGGAAGACCGCAGTAGCAACCGGTAGTTGATACCACAAAGTGGCTGTGCGAGGCAAGAAATTTCTAACAAAACGTGCGGTTGTGGAATGCCAGACGTCTACGTGATGCGGATTTATAACCTAGGTCCTAAGCAATTATTGAGAGCAAAATTCAAAGAAATTAACACGTTGACTGTTGCTTCTCAATATGTTATCTATAATGTAATGTATGTTCATAGGCACATAAGTGTAGTTGCGAGAAACTGACATAACCATAATGTTAACACCAGGAATAGACATAATCTTATAATGCCTACTACTCGGCTAAGTCGAGTAAGCAAGTCTTTAGTGGGGCGATGTATATACTTTTACAACAAGATCCCAGAAAATGTTCAAAACAAAAGTATTAGGCTACTATAACATACTCGTAAATGACTTTCTTAATGATAACACAGATTGGGAATGGAGCGACCGCCCTCGGGCTATTAAATAATAACTTTAATTGTACAATGTTACTTTGTTACTTTGTAAATGTAACTTTAATTGTAAAACATATTTTTGATGAAAAAAAAAACCGCTGAGTTTGTTGCGCCCATTCTTCTCAGGCCTGAGGATTTATTTTGGAATGGGTGGTTGTTTTTTGACTTTCAATAAGTGATGTCACATCCTATTTTGAATAAAAATATTTGCATTAGACACAAGTTTGTTCCGGTTCTCGTCGACGCTATCCCGGGACATGTAAGCACGGCCGGTGTAGGAAGTATACTCTGTACTGTCGTCTGCATAGCAATGAATACTGCTGATTTGCAGCATATCATTGATATACAGAAGAAACAGTGTAGGGGATAGCACGCAGCCTTGCGGGACGCCAGCGTTTATGGGTTTCAAGTCGGAGCATTCACGGTTGATGCTCCGATCGGCCAATAAGCTAGCGAGCCATTTGCACTACTTCTCGGGAATCCCATAGGATGGCAGTTTCACTATAAGCGCTTTATGCCACACCCGATCGAAGGCCTTCGCTATGTTTAAACTCACCGCCAACGCCTCTCCCTTCGACTCAACCGCTTGCGCCCATTTATGGGTGAGGTATGCAAGAAGATCACCAGCTGAGCGACCCTGACGGAAACCGTACTGGCAGTCGCTGATCAGCTGGTTCTCCTCTAGGTATCCCAAGAGCTGGCGGTTGATGATCGACTCCATTACTTTGGAGAAAATGGAGGTAGAGGTAATGGCAATGGGGCGGTAGTTAGACGGATCCGAGCGTACACCTTTCTTAGGGATCGGGTGCACTAAAGCCGCCTTCCATAATTGCCATCGGGCCCGCTCGATTAGTGAATGTCCAAGGTGAGAAGCGCCTTAAGCACGGCGCCATGCCGGATGTTTACCTCCGGCATGTATGACTCGCACCGCGGAATATGCGGTGATGGTGCAGCTTGGTCATCCAGAGTCGAGTTGGACGCGAAGAGGGAGCCCATCAGCTTTCTCTTTCGCATCATGGGCCAGCGACTCATCATCCCTGTGTAGTGGCGGAATGGCTGGCTGGGAGAGAGAGAGAGACAGCCTTGGCGAGCGACCGGAACGCACGAGTTCCCGAGGGAAGGCGTAAAAGTCTCTCGCCAATTCTGCCAATGTGCTCGCGTCAGCAATAACTCTTTTGAAGGACCTGGAGGCATGATTGTAGTGTTTTTTAAGTTCGGAATGGAATTCACATCCTTAGATACCACCGCATTGACCCAAGCCTGATAGCTCTCCTGCTTTCGGCGAGAGGCCATTTTGCAGGAGCGGTCAAACCATGATTGTGACCTGCCATCAGTAGGCACAGAGGATGATGGAATGAAGAGTTCCATACCTTGCAGTACCACATCAGCAACAGCGTCAGCAGCGGCATCTGGATCACCCAGCGAAAAAATGAAACGTGAGATGAATCTGCCAGAGAGGACATCTGTGACTCGGTTAAAAAGAGCAGGGCCGGCTTTGCCATCTCCAGGTGTAAGTTGACGGCATTTAAATTTGAGCGAAACCCCTGATGTTGCAAAAGTCCACAGCGAATGTGGAGGAGGGTGGTTTGAGCCTCATGTTCTGTTTTCCCCCGAGTCAGCACAGGTTTGCCCCCTCCAGAATACGCGGGGCAGCCTGGACAACCAATATTAGGTACAGGCCCTACTTGTGGACGCCCAGGGACGAATTATCCAAGACTACATAGCCTGGTACCATCCTGGAGTAGTCTATTTTTAGTTTTAGTCCGTGCTGCCATTTGTATTTGGGGGGGGGGGGGGGGTGTAGGCCTTTGGATACCCAACTCACCGGACGAAACACAGCGGCATAGCCGCTATTTCACGCCGGTTTCGTCTAAACATAATATTTATTTATTAAAAATTTTCTTTGAGAGACTAAGTCCAAGCTGATATATAGCACGGACAGCTCTCTTTTGCAGAGAAAACACTATATCAATATCAGCAGCATGGCCCCATAGTTAAATACTGTACGTCATGATGCTGTGAAAATAACTATAAAACATATATATATAACTGAAATAAAATACTAAAAAATATATAAAACTGACGTACAGTAATGTAGCGGTCGCAACATTCGTGTAATATCATCTCTAATCTTTTTAACGGCGTATGCCGCAGAGCTGAGTCTATCTGCTAGTTGGGCAATATGTGGAACCCACTGAAGATTTTTTTCTAACGTGATACCCAAGAACACCTTAGCGTCCACAAATTCTCAAAAAATTATGCGTACTGCTTATTACCAAAATTTAAATTTATACAATACAACCAGCATCAAATCCAAACTTTCTCACTACAATTCGTGGCATTACCAATACTTGACAATCACTCCTCACAATTTTGTAGTTTTAGATAGAGTGCCATCTACCGAATTTTTACATCATTAAAATGTTCTTCAAGTAAGCAAAGAATGTGATAGGAATTAAACCACACTACAGGTGTCGCTATTAACCCACATCTTCACTATTTATAAAATTAAATCTAGGTTAAAGTTAATCGACATGTACATATTTAATATAAGTAATAATATTAAATTATTGTATAAATAAAATGAACAATTTGTTATGTTTATAAAGTGATAACCCCCACTTCTAGGATTAATACCCAAATAAAATGAAGTATTTGTTTCAGTTAAATTAGTCTGAAGTATGGTACAAATGGTCTAGTAAGTCTAGTTGATCAGCTATCGTCAGGGTGTCGAATATGCGTGACGATGTGCGCGCGCACTTTAAAATTTCTCTCTGATATTTTTTCCCAAAAAGAACTTAATTACCGTTGTATCTTAGAAACATTTTAAACTATGATCGAATTACGAACTAATAATAGGTTTATCTAGGAAAACTCTGATATGAATAAAATTATCTCCATAATGTTTACAAGTGCATCCAACCTACGTTAACTGTCGGCAGCAGTCCTGTGATTTACATTATATTAACAAGAAACGCTCAATTAATATTTATTATTAGTATTAACCCTTCGCTCCACCAACATAAAGTGGCTCCATATTTCCTCAGTATGCAGTTTAAAGCTTGAAACTAGATGACTAAAGTTTCTTTAGTGGCAAATCGAAATAATCTGTAATAGGCCGCGGGAAGGCTTCTGCGCTTAAATATTCATAAGCAAGCATACGACGATACCGGTCGTGTTACGGTTTTGAAATACAGATCAAATTCTTTCATGTCTACCGTCATTTTAAAGGGATAGAGCGACTTGATCGCAGATAATAGTTCGTGCTGAGGTTGTTCTCGACCATTTGAGAGATTCACAATATGAGACCGAGAAAAGGCATCGTAACCTAGTTCTCAGCAACTCTGACTTATAACTAAGGATCAAGGCATAAATTCGTCAAATGTAGTGTCAAATGTCTGTTTACCAGTCATGGGTGTTTATACTTGTATACCCCATAGCTATATGGAGATAGATAATTTGTGTAAAACATAAAAACGAATGAGACATGCAAATCACTCTCATAGCGTTACGATTGGAAAATTCAAACTCCAAGCCAATCAATGAAATAATACTCTTTCCTTCTATATAATATATCAGCATAATAGTAGTGATATATATTATGTGAGTAAATGTTACACCAGAAACCAAAACATCAAAATTATATTTCCAAAAACAATTCATGGCTGAAGCTCAGGCAAAACCGAGTCGAGTTTGGGGAAAGCAAGATGAGGGAATACCACAATTTAGAAATGTAGAAAGATTGATGGACAACCATTTGTGAGTTTAACAGTCCATTGGCCATTACTATACTATACTAAAATTACCCTCTACCACCAAAGTAATCTATTAAAAGGGGGAAAAACTCAGAAAAAACTGGCTATACACAAGGTTGGTTCCTTGACAGAACACTTGAAATTATTCATAAAGCAGTAAGTCTTCCAGTAGCTGGAGCCCAAGAGGAATTGTATATGTACAATATGACAATTAAACTATATTATCAAAGACATAGCAACAAATTATTAAAACAAGCCCTATTTTGCTACCTAATTAGACAATCCTAAAGCAGGGTCCACTGCACCAATTTTTTAATAAAACATAAAAAAACCAGTTAGCAAAACATATCATTGGTGGATGCTTTTTATGATGTTGGATGCAGGGTATAAATGTCTTTTTAGATATTGCCAAAGCATTCAACACGGTATCAATTGAGATTTTAGTAAAAAAGCATTAGGTATACGAGGCCACCAGTATAAAGCATGTTATTGTGTAAACAAACACACAAAATGGCGCAGTCAACCCGGCTTAATGGACACATAATATGATGAATGTTGTATCAATCATAGCAAAAATCTTACATATGGTGGAGCAAAGGAGCAGGTGCTGAAAATAAGATTGTAAATTGTAAAAAAAAGGAGATCATTTAGGCTATATATCCTTTTCTGAATCTGCCAGCCAACATAGAAACTTGTGTATGTTGTTAGAAATAACCATTTGTAGCATTAGTCAATATCATACAAAAGTTAAAGAATTCCTCTGAGCCAAATTATTCAAGTCCAATGTCACTTAATTTACATAAACATATCCTGCAAAGAGAACTCTAACAAATAAGGTATTGTTCACTATAAAACATAACACTAATATACTAGAGGTTATTCTCAGATAACACGTCACGTCAAATCAAGACACATTCTATACAAAAGGGGTGCTCAAGCTTGAACTGCTGGCGATCTTACTCAAAATTTGTAGACTATGATCGATCGGCTCTGAGAGGCTTGGAGCCCTCATTTGTATGATGAAGGATTGTTGTCTAGGTAGAGTGTCACGATGACATAGATATTAGTTTTGCGCAAAATATGCATTTTTTAGTCAAGGTAAGTGTAGGTCTGCTCTTAAATGTCAATAAAAAGACTCATAATTATTATTCAAAATTGTGAGTTTATTGGTTCTTTCAAAACAAACGCGTCCCTAAGTTCTAAGCTTAACTAAAGAGTGACTTTGGATATTGAAGCGTGACACTCCATGTCATGGGCATACTTTTCATAAGATGGTACGTAATTACCGATTTTAGTTTATTATACCAGATTTTTTTCTCGAGATCAACTCAAAAAGCACTTGCGATCGACCTGTTGATCCCGATCGACCGTTTGAGCACCCTTGCTATACAATATTGAGTGTCTACAGATTACACAAAAGAGGGAATATCATACTCAAGGAAGTGATGAACTACTGAAACTGGTTGTTAAACAAGTTTCAATATACAATTCCACTTAGAAGAGAGTGAGACATTTTACAATAATAACACCGGATTCATTAGTAATACATAAACTAATGATATAACGAGATGGGTAACAAAAAAACAAACCACTATTTGCGTTATGGTTTGAACTTTGAAGGTTCCTAGTAAAAAAACTTTCCTAAATACACTAAGATGGGCAGAGTGGTTCAATTATTAATTTATATATTTAAGCAATATTTATTACAATTTAATAAATATGGTTTCGCTATAAACAAACATAGCATTATACAATGAATATAATGAAACACATACTTTTGTTTAACCAGCACAAAACCCAAATTATTAGTTAATAACTACCTTTCTTTAATATTCAACTATGTAAATGAAAACATATGATGAAAAATTTAAATTTGTTTATATTTTTTTTGTTTATGAAAATGATACAATACTATACAATTTTCAATCAGAATGTTACTTGATTCTTCTTAATTATATTCATTCATATTGTTTCAACTTTATAAATAAAAATACAGTCAGAATAATCAACGATTATCACAATATGTATTATGTTGATAAGAAGCTACTCAATGGAATACTGAAGAATAAAGCAATTTACAAAGAGACAGTTGAAATATTTAAATAGAAGCACAAAATTTTTGGGTTTTGGGAAAAAAAACTTTGGTAATCCCCCATATTAAGTTATGCTTAGATTGTTGAGACTTAGAAAAAACTCATGATTGCACTCCTGATGAACTGATTATACATTAAAGATCTCTTCTCCATATCTACATGAACCAAGGAACATAATTTGAAAAGAAAGTGTGTGTTGTTGATGATAGAAAATACAAAAGGATGATGTATAAACCATAGATTTGGCAAGTTTGGACATGGTAATGAAAAGAACGAAGTCCTGGAACATTAAGTAGTCAGAAAGCCCTGCACCAGGTGGAATCCTCATGATAATGAACGAAAATGAGCAGAAAAACATACGATATAATCGATATACCACTTTTTTATACAAATTTTAATAAATATAACAGGTTTGACACAAATTAATACGTTAAGCAATTAACGTTATGAAAGAGCTACGGTGAAATTAAAATTAAATAACAAATCTAAATAACCAACAATAGCCGCAACATTAAATTCCAAGCTGACAAAATTACTTGTAACAAAATGTTTGTGTAATTTACATTAACACGTACCTGATGAATTGAATTCCGCTGCAGATTCCGACCTTGTAATCACAAACACTACTCTATAAATTTAACACACATCTAATAATTTCTAAATAATTATTATCGAACTAAAGTCCAACATTCAGGGGTCAGCAATCAGTCATTCGACATTCACCAAAATCGTAGTTCCGTACCCTTCGCCTTTCAGTTTTTAGTTTTCAGTGCCACTTGTCAATTTAGTACTGTGGCATGTGGATGCCAATGGTGAGCTGTCATCTATCAAAGGCTCGTCAAAATCATTTTTCTTTATATTCAACGTGTTGCCAATTTGCAGGATGGTTTTGAAAATTGTCATTTCCTTCTGACAGTGTATTGTCATGTGTAATTGTGTAATGACCAAACGTAGTTACAGTATCAGCAGTTCTATCTTCGTAATATCTACAAGTAAATCGTTAACTTAACGTTAACCATCGCTAATCGTTGCCGTTCCGTACTGATGCCACGGACTAGTAAAAAAATAAGGACTCCGTGTCACCTTACATAACAGTGTAACACCAAAACAAGCCGATTAACGTGTAAATACATAGCCCCACGCACATACTCCTATAGGCCAATAGGCGGCCATTAAGAGAATTATCATCGTCTGTGACAGATCAGTTTGCGTCTCAATAAAATATTTTAGAAATGCCGTTGTGCTTTGTGAAAAAGTGTAAAAACGATACTTTATAAGTATTTGTGGACATTTATGATTATTTAAGGGAGAAAAAATTGTGTTACTATTATCCCCCGTAACCGCACACATATTAGAATAACGGTGCTTCACTTGCTAATATCACGGCGCGGAGTCCTTCTTTTTTTAATCTTCCGTGTCTGATGCACGTTTTGCTGTAGATTGGTATTTCGCGTACTTCCCTAGTATGATAAGTTCTGAACCATCTTGCCGGCTAAATTAATTTGATTGTAAGCAAATTTGGCACTGTAATTTTGGGAAGTTTGAAGTAAGTCATAATAATTTTTAGATTAATATTATGCCGATAGATACTGGACAAATATTATGTTATAATATCATTTATTCGAGTTACTTTTATGTATTTTTAACGATAAATCGATTAAAAATGAAAGATAATATTAATATTTAATTAAGAAATTTCCATTTTCAGTACCTAATTCGGCTACTTCGAATTAAAATAAATGCGACACCCTAATGCGAGATTTCAAAGAGACAATTTTTCTCATGATAGCTGGAAATTTCTAAATTTAACAAATTAAGTATGAATAAATTGGATTGTTTGACATTCAATTGCCATTACAATCGGCTTAAAAGAATTTAATTAAAATCTTGTATGTTACGGTAAAAGCGGGTTTGCACTAAACTACTAACTACTTAACATCAAACAATCAATTAATTAAATGATTTGGTGTTAAGATTTACACAAATTTTACACAATACTGAACCATTTGCATCAAATTATGAGAATAAAAGTTTGAAAAGGGGTGCCCCATTGATGCTTACCGTACCATGTTGTATCAGCACAGAAATGTTTAGTGGCCACTTTATAATGTATTTTTTTCATTCATCTTTATGTTCACAAGAGCTTCCTCAGATATTAACATAATTTCAATATCGTCGACGTTAAATTGCGATCCTATGTACGTTTTACTCATAGAACGTTAAACGAATAGAAGCCGGATGTCAACGACATTTGAATAACATGCTCGCATGAGTTACCAATATTGTTTTACCAAATCTAAAATATCTCTACTACTTATTATACAACAAGGGTTATCTATGCTCGAATATATAGCTTCTTCTTTAAAGGAAATTCCTTTCAAAAACTTCATCATAATTGGAACTGAACCGTCAATTTGTGTATTAAGAATACGAAATTTGACTTTTTGACATAAGGTCGCTTCGATCCTTTTCTCGTTTTGTTATAAGAATAGGGTCTCCCGAGTTCTACAGCAAAGGCATAATATTCATGCAATTAAAAAGCCTTGATACAGAAGTTTAAGTCCAGACCCCCCCAGTTCTAACGCGGCATAACTTTAGTGGACGTGTTTTCACAATCTGGACCCGTCAAGGGATGGCAGAAATGTATGTACATGAAACATGGGAACACAAATTCTTCGATTACCTTTTAATAGCCGAAAGAAACACGTTAACTGCTGGAGAATGGCTTCCCCAAAGATCACCACGATCCTGCGCTGCCCTCATCCAATCTATTCCGGCAATCTTGACCAGATCATAGGTCAATATTGTAAATTTTTTTTTGGATAAAATAATTTCTGTATTTTGCACGCTGTTCTCTGGTATTTTGTACAAATTAAGACGTTTGTATTGTTACCTACTATCTTTTATCATAACTATTATATTCTCTTTGTAGCTTGAGCTGAGCTAAGTGTTGCCAACAGCTTACGCATCAGACAGGGCACTCTCATAGAGAGTCGTTAGATTAATAGTGTTCTGTGGTGTTGGCACTTGGCCGATTTTATGTGCGTGTCATGAAAAAGTGCCGATTGTCATGTGAATTGTGAATAGAGATTTGAGTTTGGAGAAGCGTCGTCGCCATTTTGTATTCAATTTCGAACTAAATTTTTAGATAGGTGTAAAGTGGTATCTCTAAATTAATTTAATTTTAAGTGTGTTCTGTGTATAATCTAGGTGAGTATAATAGCAAACGAAGTGAAAATAGTAAAAATCATTGCAACCGTGTAGATTCTCAATTTTTCTTTAGACGTTGCTGACTCATTTAGTCAAGTTCTGTATGCGTTTCAGAAATTATAATGCCGGGCGCCGGTACTTTCAAAATCTTCGTCGGCAATCTTTCCGATAAAACAACAGACGCAGATTTGAGACCGTTGTTCGAAAAGTTCGGTACCGTCGTAGAATGCGATATCGTCAGAAATTACGGTTTCGTGCACATGGAAAACGAGCAAGTCGGCCGCGAAGCCATTCAAAATCTTAACGGAGAAATAGTTCACGGTCAAGGGATTAAGATAGAGGCGGCCAAAAGTCGCAAGGCACCGTCGACGCCGACAACTAAAATCTTCGTCGGTAACCTCACGGACAAGACGCGCGCGCCAGAAGTCCGCGAGCTGTTTCAGAAGTTTGGCACGGTCGTGGAGTGCGATATCGTTCGTAACTATGGATTCGTACACTTGGACGCGACGGGTGACGTGAACGAAGCTATTAAAGAGTTGAACGGAATGATGGTAGACGGTCAGCCCATGAAGGTGCAGCTGTCGACAAGCCGGGTGCGGCAGCGGCCGGGTATGGGCGACCCCGAGCAGTGCTACCGCTGCGGGCGTGGCGGCCACTGGTCCAAGGAGTGTCCCAAGGCCATGGGTCCCGACCGTAACGGTTACCGCGATCGTGCGTTTGGCCGCGACCCCTATCCCCCGCCGCCGCCGCCACCCTTCCTCCGCGATCGCATGATGGGAGGATTCGGGGTAACGCGCTCTTGTTTTACTTATCGTGCCGTCGGTTCCGATTCTCTTAGCGTGGTCGATTCTTGCACGTGATTAATACTCGGAACGGTTTTAGCTTCAATTTCTTCATGCTTTTCAAGTACTCTAAAAATTGCAGTATTCCATAAACATTAGGGGGAAATTCTCTTAACATTTACCTTAATATGCTTTTGATATTAATTTACTTCTTAACATTGTATTAATTCTAGTTTCTTTACCACATTAGGATCCTTATGATGGCTACTATGACCGGGCTCGGTTTGATTCACCTAGAGATCTATTTGAGCGACGGTACCCTGTTGGAGGTTCCAGGGGATTAGATATGGCAGGTTCTAGAGCTAGAGGAGACTTTGTTTCACCACCTCTGAGAAGAGAACCCATGCCTCCTATGCCAAATCTACCACCCATGAGAAGTGGGATGGGTGCCATGAGATCATATGATGCAATGTACAGCCGTAGAAGTCCTCCAAGGGGGCCACAAATGGCTAGAGGGTTAGTAATTGATGTTTACTAAACAACTATTTATATTACATAATATAATTCAAATATTTTACAATAGCACAATATAAAGGTAGATTTTTACCCATAAAGCTGTACAGGATTATCTTTAAAGCTCCACAGCCTGCATGCTCAATAATTGAGCATTTTTACAATGTGTATTTTCTATGTATGATTTTTAAACAAATTTAAATTTTTCAGAGGTTAAAAAGACATAATGCTATAAAAGTTGTTGATAAATTTTGGTATCTTATCAAATTTAATATTTACAGAATGTATGAAGACTTCAGCCGTGACACATTTGATGATAGAAGGTAAATATTATGAAATTTATTAATTTAAATTATAATAAACATGTCTTGCCTATTCTAAGATATATTATATCTGAAACTAATCGGTAATTAAAGGTGAATGGTGATAATTTTATAATAGATAAGACTGATATGCAGATGCCAATGAAACCTTATTTCCAACTACTACATTTAAAGTGATACCATTCGGGGTCCATATTCGTCAGCCCAGCAGGTTCTGATACCTATTTTAAGCAAATTAGCAAGTATTTTGTTTTGCTAAATGTGGGAAATTTTATCATGCTAATTCATAAATTATCCTTACCCACTTTTATGTTGCCAATTGGCAAATTTGAGATGGTTTCAATGCTTTAAAGTGGGTCTTTTGTTACTTATATAATAGTAAATATATTCCAGTTTTTTGAAGAAAAAACCACCAAGCATTTTCCATGAGCTATATATTATGTTTATTTTTTGGGTGAACATCATGCATCAGCAAACTCATGACATCATGATAAAAGCTGTCCTAAATAATTTCAACAATACTTTTTTACCATCAAAATAAAATCTAAGGTCAAAGTCCATAACTATGATTGTAGTTACATTGCTGGTTGACAGACAATATTGATTTGAGATTTTACTATCAGCCACATATCGATAACCATAATAAAATGAATTACTACCTTTATAAATAATATATTAGTTGATTCTTTAGTTAACTAATACTACAAAATAACTAGTTTTCAATGTTGTTGTAATTCATCAGTCTCATATCTGGTTTTATTTATTTTTGTACTGATAAAATCAAATAATCGATTAATAATAACTCTGTTCTCTACCAAACTTTTAAATAATATTTTTAGACTTTCTCTACTAGCTATGAATTCCCTTTTTATCTCATTTTACTCAAATAAATTGTACAATCTATATAAAATACATAGTCGGTATCAATTTAGTTGTTCTCATTTGAATACAGTTTACATTATTGAAAGAAGGAAGTTAAATATTTTTGAATATTAATTCTATATGTTACAATATAATATACTAATATCTAGTACTGTACAACATTCAAGTTTGCATATTTTATTGCACTTCCTTATTATCATTTCCAAATTTGTGCTTTTCTTTTCAAAATGAAATTTAAAAAATTCTTGTCTAATTATTTTTTTGAGGGTTGTATTTAAATCATGCACAAAACACACTAGATGTAATTTTCACTACCAAAATAATACCCATAGTACCACACCATTGACAGCTTACGTGGCTGAGCATATATAAACTTATTAATTTGGCTGTTTCTTAAGTACAGTTTTATTTCTGATTTTGCTATACGTCAAACCTCACTATTTTTGTCATTTGATGTATTTTTTCTTATTTTCCAGGCCTGGTATTCGTGGTCCTTCTCCACCTAGAAGATATGCGCCTTACTAGTTACTAGCTGAGTGCAGCATAATTTATCTCTGTGTGACCCTATGTTACCACTGCTGCAATATTTACTGAAAAAACAATTCTTTTATTCTTAAGTTTGAGTCTTCAGACTTGTTTAAGATAATAATAATTAAATTAAATGAAGATTTAATAAATAGAAAACCACATTTTCTATTTTAAATGAACAACAGCAATGTGTTTGGGGTGTGGTGTGGTCTCTTTATTTTATTCAGTGAGGTACAGAATGTTGTGTTTTGAATTGTTGTACTTAATTATTGATAGCAATATAAAATAGTACTATAGTTTCCATCTCTATTTATTTTATTCAGAACCACCTTTACAGTTTTAACTAATTATTTAAATTAAAATCAAATCAAAACTCATTTATATTTCAAATAAATTTACCATTTTTAACATTTATCATCTTATGAATCTTTTTAAAATTACAAATATATTATAAAAGAAAATAGTATATGATAAATTAATTAAAAGATAATACATACAACTTCTATTTTGACAGAGAAGTAAAGTTGGTATGCTTGCCAAATAAAAAGTTTCCTGGCTAAGTACAAATTTTGTTATTTTTGTATTGAAAATGAAATGGTCTACATTTCTACTCAAAAAATATTGGCAATGTCATGCTCAATATTGTATTTATAATAGCTGTCTTGTCTAGAGAGTGATGCTTTGTCGAGAGATTATGATTGAATTTCAATTGTTTTTATTTTAATCTGTTCACATTTCATTGACTAACACAAAAGTAAAATTTTGCATTTTATATAAAATATAAGTTTCACTGTTTGATTCATTTATTATTGTATATTATGTATATGCATATTTAAGGAGAAATGTTGCTCAGTGGAATACATAGGCTATTACAAGTTTTGACCGGAATTAGATATCATATTTGACTGGACAATATGTAGGTAAGTGGCGAAAGACGACTGAATCACAGATTTTTTATGTAGCTGAGTGTGTGAATGTGTGTTATGTACAAACGAATGGTTTTAGGCTATCAAATATATTATATTGAGTCAAATTATTTGTTTTATTTCGTCCTATAACTTGAAGTTGGGAAAAATCCAGCTGGTTTAAAGTTTATAGCTAAATTAAAACCCTGAACGGTAATTGACGTAGCATGCGGCGACACTACTAAAAACAAAATAAAGAAACAAAGCCCCCTTAGATTAAATACTACCCGATTAAACCCGACGTTTCGTGACTTGCAGAAGTAAGTTTTCAGGGGGCTGCGGTTGACCGGAGTCGAGATAGTCATTGTGAGGTTTAGCGCCATTTATTGCCTTGGAATGGAAACGAAGAGGAATAATTGGACTTCCTAAAGATGAAGATGCTACGTTTACGCATTAAGGAAGTGTTCTCAAAACAGAGAGGTCTCGAATCGCACCACTACACTGACACCGCTCAAACACATACACGTACTTCAAGTTAATTGCGGGAATAAAATGAATTTGCTACATTAGCAAGTTTGAATTTTTATCACAGTTAACTTCCATGTTATTTTTTAATACCTGTGTATTTTTGATAATTGGTTGAGGTTCTCGTTTAGTAGTTAAATATTAGAACTTTAGATGGCAATTCCGTCGCATAACGTCGTGTGCAGTAATCCTACTTTTTTTTAAGATGGCCGCCGCGAAATATTATGATTTCACTTTATGGATATAGTATTCGAGGTTCTCGAGGGTGCAGAAAACTAATTTGGGATACATTTCTAAATCCAAGACGGCCGCCGCGCAAAATTATGATTCCAACAATATGGATATCGAATCGAGGGTGCAGAGAACGAATTTGGGATCATTATTGAAATGCAAGATGACCAAAAAATTATTGACCGTGTCCAATTCTTTAGGTTTGTGTAGCTTTGGTTATTAAATTGGATCCCAGGTGTTAGATAATTACCGTTTTCTCGATTGAAACTTGAATGTGTTTTAATTTCAATGATTTACGTACCATTCTTGGAAGAAATCTATTCTCTTTTGCCAAAATTTTTGGTAGGTGGATGCGGATGTAGTGGTTTTTGGACGGTGTGTGATATATTATGTTCACACATTCTATGCATATAGATCGTCATTGTGCTCACATATTGCTTAGTGCTTACTTCTTGAAATGACGTCTGTCTTTAGGTTTTCATGTGGGTAGCCTGTCTGTTAATAGTGTGTCTAATTTTACCGTCTTCTTGTGCTTAAAAAATTTGTCATCTACATAACTTTTATAAACTAGTTTTGACAGGGGCCGTGGCTAATGCTCTTTCCTCGAATACTTCCATAAAAATATCGGCTATAACGGGTGACACTGGAGAACCCATAGCTACTCCGTCTGTCTACCTGCACATAGAATTCACTATTCATAAAGCAATGATTTACAATACCTGCATATTGTGTCTTTGCTTTACTATAATGATATACTCCCCTTACCCCTCGTTTACACCAAGGTATTATACACGTATTTGACAAGTTTCATGCAAATGAGAACGGCATCTGGTGTACCGACCTATTAAAGGAATGTTTTGGGGTTATATTTTCCCAACTTTAGTATTTCGCAACTCGCTCTTTTTTCAGTTTTTCAAATATTTTTTTAAAGTAGGGGGAAGAAAATATCTAAATAAAACTCAATTTACAAACAGAAACGGATCGCCATTATTTAAATTATTTTACAACCTTTTTCGGGGATGCCCATCGATTGTTTTAAATCTTGCAAGCCAAAAAATGAACAACTGTCATGTCAAAGTGAAAATCAGGGTATTTGAATTTCACATTTGCAAAAACGTGAAACTCTATTTACTAGCTGTTTTATGTCGTGTACTATGTATTTTTTGAAACATTGGCTTATTTATTACTACATCTTTTCCCAACGACTGAGTTGAGTTTGTGCTCCTTCGTTTAAAAAACTGTACAGTTTGCGAAAGGACGCTTATTACGTTGTTTTGATTTTGCGAAAAGGACGCTGTGTTGTGTTAATACGTCTTATTTTATGCTGTGATTGTGTGTGAGCAAAATGCCGATCGTGCGTGTGGCAGAGAGCAAGTGGCAGCAAAAAATTCAATTGTTGCAGATGGTACTCTTGGGGACCCTGATCTTCCGTCAGAGTAAAAACCAGCCATTACAATCGCAGACGTAACATACTTATACACTCAGAAGAGTTCCAATTATTTGCTTCAAACTATGGCCGACTTGATTCTTTTTGCTTGTGGCACCTATCAAATAAAGCAGGCGCGTTCATATGTCGGTAAACATTTCAGGTTTCACGGTATTTACCCATTAGAAGTGAGCCGTGACCAAATACCTGGAAATAAATCCAATGCTGCTTCGGGCAAAAATAAAGTCTCGCCACTCTTCACTTTGTTTTTATTGTAACTGAACGAGGTAATGGTGGCAGAGAAGCAATAAGTTATTATTGCAACTTCATTGTAGGGCTGAGAACTGTGGGTTGTTGCTCCCATGTGATGAGTATCATCTGGTACCTGGGCTATGCTCGCAATGAGGGAGTGACGCGACCAGCTAACTTCTTGGATGACGTTATTTTAAGAGTGTAGTTGATTGAAAAGGCGCCACTATCCAAACGTTTCTATACTAAATGTAGATAAGATCTGTCTCAATAATCACCATTTAATGAAAAAGTTGTTTCTGTTATTCCAAATATGCAAGTAGTATATTATGTAGTAGTAGTAGACTGCCTGGTGGGAGTTCTAAAGTATCCTAGAACATGAGAAAATTGTGGTTTTACACGAAGTTGTTAGTTGAGCAGTAGGTAGTATTTAACAGACTTCAAAAAAGGAGGAGGTTGTCAATTCGATGCGTATATATATATTTTGGTTCAATTATGTTTCTTGCTTTTTTATCTGACCGTTTATTTATACATATACATATGTATGTACGTGTGAGTATATTAGAATGATTTTGTTTCAATTATTTGTGTAGGTATTGATCTCTAACAGTCAAGCAAACGAGGTCGTAACATAACCCCAAAACTTCTTAAAAAAACAAACTTAACTTATGACTCCCAACTTTATAAAAAAAAGAAAATTACTGCCACATATTCTTATACAATGATCTATTAAATGTAACTATTTCATGTTTCAACACGACTTTTTTTGGTGTACGAGACTTCCACTGAAACTTGCCATTCGCGTTTCAAATACAAGTTGTATGTAATATTTTCAAAATACAAAAACATAAAACTTGTCATAGACAATATTTGTATGAATCTTGCCTAATGAAATTGTTTGTCACCTAGTTACTGTTAGTTGTCTGCATGTATATGATCTCATGTTTTATAATTGTTGTAGGATTGTAGCTAAACTTGTTTAAGACATGTCAGTGCAGAAGTTAATGAATTTGAAAACAAAATTGACTACTGGCACAGACAATAGAAAGTGAAGGTACTGCGGAACTTTGCTTCATGAGTGCAGTATACTTGTACATACATACAGATTGAAGGAAATTCAAGAAAACCACGCAAGTACTGGTCGCGATCATTTTTGAGGAGACGACAGCAAGAAGGGGCCTATCGTTCCTTATTGAATGATTTAAGAATAGAAGACAGAAGTGGATTCAGAAATTTTATAGAATGAGACCAGTTTTGTAGAATTTGCTTCAAAAAGTTGCACCATACTTTTATTAGCAGAATTCACAGTATCAGACTCCATACTACTCTCACGAGATGCCATCACTCCGGCACAGCAATTATTTTTTTTCTGGAAAAGGAGGACAAACGAGCGTACGCACCTGATGATACGTGATCAAGGCCGCACACATTCTCTTGCAACACCAGAGCAATCACAGGAGCGTTGCCGGCCTTGAAGGAAGCCGTACGCCCTTTTTTTCTGTTAGTTGTTTATTTGAGATTTCTAGCTACTGGTGACTCATATTCTTCTTTGTATTTGCATCGGATATCAAAGGCAAAATGTAGTTAATGCATTACTCATGCTTGAGAGACGATTATAAAAGTATTGAAAGAATATCTTAATATAAGCCGAGATAAATATTGCTAATAAAGCTTATGTCCACGCACCAAGCATGGATAGAGTATAAAACTTGTTTTAAATAAGTATTATACATAAACTTCAATAAAATTAACAATACTTGTTAAAACATGTATGTTTCATGTTGGTGTGAACGCGGTCAATGTATCAGACTGTATCAAACATGTCTCAGATCTATATGTGAATGCAAATGTGTTTTATACTTGTCTAAACCACACACTGTGAACGCAAGAATGTTTCAGACAATAGCAATACTTGTTAAAAACAAATAATTATGTTTTGACAAGTATTCTACAAGTTTTGTATAAAACAAGTTGTTGACTTGTTTCTTGGTGTAAAAGAGGGGTTATAGGGAGGTTGGAGAAATCTGATTCAACATCAAAGCTCACTATACTTTCGTTGCTCGAAAATCTGAGATCTCTCAAATTTTTAACATAATGGTAAGTTCCTTCACATGAGCACTGGCGTTTCCTTAAGGTGTCAATTTATTGACTAAGTGCATTCCTTTATTTATATTATGTAAGCTGTTTTTTGCCTCATGCCGGGCTATGTGTGTACGTTAGGGAGGATATCTGCTGTCGCCGTCTCGTCAATTTTGAGGGTAGGGACCTGTCCACTCTCTTGCTCCGCGTAGAATTTGAGGACCGCGTCCGCATCTATGCGTGTGTCTACAGGTCCCATAGTGGTAACGCAGAAACCGATCATCTCATGGGCAGCGTTCAAGCGGCAATTGACGACGTGCTTGCAAAGAAAGCCTCCGCTGAAATCGTAGTCTTGGGTGATTTCAACGGGCACAAGGCCGAATGGCTTGGATCACGTATCACAGACTACGCAGGGCGATCTGTGCATAATTTTGCATTGGCGTATGGTCTGTCCCAATTGGTTGAGTCGCCAACGCGGCTCCCGGATGTGGATGGCCATATGCCGTCCTTATTGGATCTTCTGCTGACTACACATCCCGATGGTTACCAGGTCTTTGTCGACGCCCCTCTCGGAACGTCCGACCATTGCCTGGTTAGGAGTATATTGACTATCCGACGCCAACATCGCAGATCACCAGCGACCCGCCGCGTTTGGCACTACAAGTCAGCAGATTGGGATAGGATGCGTTCCTTTTTTGCAGCCTACCCTTGAGGCAGGGTTTGTTTCCCTTCGGATGATCCTAGTGCCTGCGCCGTTGCAGTAGCCGATGTGATACTACAGGGTATGGATATTTTTATACCAAGCTCTGTAGTACCGATCGGTGGCAGATCACAGCCCTGGTTCGATGCGTCAATTAAAGCAGCATCTGACTGCAAAAAACAGGCGTATCGAACTTAGGTTGCTGCGCTGGGCACAAAGGATCCGAACTGCATAGTTCTTAAGAGGAAATACAACCGTACCTCCAGATTTTTTAAGCGGCAAATCGCCCGTCAAAATCGGCGAGCAGCTTTCCAGTTACCCGACCGGAACACGCAAGTTCTGGTCGTTGTCGAAAGCTGCTCTTGGTAACTTCAGCCAGCCGTCCATGCCGCCGTTGCACATGAGGTATGACACCCTGGCCCATACGGCAAAAGAGAAAGCCGATCTCTTGTGCGCTCTTTTCGCCTCCAACTCGACTCTGACGACAACGGAAAAACACCGCCGACCATCCCGCGGTGTCAGAGCTCTATGCCTGAAGTACAGTTCAGACAGAAAACTGTTAGGCGAGCTCTGTTTTCGTTGGACGTCAGGAAGTCGAGCAGGCCGGATGGCATTTCTCCAATCGTGCTTAGAACGTGTGCCCCTGAGTTGACGCCGGTGCTAACGCGTTTATTCCGGCACTCTTATTCAAAAGGCGTAGTCCCTGACTCATGGGAGTCAGCCCTTGTCCATCCGATCCAAAAAAAGGAGACAGTTCGGATCCGGCAAACTACAGGCCTATTGCTATTACCTCCCTGCTCTCCAAAATCATGGAGAGCATAATTAGCCGTCAGCTCTTGGTATACCTAGAGTGTCACCAGTTGATCAACGACCGACAATACGGGTTTCGCCATGGTCGGTCGGCAGGTGATCTTCTGGTATACCTAACACATAGATGGGCTGCGGCTATTGAAAGCAATGGGGAAGGCCTGGCAGTTAGCCTGGATATAGCGAAGGCCTATGATCTTGTTTGGCAAAAGGCGCTCCTCTCAAAACTTCCATCATTTGGGCTTCCCGATAGCTTGTGCAAGTGGACCTCCAGCTTCCTCACTGGGTGCAGCATACAGGTCGTTGTCGACGGATATTGCTCGAACCCGAAGCCCGTGAATGCTGGAGTGCCCCAAGGCTGTGTGCTATCTCCCACGCTGTTTCTTCTACATATAAATGATATGTTGGACACCGCCAACATTCATTGCTATGCAGACGACAGCACTGGTGATGCCGTATACATGGGCCATGCAGGTCTCCCTCGGGAAATCGTCGACAACGTCCCGGCACTGCCGGGAGAAACTTGTGTCTTCTATCGAGTCCTCTCTTGAGAAGGTCGCGGAATGGGGAAAATTGAACCTTGTCCAATTTAACCCCCGGAAGACTCAAGTTTGCGCGTTTACCACTAAAAAAACCCAATTTGTCGCATCACCGCTCTTTGACAACACTTCCCTTAAAGCCTCGCCTAGTATCGGAATACTGGGTCTCGAAATCTCGATCGATTGCCAATTTCGTGGTCATCTGGAGGGCAAAGCCAAATTGGCTTCAAAGAAACTGGGCGTCATTAATAGACCACGGCAATACTTCAAGCCGGCCCACATACTAGCGCTCTACAAAGCGCAGGTCCGGCCACACATGGAGTATTGCTGTCATCTCTGGTCTGGCGCACCCCAGTATCAGCTCGATCCATTTGACCGCGTGCAACGTAGAGCAGCTCGAATTGTCGGGGACCCAGTGGTCTGTGAACGGCTGGATCACTTGGCGTTGCGTAGAGACGTCGCTTCATTGTGTGTCTTCTACCGCATTTATCACGGGGAGTGTTCCGAAGAGCTGTTTAACCTGATTCCTGTCGCCGAATTCCACCACGACACGCCACAAGTTAGGTTATCATCCTCACCATCTGGATGTGTGCCGGTCCTCCACAGTGCGGTATTCAAGGAGCTTTCTTCCACGTACTACAAAGCTGTGGAATGAACTTTCTTCTGCGGTGTTTCCGGGACGATACGATATGGGTACCTTCAAAAAAAAGCGCGTACACCTTCATCACTTAAGAACAGGTGACCCGTACGCACGTTGTCCTCCTATTCCATAAAAAAAAAGCTGCACACAAAGGGAAATCGTCGTTGTTATAGTCAGGTGTCTTCTATACGCGCATGACTCAAGCCTTATCTGGAAACAAAATCCCAAGCAGACTGACCTGCACTTCAGCATGAAAGTGATCATGTAGCCTAAGAAAAAAGGAATTCAATATTTCCAAATGTCTTAGGTCGGATAAAATGTCCGGTTGATTATAAACTTTTTTGCAAAAAAAAAAAATGGCACTCTTCATTAATTCGAGTAAGAACTTTTAGTATGAATAGCTGTAAAAGAGATTGATGCAAAAAACAACGTGAGTCCTCACCAATAATTAAAGAGATCCTGGCTTCATCAGAAAATAAAATCTTACTCTATTCTGAGTTACAAATTAAATGTACCTAGGTACTCAAATAATTCACCAATATTTATTAGATTTGGGCGTTACATTGGACCGAAAGCTAACTTTCCACGACGACACGGCTGAGGAATACATTCGACGATTGGGATTCGTAATAATTGTCACCGACTCCAACAATTACAATAATCGTAACTAGAATTAGATTAATTAATTAGATTGTATAAAAATACGCAATTATATTTTATACTTTTTACTGCATATTGTATCTATTGTTTTGGAATAGTGTTTTTGAAGTTTGTTGTTTTTTTTTGTTATTTTTATTTTTTTATTTTTAGTGCATTTGAATTTGTTCACTAACATCAATTTGTCTAAATATGTGTAGATATACAAAATTTTTGTTGTATCATATTCGACTACGACAATTACTTGACCATAACTATGTTATGGTAGACTTAAATATCCGGATAGCATAAAAAAAGATTCAGCCGAGTAACGTTAATTTTCTCCTAGGAAATGAAGAGTTCCATTACTTTGTCATGGATTGCGTAATCGGAACCTAACCAAACTATCTTTGAAGTATATCTTTTCCAATTAAAAAAGAATCACCAAAACCGAGCGATATTGAGTTATACGTAAATTTATCTTCCACTTTGATATACGTATGTATAGCAAATTTAAACTTGTGGTTTTCTCATGGATGCCATTGTCAGATCTGGACCAATTTCAATGGGACCACACGGGAAGCACCAGCTTTCAAATAAAAAAAGAATTACCAAAATCGTTTAACCAAGTCGAATGTTTTGAGGAAACAAACATAAAAACTTTTTGAAGTCGGTTATTAAAAAAATATCTCACTAATACCTCAATAATATCAGACCAAGTTATCCCTTGCCTAAAATTATATTTCAGAATTTATCACTAAATAACATTTATCTTGAATAGTAGTTTTATAATAAAAGGCAGATCAGACACCAACTAATTTTCTAAAACTATGTATTCGACTACTGATAAAGAAGCCACATACATATTATACTCTTATTAGCTGAAAAATTAGCGCCTGAAATTGAAGTCGAGCACGTGATTTATCTATACAAAAGAAGTAGTAATAATAATTCTATTATTTAAGTACGTTATATAGACTGAAATTATTTCATTCACCATTTTATTTTATCCTATTACAATACTGCACGCTCAAGGGTATGTATGTATAATAATAGATAATAAGAATAATCTTTTAAATAGTAAAAATCAAACTAAACGGTTTATTACACGCTTTAAAAAGCTTTAGTGGGTTCATCGCAGTGCCCATCTAGCAAATAGACTTAGTTGTTGCATGTGTATGTTGTTAGAATGATGACACATGTTGCTACAGCCAAATTAGTATATATCAGTTATTTTCTTAGATGATTATTGTGGTGTGAGGATATGCTGCTGTGGTTTTTGCGCTGCAAGAGAGCTGTTCGTGTAACCAAGCTTGAACTAGATTATGGTTATTTTTAACCGACTTCAAAAAAGGAGGAGGTTCTCAATTCGACGGATTGCTACTTACTTAATTACTTATATTTTTATTGCGAAAAAAATAATAAATTTTTCATTTTTTAACCCACATCAATTGCCCTCCGGAACCGCTCGATGCTCCATTCCTTTTGTTTACTGATAACAAATACATATTTTGGAATTGACGATATCATTTTAATTGAATGTTTCAATAATAACTTCTAAAATGATATCAGGACCCAGAGCAATATTATCACATTTCCCTTAAAGGCCGGGAACGCCCCTGAGATTAAATTTGTTTTGCAAGAGTAGCAATTTCTCGACAACTAGATGAAAATCCTTCCTACTTGTTATTAAACAATTTCCAGCCGTAATCAAATCAATCACTTTATTCACGTAGGTCAAGGAAATGACACTCATGAATGTCAAAAGTTTTCTTTTTATATCTACCGCTACTTTGGAAAGGGTTAAAGCTTTAATGAGAAGAAATGGCAAGAAACTCATTGCCACTCTTTTAAATCAACATCTTTTTATGAATCATTTCAGTTACAACATAATATGTAAGTGATGCAACAAAATACTCAAAGCCTTACGTAAGTCGCAAAAGGTAAATGTAATTTAAAACGTAAAAACAAGAGTTATTGAGCACAGTAGATGCATCAATCGACACCGTAAATAAATAAAGGGATTTTTTTCAATCAATCTTTGCAATCAAAATATAGTTTCCTCGATGAACTGAAAGTCATATAGTTCCATATAAGTTTTATTTGTAACTTAACTAGCAACGTGTATTACGACTATATTAAACACTATATATATACAACAATGTACAGTAAATGCTGCGCTCCGGCCGCTCACCGCAACTCTCATCATCATATCAGGCTTATACAGTCAATATATACATATTGTGCTTTACTAAACCCTTACCAGTCGAGACGAAAAGTAAGCTACACAAAAAAGGTCGTGCTCAAACAATTATATTATTTTCTTTCACAAACCGATATGTATTTATAGTTATTTATGCAACTGTTGTGTAATAAGGGGTATTAAAACGCGAATGTCAACAGATGCATACAAGACTTTATCTACACCCAAAATGGATCCTCTATAAAAGATTCTGAAACAGTTAGCTTACTGCTAACATTAAAAAACCCAGTACTAGTAAGCATATTATCATCCAAAGGAGTGTTATTATGAAAACGGATGATATAATGTTGCACTGAATTTCATTACAACACTCGTTTGGATGTTGTAATGGTTATTAGGACATTGATTTAGTACTATATTATTACATAATAACAGTATTAGTGTTTTAATGTCGGCAATAAGCTCACTGTTTTAGAATCTTTAATAGAGGATTCAAAGCATATGCATGTTACCATTATGGGAGTAAATTAAGTATTATACTGTAGAGGCATTTAAATTGAGCGTTCATTATTAATCTACTTCAACAATACCTTCCTGTGTTACATGTACTTTCATACTTAGATAAACGTAATATAGAGGTAGGTTGGTATACTAATACGGCCTTACAAATAACATTGACATAAAGTTATACCTTAGAAACAACCATGAATATGCAAAATGTTTACAAATAGACATTTTGCTTACGATTGGTTTATTCGTATAATGTTTCCCGCGTTTATTTGCAAGGCTGCTTAAAGTTCATAAATTTTAGTTGCTTTTATTTATTGAGAGTATTATTGGTAATAAGACCATCAGCTCAAACCTAAATACAATAAAAGAAGAATATTTAAATCAGTTTTCTATATACTCGATTAATAGAAAAAACTGCGTTAGGTATATGTGCAAAAAATTATTGATGTAGATTATTTGACGTTCACAAAGTTCAGAATTATCATTTTTTTTTAATTTATTTAGTGGCACGGGATGCAAGTCCATAGGCCAAATTATCATTATTGTATTGGCAGTGTTGCCAGCGATATAGTCAATATTTTGTTGCTTTATTATTAGGTATAACTTAATAGTTTATTTGTAAGGCCGACAATGATTACGGCAACTTTAAGCTGACCGTGTTTTTCGAATACCAGTAGTTTTACGACCTGTAGCGATATCCATATCAGAATGTGAAAGTATATTATTTTGTAGGTCTTAACACGGCAAAGAATTAATATTAATTAGTTACACTAAATTTTACGACCTTATAGCCCAGTGGTTAGTGACCCTGCATTCTCCGCTGGTGCCGGATTCGAATACCAGTAGGTGCAAACATTTATATAAGTGTGTGAATATTATTACTTATAAATAATTTAAGTGTGTTTAAAAATACATTACTTTTAGATGTCTTTTTAACGATAAATAATAAGAATGGAACACTGAAAATGTCTTGATAGCACTGCCATTTGTATGATGTGAGGGTGCAATGAGTCGAGCTGGTCGCGATTACTACAATAATACTACACGAAGGCATCTCATTAAACTCGTCAATGTTTTAATAATACTTTTCACGCTCATTTAGTCTTTTCGTTTAAGTACAGTCCGTTTCTGCCGAACAATTTTTTCACCATTAATCGCGGCACTGAAGGCGCCGCATTTTCCAAACCACTTATTGTCAAAATATCACAATTGAAATTACATCGAAAGCGGAAAACTGAGTATTAATAATTCATAGAGCTGCCATCTTTCGGAAGACTTCAATACAACAAAACTAAAATAATTACAATTGTTCAATAAAACGGGGAGATTCCGTGAATCTGGCAATCTGTTCACTGGTAAATAGTCACTAGAAACTTAGCAATACTGAGATTTTGTACGCGGTGGTCGAAACGTCGATGGGGAGGACAACGAATTATGGAAATAAATAATCGAGGAACTTAGAAACGCTACGCTTACGGGGCTAGCAAACTATTATGTACAGGAACCACAGATGTATGTACACGTAGGGGAGGGGGGAGGCGCTTGTCACACGAGTTTGATGGTCGTTTCCGTGTTGTATTTGGCCAGGGTCTTCTTGACTCGCAGCGCCGTGAGCCGCACGGGCGGGTTGGCGTGCCAGCACTCCGACATCACGTTCACGAGGGTGGACAGCGGCTCAGCGGAGATCCAGCGCGCGGGAATGGGCGGCCGGACACCCTTGGCCACCACCACCGCGTGCATGTCCTCGAACGACGGATCTGACGGTACATATTCGTTGTAAGGCAGGGCGTACGACTCCACATACTGCGCCTTGTCTCCGGTCGCACACCGCCGACACATCTCCCAAAGAACCAACCCTAGTGAATACATATCCGCCATCTTGAAAGCTTCGAAGTTCGTCACGTCTAGTTTCTCGTCGAGCACTTCCGGAGCCATGTACCGTCTCGTTCCAACTCGTGTGTTCGGCGCTATATCTACCTCGTTTCTTTCTGCGACGAAACGCACCGCCAGACCGAAGTCTGCGATTGCACACTGGCCGTTCTTTTTCACGAGAATGTTCTTGCTTTTAATGTCGCGATGCGCTATTGCAGGCTTCCCTTTTGTGCCAAATATGTCCATGTGCAAATGGGCCAGTCCGCTCACAATCGAGTAAGCCATGATCATCAGTCCGTGAGTGTCGAGCACGACTGTCTGCAAATAGTCGTGCAACGATCCGTTCTCGTGGTAATCTGTAATAAGGAGCATCTGCGTCCAAGATCCAGTGCCTTTTATATCAGCAGCGATGAAACCCAAAATGTTTTCATGTCGCATGAGAACAGTCTGATAGATCTCTGTCTCCCTGAACCAGGAGGCTTCTTCCGTCGTGAAGAACACTTTGACGGCGACCTTCTCGCCTCGCCACTTCGCGAGCCAAACTTCGCCATACCGTCCTTTGCCGATGGACTCGACCATCTGGATCTGTTTGGCGACGGTTCTCTGGACGAGCAGGGGCAGACCGGATCCGGAACCGGAGGAGATTTCTGCGAGATGTGAGGGTGCAGGGGGAGATGGCGGCCTTTTGCAGCCGCGTTTTCGTTTCCTGAGCAGAAGCCAGAAGGCGGCGAGGAAGGCTACCAGCGCCACGCAGAGCGCCGCGGCGACGAGGATGGTGGGGCTGGCGGGAGCGGTGGGGCGCAGGCTCGGGGCTTCCGTCACGTCGGGCGGGGGCTCCGCGAGCTGCGGGTACAGGCGCCGGTTGCACAGGTCCTTCTCGCAGCACTCGATAACTTTCGGGTGTTGATGTGGCACTTGTGAGCTCTTACACTGAAAAAATAATAATAATTGTTTGAAAATTGAAACAATATTTAAAATTATGTAACTCTGTCTCTTCAGTCGCAATCCATAATAAAAAATCTAATCATACAATATGAATATATTTTCAACAAGTAGCATTCTAGTAATTTAATCTTGCTTTGAGAGAACCTTCAGAGAAGTCTATATTATTGTCAGATTGTCTGTGGCCGTCGGTTTTATACCATGTTTATTTTTATGGAAATAGGAGGACAAAGAAGCGTACGGGTCACCTGGTGCTAAGCGATCACCGCCGCCCACATTCTCTTGCAACACCAGAGGAATCACTAGAAGCGTTGTCGGCCTTTAATGAAGGTGTACGCGCTTTTTTAGAAGGTACCCATGTCGTATCGTCCCGGAAACACCGCACAACGAAGCTCATTCCACAGCTTTGTAGTACGTGGAAGAAAACTCCTTGTGAACTGTGGAAGACCTTGAGTGTGTTTGTCTGGATCCTGAACCGATTGGGTAGTGAGCGAGCTGCTATAGACCTGCATGAAGCCGGACTCGTCGGGCGGCAGACAGCCGGCCGTGCGCTCCAGCACCAGCAGGCCGGCGTCATCCAGCACCTCCTCGACGCTCACGAAGCAGTACCCGCCGGGCTGCGTGCTGCACGTGCCGTTGGCCGCGCCGTCCGGGCACGCACTCACCCCGGCACACTCGCACACTATGCCCCGACCTGCAAACACGACACACAACAATAAATACAAAAAGATCTTTATTGAATTAGGAGTTACATTGCGGAATTTTCGAAAATTTCAAATTCTGGCACGAGACTGTCTCGTGTTTGGCGATTTTTATTTCGAATCGATTAAAGACAAATCTGAACGGAATTTTCGCTCAAGAAAACTCACAACATCTGAATTACAAAATATTCAGCGCACCAACCCAAACGTTCGTTTGATTATTTGGATAAATGGTCAATAAGTAACATATGGGCAATAAAGTTATCACCTGTTGGTAAGTAATCACCATTACCCACTCTTTTGAAACAACACAGGAATCATGGAATCGTTTTAAGTTGAGGTCATTTTACTCGTGGAATTTGATGTAAGCTAGCATCTTACGGCGAAATAAGAATGGGTCAGGTTTCCCACTCACGAAACAGAAACCCGCATAAAAAAATCTCCTGTAACAGATGAGCGACGGTGCCAATCCCTCACCGTCCCCGGATATTACGACCCAATTGACAATAGATATCAAAGCATAGTATGCTTTGAAAGTTTCAATTGGTGGATTGGATTAGATGTAATGGACTTGAAATCCAACGGTTAGACTTAGCCTCCCATAACATAATAGATGTCCATCAGTTGGACATTTTACCCTTTTGATTAAAAATAAAAGATGAATTCAGAGACACAAGTTGGGGTTGGTTGAAATACAAACAAGAAACGACATGAATAACAATAATAAAACATCAGAACACCTGCAATGATACACGACACCTCAACTATGACCGGATTTACTCGACACGTAATACATAATATTGTCAACCGCGAACACAACAGCAAGATGTCGCGTCACACCGGTCACCGATGATAACTAATCAATTCGTAAGACTTGTCCAATATCATATTACAATAATTTTATTATTCATTAACAGATGTTAAGACGAACTCAGTGACGCCAAAGATGTAAATAATTGCTCGAATGTATATATAATAATTTGTTAAAATTTAATATTCGGTTTGTTGCTGCTATATTTATTAATTCCTTCTGGACTGACTTCTGGACTAAACTGGACAACTATATAAATGATACCACAATTTTCGATCGCCATCAAAGAGCTTTTATGATCACCACCGGGTCATCTCATGAAATAATGATTAATGTTAATAGGCTTGGTGACAGTACTAAAGAATCAAAGAATAAATATTTTAAAGAAAGAATATAATATGATGAATGGAAACCTTTTTACTTTTCGCATTCTTTTTTTCTGTCTATTACAATGAAACAGAAAAAGTCACAAAACAGCTCTGCTTATGTCACCAAAGGTTTAGATTACGTTTTTTAGAAATAATTACAGAACCATATATACCGATCAAAAGATAACAAGATTGATAAAATGTTTGTAAGGTTCTAGGGCCGTCCGCAGTTGTAAAACAATTATGAAACATTTAAATAGCGATTAATTTTCAATCGACACAGATAACATAACGAGACACGTATCAGCCAATGAGTGCACATTATATTTTTATCACCACACGTATTGCTCTTGATCGAACTAATCATAATTACTGTCTAGACTCATCCCTTCTTGGCGCCTGTGATCTTATTTAGAAAAACAGTAGAGGCTGGTCAAGGAAGCGTTAGTTTCGATGTTCACTCACAATATGTTGTAACAACCTATCACCGACCACACAGTTCAAATTGAATATCATCTGTCACTTGATGCTGAACTGACATTTCAATAGGAAATAGAGAAATCATGAATAATAAATATATAATAAACTACCACATGTATATACAAGTTTCATATTAAGGAAATTTTCATGAAGAAAGCGTACAATTCAGGAATATATAGACGTTAAAAATGTATGGATACTATGAAAACTGTTAAGAAAGGATAAAACTTGCTAACTTTCTTGCCAGTTCTTCTCAGAACTGTTCCTGATAGTCTCCTGCATCGATGGCATCAAAATGGATTTCCATAAGCGTACAAATTGTATCTAAATCAATAAAGAAATTTCATTTCAAAATAGAAAATGTTTATCGGTCGCTTGTTGCAAATGCTAAGCTAAAATACAATTTCATCCTCCCATGAATGGATTGAAAAAATAGATCACCAAAACGTTTCATAGATCGGTCATTGAAAAGCAGGAATTGGATTACAATAATAATCACCTATCGCTATTTTAGGATTGCAATTGGATAATATAGCAATCATCGCATAGAAATTACATGATTCATAGTTTATCACACGAAAATAAACTGTTACTAAACTATAACTAGTGTTATTGATTGGTCAGTGCCTATATTGAATATAAAAAATCTAACAAATCCTGTAATACCTACATGTGAGTTTTGTAGAGTAAGAGAAAGACTATAATCGATACATATAAATAAAATTATTGGAGTGTCTGTTTCTAATATTGAAATAACCGTTTTTTACCCCATGTATATGAATATATACATGTATGTATGTATATAAATATACGGTACGTACTGCAAAATAACAGCTGATGTAATAAGAAGTAACTTTGGCTACGTTTATTTTAGAAAAATAAAGTAGTGTTGCAATGTCAAGATACAAAACTAACAAAAGTCTAACTATAAAAATAATTTATATTGCAAAACAACGTTTGCCGGGTCAGCTAGTTGGATATAAGTTTAGCGCGGGATATGAGAGTTTATTTCAATAACAGCTGCTTGTCACGGGTGTGTTTTTTGGCAGATATTTGGGTGAAGGCGTACAGGACTCAGGAGACAGGTACCTCGATCTCCCCGCGCACCGCACTCGGCGTCGTCCACATGGCCCGTCACAATGGCAGGTAGACGGTCGGGTCGAGATAGAACCCGCAACCCACTTACGAAACTATCGACGCCCTCTCACAACTCACGTATTACGAAATACAAACTTATAATATTATACACGTTGCAGTTAATCTGTTTTACTGTCACAGTTATTGTATTTGTTGGATACGATTACTAATTACGACACTTATCACGACCATCATATTCACGAAGCATCCTTACACAAACAATGAATTCAAGCTCTAAAGGTTGATACATCCAATATACGAAAAATTATATTTATACAAATTTTTCCTTATTACTTTTTATGAAATATCTGAACCAATATATTGGATGCAGCACCTTACAAACTAATTTGCTTTGTATATTACAGCCATTGTAAAATGCTCTATTTGATTGAAAAGAGTGGCCGTTGAGTTTCTTGTATGTTATTCTCACGAGCTCTACTTTTTCCGAAAATATAGTAGATTCGTTGACTTTGTAATCATTGGTGATAGGTAATAAGCTTGAGCAAACCAACGTGCATATTAGAGTTTGATAAATTTCATAATAATGTATAGTTTTCAGATTTTATACAGGGAAAACGCAATACTTCTATAGGAAGACTTGGAAGGTCAACGGACAATACCCTAAAAATATTGAATCTCTTGAGTTTGAGCGTAATTGAATAAAGTTAATTTGATTTTGACTTTAGAGATTATAGCAAAAACTACTCAACCGATTTTGATGAAATAAAGAATTCACAGCATAGCAAATCTTAATTTTTTTTTTTTACTTTGGCTTGTAATCGATATTATCAGTATAAAATCAACACAGACGTTGCAATAAAACGCAATATAAAAACGATTTTTATGTCAGGCGAGGCTGCATATACACATATGTAGGCTGAAAGTTTGAACGATTTCCGAGTAGAGCCTGTAATATTAGACCGTGATAGGAACATGTCGGACAAAAAAATATTAATAGAATTGAAAAGTAAGAGGTTCTACACTCTACAGTCTGCAATATATTTATTATAATATACATTTATGACACATTATCATGATCGTTAAAGTTGAACCGTGTTATGAAGATGTTATGTATGTATACCTACATTAGTAAATTTTCTAGATATTGTGATTTTAATAATGTTAACACAGCAGGAATAAATATTAAGCTGTTATGCTTTCAGCTTAGTTGAGTATTTTGTTGGAGATGAGGAAACTTAGCAGGAAAGCGTAGTAGGGAAGCGAAAATGACTCGTTCATTTCTCCCTCGCTCCGTCTCGCAGCTTCACTCAGTACCAATGACCCGACCTCACTCCGCTAGAATGAGCCGGCCTTAGTAATAATATTATCTTTGGACAACATTAGGATACGGAGCCCTATTCCTTAGACTCGTCTGTCATCGACTGTGTCTTATAAACGGCAATAATTGACACACTTTTTACACAAATTATCTTGCCCCAAATTAGGCATATATAGCCTGTGTTATGGGTTGCAAGACAACGATATATTTAATACAATATACTTACTTAAACATATATAAATACATATAAACATACATAAATACATACAAACATCCATATTCATCATATAAATGCTTGCACCTACCGGGATTCGAACCCGGGACCTCTAGCTTAGTAGGTAGGATCACTAACCACTCGGCTATACAGGTCGTCTATAATTAGACAACTAGATATAGATAGATTTTTTTTTATGGAATAGGAGGACAAACGATCGTACGGGTCACCTGGTGTTAAGTGATCACCGCCGCCCACATTATCTTGCAATACCAGAGGAATCACAAGAGCGTTGCCGGCCTTTAAATATGTTGTCAGTGTGTATTTCCGCTATAATAACAACAAACAAACCATGACGACAATTTTTATTATAAAAGTTATATAAAAGTACATACGGAACCCGAGGTTTATAAGTTCGACTCGTAATGGACCGTTAATGTTTAATTTTAAGTACACGACGTAATTTTCGTCCATCTACTGACCGTAGGCGCGCTCTCATGGTTACTTACTCCAAGACGGCATCGCGGACAGAACAGTATCTATAATTAGCAGTATCATCTGAGTTATTATTCGGCTGGTGGATAGCGAGTGGCTGGTCGGAGTTGTGACGACTGATAGCCGACTGTGACGCGCGAAGTGACGTGACAATACTGAATGAGTATTGAATGGACAATAGGCGACGCACCTCAACTGCAACTAAATTATAACATTACCTACCGGTTGCCACCAATTACATATATTAAACTAAATCAGGTTGACTACTATATTTATTTAAAATTTTGTTGATATTTAGTTTACAGTATGAATAAAAGTTACTATTTTATTACTATTTTACTTAACCCGACGTTTCATGACCTATGTAGAGCAGGTTTTCGCGGGATTTACGCAAATATCATTAAAAATACAGTTAAAATCACACGTGTTTTAATTTTTTCAAATGTATTTTATTTAAAAATATTAAAACCGCGTTAAAAAAAAAATAGGTACCTATTATTGTTAAAAGTTGTTTTTAAAAAAATCCTATTGATAAATACTCGAATTATTATCTTCAATATAATACCTTTAATTATTTTTAGTGCACCGACTGTTCCATCTACTGTATTCATAACTCCAAGGTTAATTTTATTATTTATATATACCATCTTTTTATTAACTTATTCAAGTTGATACGTTTCAACATAATATAATGTTAAATGCTGAAATTGATTATAAATGCTCAATTTTTCTGAAGTGCTAGTTAATGCTGACAATGTGTGAAATTTTTTAATTTTAATTTAACAGCTGATACATACTGCTGCATTGTAAAGTTCGCTACATTTATCAAGATCAGTTAGTTATTCAAGATTCAACATTTTTTTAATTCAAATAACTTTTAACTTCCCGCCATAAAAAATAAAAATTTACGAAAATTCGGGATGTTATGCTTATTCCTTTATATTAAGGTCCTAGAAAGGTTCCATGACTATTCCCGTGATGTGTGTGTGTGTGTGTGGATATATGTAAACCTCTTATAACTTTTGAACGTCTCGACCGATTTCATCGCGGTTTGCACCATTCGAAAGGGCTTGACCAACTTAGATATTAATTCGCACCGTTAAATTTAAAGAAATCTGAAAAAAAAATCACGAAATATGTTTTTTTCATATGTGTTTTTTTTAATAACTTTTAAACTGCTTTACCTATCGATTCCAAAACAAACACCATAAAACCATGTCGATCGCCACCAAACTGGTCTAAATCGGTTGATTCGTTCGTGAGTTATCGTTGACGAAAGAAAACTGAAATATATGTTCTTCCGGAATTATACCTTATGCTGTTATATCATGTACGATGGTGAGGTATTCTGTTTGTGCGTGTGCGACTCGCACTTGGCTATCACTTGACGGTAGGTGATGGCGATTGAGATTTTATATCTGTATACTAGCTGACCCGGCAAACGTTGAGTTGCCATATAAATTATTTAGAGTTAGACTGATTCATGGACATTGCAAAAATATTTTATTTTTCTAAGATAAACGCAGCCTAAGTTACTCCTTATTACATCAGCTACCTGCCAATAAAAGTCCCGTCAAAATCAGTCCAGCCTTTTCAGAGATTAGCCGGAACAAACAGACAGACAAAAATTAAAAAAAAAATATTTTGGTGTATGTACCGTATGTATATTCATATACATGTAGTAAAATACGGTTATTTCAATATTACAAACAGACACTCCAATTTTATTTATATGTATAGATTCTAATACTGAGTAAGGTCGTACATTACTAGTGTCAAATATATTAATATGAAATACAAGCCGTATACATACCAAATGTCCGTCAACCAATAACACAATAAAAATGATTATAAAATGTGAGAAAAAAATTTTTGTCACAAAAACTATATATGTAATATGAAAATTAAAAATTAATATATTCGCGGTATTGCGGTCAAAATTAAATAATATTAAATTTACTATTAATATCATTAATAAATTGTGTCATTCAATTATTATCGGCCCTAGTTAACATAGGTATTAAATTCGATACAAATTTACGAAAATTAAAAAAAAATACTAAGAGTTTATACCTATATATATACTTTGTAGAATTGGAGCAAGTCTTATCTATGCAATTTAAATATAAGAATGGCTAATAGCTTGTTTCAAATAACTTTTAGAGTTGAATAGAAAAAAAGAAACAAAAACCCATTAGACAGAATTCGAACAACAATCGTCCTCAGAAGGAAATACTGTAGTGACAAGAACCACTGTTTGACCTCTTTTATACATAAACTCTTCTAGCGATCCACAATAAATAACACGCAATGCAGAGACCACTTTTGTGTCTCCGAGCTCCGTCACAACCCACAAACCTCAACACACAATCTACAGAAACAGGAAGCGATGAATAATTCAAAGTAATCCTCGATCTATCAGCACTCAGCAGCGCTGCACGGTGCCACTGCCAGCCACAACACAACAAGGCCCATACCAAATCACACTGCATTCGACACACTATCACAAGATAATTGTATTCACGTACTCAATCTCATATCGGGAATCTGATGCGCTTCTGGCGACTCGTTCGCGATAACATTTATATTTAAACTTGAGAGAATGTCTGTCGCCGATTTATTTTTACACGGCGTAAAAGTACACGAGGGCTTGGTATCCCGATACGCGTGCGTCTACTGCGGTTGACACGGCGCGAATGGGCGTCGCGCGGAGTGAGACGCGACTTACAACTACCTCCCGCCTCACCCCGCCCCAGTTTGGGTGCAGTATGCAGCCTCCACAGTCCACATGGCCGGCCAGCGAGATATCGAACGCTACGGCGCGATTCATTGATGATACAGACAGGAGATAATAGCAACAGTTTGTAGACACACGCACGTAAACACTTCGACTGACAATCGGCCAAACAATTGCCGCTAGGCGCTATCACACAGAGCGCGTTTGACTAATGTTTTGATTCATCCGGAACATTGCTGACTGTTTGTACTGCATTCTGCAACGGCGACACATTATGTTTAAAACTGTTGCTTGTTGGCCTCCAACAATATCTCTTAAGAATTATCAATATCAGAAGATATTAATGGAAATTATAAAACAAAATATCTCTTAAATACTGCTCTTTAGCTCTACAAGACTATGCAGAAATATGATACAAAAGGCAAAACTAATAATTGTATAATTATTTCAGTCAATAATTGTATAAGTATCCCCAAAGAGGTATATTCTTAATGAACAGGCAAACGGGTAAGAGGGTTACGAAATGGAATGGTGATGAGGAAATCCGTTACACCAGGAGTCAAGAAGAGTGGGCCTATAAGGTGGGAAGAAGCTCTTTTCTTGAAGGTCCCTTAGTCGTGTCGGTTCGGGAAATCAGCAGCCGGTTATTGATTCCACAAAGTGGCTGTGCGAGACAAGAAATTTCTTGTAAAACAAGCGGTTGTAGAATGCCAGACATCAACATGGATATTGGTGGTGGAATTCGGCTGCTGGTACCCGAACAACTCCATTGACCACTCCCCGTGATAAATACGCTAGAAGAGAGCCTACATCTCTACGCTGATGAAGCAAGCCGATCGGAGACGACTTGACTGTCGATGATTCAGCGGCATTTAGTCGTATGCGTCAAATGGAAGAAGCTGGCACTGGGGAGTGCCAACCCAGAGGTGAGGTATAGTTGCAGGCGATGGCTTGTAGTGAAGTTCTCGCCTTACTTAGTACACCAGGCTTTTTAAAGGCCAGTTTGGTCTTCTCTTCCAAGTGACCACGGAACTGGACGGCAGTTAGAGGTGCGATCTCGAATTGAGGGGATACGACAAAGGGAGCCTCCCTTTGTCGTTAGCAGTATTTCTGTATGATCCATACATTACAAACTTTTTGTAAAAGTAATTAAAACTCGGCACTCGGCAGGCTTGGTAGTGTCTAAGTCATTGTTTTTCATTATAATAAGAATCTTATACCTACGTAAAGTAAATATTTATTTCAAAGCGAGCCAAAACCACAATTAATTAAGCCTATATTTTAAAGCCTCTTTCGATTATAATTTGTGAAAATATAAGAATAAAATAAATAATAAAGGCACAGTAGAAACACCCTCTTGGTATTAAATAAACAAATTCCATCGCGGCAACCAAACCAGCCTGTGTTCAAAGCCTGTGTGTTTTATTTGTGTTACGGGTGTAGCATTAATAATTATTGTAGTCAGCGATTTCTGATTTGTATTTTTGGCTGTTATCTAGAAGTTTAACGGCCGTTCCCAATATACTATATACAGATAGAGATAAATTACTACCTTCTACTGTCAGTAATTAGCTTTTAAATAATCTAAAGTTGTCTCAATATACCCGATAAGTCATTCTTATCGCCTTATATTGGGACACGAGAATTGCAATTTCCATACAAACTTTATATCGCTGGTAAGCTATACGTCGTCCCATTGACAGACAGCGTGCACGGATAAGGTGGGACAGAAAAGTCAACGATAGTTACGATTTTAATCTTAAGTAAGAGACATAATGAATATTGGGAACGGCTATAAGTGCTTTCACTTCTCTATCTATCTATCTTTATATTTAAATCTATTTCAAGACTGTCGTATTTCGATAGCCATTACCTGTTGTGAAAAATGAAATAATACTTACATTCCAATGATACAATATTTAGTAACCGGTTTTAAAAAGATTATAAATAATGTATCTATATATAAAAATAATGAAAATTGTCTTTCACGCATAAACCACTGATCTTATCGACATAAGCTACCACCATTCGATGCGAAATTTATCCCAGTACTTATTTTTTTATTGTATTTGTAATAAGATGAATTAAATTAGATTTATTTCCTTTTAAAATTCGTCCAGCGAAGCGGGCGGGAACGGCTAGTATTAAATCAATTTTGTTTTTATAAAGAAATTTTTTCCTTTATTTGCGACTCTACAGTCCTCATTATTCGTGCCACTTGTGTGAATACATTAGAGCATCAATATAAGATAATATCAAATAAAAGAGCTTCTTGTAACACATAATACATTCATTTTAACATCATCTGAACGAACTTTGTTTAACATAAGGAAGTTGAATTTGTGATATTTTTAGCGCATAATAAACAAGGGCAATATTTGGGCGATATAAAGGAGCTCATTAGACTATAATAACATTATTCCGTCCAACAATATTTCCTTTCAAGACGAGTTCAAATGTATCATGTGGAAAAAAACTGTGTCGAGCAACAAACGGCATCTTTTGATATTCAATGGTTAATATAAAATTGTTTAAAATCATCCGTTAATTCATCCTGAATCTGCAGTCCATTATGTCAATCCACCAGTGGGAGGCTCCTTTGCACAGGATGTCGGCTAGATTATGGGTACTACAACGGCGTCTATTTCTGCCGTGATGCAGTAATATGTAAGCATTATTACGTTTCGGTCTGAAGGGCGCCTTAGCTATTGAAATTACTGGGCAAATGAGACTTAACATCTTATGTCTCAAGGTGAAGAGAGCAATTGTATTGCCGCTCAGAATTTTTGGGTTTTTCAAGAATAGCTGTTCTTCATTTTAGGAGAATCTTTCAGTTTATAAAAAAAAGATATTAGAATTCTCAATATCATTTCTGAAGATATGGGTTTGATGAAAAAAAAATTTGAGTTTCAGTTCTAAGTATGGGGACATACGGACGGACAGATAGACAGACATGACGAATCCATAAGGGTTCCGTTTTTTGCCATTTGGCTACGGAGCCCTAAAATAACACCCCATAAATGGATTAACCGTTATATGGATGGGTTATAAAAAGGTGAAAACAGGAAATAGACTAAAATTTCATTCTCAGATCACCGATTTACATTCGGGATTCATTACAGAAGTTGGCTGTCACATTCTGAAACCAATACTTTATACAGTTATGGAATAACAAGACAAACTAACTTGGGCGTCACCTAATTCCAAGTACCCACCGCCTCCCGTGGGAGCACGGGAACTGCAAATCAATAGTAATCAAAGGCGAGAGGTTTAAAGTGAGAAACCCACCTTTTTTGGAGTTCCATTTCTTATGATGCGCTTACTTATTTCGTGATTTGTTGATTTAGTTAGTACGCAAGATAGATTCGACTTGTAGGGAATAGGTAACCTGTTGTTAAGAAGTACCGTCTGCGAAAGTAGTGAAGACAGTATGATCTGATACGTGATAACAAAACACCGTAGAACGTAGGGCAAATATGCAATACGACTCCAACATTGCAGCGTACTGCGCCCGTCACCTAAGACTGAGGTCCGTATCATGATCACGTGATAAGGTATATTTTTGTCTCTTATGCACAGTTATGAGACGCTTCTGTAATCCGAACAATTTATAGTTACTAGTGACGTGAACAGCGTACGATGCACCAACATCGAGTGATCGATAAATCGACATTAATGCATCTCAAGGCGGCTGTTACTGATTACACCACTTGGACTTTGGACTCGCATCCCGATCTAGATATCTGCGTACATCGCACACGATACATCAAGGTTGGGAATAATATGAGCTAAAGGAGTATACATCGATCATTTTCCTGTACGGATCGATGTAAAACTCTTAAATATTGATTTAAAAATTCAAATAGGAAGGAATGTGATTACTGAACGCTTTAGAGTTACTAGTGATTGATTAAATATGTTATTATTAATCTCAACTGCTCTTAGTCTCACTATTATCAATGGGGCGACTTTATTTTTTTAAAGGACGAGACGAGCAGGACGTTCCACTGATGGTAATTGTTACGCCCTGCAGTTTACAATACAGTGCCGCTCAGGATTCTTGAAAGACCCCAAAAATTCTGAGCGCCAGTACAATTGCAACCGTCACCTTGAGACATAAGATGTTAAGACTCATTTGCTAAGTCATTTCACTAGCTACGGCGCCCTTCAGACCGAAACACAATAATGTTTACATATTACTGCTACACGGCAGAAAAAGGCGCCGTTGTGGTACCCCCATTGGTGGTTGAAGAAAAGTAATAGATTTGTCAAAATCAAAGTAGCACTTTCAGCCTATACCTACGAGGAGAATTGGTGTTGCCGTAATGTTGAGTAAGTTTAGCAAGCAAAGATAAATTCGTTATTTTTATCAATTTATCAGCGATATTTTGTAAGTGATAGTAAACAATAGCGGAGCCGTGAATGTAATCAAAGTAATCGTTCAGATGCCAAGAGAAAAACTTATCCTTACATCACTATAATCCGATAACGTCACTATCTTTCTAAGTGGATTACATGGAATTACACAGGTATCTTAAAATTCATTAACTACTAGCCTGCCTGTGATAATAAATAAACAAACAATCTCACATTCGCATTAATAATATTCGATAGGATTATAAATATAATTGTTATACAATTTTTCGCTATGGGAGATTGTAGAGTTTGCTGAATTTTAGAGACTAAATGACATTTTAAATATTTTTGTTCCCACCTCGATGAACGCCTGTCTTTAAGTCCCTGGTACGAGGGACAAAAGTGGCCGATTATCTCCTGGTAAGACGACCTTTGTCCCTAGTTCCAGGGACTAAAAGCGAGCTTTTCATCTAGGTGAGAAAAAAATTGCATACGCACCACGTGAGAAAAGTAGGTGATTCTCACCCGCGCTATATTGACACCCAGCCGAAGGCGAGGGCGACCAGCGCGGGTGGCAATGTCCTACTTATAAAAGTATTATTAGACACGCTTTCGAACAAAGTATAATAAAGGAAAGTACTCCACCATTCGATATATATATAGATATCTTACCTGGAGCATTTTTGAGATAAAGAACTATGAAACCAAAACGTAAATAGCATTTCAATTGGTTACCGAGTGTTAGTTGTGTAAGAAACTTTTCATTCAGAGTAGACCAGCAGTGGGAGCCTCCTTTGCACAGGATGCCGGCTAGATTATGGTTACCACAACGGCGCCTTTTTTTGCCGTGAAACAGTAATGTGTAAGCATTAGTGTGTTTCGGTCTGAACGGTGCCGTAGCTAGTGAAATTACTGGGCAAATGAAACTTAGCATTTCATGTTTCAGGGTGACGAACGCAGTTGTAGTGCCTCTCAGAATTTTTGGGTTTTTCAATAATCCTGAGCGGCACTGCATTGTAATTGGCAGGGTGTATCAATTACCATCAGTTGAACGTCCTGTTCGTCTCGTCCATTATTGGCATAAAAAAAAGAGCAGCAATCGATCTATGGACGGGATTGTTTCCTTATTTGTAATCGTTTAATATGATACCAAGTGGGCAGTACAGCCGGCAAAGCGAACAATAAAGCTTGTGTACAATTAGTATGAACATGAGGGCCCACGCTAACCGCTCGCTAATTATCGAAGTGAGTCGTACAAACTGCCGAACCGTACCAAACCAATCAAATGCCTCTGCACGTTAACATATTATGTCTCAAGGTAACGGGCGCAATTGTAGTGCCGCTCAGAATTATTGGGGTCTTTCAAGAATCCTGAGAGGCACTGCATTGAAGGGCAGGGCGTCTCAATTACCATCAGCTGAACGTCCTGCTCATCTCGTCCCCTTTTTTATTTGAAAAAAGAAGTCGCCCCATGTCCGTAGAGGAATATGATCGATGTATACTCAATTAGCTCGTTACCATGCCGCATGCCACGGAGATTTTATGCTATTATTATGAAATAGTTATTATTGTTTGTTAATTGTCAATTTTAATTTCTACCACCTCCAAATTATTCCATAGCTCAACGTCTATTGCGCCTATTATATGTCTCTTATCGTCAAGTTGTCTTGTCACCACCTGGTGGAGGCAGAAGAAGGATGTGGAAGCTGAGCCCTATACCCTTACTCTTCTTCTTCTACTACGTTTGAAGAGTATTTGGCTTCTTTGTTATTATATAAGATTTGTCTGTCACTCTGTTCTCCGTCTCTTCAGGTGGTTTTCTTCTTTGTTCAGGTAATATCATAAGTTTGCATTTGATTTTCGTTTACCTCTTTCGTCCAGGTGATTCGCATGTATAAAAATAAGTTTACCAAAGATCATCTGCTTCCTGGGGCTTTGAAAATGAGCGTGGAAAGCGGTGATTAGTTACCATTAGGGCAACCGTACACCCAATCGGCGTCCAATGTTAAGCTTATGTTAAGCTGTTTCAAGGTTTAAGCGTTTCACGAAGGAACAGAAAATGATTAATTAAGATACATAGATTTATTGTTATATCCTAACAAATCTGTGGTTATTAACTGTATAAATATAGTGACAGAAAAATATCTATGGTTAAAAGATCCATATATCTACCTATCTATCCTTTTGTTTAATATCGTTGTGTCTTGCTTAACATAAGGATAGACATGAAACTTTACCATATTATTTGTATCTTAGGACAGTTTAACGGCTGAAAATTTCTCAAGCTATTTTCCTCGGTGGCTGTTTGTGTCATCAGATAGCGGGCCGCGGTTGACACTTGACTGATAAGGGCTGATAACAGAGTCGCGGTGTACGAGACGTTGACCCCGGATTAACACGGATTTACTTAGATTATACTGGGAGTAGAGTTCAGGAGTGCTGCAGAAGATTGTATTGTGTTATGTGTGATCGGTCGATGGTCGGTCAGATACTCATGAAGTCTTTTTAATCTATTTGAAGCTGATCAATTTGTCGCAGGTCCAGTGCTCTGTGAACGGCTGGATCACTTGACGTCGCTTCACTGTGTATCTTCCTCGCTCACATTCGCATTAATAATATTCGTTAGGATTATAAATATAATTGTTATACAAATTTTCGCTATGGGAGATTGTTGAGTTTGCTAAATTTTAGAGACTAAATGACATATTAAATATTTTTTTTCCCTCCTCGATGAAAAGCTGTCTTGCAGTAGGAACACTCTCCGCACACCATCTTGATGTCTGGTCTTACTCTACATTGCAGTTTTCAAGGAACCTTCTTCCACGAACAACCAAGCTGTGGAATGAGCTTCCTTGTGCGGTGTTTCCACGACGATACAACATGGGAATCTTCAAAAAAGCGCACCTATCTAAAAGGCCGGCAACTCTCCTGTGATTCCTCATAAGTTGCAGGAGAATGTGAGCGGTGGTCATCACTTAACATCAGGTAACCAACAGGAACCAGGATCGCTGTCCATCATCCTTTCATCCGTCCGTTATGTAACAGCTAGGACATCTGACAGTGTGTTACTATTGCCTCTTTAAAAACATATAATAAAAAGTCCAAAATGGCAAATTCCGAAACTGCCACAACCAAATAATAAAAAAGCGTGTGTGTTGTTATGTAGGTACGCACTCAAGAAAATATTTTTCTCTGGCGTAATAAAACAAAAATATTGTAATAAACAAGGTATTAAATACAACCAATGAAAATATTATTAAATACCGCAAAATTTAGTTAAATACCGTGTAATTAATCTTAAAATTATTTTTATAAAATTACAGAGAATTGATTTCATATTTTAAAACTTATACGTGAATAGAAATTTATTTAATTCTCGTCTAATTGTCGTCATTGGTTGTAGTTCAGTAGACAATGCCCCCTGCTTGGTAGCTGAAGTATGATACAATCTAGTTGACAAGCTAACGTCAGGGTGTCCTATTTGCGTGACGGTGTGCGCGCGCATCGTAATAATTTACTCTGATAGTTATTCCCTAACGCGCCAAAAGTTAAAGTTCAACAATAATTTGTAATAAATAATTATTTGCACAGTTGTAGTGCCGCACAGAATTTTTGGGTATGTCAGTAATTTTACCAAAATACTAGCTGACCCACCAAACAAATTAATAAAAAAAATATAAAAATATTTGGGCTATAAAAATAGATCTTGGCCGATTCTCAGACCCATATGCACAAAAATTTCATACAAATTTCGGAGGAGTTCTTTTTTATGGAAGACAAACGAGCGTACGGGTCGGGTCACCTGGTGTTAAGAGATCACCGCCGCTTTAGAGTTTGGTAACAAACACTGTGACACGAGAATTGTATATATTAGATTGACTTGGGCGTGTGAAATAATGTTTAACGTGCGGGTTGCGGGTGTTGGCGTTCTCAGATATGTGTCGTTATCAATGAAAACAAGTTGCAATTTATTGGTACTACTCTACCAATATCAATGTTGATATTACGAACGTACTGTACGTACGTATCACAACAACTCAATCAATGAATATAACATACTATACTTATAATTTATGTAGGTATATGGCAAACGTTGTTTTGTCATATAAATAAAGTACCCCGCGCCCGCTCATTGTTTGAATTGTCATTGAATAATAATAATAATATTGACACACTCATACACAAATAATCTTGCCCTAAGCAAAGCATAGCCTGTACAATATACTTACTTAAACATACATAAATACATTGATGACTGGGAAACAAACATCCATATTCATCATAATATAAATGTTTGCACCTAGCGGGATTCGAACTCGGGACCTCAACCGGGGCTCAGTAGGTAGGGTCCCTAACCACTGGGCTATATGGGTCGCCATTTGAATGAATGAATTGTGTTTTACCCAGTTTTGCCTCATTTGCCCTGTAATATCACTAGCTACGGCGCCCTTCAGACCGAGACACAATAATACTTACACATAACTGCTTCACGGCCGAAATAGGCGCCGTTGTGGTACCCATAATCTAGACGGCATCCTGTGCAAAGAAGCCTCACTGGTTATACGTTAGTCCAATTTAGACCAAAAAATGAGAGTGAAGTTACATAAAGTCCCAACAAGCTGAAAATCAGTGAAATTGTTCAAAACATAATTATAAACAATGTTTAAAAGTTCCCCATCATTCCCGTGTATGGATTTTTTTTATTCAAGGTCAAAGGTCATAAAAATGAGTTTTTCGCGATTTTCCGCAAAACGGTAAGTTTTATCATAAAAGTACCTCAGACAAAAATTGTAGATCATGAAATTATCTATAAAAAATATACCAATACTTTTTTCTTACGAGCCACCGTTTCTAAGATATAACGATTCAAAAAGTAATAAAAGTTGTTATCGTCATAATATGTACATTACTGTGTTTCGGTCTGAAGGACGCCGTAGCTAGTGAAATTACTGGGCAAATGAGACTTAACATCATATGTCTCAAGGAGACGAGCGCAATTGTAGAGCCCACTCCCCCCCCAGCGGCACTGCATTGTAATGGGCGTGGCGAATAAATTACCATCAGCTGAACGTCCTGTTAGTCTCGTCCCTTATTGTAATAAATAATAAAAAAAAAAAACTGCCAAGCGCCGCAACTACGAAATACAATAAGCATCGCACTTGTATCTGTACTAATATTATAAAAAGGCAAAGTTTGTCAAGTTGTAGGATGTAATCTCTGGATCAACTGAACCGATTTTGAAAATTCTGTTACCAATAGAAAGCCACATTATTTGTGAGTGTCTTGGGCTTTATATTACCTGAAAATAGAAAAGACGTTTTCGTAGTAGTCGGATTTGCAAAGTAAGTCGGGAAACAAACGTTTGAACGAAAACGTTTCTTACAAACGCTACCTTAAGGATGAGAGATATATATTAGTAATGTATAATGCAATATGGTTACATTGGTACATGCGGACAAAATCACGGGTAAAAGGTAGTCTGAGATAAATTTTACGAATTTAACTAAAGCTTCGTCAAGCTTCTAGGGTTTATATCATGTCATACCGATCTAGAAATACCGCAGAATTGACTCATATTAGCCTTATAAAGCCTTATGGATTCCATACGCTCGAAGCTAACTTCAAACTATTTTGCAACAAGACGTTGCGTAGTTTTATCCCTTCTATAGGGCGGCGGTAATTACATCGCAGACACAACACGGCGTCTCACATCGCAGATAACAATGAATGTTATTACTCTGTAGTAGCGAGCTTCTCATCTGTGACGTAATACGTCGACCTGTAAGCAGATTAATGAACACTGGTTCCGTTTCGTTCTTGGGTTATTTGATTTGTGAAAATGAATGTTTGTGCGAAAGTAATTTTTTTTATGTTTGTTACCTCAAAACTTACGACTGGGTGAACCGATTTTGATAATTCTTTTTTTATTTAAACAAGGCTAGTGATCGCTGGCCAGCCCTCGTTACTTTCGCACAAATATTCATTTTCACAAATCTTTTTTTATTTGAAAGCTGGTGCTTCCCGAGTGGTCCCATTGTAATGTCGGTCGGTCGGTGTCATTCAAGATAGGTTTGTAACTACATACATATTTATAGCGGGTTGCAGCGGAAGGACACCGATTCCAAATATTACAATAATCGTAACAAGTATTAGATTAATTAATTAATTAGATTGTATAAAAATACGCAATAATGTTTATACTTTTTAGTGCACATTATATCTATTGTTTTGGAATAGTATTTATGAAGGCGGTTGGTTTTTTGTTAAAATTTTTTTTGAATAATAATTATTAAATATTAAAACATGTTAAGTTTACCATAAGTGAACTCGCATTCATATTCCGAATCTAGGAATGTTAGCGACACATCATAAAGTGGTATACTATATTGATAGCACAAAGATAATCTCCCATATAAAATAACGGTTACCGAAACAACTACATGTCTCAAAGTTTCTATATCTATATGTTTGTAATATTATTTGAATATATTCGGATGTTTATTATTGAATTCAAGCGTTAAAATAAACCTATTCAGCGATGTTCACCACCTACCATCAAGTTAGCCCCGCAATGTTTCACTGTTGATTATTAAAAAAGTAATAATAAAATTAAAGACATAAGGTCTTAAGTTTAGTCAAGTCAAAGTCAAAATATTTTATTGCCCATAAAATCAAAAGACTGCTCGTCAACGTCAATCACAAAAAATACAGTTCAGATACAAACATATTAATTACATAAAAGTTTAAACATATTTTTAAAATAATGCAAACCAGTGAAACAACACAAGGCTGAACCATATAATCCATAAAAAACAACTATAATACTATTTAATTCCATTTTGTAATATCGTTTACATAATCTTCAATACTGTAATAAGCCTTCGACATAAGTCTGCGTTTAATAAAAAAATTAAATCTATCGCATGCAAAAGAATTGTTTATTTTACAGAGCCTAGTAGGGGGCACTATAACCTTGTAGTTATTTCTAGGGGTTCAAATTATGTTTGTCGCTTATTTTACTGTATCTATACTAATATTATAAAGCTGCAGTGTTTGTTTGTTTGTTTGAACGCGCTAATCTCTGGTACTACTGGTCCGATTTGAATGATTATTTCAGTGTTGGGTAGTCCATTTATCGAGGAAGGCTATAGGCTATGTTTTTTTTCAAAATTAGGAATCCGTAATAAAATTGCTATTTTGTAACACAAGGTGTAAAATCGAAAACCTATTTTTGCGTGCGCTGCAAAAACTATTGACAATAGAACAAAATGATGTACAGGCTATAATATAGGCAATATTTTATTACTTATAAAACTATCGCGTGAATTATACTTTATATGGCAAAACAACGTTTGCCGGGTCAGCTAGTAAATTATAATGTTTATGTACGTGCAGAAGATTGCTATAAATATATTGGCCGTACATGGTCATAATATGAACTTTAAATTTATTAAGGAATTTATAGTTTGTTGTTCAAATATCATCTGTTGCGAGACTTGTAAATCTGCACACACCAGAACCAGTACACAAACCAGATTGAAGCTCGCTAATCTATTTAGTATGTGACACGTGTCTGGGCGACGCACAATGGACACAAATTATTCAAATCCAGGTCAACGGTAATTAACAAAAAGATAAATTTACAACACGCTGTAGGTACGACCATAGAAATGGGAAATTCTTGATATGCCTGCAAATTTATGTGTGTAAATTGTATTTTCAAATGACATTGTTACTCTAGTGAACTGATAGATTTTTTTGTGAACATGATTTCCAAATAATAACTTTAGTACATTAAAACAGTAGCTAGAAGTTAATGTTTAAAAATGAAGCCACAACCTGAGAGTTCAACAAAGCAAACAGAATTTAATAACGAGGCGGTACTCGAACGGTTAGCTCAGTTGGTTAGAGGCTTACCGGCCGCGGAACGCCGGAGGTCGTGGGTTCGGATCCCGCATCGTTCATAAAATTTAGTTTTTCAAATTTTATTTGTGTATTAATCCTAGAAGTGAGGGTTATCACTTTAAAAACATAACATATTGTTTAGATTTACAAGAGCGAAATCTCAAGTCAATTTCCTAATATGCAAATATTGGGGTTGAGCAGGTTATCAACTGTAAAGTAGATCCTGTAGATGAAGCCACAACCCGAGAGTTGAACTAAGCAAACAGAATTTTATAACGAGGCGGTACTCGAACGGTTAGCTCAGTTGGTTAGAGCACCGGCACGGAACGCCGGAGGTCGTGGGTTCGGATCCTGCATCGTTCATAAAATTTTGTTTTTCAAATTTAATTTGTGTGTTTAATATTGTACACACGTAAAAAGTGAAACTTACGATCAATAAGTATCTGCAGTAAATGTGTAACTCCATTTAAATTAGCAAGCATGATTTCTGTCATAGGTCGATATAGAATTTTGACTTCAAAAATTCCATTAGAATAGACAATGTATTTAATACACTTTAAAACAGACTTGTCAGTTGTCAGTTAGTATTGTAGCATTTAAAGCAAAAACAACATGGTGCGTAACCGAAAATCGTGACGATTTGTTATAAAATTTATCTAATACGTCGATAAAGAAGTGTCACTTCAAAAACTGTTGGGTGTACTATAATAATAGTATAAAAAACTAAATTTTCAATTAAATCGGACGTTTTGAAGTGATTTAAAATCGCGCTCAAACCTTACCGCGTTACATACACACAGGCGAATCTGTTACAAAGCGAATAAAAAAAGTAATTACTCAGTTCGATAGGCATGCCAAGGTGACGAGCGCAATTGTAGTGCCGCTCAGAATTTTTGAGATTTATATCAATTACCATCAGCTGAACGTCCCGCTCTTCTTGTCTCGTTCTCATAAAAAAAAGACGGCAAAATATTTACGAAATATCTGTCACACGATGTTCTGCCCAATACCAGACTTAGCCGGCGACACCAATAAATACAGATACTAACTAGCAAATAACATGTCGACAGTCACGTAACTACGGCGTGACATCACGAAAATCGCCGAAATTTTACGAGCAACGGCAATCCCTTATCGATGTGTGTAATTGAATTAATTGCATGAATTTGAAAATAAACATTTTATACTAAGACTAGCTGACCCGACAGACATTGTTCTGTACATAATAAATAAAAAACTGATTTTTTTATGAATTTGTCAATAATATTTTATAACATCAAGAATTATTTCGTAAAATATGCTTCCTGTTGTTGTAATGAAATTATTTCACTGCAGAACTGTCAAACCGTGCGTCAATAAATTCTCTCACAGAAAATATGTCCATACAAAACAAATATTGGAAATAAAAATAATTATGAGTCCCATATCGAAATAAAAAGTATCCTATCTCTCAAGTTGGCCTAAACTGCACTCCATGAAGTAATCCCCATTAAAATCCGTTCATTAGTTTAGGAGTCCATTGTGGACAAACAACGTGACACGTAATTTATATATATTAAGATGTTTCAAGTTAGTTTTACTAAAACAAAATACATTTATCTACATAGTATGAGGTAAGTAGAAAATTTCACGAAGACGCGCCCTATTCGTAATTCCACCTAACGTTCGATGTATATTTATTATGTTTCTATCACTATGTATTTTATACTCCCCGTCGGCACACACACACACACACACACACTCAAGCCAATTAGGTCACGTTCTCTTCATCATGTCACAATGTACCAATGATGGAAACATCTCCGCGAAATATTATACTCTTTATACTCTTTCTACTAAAATGTTAGAGAAATACACAATCTTACTGCGATGGACATATAAACTACGACGGAAAAATGCTTTTACAGCAAATTTCAAGGTTTTAGGACAACTATTTATAATTACGTAGTATTTCGTATAATTGCAATGTGAACGCAGCCTAACGAAACTCTCTAAGAAAAAAGGGATTATATGAAACGTGCAAACGTACATAGCCAAAATCCACTATATTGTAAGCAATTGTTGGATATTAAACTTAGGCGGATTATACTTCATCGCCTTATTATTGTAAATATTATTTCAAAACTTATGTCAAATCTCTGCACGTTTCATACTAAACTAAATTTAAATTTTTACTAAGGTAGTCCCTCTTTATTACGTAGTACTGATTAACATCCTTTTTGTGACGTGCAATAAATATTTTAACATAGCCCCATTGCATTTTTAATAATTAAAACTAACTTATAACTAATTTATATATAAAAACAAAAGTAGTTCTCTGTTTGAGTTGATTTTATAAATAGCAATAGTTTCAGACGGAGCCGTTACTGTCATAAATAGCTCATTGCATTATAATTAATACTATGCGTTATCATTTAATACTTTGCGTACACAACACCCACACTTATCAGTCTGAAAGATTATGTTCTATGTAAGCCAACGCGGTGACCTCAATCCAAAATAAAGAGCATTATCAGATCATTATATCGATGATTAGGTAACAATAAAGTAATCACTAATTAAGTCGTAAATCTTCGAAGCTTGAATCAGCGTAAATATTCATTAGCGTTGCCTATTCGTGATAAATGCGTGGGTTGTTTTAAAGCAAGAAAACCTTGGGTTAATGTTTCATTAACAGCCGTTTTCAATAATCTATCTTTCCTACGTTTTACTTACTAGAGGTAAGACAAATATATCCTTATACGCTTACTTACATTTCAATAACATACTGTCATAAAGCATTGGAATATAACTATATTGGACATAACTTTGGAGAGATATGATCTTGTCATTAAACGGTGATAGCATCCGTAACTAGAGCTATCAATTAGATAGTAGGTGACCAGCAGTGTCTCTGTCTTTTAGGAGAAAATGCTGTATGAAGATTCATTCACTTAGTCATTCTTCACCTTCGTTGGGTCTGTGTCATATCACACAAGTTGGCGGGACTCGAAGAAGATTTCAAGCGTGTCTTTATTGATTAAAGTTTATTTGTATTATTTAAAATTATATAAATAACTATAAATTAATATTTAAACATAATTCGAGTTTCATTTACATAATCCTTGTACATTTTGGTTAGTTTGTTTGTAGAGAGGGGGTAGATAGGTACGAGATGGAGGAGTCTTTACCAGTGGGAGGCTCTTTTGCACAGGAAGCCGGCTAGATTATGGGTACCACAACGGGGCCTATTTCGTGTGATGCGTCGTGATGCAGTAATGTAAACATTACTGTGTTTCGGTCTGCAAGGCGCCGTAGCTAGTGAAATTACTGGGTAAATGAGACTTAACATCTTATGTCTCAAAGTGAAAAGCGCAATTGTAGTGCCGCTCAGAATGTTTGAGTTTTCAAGAATCCTGAGCGGCCCTGCATTGTAATGAGTAGGGCTTATCAATTACCATCAGCTGAACGTCCTGCTCGTCTCGTCCCTTATTTACATAAATTAAAAGATACAACAATTAATGAATTCAAAACTCTCTTTTAAAAGCTGCGAGAGTATGGTTAACTTATGGTCGTTTACGAAAAACATGTGCTTTTTTTCAAAAGAACCCCAGATAGTATTTTATAAATGAATTAAGTGTATAACTCGAATTGACGAGACTATGATGGCAACTTGTTCCGTATATCGTCACGCGCGGATATTATCACGTTATGGCAAAGTTTCTGTTTTGCGAGTTTCTTCTATTGTACCAAATCTTCCATACCATATGTTAAATAGCGTCCAGCCTAGAGGCTAATTTGTGATACTGTGGTGAACTTGTATACCTAAATAGTAGTCATGTAGAATATACTCCACTTGAGCTTGTTCAGAATTCTAAACCTCCCACTACCAATTCTCACCAGTAGGAGGCTCCTTTGCACAGTATGCCGGCAAGATTATGGGTACCACAACGGCGCCTATTTCTGCCTTGATGCAGTAATTCGTAAGCATTACTGTGTTTCGGTCTGAAGGGCGACGTAGCTAGTGAAATTCTGGGCAAATGAGATTTATCATCATATGTCTCGGGGTGACGAGCGCAAGTGTAGTGCCGCTGAGAGTTTTTCGGTTTTTCAAGAATTCTGAGCGGCACTGCAGTGTAATGGGCAGGCCGTATAAGTTACCATCAGCTGAACGTCTTGATCGTCACGTCCCTTATTTTAATAAAAAGAAACCTCTTAAAAACTCTAACCTAAACGACATTCTGGCAAAGGTCGTTTAGGTTAGAGTTGAAATCAAACGGAGTAGTGGAAAACTTCAAACCAATGTATTAAGCCTCGATATTCACAGCTCCAAGTATGTGGGAATTGTCTGAGGAAGATCCGCGGAATAATGTGCTACTAGCCCAAAACATAATTTAAAACTGTTTGCATTTCAGCCGAGTTGAATGATGCCACAACAATACATAATTATGAACACATACAACGCCCGAGCAAATGTTTAACGTTTCCAAACAATGGGATCCTACATTATAACTATGCTTAGCGGTTGTTTGTCAAGTCAGACTGGCGTGTACACAGAGAACGCAGACAGAGCTTTATGTGCTGTAAAACATCGTAATAATTTCTATAAATAAGCTGGTTGGTACGAGTACGTCCATGAAATGTGAGGAGGAGACAGCTTTGCTGAGTCGCTACTATGTATAGTTGGTATTATTTGTAATGTTTTTGTAAAATTTAAACGCTAGTGATTTTAAATTTAATGTAATGAGAATCTTTTTATTAACAAGATTTTATCGTTAAGTGATTACAGCTGCCCATTCTGAGGAATTACAAGAACAGCCAGGTTTTAAGGTTAGAGAGTTCGAACGGGTCATTTTCATATTGTAAATCTTGAAAGATAGCCGCAGTGAGGAACTTAGGGAAGAGAATTTCCTTACACAAATTAAATTTATAAACAAAATATGAACGATGCGGGACTCGAATCCGCGACCTCTCTCGTTCCGGGCGAGCGCTCTTCCACGGAGCCAACCGTTCGAGTGACGTATCTTTGATAAATCTTGAATATTATGTCTTATTCAACTCTCAGATTGTGGCTTTATCTCTTCAGTTGAACAAGACTTACATAAGATTTATCAACGATACGTCACTCGAACGGTTGGCTCAGAACATCGTTCATAAAGTTTGTTTATTAATTTAAATTATGTAATTAATTAATCGCAGTTGTGGGGGTTATCACTTTAAAAAATAACAAATTGTTTAGAGAATTTCCTTGATAAACTACATATACACCCAAATATCCGACTTTTGCTGGACTGGATGCAAGTGTTGGGAAAATTCGACCTAAACAATAACTAAAACCATCAAAGAAAAATCCATGTACTTCCTTGCATGTCGTTGTTTCTAGTAAAAACCGAAATGCTGGAAAGTATGGGTGCCGCTGATCACTTACTATCCTCTTAAAAATCCAAGAATTTAAGTTTGTTCCAAAAGCTTTTTGCAATTGGAAGATGTCAGAACCCTGGCAGATGGATGACTATAGTTTCTGTTTGCCCCATGGGTGACACACGTGGTACTGATGATAAATATCATAAAACTAAGCGACAGTATTAGACTGATGAAAGGGTGGTACTACTGAGTACGCACATAAAACGTTTCGTTCTTAGCATCAGCAAACAAGGCCCACCGCACTGTTTAGAAACATTTACTTTATCTGTAATTTATAATGATCAAGAATTATGACATCCGTCCAACCACGGAGTTTAGGCTTCCGCTTGACTGAACGATTGAGCCTGCTCATACTAATGTGGCGCGTTTATTGCTCAGGAGGGCGACTAGCTAGCGGCTAACGGGTCATCGAGACCAGTGTGGTACTACTTTATTATTTTAAACAAAACTTATAAATTCTGCATTTATACATTTTTTTCTAAATTTTAATTATTACATATGAATGGTTCTACGACCAATGCAGAATTCTGTACAAACTGTTCGCTTATAACCAATCTTCAAATAGTTGGGTTTAGATACTAGTAATGGAGCGGTATCATTGTGCGCTGAAGTAAATAATAAGGTGTCAATGGCGGAGACCGCAGGGTCGCGGGGGTGACGTGTACAGATCGCAAGTTGCAATAGGAGATGGTAAGATGTGGAATGTTACTAATGTAAGCGTCCGTTAACCATTATCAAATACATTCAACTGCAACTCGGCCTGGGAATTAAATAAATTATAGTACGAAACAACTAAAAAACACTGTTTAATAGCAAACCGAATATAAAAAGGAAATATTTTTAAATATGGAGAGTTCGTTTGTTAGCGAAATAAAGTCCAATGAGAATTTTTTTATTGGGTATGATAAGACATCGGACATTTTATTGTACAGACTTGGAATAAGCGATTTATGACATTGTTTTAAAAGTTGTCAAAACAGCATCAAAACAACTTATTAATTAAATTAAGTACTCGATTTTACTATTCCACATTAAAATTGTTTTAGAAAAGACTAACGGCCTATTTCCTTCGTCAATTTGAATCCTAATTGGCGAACCGAGATTGATATTTTAACTATTTCCTACATTTCAATTACTGATCTTCAGTTGTGGTGATATCTTTTTTCAATCCATCTACAGGGTGGCGTATTGTACCTATTTGTATGACAGATAAGCATTTTATTTTAACATCAAGATTGAAATGCAGATTCAGCACAAATTGACGGGTGACTTAAAATCTGGATTCAAAATAATCTAATATTATAGATTGGACATTGAAAGCGGCCATTAGAGCCACCAAATTGAGCACAAACAAACAAAGTGCGCAGCTGGCTTTGGTATCTTATCAGCGCGATTTGTGATACGCAATTGCGTTATGTCGTGCGCTATGCTGGCTCGGATGCCGTAAACTGTAAAGAATTCCGCGAAAAAATCTATGGATCGCCTGAAAAAGATTCTAGGTCTTCGTTCCGTGTAATACTCGACAAAGCCTTACATGAACGCCGCTTTCTAGAAGATGGGTCAGTGAAGATCACAGACAGGAACCAATCATCTTTTAACCAAGTCTCCTAAATATCAGTTATTAATTCAGCCGCAATGCTGCCATCAGTCAACTCTGTAGTTATCACTGGAGTGTTTCTTTGTGTGCTGTATTATAAATCGATATACGATATGTAATCTATCAGCTAACTGCGCAGTGTTTTTGTAATGAACTAAACTTGATACTTATAGTTTTATCACTAGAAATCAATTAATAATGTTGGGAGTGACTATCTGCTTATTTTGGGTATATTTTATAATAATTTTGACATCTAGTCAGGTTTTACATTATCTTACCATGTCCACAACGAATGTTACCAAAGCAGATCAGTACGTACCTGTAATAAACAAGTTATTTTAACTTTTACGTTTATTTTTTTCTTATAATAACTGCATAAAATCAAATAATACATGGTTTTATGTAAATTAATTCTTGAAATATTTTTCAATAAATCTTAAAATAAAAAATATGGGAATAGTAATTATATTATATATTCTCAATACTTCAAACCTTGTAACGCGAATGTATTTTAGCTTGTGTTCCTCATTCTCTTTTATACAGTTAAAATGTTTTTTAATTGACTTTGTTCCTAGGCTTCTCAACAAATTCTTTCAATTGATAACCATTTCATGAAGGTTCATTAAAATATATGCCGTTGACCATAAGTGGAGTTGATTCATCAGAAGCCAACCTGGAGCTTTAATATTTAAATGTGTATGTATGTATTTATCTGAATAATATCATATTTGAACTGCTGATGAAGAGCTAATTGAAGCTAATCCTGTTTGATCCAAGAGATAACTATCAAATTCAAATATTTTTATTCAAAATAGGATTTAAAATCAATTACTGAACATCAAAAAACTACCACCCATTCGAAATAGTATGCCGAAATTTCAGATCAGTTTGTGGAGAACATCAGATTCGTCATTCAGTCGTAACATCTGACCTGAACAAATATACAAATTTAAAATTTGATGTGCTTTTTAACCGACTTCAAAAAGGAGGAGGTTCTCAATTCGATCGGTTTTTTTTATGTATGTACACCGATTACTCTGAGATTTATGATCCGATTTACGTAATTCTTCTTTCGTTCGATGCAGAATAGATGCCATTTGGTCCCATAAAACCAAAATAATAGTATTTTATTAATATTAAAGGTAAAGGTTTGCATAAGAGGTGTTTTAAGTTAAACTTTAAGTTATTTCGTACTTTTCCGGAAGTTTTTGAAGTTAATTTTTTTAAACGTAATTTTTTTTTGTTATACCTCTTTTGGCGCGTTAGGGTTAAACTATCAGGGTGTTTTTTTACGATGCGCGCGTATACTGACACTTTGTCAACGTTAGTTGGTCAACTAGACCATTTCCATACTTCATAACCATACATTTGAATACCTATTTATATTTTCGGAATCACACTTTGTATCGAGAGAAACAAAATTTCATTTTACATCTCGTCGTGTTGTGTTGTAGTGTATCTCTCAATAATAGCCCTCAGTTCACACTTCAATACGAAGATTGTTCGTGAAGTCCGAAAAATTGTACTTAGTGAAAATAATATAACACCATCGTCATAATCAATGTTTATTAACCCAAGCGTATACAGGGTGTAATCGTTAAGTGTGACCCGACGATTATTCCGCAACAAGTAAAGATATCAAAGAACTTTAAAATTATATCAAAAGTACGTAACCTAATCAGTCAAATGACAACAATAAGTATCTAAAATTTTGATATTAAACACTTCCATACATTTAATATGAGATTATTAGAAAGATCATTGTATCGCACAACAAGGACGTCACTTCGAATACATTTTTTTTATTTACTAAGAAATAAATATTATTCAATTAAAATATAGTTTTATTAATTTGTTAGGTTAATAAACAGTTTCCTTTAATATCAGCACAAAGCTATTAAGATAACTTTTTAAAATAAGAAAATTAAAACCATTCTACTAATCTCATACTAAAGTTATTGATGTAGTTTTACTGAAACGCAAACGTAACATACTTTCGATATCACTTTGAAGTTTTTAAGCTATTGCATAGCTTCTATCGCGGGCCTTGGGCGTGGAGACCGAATCCAGAAATTCCGTAACGAAAATAACCTAACACTTACTTACTAGATGTATATAGATATTTCGGCACGGTAATTACAGTTGCCGTGGAACAGCGTTTATCACGTATGCTTTTTGTGCAGAAGGGCCCAGGTTCGAGCCTGGGGTACATCTTGATTTTTTACATTTTAATTTCTTTATTATTTTTATCACGTTCTTTTAATTTTTATTATTACGACAAGCATTTTTACTAAGTTTCACCTGTCCCGTTGTCTGTCTGCAATCAAATCTTGCAAGTTAAATTTTACTCACTTCCCGTTTGCTTTTTTTAAAATTAATTTTACCAAAAAAAATACTGCATAAATAAAATAAATAAATAAATTATAATTGCATAATTTTATAAAAATGCTTAATATGCTGCAATAGCTTAACCGCGGCAGTCCCCGAGTGCCACACGTCTTTTTTTTATATCTGTAATAGTTGCCTGGTCACACTAAACGATTACACGCTGTACACAGTACAATCTGTCAATTGCTCGAGTTGTGACTCGTGTCCACGCAAGGCATACGTCTGTGGGCGAGCGATGGCTATCTCTGCATTAACACTGCCACTGTCACAATATGATTGACACGACAAGACAAAAACACATTATTATGGTGCATACATATTATAAATCATGATATATATATACAAATAACATTTATATCTTGTATTGGCTAAGGCAGAGATGTAAAGAGCGAACTTGACTTTTGCATTTTTGCTTTTTTTTTTAATGAAAATAAGGCACAAGACGAGCAGGACGTTCAGCTGATGGTAATTGATGCGCCCTGCCCATTACAATGCAGTGCCGCTCAGGATTCTTGAAAAACCCCAAAAATTCTGGGTGGCACTACAACTGCGCTCGTCATCTTGGGACATAAGATGTTAAGTCTCATTTGCATTTGCTTCACGGCTTAAACTCATTATAATTTCAGCTGTCAAATGACCATAAAAATGAAAGCAAAGATTATGCTAAGGTTAACACTTAGCTAAGTTTAACACAAGTAAAGTCTGAGCAAAGACTAAGTACGCTTTATAGATCTCAGCCTTAGAGAGCGATCGAGTTCGTGGGCCCATTGCTTCTGCCGGTGTCGACCGATTGGTTTTTACTTTTAGTTTAAAATTTCTTTGTTTATTTTAATTACGTATATATGATAATGTCCGAATGCCGTTTAGAAGACACCTACTTCAACGTTATGAAATCGTTATTATAATTTTATGTAAAATACCCGAAAAAGGTGCCCACACAGACTTACTATCATATTAATACACACACATCAACAAATTTTTAAAATAATCTATCCGTAGATTATTTTAAACATTATATACGGAATGAATCTTCTTTTATTCTATTTTCAAAAGTATAAAATAGAAATGTAAAATAAACAATAACAGCACAAAACGACGGCATACCTAATTCTTAATACCTATCCAAGGTACGAACTCTACATTTTCGATGGTTAAATTATTTTAACACCAGTGGGAGGCTCCTTTGCCCACGAAGCCGGCTAGATTATGGGTACTACAAAGGCCCCTATTTCTGCCGTGAAGCAGTAATGTGTAAGCATTACTGTGTTTCGGTCTGAAGGTCGCCGTAGCTAGCGAAATTACTGGGCAAATGAGAACTTAACACCTTATGTCTCAAGGTGACGAGCGCAGTTGTAATGCCGCTCAGAATTTTTGGGTTTTTCAAGAATCCTGAGCGGTACTACATTGTTATAGGTAGGGCGTATAAATTACCATCAGCTGAACGTCCTGCCCGTCTCGTCCCTTATTTTCATTAAAAAAAACTCAAACATAAATATCTCATTGCTTTGTTTACATTTAAGTTTTACATATTTTTAGAACATAAAAAAAACTTTATATAATATGTAGGTATCATTTACTGTTGTAGCAATTTGCTACATATTTCATCATTCGTCATATTTCATCTAGCACTAGCCTACATTTACGATATTAAATGAAAGCAATACAAAAAATTACCAGAACAATATTAAAATCTCTATTCTCTACGGCCTATAAAAAGATCATCAAATATTTCACAAGTTGACCCGCGACAGGTCACCGTGGACTGGTTCACAAAAGGAATTTAACTTTATAATATCTCAAATGTTGTCACCTTATTTAAAATCAATTTCGGACATATTTGGTTAATCCGCTACCGTTATGATGATCGGATTGTATGAATGCCTTTATTTATCTCTTGAATATGTGACGAAAGAATGTTAAAAATTTAAAAGTGAAAAAGGACTGACAGATTTCAAACAGAAACAACGCAGAAAGCAGAAGTTTTGTTATAGTTTTGTAAAAAGAAAAATCCTATATATGTAGACAATACATTCTCATCGAGTCCCACATCGTTGGTTACAAATTTTATACATATAGTTTTTTCGTTTACTTTCTCAATGTAAAAAAATTTGAAGTTCTACAACGAACTTAACTTTATTAAGTGACAGATAGTGAAAGAGTCCTCTCTTTCTATCTATACTCTATATGGCAATATGTCTAATATTATCAAGAAAGAAATGGACGAATTTATATAATTATATATCACTTTAAAATACAAACTATAACGAAGCAATGTAATACCAAGTGGTGGTTATAAGATGTTAGGAAATATTTACCGAACTTTCGAGAACATAATACAACTGTAATTAAACATCAAAGTTTTCATGCAATTTTTTTTGGTATCTATCTTTTATTAACTGCTGCGTGGAAGCATGATTATAAATCAAGGGTTCCACGTCGAACACTTTACCAGTATTCGATCAATACTCGACTTAATTTAACGAGCTAGTTACTTCTCAAGGAAAAACAACTCAACAATGGCATTAGAAGGAAATAATCAAGCAGCGAGCGGTATTACTTAGCACATATCTGTTTGACATTAAACGACTACTTCTTATAAACGACAATTAAATCAATCAGTGTTATAACGAACCAATTAAAAAACATTCCCGTCACCGGCTTGATTGCTCATAGAAAAAATATCAACTCAATATTAACGCGAAATTCAATACGAAACCGGTATCGTGCTAAGGATGTGAAAAGCCGACAAGACTCCTGTAATTCCAAGATATGTTTTAAGCAGCCGTGGACGTTGATCTAAACTCACCCTTCATTGACCCTCGTTTGTTCCATTCGCTTCTAATATGCAGAATGTTGGTAATTCAATGTCAAATAGGTGTAACTTATTAATATTAAAGTTTGCGTATCCATTGTCTTGTCTCCATCTGTCTGCTAATTTGTAAGCACCAATGTCTCTCAAACGGGTAGAGGAATCAAATAGAAATTAATATATAATATATATTGTATTATGTCGAAATGCTATATGCTATGCCTATATCGAATCAGAAATGAGGAGATCCGTAGGAGAATCAAAGTTCTCGACATAGCCCAAATAATTGCGAAACTGAAGTAGCAGTGGGCAGGGCACATAGTTCGACGGACAGATGGCCGATGGGGCAGTAAAGTCCTCGAATGGCGACCACATATCGGAAGATGCAGTGTCGGTAGGCCCCCCACAAGATGGATCGATGATCTGGTCAAGTTCGCCGGAATTCGACGTTGGATGACGGCAGCGCAGGATCGATCGTCGTGGAAATCTTTGGGGAGGCCTTTGTCCAACAGTGGACGTCTTCCGGCTGATGATGACGATATATTGTATGTTACCGGAACAAAATTTAGCCCTTCAATGCTACATAAGTACTAAGTAACACGTACGACATACATAGAAAAGCCCCTGCGTAGGGTTGCCAACCGTACCCTATAATAGAGTATTGTACTCTATTAAATGTAGGTGTAAATTATATTTATACAAACTGACTGTTTGGCACAAGCCAGCCTTCGCATTATAATAACACATACACAAGATTTTCGCATCAACAATCATCACACATCTTAAATTAATTTCAGTGTGACAAGTTCTTGTAGATTTTTTATTTATTTAAATGTATGGTACTTTTTTTTATCAGTCTATTTAACTTCCCAGAAATGCTCTACTTCTATAAAAAAAGTTGGCAGCGCTACCGCATAGATACTTATTTCCATTCAGCATCTATCTACGTATATCATAAAGGAAAGAATTGAAGAAAAAAACATCAATAAACCAGGCTATCTTATGATCGCGCAGTTTAAAGATATCGACGAAAGAACGGAACAACGAAATTCGAAATAAAGTGAACGCATGCAAAAGGTAATCACTAATCATACAATTTGACAGCTGTCAGTTTTGGAGCGAATCAATTATTGCAGGGGAACACGGACATATAGGTATACAGCCTGTTCGCAAACGACGTGTCTGAGAACAGTCGCAACAGTCCACGTGTGTGTGTCGAGCACATAAATCAAAACATAATTTAATAACAAATACATAAATTCATTAGACCACCGTTGAGAATTATTTCCTGCTGCGGAATGTGTCTCAGCGTGCACTATGCTGTATCTATCATTATATCAATGCTCAGATACGATGTTTATTACCCAGTTATAATATATAATGCACTTACTTTTCATTATGATTTTATACATTAGTACATAATGAAACCCACGAGGTCGCCCGTCGATTCTATTTCGAACAGAATTTATATATTTTTAGGACGCAATTTCAAATAGGTATGTTTTTATTAATTAAGAGCAGAGAAAATGAGTTTTGAATGAATTTTGTCAGCTGACGTTTATGTGCAATTCTGAATTAGGTCATAAAGTCTAAAGGCAATACAATTTCATCTTCAAGCCAGACCAAATTCTAGCGCTCTGCAAAAAGCAGGGCCAGCCATATCTGGAGAAGAATTGCTTTTACGATTTTTTATACAATTCATTAAGTAATAATATTTTTCACAAAATTAATTTATTCCGTATTATTTTAATGCGACTTAGTGCAACTACTTGAGTGAAAACATGCGACACAAACCTGATGTGATGATATTAGAGTTGGTGAGTCTGACAACAATATAGAAACAAGCATTTAGCATATTAATATCTCGGTAATTGCAATGTCTAATAAAGACATAGGTTCGTAGAATATATAAACAATTAATGTTTATAATAATACTGAACTTTCTATCTTTACATGACACCTACTGCCCTCGTAAAAGTCAAGAAATAAAACTCAATATAATTTCGTTAAATTACAATATCAAATGATATCAATAAAATGTTATTAAATTAGTGCGCATTTGCTTTTATAGCGGAGCTCAGCACGGGGCAACCCGCTGCTAATGCTAAAATATAAATTAATGCCGCCATTACTGGGGACACCGCTTGACTTGCGACATACCCGTATTGGGCTAAAATAACTAAGGGCTGTAACACACGGTGCGAATTAGTATTTAGTATTTCAGCAATGCAGTTTTGATTATCTATATAGAAGGGTTAAACAATCTATTTGCACATAAAAATGAAAAGCCCAAATTGAATACTAGTAAAGTTCAGCTGATGGTAATTGATACGCCCTGCCCTTTACAATGCAGTGTCGCTCAGGATTCCCGAAAACCTCCTCACCCTTCCTCGTCACATTAGATGTTAAGACTCATTTGTAATTTCACTAGCTACGGCGCTTTTCAGACCGAAACACAGTAATGTTTATACATTACTGCTTCATGGCAGAAATAGGCGTCGTTGTAGTACCCGTAATCTAGCCGGCATCCTGTGCAAAGGATCCTCCCACTGGCACTGGGTTTAATAAAGACAGCATTTTAATGAAAATGTGGAAACAATTTAGGCATTCTCGTTAAGATAATGTAATAATAATTTCGTATGACAAAGGAGGAATCACCACATGGTATGTGACCACTGACGCCCATGCAGAGGAATTACAGGAGTGTTATACGTTGTTTTAGGTGCTATCCTTTTTTATCGTAGACATGTCATGTCGCACTGGAAACACCGTTATTTTTAGCATTATATCTAGTTCAGTGGTAGCTATATTAGTATTATTTTGAATTACATTAAAATTAACTCCAAAACTGATGTTCTATTTTTGTGTTTACATAATATCGTTGCTGTCATCCATGATTGTCAACATCACGGGCGGAAGCCATTATGTAGAATGAATCCAATATAAGTTTCTTGTTCTAAATGATACCGATAATCGCCGCCAACGCTAGACACATTTGCGTTAAACATTTCTAATAATGTGAACCCATAGAGTGCAATAGAAAGTGCGCCCACGCGCGATGGGAGGTCGCACCCACTCGTGGCCATCACCGCGATGCCATGTAACCAGAGACAACGGAGAGCGGAGACAAATACCAGAGATAACGCGACCAATGAACATGTTATGCTAATATGCTAATTCTTTTATCGAATTGTTTACAATAAAGATATAAAATGGTTACACTTTTGATGTGTTTTGGAAATTTTCGTGTATGTATGCAGAACATAAATACGTCACTATTTTGAAATAATGATAGAATGAGAGGGTCGCCACATATTCATACGTTGAAATATACAAAGTACTATGACCCGATGTTTTTTCAGACAACTCATAATTCATAGTATCTATTATTGCAATTATACGCCGTTCTTATAAAATTACTCGTTTATCAGTACAGTTACCATTAGGTACTCAACACATTTATGATGAAGAAAAAAAAACAATGAAAAAAATTATCACAATTCCACATATTCCCCCCCTCGCTACTCACTTTCCGCCACCACTTCCTATAAGTATAGGTTTACTTTCATTAATAAGTATTGTTCCTGATCATTCTGTTAATTCCAGTACAAAAAAAAACTGACGGCATATTTTCTATCCCTCAACTATTCTACATCTACAATAAAATCTAGTCGTAAATACATTTAAATTCTAGCTGTTAAAATATTGAGCATTTCGGAGTATTCAACAAATTAATCCATTTTCATACATAGTAAAAATAATATATTATCAATGTATCTAAATTTACAATATGTAATACGATCCAAATGCCGCAGATGGGACATTCAGATACATCACATTCTTAGCAAAACTAATAAAGATCTCCATATCGGCACAATGGACATTTCATCAACAACTTTTCGCATCGGCGAATCTTTATAGCTATAATAAACAAATCGGCGCCATATCAGCAAGCAATTAGAAAGGTATAAACGGCCGTTACATATTTTATAATTTGTAGAAAAAGTGGAGAGTTGATGTCACGTGCCGAGACTCGAGAAGGTTAGAGGTGGGCGAATTAACGGGCTCCGACCGACATCAAATAAACAGCCCACAGATGACACCGAAGCATGTGGGCAAATCTAAATAATCGGATTCATTAGGAGCGTGACATACAGTGGGCGGGTTTCAAGACGATAGATAAATAGACGAGTGTATTTTATATATAGCTAATTCTAGTTTATTTCTTAAATATACAAGAAATGTTAATTAAACGATAAGATACTTCTGTAACGTTATATACTCACGACATAAAACTCCAATTACACGCAGTTTTCGTAAAGAAATAATATTATATATGGGACCAGCTCAGTTCCACTTCAGAGTTTAGATGAAGAGATATTAGCAAGAAAAAGGGCATGTGGTATTTATTAGTTGTTAAATTACTATAATTAATGATCATAATGGTGAATACGCTGACCTCTACTATATATTGGTTACAATTGTAATAATGGTTACTCGGACCGGCCCTAGACAAATGGTTACTGGTAACTGGGACTGGCCTGATCAATGGTGAGACGCGTACTGCCTTACTGAATGCCACACAATATGGTTATAAATAATTAATTTTATAGCTACTAAGCAATATTGGAAATAAATGTTGTTCGATAGATTTAATAAGAACAATATTTCTAACGGCGATACAGCAAGATAGAAAAGTAAAAGCGAACCGAGTTACTATAACCGAATTTAATTGACAAGTCGCAAGCCACGCTTGGAATTAGCTTCTTTGTATTTTGAATATTAAACCACTACTTTACGCATCGACAAGTTACAACAAAAAAACTACCTTCTATTGTCAGTAATTAGCTGTCAATAATCTGAAGCTGTCGGAATATACCGTATAAGTCATTCTTACCGCCTTATATTGGGACGAGTGAATTGCAATTTCCATACAAACTTCTATCGCTGGTAAGCTATACGTCCTCCCATATTGACAGACAGCGTGTACAGATAAGGTGAGTTATCGTCGATAAGTTTATTGGGACCGAAAAGTCAACGATAGTTAAGATTTTCATCTCAAGTAGGCCACAACCGGAGATAGACTGAATATTGGGAACGGCCGTTAGTCTATACTCTATAGTGTACTAGAATGACTCGCACTTGACTCGATAAAAATAAAAATATTATTGTGATTATTTATATTCGGGATTATCATCACATCCAACCCACAACGTTACAGCCACTCCCGTCACTCTGTAGTCAGTTGGATTCATGCAGTGGGCGTCTAGGTCACGCCCGCGCCGCTCGCATCGCGTGAAGCGTCTCATAAACGCCTCCGCAGTGCGCCTTCTCCGCCCGTGTGGCACACTATACAGCCGAGGTGTGAATAAACGTGCATAATTCTATCATTATATTATAAATTATATTAAGATACGATTACAGTTTTGAGTCCGCGCTCTTATGCATTTAAAACAGATTTACCCTTTTATTATGAAGTCAAGTTATTTTATAATCTATTAAAAATGTAATGCGCATATTGACCGAATGATAATTGCAAGGGACTAAGCAAGCTTATAAGTAGTACTATAAAACATTATAAAATATAAAACCTACAAAAGATATATTGTGTAATTATTTTACAAAGCGCACTATTTTGCCGAAATATCTCATCTGTTTAAAACCACCGGATCATTTTTTTTTACAACTTATTATTAATTTTAATTACAATCTATGGAAAATGATGCATTAAAAATACTCAACCGTCAAAACACTCTATGATATACAATAGTAAATGAAATGATATAAATATAGTAATAAAATAAATTATTAATTGTAAATCTATATGTATATATATAAGAGATTTCCACGTATATAGTCACTCATCACGATATCTCTGGAACCATAAGGCGTAGAGACTTGAAATTTGGTAGGAATACTCCTTTCGTCGAGTAGAGGTCAGCTAAGAACTTTAAATTTTACGATAATATCCAACCACAAGATTTTTTTTTATTATGAGCATAATAACGTCTGTCGGGTCAGCTAGTAACTTATAAAGTTGAGGTACTAACTGACAAAAAAAGCTTTACAGTGAATAAAGCTTTTTTGAATTTGATTTTGATTTTCCGCGCTACGAATATACAATTCAAATGATAATATGTGGACCTGCGTTTCCTTACTCTGTTACCATATATAACATATTAGGCAACAAAAAAAACATTCCGACGACTTGAGAACCTCCTCCTGTATTGAAGTTGGTTAAAAAGTGGGAAAATAGAATATTTTATTTAAAAATTTTTTAGTCAGTATTTTTTTGTAAATATAGTATCGTCAGAAGCCAATATTCCATTTCACTGTATTCCTTCTTATCTACCTTAATACCATGTTAAACTAAACATATAAATATTTAGATCACCATTAAGATGATATCGTTAATATCATTTCGTATAACAGAACACCAAACAGATCGAGTTTAAAGGTTAATTGTATGCTACAATCTCTTTCAAATATCTTTGTTCAAAAATTTCTTTTAATAGGAACCTCAGAACGATTGCATAACTCTTTAGATTAGAATAACATTTAACATAAACAAAGAACTTGTATAGATGGAGCGCATAAGACCGCGTGACGTATTTATGTCTTTACGTGACGTATTTGTGTTTTTAAAGTTTATGTAAAAGAGTATTGCAATGACAAAATATTTATATATTTATGTAATGTATTTTTTTAATTGATTTCCTTGCGCGGTATTCCAGGTCGGTACCAACTTGAGTACATTTCAAGGGTATACCTACTCAATTAAAAAGCCAGTCATACTCGTAAGATTCCTTTGATATTAATGGGCTGACTTGTACTCTGGTGGGTCACCTCTTCCATAAAAAGTTACATCTAGTTTTTTAATGACACAACTACTAAAATAATATATGTCTTCTGTGAGCTTCGTCTATATATATATGATACTATCACGTCTGTATATACATGATCTGTGCACAACTCGACTCATCGATGTTATAATTAGGTTAGGTATGAATGGAGGTGATCACCGCGAACAATCGCTCGCGACATGCTTCTATAACGATGTGATATATTATTGTTTAATTAGATATTTGTTAAGTAGCTTTCTAATCACGCAGAGTTAATGAAAAGTCAATATAATATTGTAATTTATCTATTTTTTTATGAAGGTAAGTCGCGTGGGGCATGATTCTGTGTGTGTTGACGTTAATACAAATGTTACTTAAAAGTATGTTTTCATAAGTATCCAAACGAGACTTGAGACTTGAGTCTGGTGCCAGAGTTTGGCGAGTCAATATCTCCTGAGGATGCCTCGTGTAGAGGCGAAACACGTGTCTAATTGTTTGAAGACAAATATTGGCGGAATTAACACTAAAGGAAACTCAAAACATTTGAATAATTATGGATTTCCGCAAAGTAATGGCTACTTCAATGGCTGGGGCTTATGATAAAAAACATCTCTTTCTTCATGTACCTCTCCATTACTGTAGGTCAGCAGTCAGTTTTTTAACTACTCCTTGTCCATGGCCAGGCGGAATAGTTCTTGGACTGTTTTGATAACAGTCCACTCCCTTGTGTTTCTGAGCACAGCACCTCTTTTCCCAGCAATTCTCCCCATCAAAATAGTTTGCAGCAGGCGGTACCTATCGTTGCGCAGTATATGAACGAGGTACGAGATCTCACGCTGTTTCATGGTTCTCACTAACTCGATGTTCTTCTGCATTCCGTTAAGGATTGCGTTACACACTTTACCCGTCCAACTTACGCGGACATCCTACGATACTACCACAGCTCGAAGGCGTCAATCTTTTGACGTAAGTCTTCCATTAAGGTCCATCTATCACAACCGTATAAAACAAAGGGCCAAATGTAGCATTGCAGGAGTGTGGTACGAAGTTTCAGATATACAGACAAACATAGATAAATCTTAATTATTCTTAATGCTTCATGAGCGTCACTTATATTAATTCGTTGCTGAAGACTCACAAAAAACTGATATTGCACTGACGAACACTGATTGTACAACGCAGAGTATGATTCGCATTTTTTACCTAATGATATATTATTTACTTAATTATATTATAATAATAAAGTATAAAGATAAAAATAAGATAATATATATATATATATATACCTTTTATATCTCCGCCCAGACGCAGATAAAAATTTCAAGGAGACCGCTGAGTTACGCTACTGTTCTATTACTTGTATTGTGGCAGCAGCTCCGGATTCTTGACTGAACATAAAAGTTCTGCGCTGCCGTAGCATTGCAACTGCGCTCGTCACTATTATTATATTATTATAATAATAATAATAATTATTATACCTTAATATTATTTCTTTTTACCATTTAATGTCAACGCCTAAATAAGTGCCGGGGCCCATACTAATTGATATTCTACCTCTCTGTTGAGTGATTTTACAAAGAATAACACAACTCACACATATGCCAAATGAGAGAAAGTTTAGCATTAAGGAAATTTTTTAGAAGTTTGTATGGAAATTGCAATTCACGCGTCCCAATATAAGGCAATAAGAATGACTTATCGGGTACATTGGGACAGCTTTAGATTCTACTGACAGTAGAAGGTAGTAATTTATCTCCATCTGTACATAGTATATTGGGAACGGCCGTAAGACGTTCAAATAATGGCAGGCGATACACCCTGTCCATTACAATGGAGCGGCAGCACAATAAAGTAGTAGAACAGTACTTTAACTTACATACTGGAGCGCCAGAATCGACGCACGCACACATACATACGATTTACACGGCCGCTAAGCAATCTAGGGAAGACTTACCTATTGAGTGTCACGCCGTCCGCGTCGTCAATCTTTTTAACCGACTTCAAAAAAGGAAGAGGGTCTGAATTCGTCTGTATATTTGTATCTTTTTTTAAGTTTGTTACCTCAGAACTTTCGACAGGGTCAACCGATTTCGAAAATTCATTTTCACCGATTCCAAAAATAACAATAATCGTGACTAGAATTAGATTTATTACATTAATAATTGCGTATTTTTATACTTTTTTGAGCATATTATATCTATCTATTGTTTAGGAATAGTGTTTTTGAAGTCGGTTGGTTTTTTTGCCGCCCAGACGCAGATAAAAATTTCAAGGAAACCGCTGAGTTACGCTACTATTCTATTACTTGTATTGTGGCAGTAGCTTCGGATTCTTGACTGAACATAAAAGTTCTGCGCTGCCGTAGCATTGCAACTGCGCTCGTCACTATGAGACTTGGTAATTGGTTATTGGGAGTGGCGACTGGACAGGGACCGTTTTGTAGCGATTACAATATATTGGCCTTAGATAATTTATACGTCTAGAATCTAGATAGAGCATCTTACTGCCTAGACAACCGATGAAAACAGGCCGGGTTTATTATTATAGTGTGCGTCACAAGCTACGTCACTTTGTATTAGTGTACGTGCATTGCTCAAAATAGACCTCTATTTAAAACTGTCTGTCCTCTATTAAAACCTCAACTGTCGACATTTTGCAATTGTCACAGTCTAACCAGATGTATAAATGATCTAAAATATGGGCTTATATTATACTTTTGAAAGAAAGAAAAAATGTTTATTGACGTCGTTATACATTCTCATAATAGTTCTTAAAGTTATACTAGTCTAATTATGATCTAATGACTCCAATGGTCCCCCAACTCAGCATAGTTGTGGTTTCTAAAGAATCCACAACGCTGGTCTTCCGTGGAAACCCAGAGAGCGATATTAACGCACAGTCCTGTCACACGAAGGTTTTTTGTGTCTACAAGGCGAATATACTAACATGAATTCTGTTCGACGGATTAGCTTGGAAGTGTGCTGACCAGATATTCGGGTATCAACGACCTCCGCGCCCGCGCCCACGCTCGCAGCCTCCGCTCAATGAGCGCGGTGCTCTCACACGTCACTACGACCACGTTACGCAAACATCACCATTCACAACACCGCCATCTCGTAACGGTCCACACTCCGCTCCCCGCCGGCTGCATCTCATTACTGACACAAGATGCCACTTCCGATCTCCGCGACTATACCTACCTACATAATATCATTGGGAAGTAATTAAATTTTACCAGCAGGAGGCTCCTTTGCACAGGATGTCGGCTAGATTATTGATACCAATTACTACCGTGAAGCAGTAATGTGTAAACATTACTACGTTTCCATCTGAAGGGCGCCGAAGCTAGTGAAATTATTGAGCAAATGAGACTTAACATCTTATGTCTCAAGGTGACGAGCGCAATTGTAGAGCCGCACAGATTTTTTTGGCTTTTCAAGAATCAAGAGCGGGCCTGCATTGTAATGGGCAGGGCGTATCAATTACCAACAGCTGAACGTCCTGCTCGTCTCGTCCCATGTTTTCATAAAAAAATCATGCGACACGTACATTTTTGGCAACCAACTACGATAGCATTGTCGACTGCTCTATAGAGAATGTATTGCGTTAGATGAATGTTTCGTAAACAGTACGTAACTAGATGATAGTACAAGAGTAAATAAAGAAACGATTATTTTACACAAATAAAACTGAAAACAAAATTTTATAAACAATGCGGGACTCGAACCCGCAACCTCTCGCGTTCCATGTGAGCGCTCTTTCCAACTGAGCCAACCGTTCGAGTGACGTATCGTTTATAAAATCTCGTATACTTTGTTATACTCTCAGAACTCTCGAACGGTTGGCTCAGTTGGAAAGAGCGCTCGCACGGAACTCGAGAAGTCGCGGGATCGAGTTCCGCAGCGTTCATAAAATTTTGATTTCAGTTTAATTTGTGTAATTAATCCCAGAAGTGAGTTATCATATTATCACTTTAAAAACATAACAAATTGGATATTTTTACAGACTTTATACAAAAGTTGAGTATATATTTTTCAACTAAGGCCTACATACTCAAAAGATTGACCTTATGGTCTACATAAATAAGAATATTATTATTAGTAGCAGTTAGTTAGCAGTTAAACCTGTATGTAGTAATATATCATTCGGCTACTAATACCCGGAGAGCTGGTGTATACATACCTCCTTACACCAAAACTGATTGAAACCGCAATTACAACTAGTGGTAGTTTATCACTATATATTATAGAACAAGGTCTGTCCGCGTCTGTCTGTCTGTTCGCGATAAACTCAAAAACTATAGCACCGATTCTCATGCTGTTTTCACTAGTGGATAGCGTGGTTCTGGAGGAAGGTTTTCGTATATTACTAGCTGACCCGACAGACGTTGTTCTGTTGATAATAATAAAAAAACTCTTTCGGATGGAATTTTGGAAAATCTTAGCTGACCTCTACTCGGTGAAAAGAATATTCCTACCAAATTTCAAGTCTTTAGCTCTAATGGTTCCAGAGATATCGTGATGAGTGACTATATACGTGGAAATCTCTTATATATAGATTTGTTACGGTTTTGTATACATATTTGTATACATTAACGATATTTGTTGGACGTGTCGGAAATAAGCTGTTTGGGAGCTTCCAACAAAAACGCTGTCTAAACCCTTTGACATATAACAAAATAATGTATGGTGGAATTGTGTATTTTATATATGTCTACAGAATAGTCCGGGATGCCATATATGTATCTCTTAAGGATAGCATACTATATCTATTTTAATACTTAAAATTTTTGGCAGGTTAAAGCGATAATGTAAAAGCTGTTTACACAAATACAATATTAATCCTTACTTATTATTATAAAATCATTAAGAAATACATTTTTGGTTCAATTTTACTTCATTTACTTTGTTACATATTTCCCATGGCTTTAGACTACATTATTCCCTATTACTTAATTTTTTTATTTACATCACAGCGTCTGTCGGGTCCGCTAGTTGAGTATAAAATATAAATGGCATAATACCTATCTATACTATATAATATATACATATATATAATATTATAAAGCTGCAGTGTTTGTTTGTTTGTTTGTTTGTTTGAACGCGCTAATCTCTGGTACTACTGGTCCGATTTGAATGATTCTTTCAGTGTTGGGTAGTCCATTTATAGAGGAAGGCTATAGGCTATGCTTTTTTTTTCAAAATTAGGGATCCGTAATAAAATTGCTATTTTGTAACACAAGGTGTAAAATCGAAAACCTATTTTTGCGTGCGCTGCAAAAACTATTGACAATAGAACAAAATGATGTACAGGCTATAATATAGGCAATATTTTATTACTTATAAAACTATCGTGTGAATTATACTTTATATGGCAAAACAACGTTTGCCGGGTCAGCTAGTATTATATAATATCGTAGGAGGCCGGAAATCTGCTATCCAAACACAGCAGCATCACGACATAGACCTGAGAATCATACCAATTACCCACGTGAAATCTCAACAAACATGAAAGGCTCCGTCGCGCTCTGTCCATCATTACTCTGCGCTAACGAGCAACTCGTTACGTTGGCGAAATTACCGAAATACGGATCAACATCCGGCGCAGTCATGATATTCATGTGTCTGACACTCGGTGGGAATCTGTCGGCTCTCAGATTGTAAACTTATTTTGGACTAGATATTCGCGAGCTAGGGTTTAACCACTATCGATACTTTAACACTGAACATCACCTGATTAATTGTGAACTATAACATGATTTTGAAATTATTTATAACTAAACAAAACAAAATTATACTTAATGCCATTTACATTCCATGGCTTCCCGAATAATTAATAAGGTGGTTAAAAAAAATAGATTGAGTTAAAATTAAACTAGATTTTCAGAAGTTATCGTTTTTAACCCGCCGTAAGCCATTGAAACTATTTTTTACCGTCTATGCGAAACCCTTCTCTTTTTATAGTGACGTTGAAGAACTTGTATACCTACTAAAATTATCGAATGTAGCACAACCCTATAGAATTTACTTTGGCAACACTTTTCCATCCTAGTAAGTAAGTGAATCTTTATTCGGAACAAACACTACAAATACAAGTAAACATTTACAAAATATAATTACAAATAATAGGAAAAACTTATTTAAATAATTACGAATATGATATACATCTGTCATCCATCTATTTGCATTAATTTATGACTTGGTCATATGGGCTGACCTAAACTCTCTATACAAAGATGTCTTCTCCATGAAGAAAACAATTAAAAAAGAAAAAGAATCTCTCCTAAGTATCGAGCGCAGCACAACCCTATTGGTATCGATGTGTGCACTGTCACTGGTCAGATGAGACTGATACGATATTAAAATGTGATCGATGTCCATTCTGTGTGATTGGCATCGCTCGAATTAAATTAGATATGACAGATAAACTATGCCGTGAGAATACATTCACACAACACTCTCATCGGGATATAACGAGTCGGAGCTGCTAATCGTAAATCATCTCGATTTCAAATTACTAATTCTATTCATTTTGCGAATAGGAGTTAATTAATCAATATTCCGATTATGTAAATTTTTTGCCATTAATAAGTTATCTAGAGACATCAGTGATATAGGATATCTACTTAGGTAATATGTCTTGTATTTAAAATTGTCCTGTTCTCAAAGGCTGCCACAAAAAGGGTTGACCATATTATCGCAGAAGATATTGTAAACCTATCTGTAGATATAGTAACCTAAGTATTAGATTTTTTCATTTATCTAACGGCTAGTTTGGAATAAGTCTTCTTGTTTTTTTTTTTCAACATTTTAGTTGCCTATTTCAGTGGTCTGTGAGATACCAAGCTACAGCCCGCTGCAGAAAGGTGGACAAACGAACAGCGAAGTAATAGCTTTACCGTTGGCAGCACCCAAAGGGTACGGAATTTCAAAACGAATGGAATAATCTTAAAAAATCCTTTTTAGTATCCACTACCTATCAAAATTTGTTTCATTTAATATTTATTGTTTCGGAATATACGCAGGCCAATATCAAATCAGTTGTAACAACGCTGAACTAGTGAAAAACAAGTCACCACGATGCTGATCATGCAAATCTTTAGCTCTGGACTCGAATTTTGATCGCGGCGGCACAATATAATAACACAGGTGCTCATTCACCGTTAAGGCAACCTTGCTGTTTCTATATCCTTTCTCATAAAAGGATAACAATAAACGCTTTCAAACCTGAAATTCGTTAAGTATTCCTTAAGAACCTCGAATCTATTTCGATGCAATAATTTAATATATAAAATTCTCATGTCGCGGTGTTTGTAAACTCCTTCGAAACGGCTTGACCGATTCTCATGAAATTTTGAGTGCATATTGGGTAGTCTGATAATCGGACAACATCTATTTTTCATCCCCCTAAATGTTAAGGGTGGTCCACGCTAAATTTTTTTTTCATTTTTTTGATATTTTTTTTAAATTTGTATGATTATGAGTCAGCATTAAAAAATACATACAACCTCAAATTTTCACCCATCTACGATCAACAGTACTTCTGTATCGCGATTTTAATATCGGCAATACAACGTTTGCTGGGTCAGCTAGTAAAATTATAATATTAGTAAGTAGCTAGCGCGGCGGACATTTTAGATTTCACAAATAATCCTAACGAACCAAATCAGAATGGCCTATCCCATTCTGAAAACCATGGAAATGATTATCTTTCCTTCCAATAGCTTTCTTTCGCCGTTATTAATAAATCACCATCATTCAATATGTGGACCCAACGTAAAGATCATATCGCGCTCCCTCGGGAACTCTTTAAAATTTAAGGATAAAAAGTACCTACTCTCAACGTAGGTTCCATAATGATAGGCTAAGTAGTAAAGGCAAGGTAATAAAACAAACTCACATACGCATTTAAAATGTTATAAGTAAGGATTAAATTATTAATAATATATACTCTTTAAATATATTGTGTATTAAAGATGCTCGGAAGTTGGGCATTGGTCGTATCACCACATGATGCAAGAAGGAAGTATCAGTGGTCCATGAAGAGTGCCCCGCATCCGGACTGTGAATGGTAATTTTGTTTATGCACGTCATCGAAGACGAAACAAGAACTCCTTCTAATTAATTAAATTTGAGATGAGCCCGTTCGAACAACAAACCCGTGGTGCGGACATCCGGCCATGTTTGGCGTTAGGGTTGCCACATCTAATAAAAAAGATGATAAGGACGTTCAAAGAAAAGAAATCGATAACGAAAACGAAACAATTTTTTTTTTTATCAAACGATATCATGTAATATCCGCAATTAACTGGCATTTATTAAATGTTTAATGTAAGAAAAGGTATACAGTGTATATTTATATCCCTACAAATATTACAAATGTGGTTGTCATTTGTTCGTTACGCTTTTACGCCGGAGCTACTGAACCGATTTGGATGAAATTTTGGTGCAGCGATAAACTGGAGCTTGGGAAATGACATAGGCTACATTTTATCGCGAACAAATTCTGAAAAACTGAAATTCACGTAGATGATGTATGACTATACCAATAGTAAGTTTAGTTTGCCATAGGAATCTTCCTCGAAATGAGATGCATATATATCCCCTTCTCTAAAATACGGTTGAGGGAGGCGATGGCTGGCTCATGCGTCATGCTCGTGAACGGGCGCTGCTTGTGGTGGCAGGATGATCCTGTTGCCTGAGACTTGGTTTAAAATTCTTAAAAGTTATTATTTATAATCGCTTATAAAATGCTCACAGAATACCTATATATTTACGGTGTGTGTGTGGATGATACAGCTACTGTACTCAATAACTTTTGTATTAATTTACATTTACTTTTTTGACTTACTCGTGTAAGGCATTGACTTTTTGACGTTTGAGTATGTTTGTTGCATCATTTTACATATTATATTGTAATAGAAACGATTTCTAAATCGATGGAAATGTAAATCTTGGTATAAAAGAGTGGCAATGAGTTCCTTGCTACTTCTTCTCCATTAGCTGAACCCTTTACGAAGTAGCGGTAGATTCAATAAAAAAAAAATTTTTTGACATTCATAAGTGACCTTTCCGTGACCTACATGAATAAAGTTATTTTGATTTGATTTATAATATGTTAGAAACCGGAACCGGAATAGGACATGAGTAAATCTTTAATTCGCAATTTGCTTATTATTTTTAAAAACTCTTTATCAACACGGAGGAAGTCGCGGGAATCAGCTAGTATTTATATGGTTATAAAAATGTGTGCTATATTATTATTATACATATGCTAACAGATTGAACGAGATTTTCATCCACTTCAAAAGGAGGTGGATCTTCTTGAAGTGGATAAAATGTCGTTATGGGTGAATATTGTTTGAAAAACTAAGGCTTGCTAAATATTACGTGGCCTAGATGCTTTTGAAAAGTTATTTTCTCCCAATTAGTTGGGGAAGCTTACGTATTTCTTATCGTTTACCATTCATAATGATAAGCGGAGATAATACAATGAGATGTAGACGGCAAGAGCTGGAGCTCCACTAAACTGCGGTCTAAAACATGTACGCCCACGCAGCGACAACTAAACTGAACTAAGCAGCCTGTCTGTCGCTGTGCCGAATTAGTGCACTAATTGTGGAGTGGCCGATGTCCCGCGCAATCGAACGTGTCTATAATTAAGTCAGACACAATAAGAGGACGCGGACACGTGCGCGGTGCGGTGGACACACAGACGGACAGGCCCGCGTCTCATTCCACAGCGGCCGGGTATTATTGGCGCGAGACCGACGGGCGCGCGCTACCGGCTGCACCGATCATTGCGACATTCACACTTCACATCACAACTCCTCACATCGTGATATAAATTTAGTCATAGGATGCCAAATACACATATAGGTATTTTTATAAACGGGACCGATTAGCCGATCCACGCCGCCTTTTTTGCTGAAAATTTCTGGCTCCTTTGCACAGGATGACGGCTAGATTATGGGTACCACAACGGCGCCTATTTCTGCCGTGACGCAGTAATGTATAAGCAATACTGTGCTATGGTCGGAAGGGCGCCGTAGCTAGTGAAATTACTGAGCAAATGAGACTTGAAATCTTATGTCTCAAGGTGACGAGCGCAGTTGTAGTGCCGCTCAGAATTTTTGGGTTTTGCAGGAATCCTGAGTGACACTGTATGTAATGGGCAGGACGTATCAATTACCATAAGCTGAACGTCCTGCTCGTCTCGCCCCTTATTATCATAGAAAAATTAACACTATAAACATTGGTGTTAAATGTACTACATCCTAGAGAAGGGATTTCGATCAAATTATAGGTCGCTACTTGATCACAGCAAGCCCTTTGACATTTACATTCATTCAATGTTTCACGACCTGTCGGTCGTCACGGGTTAAGTACGCTCTATAGATCTCAATCAAAGTCTAAACTTTCCTCAGACTTTACTTACGTAAAACTTAGCTGAGTTTGATAAAACGCGAACTTTCTTTTTGCTATCTTAGCTTACTTAAGTTCAGGATAATTTCAGCTGTCATGATATCATAATTAATCACTATAAAAACGAAATCCACGATTATGCTAAGCTTACACTCAACTAAGTTTTAACCTAAGTGAGATGACAACAACTGGCCACAGCTCGTGTAACAAACAATCAAGGAGGCATCTTTTCTAGTACGTAGTACATAATATTACCTAAATTACTATAAATCAGAAATTTGAATCAAAATATTTTACCTCAATATTCAGGTAAACAATGTAATTACTATGTGATACATACATTTATTTGACCTTTGTCATCTTAATCCAATTAACTGCAAAACATTTATGTATGCCGATGATACGCCCTTAATTTTTCATGCCGATTCTTGGGCAGATGTCAAAACCAAGGTTGAAATAGGACTTCGAAAAACTTTTCAATGGCTTCAACAGAATTTGTTAACTCTAAACATTCTTAAAACAAAATATATCACCTTTGGCATTACTACAAGACAAATTCCCTCAGACTCAAAATAAAGGATGCTCTTGTGTTTACCTTAATAAAACGAAAATAATGAAATACCTAGAAGTTCTAATAGATGAGACTCTATCATGGAAACCGCAAATTGATCTACTGTCAGAAAGGACTAGAAAACTTATTTTCGTATTTAAAACCTTACGTCAGATTGCTGATTTCACTCTTTTGAGAAATGTTTACTTTGCATTAGCACAATCCTTATTAACTTTTTGTATTTAATCGTAGGGTGGCGCTCGAAAATCATGTCTTTTGAAGCTTGAACGGGCCCAACGTGCTCTATTAAAGGTTATTATTTGCAAACCCTTTCGTTATCCTACTTGTGAACTATACACTAAATGCGATGTCTTGTCTGTAAGACAATTGTTTATTAGGGCCACTATAATAGCACTCAAAACTTATATTTGTTCCAGAAGCAGTAACAAAACGACGTAGAGATAAAGTCTGTCCTACAAACACTTTTAAAACTTTTTTTATACGTAAATTTCAATGATATCTTGGTCCCATGCTCTATAATAAATTAAACAAAATTATTAATATCTACTCTGAAAACAAATTTAACTGTAAAAAAAAGCTAACTGTTTGGTTAAAAAATAAAAAGTATGATGAAATTGAAAATTTGTTTATAGCTATACGTTAAATTATTAATTATCCAGCCTTACTTACCTTACCGATATACGCACAACATACAGAAAAAAAAAACTTTAAATTTCATTGTTTATTTTATACCATTATCTTATAAAATTATAGTATGCAGAATAATAGCTTATATTTCACATCTACAATAAATTAATATCTCTATTTATCTATATGTATACATGTACCCTTATATATTTATCTTTAAAATTTATTATCTTTAATACTTTATTATACATTATTACTTTAAAAGTTCAAAATAAACCCAATCAATAATACCTTACTATATTATTATATGAAAATAGCCCAAGTCAACAGTCTTTGTAGTCAACCCAAATGTTTTTAAGTATACCCTCAATTTTATTACTGACCGCTCAAGTACTAACCAGTAATATGTATGATAGACAAATGTTATTTATTTTCTCGTAGAACTGTTAATTTTTTTTTCCATAAGTTAAATTCTTATATACGCTTTTATGTATTGAAGTTATCTGTAAAAAACAATGTATCTGGAAGTAACTAGTATTAAAATACAGGCCCGGCCTAGTTTAATGCTAGTGACAACTAAAATAATATAAAATATTTTAACTAATTATTAGAAACACTACTTATCCTACGGGATTAGTGGTGCGATTATTTTCAAAAGCATTGTGAATATTTGAAAATTATTTTGATGTATTTGGTGTTGTTTGTCCAGAAAAATGTCGTGTATGTTCCATTACTTGTATTGTTATTATAGTATAATAATATTAAGTAGAATTAAGTGAACTAAGTAATGTATGAAGGATTTATATAATAAAGAAATTATTATTGTGTATGATAATCATCATCATATGAAAAGTTCAATAATATGGTATTACCCATTTTTTTAAATAAAAACTTAAAACTTAAAAAAAATATACATGGTTTGTACACGTGGAGGGAATGAGTGAAGAAAGAATGACTTATCGAATGTACAGGTTGGTACTTTTGAACCAACTCTGTTGCTGGTAAGCAACAAACTTAGGAAGTAATACATTTCTTTGCAAAGATTGATCCTTATCAGCAACAAAGTCCATTGGTCAAATAATACAGGGATATAATTTTTTTGAAAAATCATTCGGATCGATTTCCGTCAAAAGTTCAAGAAATTAAAAAAAACTAAATATGCAGTTATAGTTTTCTTATAAATCGAGGACATGACTCGTTCCACGACTTTTCTCGAAGTCTCGTAGTTTCCGACTTGGCCATCACCGCTCTTCTCAAAAAACAATCAAATTCAAATATTTTTATTCAAAATAGGATTTGACATCACTTATTGAAAGTCAAAAAAACTACCACCCATTCCAAAATGAATGCCTCAGGCCTGAGAAGTAAAAAAAAGTAACATTGTACAATTAAACTTATTATTTAATAGCCTGAGGGCGGTCGCTCCATTTCCAGTCAGTGGTATCATTAAGAAAGTCATTTAAGTTACAGTAACCTTTACCACACAAACGTTTTTTAACAATTCTTTTGAATAACGTAATACTTTTGATTTGAACATTTTCTGGCGTCCTGTTGTAAAAGCATATACATCGCCCCACAAAAGACTTGCTAACATCCTGTATAAGGCAAGTGTGTGTGGACAAGTCGGTCGCGGGAGACCTCGTAAAACATTCGCCGACAAATAGAGAAAAGAAAAGAGGAAAGGTCCGAAGCACCCGCAATCGGCGAGCATGTATGAAAAGAGTAATGAATGTAGAGGAAGCGTGTGAGGTTTGTAAGGTTAGAAGCAAGTGGCTTGCTATTGTCTCTGCCATCCCCGACGGGAACAAGGCGTCAGTATGTGTGTGTGTGCGTGTACATTTATACGTACAACATTAAATGAACAGAACAAAAAATATCTTTAATCCGTAAATTCTATGATACAATCTCAGAAAAACTTTTAAATGGAACCTTTTCAGGTAGAATGTATTGTATCGTCCAGGTAGCGTCCACCTTCACGTCAAATTTGGACAACAGGTCGCAACACAATGGTCTTCGAAACACGACACAGTGTCTGCCAGATGCGTTTCTATACAATTCAGGAATCTAAGAGGAAACCAGAGTTCCAAGAAATCCGTCGATCCATCGCACATGTGCGATGATACCTGTGCCGTCGTAAAACCTTTGTGATTTCTCTGAGCTCAGTAAAACCTCTTTGAAACTAAATTCAAAGGAAACCGTAACTATGAAGTTAGAACGGAAGTATTAATGTATCGGGTGTTTTGTTTGATTATATTACACTCACTAAAAGCTCGCCGATGCTCTGGTAACGTACGATTCCTGCATTAATTGATAATTCCAATTCTAAACCATGTAAAATACTACTTAAAAATTTAATAGTATCCATCTATGAATACAAATTTATATTGTATTTCCTGTTTGGATTAATTATAATTTATACACACATAGGAAATGTTAAATTTTAATTGAATTAAAATATTCTCATGCATAATTCCTATCACTTTTTATGGCAGTCATCGTGAAACTATTGGGGTTTACTTGTTAGTAGGTTCATGACTACAAACCACCTCAACGATGAGAAGTTTAAGGTATTTTAACTTCCCAACAGCTTTAACTTATACGGCCTTACAAATAAACATAGTATAAAGTTATACCCGAGAATAAACCAATATGCAATATGTTTACAAATAGACATTTTGCTTATGATTGGTTTATTGGGACGTATAACGTTACCTGCGTTTTTGAAAACTTCAGAATTATCATTGTATTAACAGTGTTGTCAGCGATAGAGTCAACATTTTGTATATTCTTGGTTTTTTCACAGGTATAAACTTATACCAAGGTTATTTATAAGGTCGATAGATATTATTGTTACAGTTGACAATCATGGCAGCCACTTTGCAAATAGTATACTTAATTTAAAAGCTCCGATTAATTGCCGAGAAAGTTTGAACCATCCTTAATTTATCAAAGTAGTGGTATGAATTACAGTAGGTTAACCTACTATGGAAAGAAGTTTTACTTAGTAGTCTTAGTAGAACTAACTATATATTACTATCCCTACTCTCTGGTAGGACTAACTGTTAGCAGTGTTCTTCCGGGTGAGTACGGGCACACCTATTTTTGTCTTTGTCTGTGCCTTCGTTAATACTGATTTCAGAAACAGATTTAGATACAATTTTACTGATGTATTATAATAAGCATGGGTTAACGTTTGTGATATTATAAATAATTCACCAAACCTCCAATTAAATAATAATAAGACAACGCATCAGAAATCGATACAGATAATCGCTTTTATACCGTTTATTTAAGAGTTGTAGAGAGAGCTAAATACGAATTCACTAGCTGTACAGCGCCCTTCAAACTCAAACTCACATAGCTTGCACGATACTTGTTGGTAAGATACATCAGATGAAATAATAATGCCATCAAAAACATAACTTGTAAAAAAAACCAAGTCTCGTAACTCAGATACTCGCAACCATAAAAAATTGTGATATCCATATAATAATTACTAAGTCGGTCAATTTATTCAGTCCCAATTTAAGGGTCCTTCTGTCATAATTTAATACGTAATTAGCTAACCTAGCAGCATCTCATAGTTAATATATCTCTATATTAAAAATCTATTATGTTTTAAAAATAAATAGATTTATTTTAAACTATCCCTCCTTATGAAAAACTCTCATCTACTTATTAATGTATTTTAAACTGTAATTTATTTAATCTATTTTTAGTATGAATAAATAATAGTAAAAAAAAACTAAAAAGCACGCTTTATATCAAATTATTTCTGTTTTTTAGTTGAATTTTATATAAAGCGTGCTTTTTAGTTTTTTTTATCTATTATTTATTTTTCATTTTTTAGTCAAAGTCATCGGTCCTCGATAAATCTACAAAGTTTGAACGAAATCTAGCCGTTTAAAGTGGGTCAAAATCGCGCCCTAAGAAGTCGGTTATAAACACACAAACATACAGGTGAAGCTAATATAAAGCGTGTAAAAAGGGCACCAAAAGTACTTACTATAATAATTATAAAAGGATCGACTAATATCGTGTGTGTTGATATTTTGAACTATCCCGGTGCTCCCAATGAGCATTTACAAGATAATGTATGTAATCGCTTCTTGATACGTTGTCCAAACTTTCAAGTAAATCGGACGAATTGTTCCGCCACATAGATACAGGATAGCCGATATGAAGCGTTTAGGCGTTAGGCGCTGATCCTAATATGCTGTAAGAAGCACAATGTTGCGATTTGTAGTTGTAGGCACGGACGAGTAAAATAAGACGGATTCCGCGTCACCTTACATAACAGTGTGGCACCAAAACAAGCCGGTGAACGTGTCAATACATAGCCCCACGCATACACTTACACTAATACAAGCCGATTGCCATCGTCTGTGACAGATCAGTTTGCGTCGCAATAAAATATTTTAGAAATGCCGTCGTGCGTTGTGAAAAAGTGTAAAAACAATACTATGAAAGTATTTGTGGATATAGGTATGATTATTTAAGGGAGAAAAAAATGTGTATCTGGATACCCCGTAACCGCACACACACCAGCATAAAGGTGCTACACTTGCTAATATCACGGCGCGGAGTCGTTCTTTTTTTACTAGTCCGTGGTTGTAGGTATACAATGTAATTTCTTTTTTCAGAAGTAAATTTTCTGTAGTTTGGTGTCCCATTACATCGGTTACCCGAGTCCAACAAAAGATCGTTAGTAAGTGGAGGCGGCGGGCTACGGACGGAAACATAAACATATTATGTGATACAGCTCGTCTGTCAGTTCGCGAGGATTTATATTTCGCACCGACTCTGTGGGAACTTCTCGTGAACACAACAACGGATGCACTTAATATGCTATCTGAAGAATAGACGAACATTTGAGTGTCATAAATATTTTTATTTATTACGATAATACATAGAAAATCCTTAGAGCTAAGTGTTAACTCCAGCACTAGCTTTTGCGCTTTATCAAGAATGAATGTTGTTTTTTTATAACAAGCACGTCCGGGATTAAGATAAATGAATTTGGTTTAAAGACGATAAGCTTCTCACAAGCGTTCGGAGGTCCTCTCAAAAACCAAACTGTTAATTTTCATAATGTATATACGTTTCCCCGCTAGAACATACAGAAACTACAAGGCCTATAGCCCAGAGTTTTCATCAGCGGAGGTGCGTGTGCGGTGACGTCACGAGCCATCCAACCGGAAGAGTGTTTGGCACGCTGACAGAGATCGCAGACAGAGCAAGGACTCACAAATAGAGCGCGCGTAATATACACACACTCGAAGACAAACACTATTACGCAATGTTAATATTTCATGTGTTTATTTTTGTGGTTGCTTTTGCGACGTTGTTTTAAACAAAACTTTAATAAAAATATAAGAATGAAGGCATGGGAGAAAAATAACGCAAAGAGTCTGAATTGCAAAGAGGATTTTTTAATGAAAATAATGGACGACGAGCAGGACGTTCAGCTGATGGTAATTGATACGCCCTACCCATTATAATGCAGTCTCGATCAGGATTCTTGAAAAACTCAAAAATTCTGAGCAGAACTACAATTGCGCTCGTCACGTTGAGACATAAGATGTTAAGTCTCATTTGCCCAGTAATTTCACTAGCTACGGCGACCTTCAGACCGAAACACAGTGAGGTTTACATATTACTGCTTCACGGCAGAAATAGGCGCCGTTGTGGTACCCATAATCTAGCCGGCTTCCTGTGCAAAGGAGTCTCCCACAGGTATTCATGGTCGCATATGGTACAATAGGATATCCTACTGATAAAATTAAAATAATTAAGACTATCAATTATTACCAGACGATATAATGTGGTAGCAGAGAATGCGATCAACTTACATATTTTGTACCTAAGTGCTCTAAGAGCAGGTTTCTAATATATTGTAACAACTTGTAACATACAAATAAACAATGAATAATAACGATTTTCGGATGTTTTACTTCTTTTTTCTTTTGGGTGAAAGCAATAGCATAGGGATATTACTAGAATACTATTAGTGTAAAGATTAGGCTTTATTGCTTAAATAAATTTAAAAGTTATTCACAATTATTTTCTCCTTTTTTGGTAGGTTTTTCGTTCAAGCGTGTTTATTTAACAATTTTTTTTTGCTTACTCTTAAAACGATGATAATTTCGCAGGAACAAATAGGTAATCTTCTTTTTAGTGTACTTGGCTCAACGCTCAATATCGGGTTTCGTATATTAAAAAAATCGCTAATATTGAAGATCCTGGTAATTATAATAGGATACACTTTTTAAATTATTGCATTTCCATCGGTCCTTGATAAGTGTGATTCCAAATTCTAACATTTTGAAGGGGTCGAAAATTAATTTGAAAGATTCCGTTCCATACATAGTATATTGTAATTAGCCACATACCTAACAAATTTTCGTCCATTTAGCTGCAAGTGTAACAATAACTGCTAAGCCGATTTCAGGCGCAGATAATATGCAGTACATTGTGAATACAAGCTCATCAACAATGTAACTCCAAGTTGAGCAATATTTGGCTTCGCGACGGCGCGTCTTTGATGCACTATTAATTATATTCACACCTTGGCTCGACACGGGTTTTGTTCGCGGTTTGTTAGCGAGTTGCGACAGTTTCTTGGAAACATCGTTTGGAAGGGTAGGAGCAAAAAACATGCGCACGAGTCGCTCTACGGGGTGCGGGACGGAGGGTGAACTTCTCGAGACTCACGCTCCACACGAAAATAGTTTCTATTGACATAAGGAAATTCTTATGATCCACACCGATAGACCGCCGTTTAATAAATGGAGCTACATACTGTTATATTATATGTCTAGTAGTATTAAAATACGACGATACAGAAAACGTTGTTAAAATTAAAACTTAAGCAACAATTACTAACATTTATTTAATCTTGTGCACAGTTGGACATACTAACATAGACTTAATAACAATAAAATATAAAATAAAAAAAACACACACACACACATACGCGCAAACACACACACACAGGCATACACATACGCATACACACATACCTCTTTTTAGTGAGTTTGCTAATTATGTATAACCTTTCGGAAGGACCTAGCCTCTGCAACTCAGGGTATAGGATACCCTGAGTAGAGGGTAGGTCACAAAACATTCTGTACCATATATTATTAGCCTTGAATAAATGATTATTATATACTCGCAAACTGCAAGTAGTACTGAATGCTAAAAAACTAATATTTACCGAATTTATAACGTTGGTGATCTTTATTAATAATTCTGTGAACCGAGCATAAATAGGTACTCATAACTTTACAAATTGCTGGCCATATCTAAAAAAACATTTAAAAATTAATAAAATAAAATAAAAATCACTGCTAACTTTCCTACTTTTTATCTATAATCACTTCCTTTGGCAATAATGAAGGTAGGTGGGTGTAGATGAGAGGCAGTATAAGTACACTAGAAGGCAGGATCAAGCTATGAACATTTTATATTATTTGCCTGGATGGACACACGGTTACAATAGGCATAAAAGGCTTTCTTAAATCAGATTTCTTTAGAATACTTTTCGATGATTGGATCATGAATGTACATGGTCGTGTCATAATATGATCAAAGGCGGATTTTATTAAAGGCAAACTAGGCACGTACCTAAAAGGGGCGCGCGCACGGAATTTTTACAAGAAAAAAACATATGCATAAGCCTAAATTAATTTTGTAAATAAGTCTTACTCAATAGCAAAGATTTTTTTTAACCGACTTCAAAAGGAGGAGGTTTTCAGTTTTTCGGTATTTTTTATGTTTGTTCAGAATTTTCGACTGGGTGAACCGATTTTGATAATTCTTTGTTTATTCGAAAGCTGGTGCTTCCCGTGTGGTCTCATTTTTGGTTGTTTTTTTGTTAAAAAAAATATTTTTTAAAGCTGTATAGCAAAACTTCTGAAACGATAACAATGAAATGGAATGTAGATAGATGTAGAATCACATTAACAAATTAAATCACACATTAGGAATAATAAATGTATTAGTTTAATATCCGTTAGAAGGACGCCGATAAGGTTCTTGTCTAGGTCGTTCTCAACAATTAGTCTGCCTCTGCACATGATAGGTACGTGATCACTACTACCCGTATCAGCCCTGCCGATAAAATACACGGACAGACAAGGGTACACTAACGACCATCAGGTTACTATGTACTAGCTATGTACTAAACTGTTATGTGTAATGAATAAATTAATTATCATTCTCCCATAAGGAGATTGAATAATTAATATTTTCTTTCTTGCACGATAAAATAATCTCAAGACACATGTTTTATGTATGTAGTTTTATTAAATTTAACAATCAGTGATTTCCCTTTTATAGCGTGTACAAATTAAACACGGCACCACAACAATCGCGCCATCTTTATTATCCCAAAAGCAGATATCATCTGCATTTTAAAAATAACAAGCTACTAAACGAATGTGCGCATAAAATGAAGTCAATTCTCACCGCGATGTCCCGGAGATAGCGGCCGTGTTGCACATACCGAGACATCGCTAGGGTTGTCACTGTCACCATATTTAAATACAGGCTGAGTCCCGCGGTTTCACCCACGTATAATTGCAATTAATCTTTAGTCATAAAATACCTATTGTGTTATATGTGTACACTTTATTTTTTTTTAGATGTACTTCCAATCTTTATTGTTGGAGAAGGTCTGGGGCACATACAGCTAACAAAAGCCAGTGAAAGGTCTCCCTTCTCTTTCACTCTCACCTCGCAACGCACACTCTTTCTATTTCGTTTCTTAGCTTTTTTTCACCGATATTCGTTATATGGCCGAACACTGTATTTACGTATTTTTATATTCAAACATAATTACAGTAGAATATAACGCGAAGAAGAACCACTGGTGATTAGTGATTAGCGCGTTCAAAGTTCAAACATACAAAAATAACTCTATAGCTTTACAATATAAGTATCGGATTTTACATAATTTAATTTCTACATTTCGAAGCATTTACAGAAGCGCGTACGCCCTTCCTTGTGCCCACCGAGGCTCTCGTGATTCAACTAGTGTTTCAAGTAGGATGACTTTCCACCAGGAAATCTCGTGGCTTTAACTCGAAAAGAATTATGAGTAAGTACATTTTAATAAAATGTTTGCAAAAAAAATTTCTACTTCTTGTACTATTTTGGGTAATATATTCAAAAATTACATATGGAAAAGCCCGACTTGTGAGCTAACGATAAATAGAGATAAACAGCACTGTTTCAATGTTATTTACATTCAAAAAGTTCTGTTTTCGCAGCGTGGCAACCCTACCACGAGTGAGGAGTGGATTCTCTGAATGCTGAACTAAAAATGTTTTTTCACTTTTTGTCCTATTAAACTTCACACTTGAGAATGTCACCAAGGATGGGCAGGCGATAGAAAACTCCGAAACAGAACTTGTTCTTTCTTTGGAATGAATACTTATTGTGTTGGAATTACATTTATGCAGACCCCAATTCCTGCCGTCCAATTTGTTTTGAAATTACTTAGAACGGTTTGAAAACGTAGGCCTAAACGAATAATACATATTCAGTCGAATTTATATACCTCTAAAGTGTAATGTAATATGACTATTATATTGAAATAAAATGAATTACCAGGCTTCTTTGCACAGGACGCCGGCTATATAGATAGCAAGCAGTATTTGTGTTTCGGTTTTCAGAGAACCTTAGCTAGTGAAATAAATGGGGTAATGGGTAATGAGACTTAAATAACAGAATTTTAGATTCAATCAAGAATCCTGAGCTCTGCATAGTATTGGGCAGGGCGTATTACTTAATGTCTTACTCGCCTCGTCACTTTTTGTAAAAAAAACTGATCGATTTAGCGACTTATTTCTGCAGAATATGTTGTAGATTGTTTTAAATAAAAGATCCAAATGTTGTGATTTGTATTGAGTGTAAATTCTGTAATCCATCCGACACGTGTTTCGCCTATACACCAGGCATCCTCAGGAGATGTTGACTTGCCAAATTCTGACACGAAGCTTGTTTTGAATTATAAACGCTGGCGAGTTAAAGTCAAACTTAAAACAAATGTGGCCGACGCAATTTTTAGTTCAAATTGAATAGGAAATTCCGTAGATGAAATCGGGGGATGAGTTACCTATATTGAGGTGTTTATGTTTGTGTTACGATAGTAAATAAATATGTAAGCAAAAGTACCATTACTATTTAACTTTTACTAAGAACCCGAATAACACTTAGTCCAATTCTTCAATTACTATGAAAACCTAAAGACCTCCTAAATGCGGAAGATGCTCTAATTTAGGATATGGCTGCAGCAGCGGCTATTTGCGTGTCTCATGTGGGTCAGTGGGCCGGCACTAACTGTCACAAGTTACATCTCCCAGCGTTCAGGATATCACCTCATCCAGCACTCAACACCAAATACAAATAAACAAAACTTATAAAATCAATGTATTTATTTATAGCTGCACGTGATAGTATGACGAGCTAATAGATCAAGTACCTATCCAGATCAGTATCATTTCCAACGAAGGATTCGGTCCCTTTTCATCTTTTCAGTTCACTGGATCTTCAGATCCGAATCGTGTCATTTAATAAAGTATCCAAATTAATTATATTTAATGCTGATTTCTCCTTGAGTATCTACTCAACAACAACAAATCGGATCTCCGAATTGTGTGATATAACTATTGAATTATGTCAATTAAAAAAAATCTAAATTTATTACATTAATACTTAAAATTTATTAAATTACTAAATTAAATTAATACTCCTCGGGAGTTCTCAATTGTGTCATAAAACTATTGAATTGTGGCAATTAAAAAAGTATATAAATTAATTATGTTTAATACTCAATTTCTCCTAAAGCAGATCTGAATTGTGTCATATAACTATTGAATTGTGTCAATTAAAAAAGTATCCAAATTCATTATGTTTAATACTCAATTGCTCCTACAACAGATCCGAGTTATGGCATTTAACTATTGTACTGTATCATTCAAAAAAAGTGTACGAAAGCATTCTTTTTAACACTCATTTATAAAAGTGTCCAAATTAATAATATTTAACGCTAATTTCTCCTAAGGAAGTGAACATCAAGCATCATTTATACATCTTAAACATTTCTTGCGTAGCTCCGAACAGATTAAAATATCGATTTACTTGATTAGTTTTATGTCTCCTCAGAGGGAAAGCATCAATCATTAAAACAGAAAACCGTTTTCCATTTTCTACTAACTGTTATATACATGACGACTTAAATGCGCCTGTCGTCTTTTAAACATACATACATACATACATATCGCCTAGTTAGTAATGTATATACAAAGTATGAAATTAATAATATTTCATACATTACCTGAATGTTTAAAGCATTCTATACATTGCCTAGTTATTGTATACATCATTGGATAATACCTATAGATTCAAGGTAGTGGGAGCGCGTGGCGGTCGTTTTTAAAAGGTGTGGCCTCACAATTTTTGGCTTGCTGGTGATCACTCATAATTGTATCATCGAAAGAAAACTGCACTTTCATTCATTCCAGAGGCAGCGTAACAACGTCCCAGAGAGGTCCGTATACCGTACGACAGCTCGAGCACGAATGCCGCTATTGTCGAAAGTGTGGCCGTACTTACAGGGCTCGTGTATTTTATTAATGTTATATTAACAATAATTTCACGTCACAATGTAATCAAATGACGATTTATGAACTTATAATTTGAACTAAACTTGTTTAACTGAATTATTCTCTTTTTTATAATAGGTGTGTTGTAGTATTTGCGCCGATATATACAATATCGGATACTACCCATAGATTCAAGCAGGTAGCTATAGTGAGAGCGCGTGACAGTCGTCAACACAGCAGGAACAGCAACGAGCCGTGACTGCTCATTATCTTATGTTTTAACTACATGTTTACGGTAAACGTGTCGCCTCTAATGCCGGTCATTATCTAACGCCCGTCGACTTGAACGCTATTTAACCACATGTATAGTAGTTGTTGTGATATTATTTCCTGCGATTTATTTGAATTTGTAACAAAAATCATAAAACGAACTAGCAAGCCAAGTTCGTTTTCGATTCTGTTGGTTCTTTGGTCACAGATACTTTATGAATATAAAACAATGCTAGTAAGTTGGATAAATTCACTCACTTATACAGAAACTGAAGAACTTTTAACACAATCACATTAATTTAACAGTAACACAAACATTTAATTATAGACATACTCAAACAAGATTCATTCATTTGATCACAAATGCACATTGACTCACACACACTTCATAATACCTCTCACACCTTACTTATCACTCACAACACTGCACACACCTTAATTCTTTCTATACATACTTTTTAGATATACTTCTTAGTAGTTCGACTTTGATTGTCTGTAAATAATGTAATAAATATTAATAAGCTATGGAAGAGCGGAGTCTTCTAACACAGGCGCTATAGTGCTTAAAAGGAGGCTCCAATTATAAATATAAAAAAAAGATACTAATAATTAGTATTATTGTGAATATACCGACCACGCGTTGCAACGGGAACGGAACCTTGTTCTATTAATGCGTGACGTCACTATTTGCCAAACGATACTTTGATTGGTGTGTTTTGAAATGTATTCCTGCACCTGACGTCACAATAACGTCACCAAGATGGCGGCCCGTCTCATCTTACACATGCGGTCGTGTCAAATTGGTTAATGTGAGAGACACAAGCAGTTTTCTTTTAAACCGAAGCCTTTATACGGACGTTTGGGCATACTCGCCTTAAATTGGCTTATTTATAAAACATTAATGTAGATCCTTTTGTTTTCAATTTATATTTCCATCAGCTGTTGGATTTATAAGCACAAATAAAACAAATCTTAAACCAAACATAATAAGATAGAAATCCCCATGTTTTGTCCCCATAAATTTTAATATTGATTAGACTTAGTGATTTATTAGTTAGTTATTTGTTATTTTATATAATTTTAAGTTCTTGGATTTTGTTTATTTAGTCGATTGCTATTAGGTGTAACTTAAGTGTTATAAATTATTTTGTATTCACAGTGAAACTATAAAAAGATCAGACATCCCTGTGTCCTTATTTCAATATCACCATATCTATTTTATGTTGAAGGATGTATCTGTATTTGTATCCAAATAAATAAATAATAGCGACATTTCTGCTCTACTGGTCGCATATTTTGTAATTCATAAGTCGGTATTTCCGTGAGCTAGAAACTGCATGTTCCGGTTTTAAATAAAGGTTTTAATTTTCTTATTAAAACAGTTCGTAAACTTTTAGGCTCTACCTTACCTCTCACACCATCATAGTTTTCGATATAAACGTAGTTTCTTACTTACCTGTAACAAAAAATAATTTATTAAGTATATTATAATTAACATGTTTGATTATTAGCTAGTCACTAACAGACCATTTGAAGTTAACGGACAAGAAGCCAGCTGAGTAGTTGTGTCTACAAGAATACAGGAAAAGTGCAGATCGATATATCATTTTTAAACGCTAGAAATTATGGTATATATTTTGTTATAAATCCTGTAAGTCGCCAAATCTTACTTGGCGATGGTTGAATTTGATCCTTATAAGGCAAATTCTAGAATCTTGATGATATCAGTAAATCAGTATGAATTAATAAAATCATCCTATATGAATACCCATTTTTAACCCATAGTACCTTTCCAATCCCATCATACACATATAACCTATCCTAACCCTCCTATGCATGGTCTTGTCGTAAGTGATCCACTTTTCATTACAAGATATCAATCTCTTCAAAAACAGTTCGGTTTCATTACGTCTAAAGAATCGCAAATGTGTACAAGTTTCATTAGGTTTCTTACAGTGAGCTCGTGTGGCACCCAAATATCGTTATTGTATACAATCTTTTTCCAAGCGGTATATTAATATGCCGAACTTGCTCAATTTTTTTTAAATGGCGTCAATTTCTTCCGTAAAATTCCCGAATTGAAAACTGGTAGATACATAAACATCACTTTGATTATCATCAAAATTTTGGCATTTTGCCTTTTCCTTCCCTCAAGAGCTAAAAGTTCTTTAGATTCACTCATTTTGACAGAAAAACAAATGAAAAATTGCTGAAACCACATTTTACAAAATTGATTTTTTTTAATGCAACCTTTTAATGTCATTAAAACCGGCCAGATACAAATAGTACAGCCGAAGAGATAATTTTATTACAAGTTTATATGTACTTAGGCGAAAAGAATTTTTCCCGACCTATAAATATTCATATTATGACATAGTATGTACATATTAATTGTACGACACATTAATTGCATCATTCCTTCGTGTATCCATACGTAAATTATTGATGTGTTTTCCACGTTTCAACTTCTACCACCACGTTCCAAATAGAATATAATGACGTTCTAAAACAAAATGTCAGCCCATTTGAATATAAATAAGAAAGAGTATTTTACATGCTAATTAGAAGCGTTCGTATTTCTCAGTGGCACTTTTATAAATTGGCAATTTATTTAGTGATTCATATATTATGTGACACTTATGAGAATGTAAAATGCAAAGTTATTCCAAAAACAAGTAGTTTAATTACAAATAATTGAAATACTTTCTAACTTTATCTATTACCACTAGCCGAATCGATAGACCTTGTTCTGTGAATGGAAAAAAATAAATAAAATGGATAATGTTGTATGCGATCCTTAAAAGATAGATATATGCCATCGCGGACATTACATTGCTTCTCTGTAGACCTATATAAGATATACAATTCCATCATACATTATTTAGTTATATATGAAAGGGTTTAGACAGCGTTTTCGTTCGTAAGCTCCCAGATGACTTATTTTTTTCCGTCACCTCAAACAGATACCGTTCATGTATACAAAAATATATACAAACACTTAACACTATCCATTGGTGAAAACAGTATGAGAAGAGGTGCTGTCGTTTTTGAGTTTGTCGCGAACATACAGACAGACGTGGCGGCGGACTTTGTTTTATAATACTTAGTGAAGCTTTAAGCCGGTTGCAGACCGAAAACTAAGCTATGCCAAGACTAAACTAAGCTATGACAAGCAAGCTAGGCTAAGCTAAGCTAGAAATAAATAGCGTGCACACCAACAGCTAAGCCAAAACTCAGTCAGCACTGGCAAAGGATGTGCAAAGGGTGTGCGGGGTAGCGGAAGGGGCTTAGCTTAGCTCGTGTAGCTGAGCAACGGCATAAACAACTAACTTAGCTTCGCATATTTTAGTTAGCTCACATAGCTTAGTTCGCATAGTTTGCGGTCTGCACAAAAGTATGGAAAATTGCGTCAGCTATGCGAGCTAAGCTAAACTACCTTAGCTTAGCTCTTGGTCTGCAACCCGTATTAAAGTCTCATGGGACATACTATGGACATAATAAACCTTATACTTAGTACAAGGTACTATCAAAATAGAACCACCGCTGTCTTCCAGAGCCAATTATTACAAATATTTATTTGCAGCGGCACTGTCGTATATCTCTGGCAATTTCCATGTCTTTCCTTCCAACCTTTCATACAAGCTCGCCTATTGGCATGACCCAAGAAATTTAACATGAAATATCTAGCTGTCAGTCTACTTTCAAGCGATCTCTACAACATATAATACTATACAATGCAACAGACACATCCGTCTGTGAAGCAAGCTAACAATATTTTCTATTCATAACTAAAAAAACTTGATTAAATTTTTTTTTTTTTTTTTTATGAATGTTGTCAGACTCGGAGTAGTGCAAGCCTTCACATAGTAAAACTTAACATAGAGAAGAAGCGAAAAGGTTAAAACGACTAACATTGTAACATGGATAATAAATAAATAAATTAAATAGGTAATTATTGACGCGCTATTTATTAACATCAATCAAGAGTAAGATTTCTGATAAATGGCACATGACAAAATTCAGTTTAAACGGTTCAACAGGTTATTTTTCTCTGATAACATTAATAAGGAAGGTTCTATCTTTATTATTTTATTTTGTAAAATAACGGGCGAGACGAGCAGGACGTTCAGGTGATGGTAATTGATACGCCTTGCCCATTACAATGCAGTGCCACTCAGGATTCTTGAAAAACCCAAAAATTCTGAGCGGCACTACAGTCGCGCTCTTCACCTTGAGACATAAGATATTAAGTCTCATTTGCCCAGTAATTTCACTTGCTACAACGCCCTTCACACCGAAACACAGTAGTGTTTACACATTACTGCTTCACGGCAGAAATAGGCGCCGTTGTGGCACCCATATTCTAGCCGGCATCCTGTGCAAAGAAGCCTCCCACTGGTGGCAAAGGAGCCTCCCACTGGTAAAATATGCGTAATCTAAGTATATATATAATGAAAATGGACTTTGTTTGAGGCTAAATCACGCCTAAGCCACTGATCGTATAGACATGAAACTACCACCATTCGGTTTATGGCTACTTAATTTTTATTGTGTTTGTAATAAGATGAATAAAATTTAATTTATTTCCTTTTAAAATTCGCCCAGCGAAGCGGGCGGGAACGGCTAGTGGTCATATATTATGTTAATTTATTATAACATCAACAAAACGAATTCAACAAATTAACTAATTAATCAATGGCTCTAAAACTTTTATTTTTATTATAACTTTCTGTAGGTATACTATACATGTTCGTAATAGAGTTTGTTTTGCGTGTATTTTTACTTTATAAGGTTTTAAGCTGAATTATGGAAAGTAATTACCCACTTGCATTCACGTATCCAACATTAAACTGACAAAATATGTAGTCAGTAATAGTTATAAACGACATTCCCACAGCGATACATTGCACAACAAAACCCGATAATACCGCGGACATGAGTCCCGGCTACGTGTCAATTTCTTTCGTGACCTTAAAAGGCCTGAAGGGAAAAAAAGACAAAATGATATGTCAACTTGGCATCAAGTACTGCGCTTGTATGGTGACCATGCGTTGGAATTATACGAGGACATATTAATGAATGATTTCATACATATTATAAATTTTATTTTATTGTAATTGGAAAACTTACAGCTAATTACAATAATAGTCAGGAAAATATTTACATAAAAGGCTATTTACAAGTTTTCGCAGATATTTACTAGCTAATTACATAATAAATAGTTACTAGATTAATATTAACAAATCGAGGATAACAAAATCTGATCTAGCGATATGGTAAAAAATATTCCTTAGTTTATATAAGTATGCTATGTATTATACATAAAAATTTAATACATAAACGGACGTGCATCTACATGCACGCGTTCAATAAAAGCTGACATTTATTGAATACTATTTTGCCTATTCATATTATACTCTTCAGTCTACACTATATTATACTTAATAATAAATTTATATAAATTCTAATTTAACTTAACTTTATTTAACTGTTAAGCTGTTGATGACCCATAAAACTGTTGTCATATCCCAAGATAAAAAATCATATTGATCAGTAAATTGTTGTTTTCATTGCCGCTATATAGGGTCAACAAACAAAAGAATGGGCTGCGATAATCATATAACATCAGCCAACCCGTATGCTCGTTTGTCCACCTCTTCCATAAAAGAACGAGATATGGAATTAGGGAGTATTATGGAGTCAGGTTTATAGAATCGATTTATGAAAAACCATTGAACTTCAAAAAGATTGTAACGCCGCCCGTTGGTCTATGTGTCGGTGAGTCTGCACGTTTTACAAAAATAAAGACTATGGATATCAATCTTTTTAAAAAACATTCCGTCTATCTTTCGGAGGGATGCTATAATTTGTCGTTATTAAACTCGCAATCGTAAGATAACAATAAAAGTTTACTAATATTTTATTAGATTCTGTCATAAAATTCTCCACCAAACAACAAATTTTTTCATCATTTACTACAAAAAATTAAGATAATTCCTTCTCCTTCTTCTACAAACTATACATATATCCTTACTATCTGTTATTCCCATCAACCAGCGCCACCGTAGAAACAAGAGCAATTAATTAATTTTATTTTACAGCTACCTAGCAGTAAAGGTGTATACTGCAACCACTTTGATTTTTGTCTCCATTATACATAATATTGTATTATATCTATACTAATATATTGCGAGTTGGTTTTTCCTGTTGCGAAAACTACTGAATCGATCGGAATTAGAATTATAGCATAAAATGCAGCGTTTTTCGTAGGTTTTTGGAGGATTACTTATCCGGAACCTATATTTTTTGACATAGAAATACCTAAATATATTCGCATTACAAATAATTCAGTAAATGACATTTCATTACATATGACAATAATTCATACAATGAGCGGGCGCGGGGCACTTAATCTTTAGGTCAGCACTTGTTTTTTTATGATTCGATTATAATGCATATTTCGATTTTCCAAACTATGTTTAAAGCTTCTTCAACTTACACTAAGAGCCTTAAATATGTTGTTTTAGAGCAGAGATCTTGAAGCTTATTCTCTCCTGTACCTGTCTGTCTAGCAATTAACCTTACTTAATAGCAATTTTATCTTTAAGTTTATCTTCGAATATGTATAATGGCAATGACTTTTATAATTTACGAGTACACAAAGTTCTTTATATAATAAATATGTTAAATTATGTACAATCTGTTAAAACGGATTATTCTATTCATGAAAAGTCAAGCTATACCTTGCATGAATGACTCCATTCGCGATCTCACTGACTATTAAATCTAATAGAGCCCTTGTCGCAGACGCTTACGTCCTTTAAGTTTGGAATTAAGATTTAGATCTTTGAGTAGGAACGTAATCTTGCATTATTCATTTGTTGAATAATAATTAATCTAATTCGTTATAGATAAGCTCTAAACTGAAATGTGATGTCTGAACATCAAACACAACCGTTAGTCATACATTAGAGTTAGACAGTCTAAATCTCAAGTCTATGTCTTCCCGAAGACATAAAGGATATCCTTTCTCACGCCATTATCGAACTTTCACAAATACAGTATACATATAACTTTATGTAAAGTTAGTACTTCTAGAGCAACGGTTATGTTCGCGGGTAACATGTATACTAAAGTAACAATGAAAGCAAACAAGTAGGTAACTAGTAGTAAATTAACTTGTACGCGGAATTAGGTGGGAGAGG